>NC_092707.1:292857199-293457199 GCF_047496885.1 Scyliorhinus torazame
TTCCCACACGGGATCAAATCAAAAAAGTTCCGTTGGGGCTCCTCTGGAGAGCCCAAAAGTCCGTTATCGCGGGAGCTGCCGAAACATGCGGCTTAGCTCCGCATCGCCGCAACCGGAAGTCCCCACAAAACCATGTTAACTATCTCTAATCAAATTATTCCTTTCCAGACGATTATACATCCTATCTCTTATAAACCTTTCCAAGATTTTGCCCACAACAGAAGTAAGGCTCACTGGTCTATAGTTACCGGGGTTGTCTCTACTCCCCTTCTTGAACAAGGGGACAACATTTGCTATCCTCCAGTCTTCTGGCACTATTCCTGTAGACAAAGGTAACTTAAAGATCATAAGCTGCTTCCTTGATGTGCACTCTGAGAAAGGAAGGTTCAGACTTGGAGATAGCTTTAACACGTTTATTGGACTATTACCAATTCTCCTACTTGGATTCGACGCTACTGTTAATCCTGCTATAGCTACTCAGACTGACGAACCAGTCTGCTACAATCCACGTGGTGGGAGTGATGTTCAATCATCCCTGTCTGTACTCACTGAGAGTCTCCACTGGAAAGAGACTGAGCATGTGTGATGTGTCCTTTTATATGGGTTGGTGTGATGCCCTCCTATGGTAGTGTCACCTCTGTGTGTATCGTGGTCATGTCCTATCTTACTGACCTATTGGTTGACTATCTGTGTGTCATGTCTCTGGTGTTCCCTCTAGTGTCGAGCTAGGTGTAGTGTATGTACATTAACCCTTTGTGTACTTACAGTGATGTATATCACCACAATTCCCATTGACACTTTTCCCTCTGCACCGTACCCTTGGCCCCATCGGTGCCTGGCACCAGGGAACCTCTGACCCCGCCACCCATTCCTGCCGGCAGGGGTACGAGTGGCTTATGCTACCCATACCTCGGTACGCTCGTGTGGCCCCTGTTCTGCGCCCTCCTGTGGTATCTACTGTGGAGGTCCTCCTTGGGTGGTCCGTGTGATACCCAACCAGCAGGACGCATGGGGGTGGGCGCAATGCACACTGAACGGTGGTATGTGTGCGGGCAAGGTCCACGGGTGAGGCTCGGCCAGGGGAGGTGGGCACCTGTTCGGACCATAGCTGCCGTGTGCTGTGGGTGCAGCGCACCGGTTGTTTCTACTTTTCTAGGAGCAGGATGGATGGGGGCAGGGCTAGCTGAGGGTGTCACTGGCGGAGTTGTCTGCCTTACGAAGGGCAGTATGCCAGGGTGAGTGCCGATGGCCATGGTACATGCGTTCACCGGTCGAGACTCGCTCTGCATTGGGGCAGTGCCTCGGATGGCTGCACTGGAGTGTGCCAACAGCTGGTGGGCCATGGGCTGCGCTGGGCCACACCCATCCCGTTGATTGGTTGGCTGGGGTCTGTAGGCTCTTAGTGGGGTGGTCTGGAGGGCACCCATATGGCCGGTGGCTCTCTGCACTGACTGTGGGCAGTCAGTAGCATGCGCAGCCAAAAGACTGCCTTGCTGGCCACGGCAATGACAGTCCGCACCTGGTCATCCCAGTCCCAGGGGGCATCCTGACCCCACGGCCGTTCTCCTGGTCATCCCCTGCCACTTCCCCTGGTCCTGGCAGATGCCCCCCGCCAAGCGGCCAACTGGCAGCCCACTGTTACGCCTTTGGTAACTTTGTTTACCTCCTCTCTCCCTCATCAGCCATTGCGCCTGTTTGCCGATATAAATACCACAAGTGAACCACCTCGTCGTCACTTCCGCCAGGTGGAGGCTGAGCATTGTGGGTGGCTGGAGAATACCAAGTTGGGCCCATTAATATGATAATCGCCGTTACTGTATAATTTGCATGTCCATGCCGGCGTGCGGCGTGGACATCATTCACGCCGTTATCGAGGCGCCAGAGCATGGCATTCCATTGTGCACCTGACCCCGACCTGGATTCTCTGCCCAACCACTATTCGCAATTCCGGCGTCGCTGGATAGAGAATCGCACCCCATGCTTCGAATTCCATCTGAGCATAATTTCACTCACCATAAATGTCTCTCCTCACTGTTATCCAACTCATGATACATCACAGCACATATTCTGTTTGGAGAAGTATGACATGCTATCTTAATCATTTAAATAGGGAAGATGTAGACCAAGTGGTCACATCATAACGTGATGACGTGGCAACTTAAAGGGCCATGTGACAGAAAGCCTGATTAACAGCTGGGTTATCAGAATCTTTGAGGACATTTTTAGCAGTTGAAAACATCTTGAACTATTCCACACACTGAAAGAAAGAAAAAAAAAGAATAAAAGTAGTAAAGGAAAAAAGACACTCGGTCATGGCTGTACTCTCCCAGGTACCCAATAATACCTTTTGATGTAGCCATCTTTGATGGTTAGTCTACCCACCTGTACAAGTACTCTTTTTTCTAAGATCAGATTGTAGGCCTATTTCACAGCAAAATAAAATCTCGCCGTTCCTTTGCTATTTTGCTAGATGCTTCTCCAACTCAAAGTTGGCCGGCTAGGAAATTCATAACCTTGGCATCAGATTATGATATCTTTTCAAGGCAAAAACATTGTTGCTTACACTTGGAATTCAAGTGCCTAACTAAACTTGTTTATTCTGATTTGCTTATAAACACATATATACAAATGGCAACAAGAGGGTGATATTACATTTCCTGCATTTAATAATAATAATAATCTTTATAGTGTCGCATAGGCTTACATTAATACTGCAATGGAGTTATTTTAAAATGCTCTAATTGTTGAATGAATTCATTAATCTCTAGCTTTGGTTTAGATCCCCAGCAGTATTTTGTTTGTGTGTATGGTTAGACATGCAGAAACCATTCCTCAATCGATAGAATGTTGGTTGGTGACCACCATTGCATGTACGTTCTCTACAAATTCCTTTTTCAGCACTCTGGCAATCTGGTCATCAGGTTCAGGGGACTTATCAGCTTTCAATCACATTAATTTCTCCACTACTACTTTTTTTTTCACTGGTACTAATTTATTCTGTTCCTCCTTCTTGCAGTATTCCTGGGAGGATTTTTGTATCTTCCTCTGTGAAGACAAAGTATTTTAGTTTCTCTGCCATTTTCTTATCCCCTATCATAAATTCCCGTCTCTGTCTGTAATGGGCCAAACTTTGCTAATCTTTTCCTTTTTACAAGCCCATAGAAGCTTTTACACTCTGTTTTATGTTTCTCGCTCGTTTACTTTTGTATTCTAATTTCTCTTTCTTTATGAGTTTCTTGGCCATGCTTTGCTGAATTCTAAAATGCTCCCAACCCTCAGGCTTACTATTTCTTCTAGGTCGATTTTATAAGGCTCTTCCTTTGATCTAATAAAATCCTGAACTTCTCGTTAGCTCCTGTTGAGATTTTGTATCTCAAAGGAATATAGATTGATTGTAAACCATATATTAATTCTTTAAATGCGAGCCATTGGCCATCTCCCATCATACATTTTAATGTTGTTTCCCAATCTAGCACTACCAATTTCCCCTGTGATACAATACCTTTGTAGCTTCCTTTGTTTAGTTTTAAGACCCTTGGATTGAACTACATCACTTCCAAACTTAAAATGCAAAATTCGATCATATTCTCTCTTCCCGACATATTCCTTTATGAGATTATTAATTTTCTCTTTATCATTGCATAATATGAGATCTAAAATAACCCGTTCTCTACTTGGTTACTCAACAGACTGTTCTAGAAAATCATCATTTGTCCTCAACAGCATTAGTGCTCACTAGGCTTACCCAGTTTCTATGTAGATTGAAGTCTCCTATAATTATTGTACCAGCCTTGTTACATGCACCTCTAATTTCCTGATTTTTAGGGTGTTTGGCGGCCTAAAAACACCCTCTACTAATGTTTGCTGCTGTTAAGAAACTCAGATTTACCTATGAGGTTGGGAACTCCAATTCCTGACAAACTTCAGGCCTTCCATTCCATGTGCCAGCTGGGAACTGTCTATTCAATGTTCTTCGGGACCAGGATAGGCCCTGTGCACTTGTGCATAGGGGAATAAAATGGTGTGAAAACCAGGTCAGATGACCGGAGGAGAGCACCAGAGTCAAGTAAGTGCTTTAAGGTTGGGGGACAAAGGAGGGAGACAGGGAGAGGTCCCAAGAAGTGGCTCAGAGGCAGAGGTAAGAGACAGGGGGCAGGAACAGGCCCCAGTTGAGTTAGGAAAAGGAGAAACAGTCTCCAATTAAAGAAAGAGTTGCCGGGAACAGACTTTAATTGATGTGTGCTCAGAAGAAGCCCCGGTAATCAAGGTACGCAAAGGGGAAGCTTTGAAGATACAGGCCAAAGGTTGATGAATCAATGCTGCGGGCTGTTGGGGCAAACCTGCCCTTTTGGAGCAGTGGTGTTCTGCGTGGCATGGCAGAAGACCTGAAGTTGTGCTTGTAAGTTGATGCTTTGGGTACTTGAGTGGACTTGGGAATCCACAAACTGAGGATATTGTCCACAGATTGTCACTCAGAGTTATTGCTTGGTGATACGGGAACACATTGGAAGCAGAGAGTAATTGTGGACTGTTTACTAAAAGGATTTTAATTCCATGGTATGCAAGGGAAATGTCACTTTCTGTAGTTAAAGTATAAGCTGCCTATAAAATGAAAGGAGTGTTAAGTCAATTGTGTTTTATTGGCACTTTTTGCAACAAAGATTTAATAATGTGCAATCTTGACAGGTCATTATTTTGGCTAGTAACTGGAGGTTCAAATTTTACCTTAAAAGTTGTCAGGCTGTACTGATTTAGATGAGAATTTAGATAAGCACTTGAAATGCCACAGCATGCAAGGCTATGGACCAATTGTTGGAAAATGCGACGAGACTAGATAAGTGCTTGATGGCTGGCACAGACACAATGGGCTGAAGGGCCTCTTTCTGTGCTGTAAAATGTTATGAAATTGCAACACCGTGTTTGGACCAAGGCGTAATTGTCATAATATCTACTCATGTATATACTGAAGTGCAGACAGGCAGTGATTGACATACAGGATGACCAATAAGCACACAACACAGTGCAGCCAATCACCAGACAGGACACTACCACTATAAAGCCAGAGGGCACTAGGTTTCCCGCTCTCTCTGGACCCAGCCACTGAGACAGTCAGAGTCCACGAGCTAGCACAGTGCAAACACCATGCGGTAGCTAGTAAGTCTGGTCAGGCTACTACAAGGTCTCCAGCCAGTTCAGGATAGTGTTGACCCACAGCTGAACATGTATATCAGTTCTATCGTTGAATAAAACAGTGTTGGATTTTCTCCAGTGTTAGACGTCTACTTCTAGCTTTCCTGCATCAAGTGCAGTCCACATCAAACCAGTCAGCCTAACACATCAGTAATGAGAGACAGAACTGAGCAATCCTCGCAAAACTCAAACTAGACATTGGTTAGTAGGTGAGTAACTGGCATTACTGTGGATGACATCTTTCATTATTTTGCTGTTTGATAGAGCAGGCTGATGGAATGGAAGCTTTCTGTCTTGTACTTTTCCTGCTTTTGAGATTGAGAGCAGGATTTTCTGTGCTTGGTTAGGGCCGGTGTGTTCAGTGGCAAGATGGAAAAATCTCACGATAAGGCCCCAGGCCATTTCCTGGAGGCTTAAATCCAGGACGTGATTGTCCCCTCCCCCTGTCAATGGTAGGCTGCATTTTGTGTCGTTGAACGTCAGGAATTTAATTTTAATAAATTTGCATCTCATTATTGTGGCCACAAGCCGGAATCATTCCGCCATGTCAGATTTGAATCCCACGTGTTGTATCAGACATTTTCGATCAGTTGACGTACTCAAAGGTTTAATCCAGGTGTCTTTTAACAGCAAGGAGAAGAAAGGACAAACTAAATACAAGTTCAACAATCTTTATTAAACTCACAATTAAACCTAAATTAACCCAAAATATATAATATTAGAAGCACCCAGTAATTGGTTATACTACCTGGAAGGATGGCTTGATTGAACTGTGGGTCATATTCTTGAGTCCCTCTGGTCCGTCATCGTGAATGCGAGTCTCTCCGGCAGCTTTTTTCTTCCTTCCTTCCTTCTCAGATGTCTCGATTGCCTCTGCATGGAATCTTCGCTGCTGATGTGCCTCGGGTGCCTGTTTTAATCTGCCCTCCGTTTGTGTCCTGATGCACGATCAATTGCACAAAGACTAAAGTTGGGTACAACTGTGGCTTTATTACAGTCAGATGAGTGGCCTCCTGCTGCAGCTGGCGAAATGGCAGGGCACTGGAGGTCATTCATATTTATACAGTTCTCCGTGGGCGGAGCCAGCCGGCAGGAGCTACCGGCGAACCTGTAGTACAGGTCCTACCTTACATCTCCTATTACAGTGGTTCACCACATTCACCCCCTGTTAAAAATGAGTCCGGCGGGGGTGACATGAAACTATATACAATTAGTGCAATTACGTACAGTGGTAGGGAAAGAAAAGTCCATGTTGACGGTCCGGAGTCCGTCAAAGGTTCAGCCGGTCCGGTGCTTTGGTGCTTCGTTGGGAGCGGCGTAACGGTGGCGGCGAAGTCGGTGCTGGCGGTGGTGGAGGTGGCACCGATGGTGGTGGTGGCGGTGCTGATGCTGACCAGTCATCGGGGAACGCCGGGAGCGTGCCGAAGTCCTCTTCATCCTCTTGTACGGAAAAGGGGAGGGGGGGGTGCTCTGGTGGGGTCAATATTGGCAGGGAGGTGGGGTGGGAGGCGTATTGGTGGGGGGGTGCGTTGGGGTGGAACCTGACGGTGCCAGATCCCTGAGTGAGACAGTATCTTGGCGGCCGTCGGGGAACTCAACGTAGGAGGGCTGGCGTGGAGCAGGTGAACCCTGTCCACCAAGGGCTCCGCCTTGTGGAGTCGGACGTGCCTACGGAGAAGGACCGGTCCTGGAGCAGCGAGCCAAGTTGGGAGCGACACACCGGATGTGGACTTCCTGGAGAAGGTAAAAACACGTTTATGGGGTGTGTTATTAGTGGCGGTGCACAATAGTGACCGGATGGAGTGCAGAGCATCAGGGAGGACCTCCTGCCTGCGAGAGGCTGGGAGGTTCCTGGACCGTAGGGCCAGCTGGACGGCCCTCCAAACCGTCCCATTCTCCCGTTCTACTTGCCCGTTTCCCCAGGGGTTGTAGCTGGTCGTCCTGCTGGAGGCTATACCCCTGCTGAGCAGGAACCGACGCAGCTCATCGCTCATGAATGAGGATCCCCTGTCACTGTGGATGTAGGGCGGGGAACCGAACAGAGCGAAGATGGTGTTGAGGGCTTTGATGACGGTGGCAGACGTCATATCAGGGCATGGGATGGCGAAGGGGAATCTGGGGTACTCATTGACCACACTGAGAATGTACGTGTTACCGTCAGTGGAGGGGAGGGGCCCTTTGAAATCCACGCTGAGGCGTTCAAAGGGGCGGGAAGCCTTCACCAGGTGCGCACGGTCCGGCTGGTAGAAGTGCGGCTTGCACTCCGCACAGACCTGGCAGTCCCTGGTGACTGTCCTTACTTCTGCGACGGAATAGGGCAGATTGTGAGCTTTGACCAGATGGTACAATCGAGTGACCCCCGGGTGACAAAGGCTGTTGTGTAGGGCCCGGAGTTGGTCCACTTGTGCGCTGGCACATGTACCTCAGGAGAGGGCGTCTGGGGGCTCGTTGAGTTTACCGGGGCGATACAAGATCTCGTAATTATAGGTGGAGAGCGCGATTCCCCACCGCAAGATTTTATCATTTTTGATCTTGCCCCGCTGTGTGTTACTGAACATGAAGGCTACCGACCGTTGGTTCGTAAGGACAGTGAATCTCTTACAGGCCAGGTAATGCCTCCAATGCCGCACAGCTTCAACAATAGCTTGGGCCTCCTTCTCGACGGATGAGTGTTGAATTTCAGAGGCATGGAGGGTGCGGGAAAAGAATGCCACGGGTCTGCCTGCCTGGTTTAGAGTGGCGGCAAGGGCGACGTCTGAAGCGTCGTTTTCTACTTGGAAAGGCAGTGACTTGTCCACTGCGCGCATCCCGGCCTTGGCGATGTCTGCTCTGATGCGGGCGATAGCATGTTGTGCCTTGGCTGCAAGGGGGAATTGGGTGGACTGAATGAATGGGCGGGCCTTGTCCACATAGTTTGGGACCCACTGAGCGTAGTAGGAAAAGAACCCCAGGCAGCGTTTGAGGGCCTTGGGACAGTGGGGGAGGGGAAGTTCCATGAGGGGGCGCATGTGGTCGGGGTCGGGCCCGAGAAGTCGGCTTTGGACTACATAGCCGAGAATGGCTAACCGGGTCGTGCTGAACACACATTTCTCTTTGGTGTAGGTCAGGTTGAGAAGAGTGGCAGCGCGGAGGAATTTATCGAGGTTGGCATCGTGGTCCTGCTGGTCATGGCCGCAGATGGTGACTTTATCTAAGTACGGAAAGGTGGCCCGCAAACCGTACTGGTCGACCATTCGGTCCATCTCTCTTTGGAAGACCGAGACCCCATTTATGACACCGAAAGGGACCCTAAGGAAGTGGTAGAGGCTACCGTCCGCCTTGGAGGCAGTGTATGGCCGGTCCGACTTCCGGATGGGGAGCTGGTGGTAGGCGGATTTCAGGTCAATTGTTGAGAAGACCCGGTACTGCGCAATCTGATTGACCATATCAGATATGCGTGAGAGGGGTACGCGTCGAGCTGCGGGTACCGATTGATGGTCTGGCTGTAGTCCACGGCTATCCTGTATTTCTCCCCAGTTTTAACCACTACCACTTGGGCTCTCCAGGGACTGTTGCTGGCCTCGATAATACCCTCCTTAAGCAGCCGCTGGACTTCGGACCTGATGAAGGTCTTGTCCTGGGTGCTGTACCGTCTGCTCCTGGTGGCAACGGGCTTGCAATCCGCAGTTAGATTGGCAAAAAGGGAGGGAGGGTCGACCTTGAGGGTCGCGAGGCCGCAAACGGTAAGGGGGGGGTAAGGGCCTGCCGAATTTGAGGATGAGGCTCTGGAGGTTGCACTGGAAGCCCAGGCCCAACAGGAGTGCAGCGCAGAGATTAGGAAGAACATAGAGGCGGAAGTTACTAAATTCTACGCCCCCTGGACCGTGAGGGTGACTGTACAAAAGCCTTGGATCGGGACGGAGTGGGATCCGGAGGCTAGGGAGATCCTTTGACTGGAAGGGTGGACCGCGAGGGAGCAGCGCCTTACCGTATCTGGGTGAACGAAGCTTTCGGTTCTCCCGGAGTCCAGCAGGCACGAGGTCACGTGGCCGTTGATTTTAACTGTCGTCGACGCGGTGGCCAAGTTGTGCGGGCGAGATTGGTCCGGCGTCATCGAAGCGAGCTGCGGGTAGCCATCGGATGCTTCGGGTGGTGGGCGTGTGCGGTTCCGATGTCCGGATGTCCGGAGACCCTGCGGGGGACAAGATGGTGGCGCCCATGGTGCGTACATTGCGGGGTCAGGACAGGATTGCGGCGCCCATGGTGCGCACATTGCGGGGTCGCGACAAGATGGCGGCGCCCATGGGGCGCACGTGGCCGAAGGGGAACAAGATGGCGGCGCCCATTGGTCACACATGGACCCGGGAGGAGAAGATGGCGGCTCCCATTGTGCACCTGGCGTGGGGGAGGGGGCGATAGCGGGCGTGATCGTAGTGACTGCGCGGGCCTGGCACACAGCCGTGAAGTGGCCCTTTTTACTGCAGGCTTTACAAACGGCAGTGCGGGCCAGGCAGTGTTGGCGGGGGTGCTTCTGCTGACCACAGAAGTAGCTGCGGGACCCCCGGGGTGCGCGGATCGGCGTGCGGCGCTGGCGTATTGCGAAGGCAGGGCCCCGGCTGAGGAGGTCATCGGCGGAGTCCAGGAGGGGTAGGAAGGAGTAGAAGGGTGGGCAGCGCGGCGGGAGAGGTACGATTGTACATTACGGGATGCGACCGTCATGGAGAGCGCCAAGGTTTTCGTCTCCGCCAGTTAGAGCGTGGCCCCTTCCAGCAATCGTTCTCGGATGCGGTCCGACGCAATCCCCGTCACGAAGGCAACGCGCATGAGGAGATTCGAGTGTTCGGCGGCCGTGACGTCCTGACAGTCACAGTCCCGGACGAGTGGAATTAGGGCCCGCCAGAAGTCTTCGATGTACTCACCAGGTAGTTGCGAGCGGGTGGCGAGTACATGCCTGGCGAAGAGCGTGTTCGTCTTCTGCGCGTAGTGTTCTTTGAGGAGTTCCATTGCATTTGTGTAATTCGTGGCATCTTGGATCAACGGGAACACGCTGGAGCTCAGTCTGGAGTACAGGACATTTATTTTCTGAGCCTCCGTTGGCGCGGGGTCCGCCGCGTTGATGTAAGCCTCGAAACATGCTAGCCAGTGAGTAAAGTCTTTTCTGGCGTCGGGCGAGTGTGGATCCAGCTGCAGGCGATCGGACTTAATTCGGATATCCATTCTGTGGAAAATCTGACTGTAATAAATTGATGCACGATCAATTGCACAAAGACTAAAGTTGGATACAACTGTGGCTTTATTACACTCAGATGCGTGGCCTCCTGCTGCAGCTGGCGAAATGGCAGGGCACTGGAGGTCACGCATATTTATACAGTTCTCTGTGGGCGGAGCCAGCCGGCAGGAGCTACCGGCGAACCTGTAGTGCAGGTCCTACCTTCCATCTCCTATTACAGTGGTTCACCACATGTCCTTTTCCCATTTCCCCTGGCTTTCTGCCAATGAGGTCTCGGGAGGGGATCTCAGCACCCAATGGTCCGGTTGATGACTGTTTGACAGGGCACCTGAGCCCACCCCAGGTGTCCATCCCCGGTGGTGTGGGCTGCAGATAACCTGTTCCCATATAAGGTAACAGCAGAAACTCTGGGTGCCCGAGTGTCTGGTTCAATCTAGGCTGTGGAAAATAGACCGGTGCATATCAATGGTCGTGATGATCTCTTGATGGGTGATTGACAGGGCAGGTCCAGACATGCCCAGGCAGCCTGTCTGAGTTTGTATATTCAAACTTGGCCATAACCGAATTCCCAGCAGGCCATTTGCTGGAGCTGCCTGAAGTTTAGTTTAAAGTGTTCAATTCTTTGATGTAGGACATCCAATTTTAATTGGGCTCAAAATGAGGCAAGACAGGTTACCACATAGGTCCACGTGATTTTAGAACAGCCTTTAAAAAGCATACACCTGGCAAACTTCAAGGGGAACTCAGAGGTGCGTGCACACAACTTAGTGTAGCAATCGTGGGGATCCCAATGCAAGGAAGCGGCTCCACAGATTCAGGGTAGGGTGCAGGTGCAAAGGCAAGTCTCCACAGTGGCTTCTTCATGGCTGGTGCCAGGGCAAGGACAGCAATGCCGCAGAGAAGAGGATCTCGGGCCAAGAGCAGCAGAGCGGTGTTAAGATCCCAGATGACAACCCAACTTTTGCAATTTGTACAACTGTGAGCAAAGGTGACTACACCATAGGAGTGATAACGCTGATCAATAGGTACATTTTGTGTTAAAACAAACTTTAATTTAAGCACAAAATCAATCACATTCACAACAAAGTTACAGCTTTACAGTTAACAGCAAAAACAGTTTTAAATAAAAAGAAAAACTTTAACTTTCCCTCCACCTGCAACTATAAACATTCCAATATTGTTCAAAGGCCACTTATAAAAAAGTTAACAATCATGTTTACTTGCTTTTCTCTGTGCCAAGACCTTGGAGAGAAACTTTCAGGAGCCAACTCAAGACACTTCTATTCAACTTCAAATCCTATGGCAAACTGAACCTACAGACAGACCTGGCTCCTCCCCTTACTTACATCACCTTTATCCTAAGCATAAGGCATTCTAGTGTCTCCTGCCACAAGATGTCCCATGACTTGGTTAGCCAGAACCAAAACACAATCCCCCATAAATTATCCCCACCCCAGGGATCTCCAAAACACAAAACAATATTCCATTAGCCCACTATCTGTACTCAAGTAAATGGATAAAATTAATGATTACCTCATTTCTACAATCCCCCTAATCACGGCTTTAGCAGACATACTGGCTGTGTGCATCTTAAACTCATTTTGTAATGACATTACTGCAACAAATATAAAATATAATAATCGTTTACATTCATCACAGCGGGAGTGGGGGGCAATTCGGCCATGCAATTGGCAAAACATTTCAAGATTGAGCATTTTCCCCACAGCTGAGACGGTTCAATATCAGCTCCATTGCCAAGTTATGAGTCTGGCTTCTGCAGCAATTATGATAACCATCATGGTGTGTGGTGGAGGCAGGTTAGTAGAGAACCTTTGTCTTATGGATGTTTAGTGTGAAGCTCTTGTTGCAGACAGAAGGTTTGATATCATGGTGAAGAAGGGGATTCAGGGGCTGCCACATGTGCAACTGATGTGAAACCCTTGCCTCTGTACTTTTAAACTAAGTGCCACACAATACAGAGAGTAGAGCAGCCATGATTAGCATTGGCAAGTCAAATGCCATTTCATCCACCTGAAATTGAAATTTGTCGATTTCTGGGATGGTTCCGCCCTGGAGAATTTTATTGAGGATGATTTTGTAAGGTCAACTGGCCTGGCTATGCCTTTGATGTATCTAAACCTAATGCCTAGATTGACGGTAGGTGCTCTGTCCAGTTTTATCCTTTCTGTATATTGGCAGAGCGATTTGTTACAACTGAGTGGTTCACGAGGTAATTTCAGAGAGGAGTCAAATGTCAATGACAGTGCTATGGGTATGAAGTGACGTACAGGCCAGAGCAGATAAGGATGGCAAGTTTTCTTCCCCAAAGAATATTTGTGAACTAGCTTGGATTTTATGACTATTCAGCAATTTATAATAAACGTAATGAGGAACTATAGGCTTCCCATGGTTCTGGGCAATTCATAAAAAGTGCAAGGCTTGAACATGTGTTTTTTCTTTGGAGAGAATGGGTCCCTGTGTTTGTGTTTGAACGTGGCAGATGCAGTATAACATGGATAAATGCGAAGTTATCATACGATAATTTAGGCTTCCAGGCACTGCTTAAGTCTTGGTCGTGCCTTGTGTTGTAGGTAATCCAACCTGGTTTTCATTCCTGGATGTAATATTAGTGTTTATCATTGAACCAAGATATTTAAATTTTTCCACTCCCACTATCTTCGATCTTATCTTTGCCACATCCAAAAGTCTCACTGTGCATTTTGGTCATAGTCTCCAGCTCTTCCTTTATTCTGGCTATGACGTGGGCATCGCTGGCTGGGCCTGCATTTGAGTTAACTGCCGTTGAGTTAAGAGTCAACTGCATGGCTGTGCATCTAGAGTCACATGTAGGACAGACCAGGTAAGGATGGCAGATTTCCTGAAGGACACGAATGAACCAGGTGAGTTTACAACAATCGACAATGATTTCATGGTCATCATTACACTTGTAATTCCTGATTTTTATTGAATTCAAATTTCACGAACTGCCATGACAGGATTTGAACCCAGGTCACCAGAGCATTACCCTGGGTCTCTGGATTGCTAGCCTGGTGACAATCCCACAATGCCACCACCTCTGCAAATTTGATATTTCATAAATTACAACCGCCTATAATGCAGTCACATCTTTCTGGTAAATTAACATAATGCAGCAATTAACAAAGCAAATATGAGGTTATATGATCCAGTACAAGTGCAAGTTCAGGGTAGATCTAGGTGATTTTTTAATCTCTGCCAGACAATGGGTGGGACCATGTGTTTCAAGATCTAATGTCCTACTGGAAAAATACAATGCGGAGGAATAAGGACGAACGCCAAGAGTAGCAATTGGGTGTCTATTTTAAAGGGGTCCTCTTTGTGATGTCTGATTATGTAAGTATGGTACAACAATTGAAAAGGCCAACAAGTTCAAAACACTGAAGGGAGTAGATAGAACAGATGCTGAACGCACTATTAAGATACATAATCTACATATATATGACAATCTATCTGTATGCTGTATGTATGACAATCTATCTGTATGTTGCATGTATGCCAATGTAGCTGTATGTTGTATGTCTGAACAACTATGAGAAGGAGGCGGTCAATGCAGGACAGAGGATGTTGTATCCACATGCACACAGTATATGAAACATGTTAAATGAGCTTGTTGCGCACATTGAGATTGGCGGTTATGATGTTGTGGGCATCACAGAGATGTGGCTGCAAGGGAATCAGGGCTTGGATCTAAATATTCAAGGATATGTGTCCTATTGAAAGGACAGGCAGATGGGCAGAGAGGGCGGGATTACATTGTAAGAAATTAAGTTAAATTAAAAAAAAAATTTTTTTGAGTGCCCAATTCAATTTTTCCAATTAAGGGGCAATTTAGCATGGCCAATCCACCTAGCCTGCACATCTTTTGGGTTGTGGGGGCGAAACCCACGTAAACACGGGGAGAATGTGAAAACGCCACACGGACAGTGACCCAGAGCCGGGATTGAACTTGGGACCTCGGCGCCATGAGGCAACACAGCTAACCCACTACGCCACCGTGCTGCCCACAGAAATGAACTTAAATTGATGGCAAGAAGCGAGATAGGGTCGGAAGCATTGAATCTGTGTGGGCCCCTAGGACCCATAGCTGCAGTCAGTGTATGGGGCAGAAAATAAATCAGGAGATAGAAAAGGTAAAAAAGAAAGGCAATATTACAATAATCATGGGGGACTTTAATATGCATGTGGACTGGGAAAATCAGGTTGGTAGCGGATCCCAAGAAAAGGAATTTGTGGAATGTCTACGAGATGGTTTTTGTTGGAGCGGTTTGTGGTGGAGCCCACTAGGGAACAGGCAATTCTGGATTTGATGATGTGGAATGAGGCAGACTTGATTCGGCAATTTATGGTGAAGGAACCCTCAGGGACAGTGACCACAATAGGATAGAATTCATCCTGCAGTTTGAGAGAGAGTAGCTGGAATCAGATGTAATAATTTTACAATTGAGTAACAAAACTACAAAGACATGAGGGAGGAGCTGGCCAGAGTTGATTGGAAAAGGAGCCTAGCAGGGAAGACAGTGGAGCAGCAATGGCAGGCGTTTTTGGGGGTTATTCGGGAGGCACAACAGAAATTCATTCCATGGAGGAGGAAACATGCAAAGGGGAGGACAAGGCAACCATGGCAGACGAGTGAAGTCAAGGACAACATTAAAGCAAAGGAAAAAGCACACAAGGTGGTGAGGATTAGTGGGAAGCCAGAGGATTGGGAATCTTTAACAGCAAGCAGGGGGGCAACCAAAAATGCAATAACAGGGGAGAAGATGAAGTATGTGTATCAGCTAGCTAATAATATAAAAGAAGATTGCAAGAGTTTTCTCCCGATATATAGAAGGTAAAAGAGAGGCAAGAATGGTCATTGGACCACAGGAAAATGAGGCTGGAGACGTAGTAATGGGGAACAAGGAAATGGCAGAGGAGCTGAATAGGTACTTTGCATCAGCCTTGAAAGACACCAGTGGCATACCAGTACTTCAAGAGAGTCAGAGGGCAGAGGTGAATGTAGTGGCCATCAGTAAGGAGAAGGTACTGGGGAAACTGAAAGGTCTGAAGGTTTATAAATCACCTGGACCAGATGGATTACACCCCAGGGTTCTAAAGGAGATATCTGAGGAGATTGTGGAGGCATTGGTGGCAATCTTTCAGGAATCATTGGAGGCAGGGAGGGTCCCAGAGAACTGGAAAAAGGCTAATGTAACACCCCTGTTTAAGAAGGGAGAGAGGCAGAAGACAGGAAATTATAGGCTGGTTAGCCTGACTTTGGTCACTGGTAAGATTTTAGAGTCCATTATTAAGCATGGGAAGGTGGAGTACTTAGACGTGCATGGTAAAATCGGACTGAGTCAGCATAGCTTCGTCAAGGGGGGGGGGGGTCATGCTTGAAACATCATGTTAGAATTCTTTGCGGAGGTAACAAGGAAGTTAGACAAAGGAGAACCAGTGGACGTGATCAATCTGCATTTCCAGAAAGTGCTGTACAGGAGGCTGCTAAATAAGATAAGAGCCCATGGTGTTAGGGACAAGTTACTGGCATGGATACAAGATTGGTTGACTGGCAGAAGGTAGAGAGTGGGGATAATAGGGTCCTTTTCAGGATGGCAGCTGGAGACTAGTGGTATCGCACAGGGGTCATTGTTGGGACCACAATTATTCACAATATACATTAATGATCAGGAAGAAGGAAGTTAGGGCATTGTTGCAAAGCTTGCAGATGATACAAAGATATGTAGAGGGACCAATAGTGTTGAGGAAGAATGGAGTCTGCAGAAGGACTTGGACAGGCTAGGAGAGTGGGCAAAGAAGTGGCAGATGGAATACAAAATGAAAAAGTGTGAGGTTATGCACTTTGGTAGGAAGAATAGAGGCAAAGATTATTTTCTAAATGGGAAAAGACTTTGGAAATCGAAGCACAAAGGGACTTTGGAGTCCAAGTTCAGGATTCTCTGAAGGTGAACATACAGGTTCAGTTGGCAGTTAGGAAGGCAAATACAATGTTCACATTCATGTCGAGAAGGCTAGAATACAAGAGCACGGATGTACTGTTGAGGCTGCATAGGCTATGGTCAGATCCCATTTGGAATATTCTGAGCAGCTTTGGGCCCCGTATCTAAGGAAGGATTTGCTGGCCTTGGAGAGGGTCCAGAGGAGGTTCACAAGAATGAAGGACTTGGCATATAAGGAGCGGTTGAGGACTCTGGGTCTGTACTCAATGGAGTTTAGAAGGATGGGGGGAGATCATATTGAAACTTAGAGAATACTGCGAGGCCTAGGTAGAGTGAACGTGAAGAGGATGTTTCCACTAGTAGGAGAGACTAGAACCCGAGGGTATAGTCTCAGGCTGAGGGGACCATCATTTAAAATTGAGATGAGGAGGAATTTCTTCAGCCGGAGGGTGGTGAATCTGTGGAACTCTTTGCCGCAGAAGGCTGTGGAGGCCAAATCACTGAGTGTTTTTAAGACAGAGATAGATTGGTTCTTGATTAATAAGGGGATAAGGGGTTATGGAGAGAAGGCAGGAGAATGGGGATGAGAAAAAGTATCAGCCATGATTGAATTGAGGAGCAGACTCGATGGGCCGAATAGCTTAATTGTGCTCCAATTTCTTAATAAATAATACTAATAATAATCTTTATTGTCACAAGTAGGCTTGCAACACTGCAATGAAGTTACTGTGAAAATCCCATAGTCGCCACATTCCGGCGCCTGTTCGGGTACACAGAGGGAGAATTCAGAATGTCCAATTCACCTCACAAGGATGTCTTTCAGGAACTGTGAGGGGAAACCGGAACACCCGGAAGAAACCCACACAGACAAGGGGAGAACATGCAGACTCCGTACAGACAGTGACCCAAGCCGGGAATCAAACCTAAGACCTGATGCTGTGAAGCAAAAGTGCTAACCACTGTGCTACAATGCAACGGTCTTTAAAAAAAAAAAAATTCATTTAGGGGCAATTTAGCGTGGCCAATCTACCTATCCTGTACATCTTTGGATGTGGGAGTGAGACCCAGAGACTTGGGAAGAATGTGCAAACTCCAAAAGGAAAGTGACCCAGGGCTGGGTTTAAACCCAGGTCCTTGGCGCCGTGAGACAGCAGTGTTAACCACTGCACCACTGTGCCACCCCTGGTCTTATGGTCTTATACACTGGGTGTAGCATCTATCAGTGCACTTCCCACACACCTATAGTTGCAAACATGAGAAAAATGGAGCACTGTGGTTAGCACTGCTGCCTCACAGTGCCAGGGATCAGAGTACAATTCCAGCCATGGGTGACTGTGTGGAGTTTGAACGTTCTCCCAGTGTGAGAGGGTTTCCTCTCACAGTCCAAAGATGTGCAGGTTAGGTGGTGGTACAGGGGAGTTGCTATCGGTAGGGTGCACTTTCAGACGGTCGGTGCAGACTCGATGGGCCGAATGGCTGCATTCTGCACTCTGGGGGAAACCATCCATCCTCGCGCAGTCTGTTCCCGCCCAGTAACATTGCTTTACACAACTTCTCTTCACCCTGAGCAAGGACATTCTGAGACTGGTTTCAGGACGCCTGCCACACGATCGATAGCAGGAGTGGATTGAGATGGATCGGTGTTCCCACTGTCTGTCGGAGGGGGGAGACAGTGGTTTTCGGGCGGGTTATTGAGAGCTGGCTTGTTGGGAGTGTGTGCGTGTTGGACAGCCTTCCTTTTGTGGGATACCTGAGTGCTCCTTATCCCTGCGAGCGGAGACTGGGAGCTACAGCCCAAAATCAGCCGCTGCTCTGGTCATCGACACCCAAATATGTTCAGAGCGGTAACTTGCCTCACCTTCCTGGTCATTCTCCTGGCTGTAGAGCCGCAAGAAGGTAGGACTTTTATATTGTCCGGTAATGATGTGTTTAATAAATACCTTTAAAGGAAAACTTATGAGAAACTTTTACAAATCTTTAACTTTGTCAGCGGGAAGAGCAACTTCAAAATGTATTGTTTGTTTCCCCAATGGTTGTCTTGTCTGGTAAAATATTTTTTTCATTCTATTTGGGCAGCAATTTGATTTTATTTCGCTTTCTTTATTTTTAATGCAATGTGATTTTCAGCCAATTAAGAGTAGACTGTTTCGCTGAGGTGATTATTCAGAAGCTATTTTGATTATGGGCTGGGTTGGAGCTGAAGACACTATCATCCCAGCAATTGATACAAATTCTGAGTGCAGTGCGCTGACTGAGCCTCCCACCCACCTCACTTGTTGCCATGTCATTCTCTCCTGCAGACCTGGCAGTCCCAACTTTACAGAAGACCTTCAGTTACAATCCTGTAAATTCGGAACTATTTTTGAATTTGTGAATCAAGCAGAGTTTCGAATTTTCAAATACTTTCTCAAGCTTTTGCATTGCTGAAATATCATAAACGTGTTTTTCCCATTGCATTTCACCAATTCACAATATTTAGAATTGCTTTTTTTTTTAAATTAAAAAGTTTACATTTGACTGTAAGAGGATTTTAGATGCAGATTGATCAGATTGAGACTTCCAGCTCAGACTTGGGCAGTGACACTATCCTGAGTTGACTGATCCTTTTGTCAGCAAAGTGAGCCTTGAAAACATTTGTTGGAAAACATTTTTGATTCAATTATCTGTGTTCTTTTTTAAAATGGTCTGATCTGATTGGTCCTTGATTGCTGTCTATTTCTGATGTTCCTCCAAATCAGTTTATAAATCACTCCCTGAAGACTGCAATCATTTAGTTCTGATTTTTGTTTTTTTGCTTTTTATTGTAATAAATGAAGCCAATATATCCTACTTTTTAAAACTAATTAAGTATAATATATCTTAAAGTTGCTATGACCATTGACACCCTAATAATTGGCTTTGTTTGCAAGTTGCTAGCATTAGTGTAATTGAGGAAATCTGATTTTAACCAAATGGCTTCAAATTTAATGCAACAATGCTGTTTAATTGCTGCTAATATTCAAATGATTCATCAGCACTTTGTTAAGATGTGAGATTGTTGTGAATGGTGGTGAAAAATGGAACAACTAACTAGAGGAGAGTTATCTCCATCCTCAATGATTGGGGAGCCCAGCACATCAGCGCCAAAGCATTTGCAATGATCTTCAGCCAAAAGTGCCAGATGGATGAGCCATCTCAGCCTCCTTCTGAGGTACACAGCATCACAGATACCAACTTGATTCACTCCATGTGGTATCAAGACATGGCTGAAGATGCTGAAAGGCTATGGGTCCTGTCAATATTCCAGCAATGTTACTGAAGACTTGTATTTCAGAATTATCTCCTTCCATGGACATGCTGTTCCAGTACAACTACAACACTGGTTGAGGGGCATTGTCTACCCAACAATGTGGAAAATTGTCCAAGTATGCCCTATCCAAAAAAAGCAGGACAAATTAGTGCCCCATTAGTCTTCAAAGTGATCAAAGGGGTTGTCGACAGTGCTATCAAGTGGTACTTACTCGGTAGGAACCTGCTCACTGATGCTCAGGTTGGATTGTGCCAGGGCCACTTGGTTCCTGAGCCCATTACTGTCTTGGTCCAAACATGGACCAAAGATCTGAAATCAAGAATTGAAGTGAGAGTGACTGTCCTTGACAGAATGTGGCATCAAGGAGCCCTAGCAAAACTGGTGTCAATGGAAATTGGGCAGTGGGATGGTGGTGTGGGGAACTCTTCCACTGGTTGGATTCATACATAGCATGAAGAAAGATGGTTGCTTGAGGTCAATCATTTTAGACACAGAACCATAAAAAAGTTACAGCACGCAAGGAAGGGAGGCCATTCAGCCCAACCTGTTCATGCCACAGGGCACCCAGGAGTCCTTTCTAATCCCATCTTTCTGTACCCCGTCCACAGCCAAGAGCTTCTACTTTTTTTTGACCAATCTGCCATGTGGGAATTTGTCAAATGCCTTGCTAAAGTCCATGTGCACAACATCCATTGCACTGCCTTCATCAAAACTCCTTGTTCTTTCCTCAAAAGAATTCAATCAAATTTGTGAGTCAAGACTTCCTTTAACAAATCCATGCTGACTATCCCTGACTAGTCAATGCCTTTCTGTGTGACAGATCTCTCAGGATTAATTCTACTAATTTACCCACCATTGACATAAGACTAACTGGTCTATAATTGTTTGTTATTTCCTTCAATCCCTTTTTAAACAATGGAACTATGTTTGCATTTCTCAAGTCCTCCAATACCTTCGCTGTATCTAGTGAGGATTGGAAAATAATCTCAGAGCATCTGCTATCTCGTCCTTCAGTAGCTTCAGGGATGTAGTTACTCCGAAGAATGAAGATAGATGGGTGACGGTGAGAGGGGCTGGGAGGAAGCAGTCAGTACAGGGATCCCCTGTGGTTGTTCCCCTCAGTAACAAGTATACCGCTTTGGATACTGTTGAGGGGGATGGCCTACCAGTGGTAAGCCACGGTGACCGGATCTCCAGCACTGAGTCCGTCCCTGTGGCTCAGAAGGGAAGGAGGGAGAGCAGGAGAGCAATAGTTATTGGGGACTCGATAGTTAAGAGGGATAGATAGACGGTTCTGTGGCAGCAAAAGAGACTCACGGATGGTATGTTGCCTCCCGAGTGCCAGGGTCCGTGACGTCTCGGACCGTGTTTTCAGAATCCTTAAGGGGAAGGGGGAACAGTCACAAGTCGTGGTACACATCGGTACCAACGACAAAGGTAAGAGAAGGGACAGGGATTTAAAACAGGAATTTAGGGAGCTAGGATGTAAGCTGAGAGCCAGAACAAACCATGTTGTCATCTCTGGTTTGTTGCCGGTGCCACGTGCTAGTGAGGTGAGGAACAGGAAGAGAGTGCAGATAAACACGTGGCTGCGGGGATGGTGTAGGAGGGAGAGTTTCAGTTACCGTGGATAATTGGAGCACATTCTGGGGAAGGTGGGACCTGTACAGACAGGACGGTTTGCACCTGAACCAGAGGAGCACCAATATCCTGGGAGGGAAATTTGCAACAGCTCTTCGGGGGGGTTTAAACTAATTTGTCAGGGGGATGGGAATACGAGCTGTAGTCCAGAAGCCAGTGTCGAGAGTAGTGAGGTACTGAGGAGCATATCAAGGTCGCAGGAGTGTACCGACAGCCAGGAAGGTGGGTTGAAGTGTGTCTACTTCAATGCAAGGAGCATCCGGAATCAGGTATGTGAACTTGGAGCGTGGATTGGTACTTGGGACAACGATGTTGTGGCCATTACAGAGACATGGTTAGAACATGGACAGGAATGGTTGTTGGAAGTTCTGGGGTATAGATGTTTCAGTAAGAGTAGGGAAGATATAAAAGAGGTGGAGGAGTAGCATTGTTAATCAAGGATAGTTTAACGGCTGCAGAAAGGCAGTTCGAGGGGGATCTGCCTACTGAGGTAATATGGGCTGAAGTTAGAAATAGGAAAGGAGCGGTCACATTGTTAGTGTTTTCTATATACCCCCAAATAGTAATAGAGATGTGGAGGAAGAAATTGCAAAACAGATTATGGATAGGTGTGGAGGTCTCGGGTAGTTGTCATGGGTGACTTTAACTTTTCAAATATTGATTGGAACCTCTGTAGGTCAAACAGTTCAGATGGGGCAGTTTTTGTACAGTGTGTGCAGGAGGGTTTCCTGACACAATATGTGGATAGGCCGACAAGAGGTGGGGCCACATTAGATTTGGTACTGGGTAATGAACCGGGCCAAGTGTTAGATTTGTTTGTGGGAGAGCACTTTGGAGATAGTGACCAGAATAGTGTATTTCACTATTGCAATGGAGAGGGATAGGGCCATATGGCAGGGCAAGGTCTATAATTGGGGGAGGGGTAATTATGATGCGATTAGGCAAGAATTGGGGAGCATAAAATCGGAACAGAAACTGTCAGGAAAAGGAACAAATGAAAAGTGGAGCTTGTTCAAGGAACAAATACTGCGTGTCCTTGATAGGTATGTCCCTGTCAGGCAGGGAGGAAATGGCCGTGTGAGGGAACCATGGTTCACAAAAGAGGTTGAATGTCTTGTCAAGAGGAAAAAGGAAGAGTATGTAAGGATGAGAAAACAAGGTTCTGTTGGGTCGCTTGAGGGTTACAAGGTAGCAAAGAATGAGCTAAAAAAAAGGGCTCAGGAGAGCTAGGAGGGGGCATGAGAAGTCCGTGGTGGGTTGGATCAAGGAACACACCAAGGCTTTTTACCCTTATGTTAGGGTCGGTCACGTAGTCGGAACTTGTGCATGGAGTCAGAAGAGATAGGAGAGGCGTGAATGAATACTTTTCTTCAGTGTTCACCAAGGAGAGGGGCCATGTTTTTGAGGTTTTTGAGGTGATACAGGCGGGTAGGCTGGAGGAGATAGATGTTCTGAGGGAGGATGTATTAGCAATTTTGATAAGTCCCCTGGGCCAGATGGGATATATCCAAGGATTCTTTGGGAGGTAAGGGATGAGATTGCAGAGCCTTTGGCTTTGATCTTTGGGTCCTCACTGTCCGCGGGGATAGTGCCAGAGGACTGGAGAGTGGCGAATGTTGTTCCTCTGTTCAAGAAAGGGAATAGGAATGACACTGGTAATTATAGGCCGGTTAGTCTTACTTTGGTGGTCGGTAAGTTAATGGAAAAGGTCCTGGAGGATAGGATTTATGACCATTTGGAAAGATGCAGCTTAATCCGGGATAGTCAACACGGATTCGTGAAGGGTAAGTCTTGCCTCACAAATTTGATTGAATTCTTTGAGGAGGTAACTAAGTGTGTAGATGAAGGTAGAGCAGTTGATGTCGTATACATGGGGCGGAATTCTCCCCCCCACGACGGGTGGGAGAATCGCCCGGGTGCCGCGCGAGTCCCGCCACGCCGTCCCGACGCCCGCACGCAATTCTCACACCCCCCCCCCCCCAAACCGGCATGACGCGAATCACAGCTGGTCGCTGGGAGAATTGCCGCTTGCCGTTGGTAATGGGCGAGAAGCAATTCTCCGGCCCAGATGGGCCGAGCGGCCTGCCCAACATGACAGGTTCCCGCCGGCGCCATCCACACCTGGTCGCTGCCGGCGGGAACAGCGCGGGAACGTTGGGGGGGTAGCCTGTGGGGGCTGAGGGGGGTTCCTGCACCGGGGGGGGGGCTCAAAAGGGGTCTGGCCCACGGTCGGTGCCCACTGATCGGCAGGCCGGCCTCTCTGAAGGAGGACCTCCTTTCCTCCGCTGCCCTGCAAGATCGATCTGCCATCTTCTTGCGGGGCGGCCGCAGGGCGGATGGCAATCGCGCATGCGCGGGTTGGCGCTGGCCAATCCACACATGCACGGATGACGTCATTTATGCGGCTCCGCTTTTACGCGGCGCCAAGGCCCTGCGTGCGTAAATGACGCGGCGCCGCTCTTAGCCCCCCGGGGGCGGGAGAATAGGGAGCTGGGAACGGCCTCCCGACTCCGGCGTCGGGACTTAGACTCCCGATGGGAGAATTGCGCCCCTGGATTTTAGTAAGGCGTTTGATAAGGTTCCCCATGGTCGGCTCATGAAGCAAGTAAGGAGGTGTGGGATAGAGGGAAATTTGGCCAATTGGATAAGTAACTGGCTATCACATAGAAGACAGAGGGTGGTGGTGGATGGAAAATTTTCAGACTGGAGACCATTTACCAGCGGTGCACCACAGGGATCAGTGCTGGGTCCTCTGCTATTTTGTGATTTTTATCAATGACTTGGAGGAGGGGATGAAGGGTGGATCAGTAAATTTGCTGCCTGGTTTGGAGGGTAGGTCTTATGAGGAAAGGTTGAGGGAGCTAGGACTTTTCTCTTTGGAGCGGAGGAGGATGAGAGGCGACTTAATTGAGGTTTATAAGATGATGAGGGGGATAGAGTGGACGTTCAGAGACTATTTCCTTGTGTGGATGTAGCTGGTACAAGGGGGCATAACTATAAGGTTCAGGGTGGGAGATATAGGAGGGATGTCTTTACTCAGAGAGTGGTTAGGGTGTGCAATGGACTGCCTGCTGTGATAGTGGAGTCGGCCAATTTAGGAACTTTCAAGCGTTTATTGGATAGGCACATGGAGCACACCAGAATGACAGGGAGTGGGATAGCTTGATCTTGGCTTCGGACAAAGCTCGGCGCAACATCGAGGGCCGAAGGGCCTGTTCTGTGCTGTACTGTTCTATGTTCTATGTTCTATGTCCCTGACCTCCTTCAGAAGCCTCGGAAACAATTCATCTGGCCCTGGTGACTTAACAACTTTCAAATATTCTAACCCTTCGATGAGTTTCTCTCTCTTTTTGATTATCCTATCCAATATTTCACAGTGTTCGTCCTGGACTACTATATCTGTATTATACATTTCCTTTGTAAATATAGTGACAAAATATTCATTTTAAAACCCTTCCCACAGCCTCTGCATCTACACACAAGTTCCCTTTTTCATCTCGGATAGGTCCTACCTTTTCCTTAACTAACCGTTTACCACTAATATATTGGTAAAATATCTTTGGGCTTTCTTTAACTTTACTTGCTGATCTTTTTCATAGCCTCCCTTTGATTTCCTTATTTTGTTTTTTTACATCGTCCCTGCACTTCCTATACTCATCTAGGCTACCTATAACACTTTGTTCTCTGTGTCTATCGTATACTTTCTTATTCTGTTTGATCTTCCCCTGTATTCCTCCAGACAACCAGAGGGGTCTGGATTTGGCAGTCCCAGGACATCAGTGCAGGAGTTCCTCAGGGTAATGTCCTAGGCCCAACTATTTTCAGCTGCTTCATCAATGACCTTCCATCCGCTATAAAGTCAGGAGTGGGGATATTCGCTGATGATTGCACAAATATCCAGCACGATTCATGACTCCTTAGGTACTGAGGCAGTCTGTGCCCATAAACCAGTCCATGGGGGCTGGTTTAGCACAGTGGGCTAAATAGCTGGCTTGTAATGCAGAACAAGGCAGCAGCGCGGGTTCAATTCCCGTCCCGGCCTCCCCGAACAGGCGCCGGAATGTGGCGACTAGGGGCTTTTCACAGTAACTTCACTGAAGCCTCCTTGTGACAATAAGCGATTATTATCATAAGCAGACTTGGACCATGTTCAGGCTTGGATTGATAGTGGCAAGTAACATTGGCACCAGGCAATGACCATCTCCAACCAGAGAGAATCTAACCAGTACCTTGTGACACTCAATGGCATTACCATCTGTGAAACCCCACTACCAACATCCTGGGGGTTACCATTGACCAGAAACTGAACTGGACTAACCATATAAATACTGTGGCTACAAAAGCCCAGGAAGCCTGTGGCGAGTAACTCCCCATCTGACTCCCCAAAGCCCGCCCACCTCAAGTCAGGAGTGTGATGGAATACGCTCTCCACTTGCCTGGATGAGTGCTGCTCCAACACTCCAAAAGCTCAACACCATCCAGGGCAAGGCAGCCCACTAGATTCACACCTCATCCACCACCTTAAATATGCACTCGCTTCATTACCAATGCACAGTGGCAGTAGTGTGTACCATGTTTACCATCTAAAATAATACACTGTAGCAGCTTATCAAGGCTCCTTGAACAGCACCTTCCAACCGATGACCTTCATCAACAAGAAGGAACAAGGACAACAGATGCATGGAAACAACACCACCTGCAAGTTCTCCTCCAAGCCGTTCTGACTTGGAGCTATATCGGCTTTCCTTCATTGTGGCTGGGTCAAAATCCTGGAACTCCCTAACAGCACTGTGGGTGTGCCTACACCACATGGACTGCCGCGGCTCAAAAAGGTAGCTCACCGTTAACCATTCGCGGGCAATTATTGATGGGCAACAAAAGCCCATGGGCGTGATTTTCCGGGCCCTGCGGCACCATTTGCGCTGACGCGTTTGGCGCGGCCACTGTACGAGGCTGGGCCGCCGATTCTCCGGCCCGCATGGGCCGGGCAGCCGCGTGGGAACGGCAAGATTCCCGCCGGCGGCGTTCACCCCTGGTCGCTGCCGGCGGAAGTCTGCGCGAAGGGTCGGGTGGCAGCCTGTGGGGCGGGGAAAAAGCGCTCCTTCACCGGGGGGGCCTCCGATGGGGTCTGGCCCGCGATCAGGGTTCACCGATCGGCGGGCCGGCCTCTTCCCCCCCCCCCCCCCCCCCCCCCCCCGGGCCAACTTTGTTCCGCTTCGACCCCAGAACCCCGCGCCATGTTGCGTCGGGGCTTGAGCATTGAGGAAGTCCCCCGCGCATGCACGGGTTGGCGCGGCGCCCATTTGGCACCAGGAAGGGAGGCTGGAGCGGTATGAACCGCTCCAGCGCCATGCTGGCCCC
This sequence comes from Scyliorhinus torazame, assembly GCF_047496885.1. Taxonomy (NCBI): domain Eukaryota; kingdom Metazoa; phylum Chordata; class Chondrichthyes; order Carcharhiniformes; family Scyliorhinidae; genus Scyliorhinus; species Scyliorhinus torazame. The sequence continues at coordinate 292,883,868 of NC_092707.1, forward strand.
CTGTGGGGGACAGAATCGGTCGTCCCCGTGCCCCTTTCACGCCGTCGTGAAACGCGCCGGCGACCAACACTTAGTCTCCATTTTGGAGAATCGCACCCCATATCTTGCAACAGTATGAAAAAGGTAGATCCTTGCAGTATTTTTCAAAGCCTGACACTTGAGAGATTTAGATAATCATGTTGCTAATTCATGCAGACAGATTGCTTGTTTAAATCTGTTTTTGAAATGACTGAATCCCAATATGTTTTCTAGGTATTTAAATCCTTTTCATAAAAAAAAAAGCCATAAATGGATAAATGTATTGGATAAAGTGAGCTATTGATTTCAGTTTGTTTTATCATATTCAGACAATCATTTTATGGAGGCTATTATTTATTTTGTTTAATTACATGGAATTTAAAAATCTATTTGAAATTATCAAAAATATTCCATTCACACATGCCTTTCTTTATTGAAGGGCTGATATTTCCTGCTGAAATCTTGTTTCAGAATGAGTGCCAAACTTTTAAAATTGGAGAATGCATGAGAAATGGACAGTTTTGAATCCATTTGGAAGTTGCACCAGATTGGGCTGGTTGTGTTCACACTTTCCTGTGAACTTGTGAAGGCCGTTTCTGGGTTCCCTCACAGGGATACTGTTACAATGCAGGTGATCATTGGTAACAGAGTGGAAACTGACCAATAGGAATGCACTAATTGACTGACATTGGGTTCCATTATTCTGTCCTCTGTGGGACATGGAACAGAACTATTCTGTTCAATAGATTCACGGTGCTGTATTTCTTTTATGTGGCTGTATTGCACCTTTTTGAGAAACTATTACTAAAACAAGTAGTATATCATAGTTTTCTCATGCTATTCAGAAAAGTACCAAGCGCAAAGGTTTTTATCTATCACTCCCAACACAAGCACTCACTTTTCAATATGCACCTTACTTTCCCAGACACCACAAACATAGGGCGTCATTCTCCGACCCCCCCGCCGGGTCGGAGAATGGCCGTTGGCCGCCGTGAATCCAGCCCCCGCCCCCGCCGAAGTCTCCGAAGGGAGAAAAGTCGGCGGGGCGTTAATGGCGCCGCTGCCGCGGAGAATGTCACGGGTCTGCGCAAGGCAGCCGATTTTCGGCCTGCCGATATTCTCCCTCCCGGATGGGCCGAAGTCCCGTCGACGTGATGACCGTTCACGTCAACGTGAATCAAACCTCCTTTTCATCAGCGTGACCCGGTGCTCCAGGCTCACGCCGACCAGCGAGGAGGTGAGTGACGGCCTGGGGGGTTGGCTCTGGGCAGGAAATGGCGTGGCCGCAGACTGATTGCGTGAGGAGAGGTGTGTCTTGGCTTGTGTGTGTGTGTATGCGGCGGGGGGGGGGGGGGGGGGTGGTTAGAGTAGGCTGGGCTCCGGGGGAGTGCCGGGAGGGGGTCCGTGCCGGGGTGGAGGTTGGGGGTTGGGGGGGGTCCGTGCTGGGGTGGAGGTTTGGGAGGGGGTCCGTGCTGGGGTGGAGGTTGGGGAGGGGGTCCGTGCTGGGGTGGAGGTTGGGGAGGGGGTCTGTGCTGGGGTGGAGGTTGGGGGGGGGGTCCGTGCTGGGGTGGAGGTTGGGGAGGGGGTCCGTGCCGGGGTGGAGGTTGGGGGTTGGGGGGGTCCGTGCTGGGGTGGAGGTTGGGGAGGGGGTCCGTGCTGGGGTGGAGGTTGGGGAGGGAGTCCGTGCCGGGGTGGAGGTTGGGGAGGGGGTCCGTGCTGGGGTGGAGGTTGGGGATTGGGGGGGGTCCGTGCTGGGGTGGAGGTTGGGGTGGGGGTCCGTGCCGGGGTGGAGGTTGGGGGTTGGGGGGGGTCCGTGCTGGGGTGGAGGTTGGGGAGGGGGTCCGTGCTGGGGTGGATGTTGGGGGTTGGGGGGGGTCCGTGCTGGGGTGGAGGTTGGGGAGGGGGTCCGTGCCGAGGAGGGTGATGGGAGGGCAAATGAGTTGGTCCACCTGGCCAGGTGCCAGCCTCCAACAGTTGGACCCATGCGGTCCATGCCGCCTGGCTGGGGGGAGGAGGGGATATGGGCAATGATGACATGTCGTCGTTCCCCTCCCCCCCCACCAGGCCGTCATGTTTTCAGATCATCCAGCGATGTTGGCCGCCGTGGTGGCAGCCGCTCATGTCTATGTTGCCCTGGATGAGGAGGAGGAGGAGCGTGCCAGAGAGGCGGCGCAGGCTGCCGCAGAGGGGCAGGCGGCAGCCGCCCAGGCTGGAGGGACACCTGACCGACAGGACGAGGAGGGGGAGGAGGACGTCGCGGCCCCACGGCAACGGAGGCACCCGAGGGCGCCCCGTGTGTACCGGCCCCGGCAGTCATACCAGGACCTCACGGACCGGGAATGCAGGAGGAGATTCCGGATGAGCCGGGAAACCGTGGCACACATCTGCCACCTGCTGGCACACCTGTCACTGCGTGGCACTGGCGGGGGACACCCTCTCCCCGTGTCCGTCAAGGTTACGGTGGCCCTGAACCTTTATGCAACGGGGTCATTCCAGGCACCGAGTGGGGACCTGTCCGGCATTTCGCAGACAATCGGTGCACCGGTGCATCCGGTCAGTGACAGATGCCCTTTATGCCATGGCGCACCGCTACATCCGCTTCCCCGTGGACCGGGCCAGCCAAGATGCCCGGGCCGTGGGCTTCTCTGCCGTGGCCGGGTTTCCCATGGTCCAGGACGCGATCGATGGGATGCACGTCGCCGTGCGGCCACCTGCAGATAACAGGGCCGTGTTCACTAATAGGAAGGGTACCTATTCGATGAACGTACAGGTGGTCTGCGACCACCGCATGATGATCCTGCACGTCTGCGCCCGTCACCCAGGCAGTGTACACGACTCATTCGTGTTGTCGCGGTCATCCATCCCCGGCATGTACGAGGGACGCCATCCCCGGCTGAGGGGCTGGTTGCTGGGCGACAGGGGCTACCCATTGCGATCGTGGCTGTTGACGCCTATACGGAGGCCACGCAATGAGGCGGAGAACCGCTACAATGATGCCCATGTAGCGACAAGGGGAGTGATCGAGAGGTGCTTTGGCGAGCTGAAGATGCGTTTCAGGTGCCTGGACCTCTCTGGGGGCGCCCTCCAGTATCGGTCAGATAGGGTCGGCCGCATCATTGTGGTGTGCTGCGTCCTGCACAACATAGCCCAGCAGAGGGGCGATGTGCCGCAGGCAGAGGAGGGCGGAGTGGAGGAGCAGCAGGAAGAGGCACAGTCCTCCCCAGATGAGGGGGATGGGGGCAATGGTCAGGGCAGACGGGGTAGACACAGGCGGGTGGCTGTCCACCGTTACCGGCTGGCCCAGCGGGCACGGGACAGACTGATAGCCGCCCGCTTCACTGACTAGATGGGCGTGGGAATCGGGTAGTATGGCCACAGACCGCACACCATGGCAACAGCCGACCACCCACACCCCACACCCATCCACCCACCCATCACCCTCACCCCCCTCCCCAACCCCACCCACCCCACCCGCATGCACACCACCCCCCCCCCACCATTGCCGATCCACCGGCGGCACAACGGGCCGGGCTCTCACAGTTGCGGGTGGACGCGTGTCTATCGCAGGCCATGGAGGATGATGACAACCCGCCCTGCGATGAGCTCCTGGCTCTACATCGTTGGACTATGTCTGACCCATGGCCACAGTACCACCATCCACCCGGACCATCCCTGCATGCGGCTGTGACACTGCAGCGCACGGTCCTGTCCTCTGCCTGGGGGGATGTTGATGGCGGTCCAGGGGGAAGGGGGCAGACTCACCTGGGGCTGAGGTAAGACCACCCCTCACACACACACTTGCGCTCAACGTACATGACACCCCCGCACACTTTGGACAGAGCACAAAGGCAGCTTCTGTAGGTGTAACATTGACTTTAATAACCAAAGGAGTTCATGCACGTACCCTAGCCCCTAAAACTCATCTGTGCCCTGCACCCGTGCCAACTTACTCAGTGTCTAATTGTTTGGCCTTACGGGCCCTTTGACTCCGTCTACGTGGTTCCCCAGACGGTACAGCAGAACTGGAGGTGGACTCCTGTGATTCCTGCCCTCTGACACTGGATCCCTTTGGCGGCCGTTTCCTGGGGCGTCCTGGCCTAGATGGGTCAGGCTGCGGCCCGGGCGACTGGGATGGCGAGCTGCCAGCCTGTCCTGCCCGTTGCCCACCCGATGCACCTGGGACGGAAGGGGGGGAGTCCGAGGTGTCGCGGTGTACCGGGACCTCCCCTACAGAGGGAGCCGGGACGGACCACACCACCTCCTCCTCCCTCGGGGTGCCCGAAGGCCCCCAGGCCTCTACATGGGTGGGGGATGCGAACGGACTGGCCGTCCGACGCCCCCCCGACATCTGGTGCTGCCAGTCCTGGAGGCCCGTGCTGGTATCGACAGGGGTCTGCAGGTTTGCAGCCATGGAGCCCAGGGTGTTGGCCAACCCTGTCTGTGACAGTGCGATGCCAGCTCGCACATGGCCACTGGCGCCGATGCCCTCAGCGATGGCCTGCTGAGACTGGGCCATGGCCTGCAGAGACTGGGCCATGGCCTGCAGAGACTGGGCTATGGCCTGCTGAGACTGGGCCATGGCCTGCAGAGACTGGGCTATGGCGTTGAGCGCCTCTGCCATCTGGCGCTGGCACTGGCTCATGGCCTCCTGTGAGAGGGCAGCCATTTCCTGGGCCACAGACCCCGCCTGCATGGAAGGCCCCAGGCCTCGCAAACCGTTCCCCATGTCTGACACCGTCGCACCCATTGCCTCCACCGCGGACGCCACCCGTGAGGTGTCAGCCTGGGTGGCACGCATGACCGGGGGATATGGGGGAGGGGGGATATGGGGGAGGGGGGATATGGGGGAAGGGGGGATATGGGGGAGGGGGATATGGGGGAGGTGGGGATATGGGGGAGGCTCACCCTGCCTGCTCTGACAAGGTCGTTCACCTTCTTGTGGCACTGGGTGCCTGTCCGTGGTGTCAGGGCCACAGCGGTGACGGCCTCTGCCACTTCCCTCCACAGACGCCGGCTGTGGCGTGGGGCAACTCTGCGGCCGTGCCCGGGATACAGGGCGTCCCTCCTCTGCTCCACCGCGTCCAGGAGTGCCTCCACATCGCGTGACTCGAACCTCGGGGCTGAGCGACGGCCAGCCATCCAGTCGGGTGTTGCGGTCGGGTGTTCCGGTCGGGTGGGGGGGAGCTGCGCGGCCTTATGAGCCGTCACGCTGCACGGCGTGAACCACTGCGCAAGCGCGGATTCCGTTACGTCGCTGCTAGCCCATTTCGGGCCGGAGACTATCGTCCCATTTTTATGACGTGACGCAAGTGGGATTTGCGCCGTTTTTTGCGCCGATCGGCGGACTTTCCGCCGATAACGGAGAATTTCGCCCATAATTCCTGACTATGTCCTGTTTCACCGGCAGGACCGAACCCGCAGAGGCAGTGGCACAGTGGTATACAGTCAGGAGGGAGTTGCCCTGGGAGTCCTCAACATTGACTCTGGACCCCATGAAGTCTCATGGCATCAGGTTAAACATGGCCAAGGAAATCTCCTGCTGATTACCACATACTGTCCACCATCAGCTAATGAATTAGTGCTCCTCTTATGTTAAACACAACTTGGAGGCAGCACTGAGGGTGATAAGGGTGCAGAATGTACTCTGGGTGGGGAACGTCAATGTCCATCATCAAGAATGGCTTGGTCGTGCCATCACAGACCGAGCTGCTAGATTGGACTGCGGCAGGTGATGAGGGAACCAACAAGTGGGGAAAACATACTTAACCTCACCCTCACCAGTCTGTCTGCTGCAGATGCATTTGTCCATGACAGCATTGGTAGGAGTGACCACTGCACAGTCCTCATGGAAACAAAGTCCCATCTTCACATTGAGGATACCCTCCATTGTGCTGTGTGGCACCACTGTGCTGAACGGGATAGACTTTAAATTAATCTAGCAACTTAAGACTGACCATCCATGAGATGCCGTGAGCCATCAGCAACAGCAGAAATGTACTCAGCCACAATCTATAACCTCATGGCCCAGCATACCTGCTTAATATCAAACCATTGCCATTTGACATTCAATGGCATGACCATCGCTGAATCCCCCATTATCAACATCCTGGGGTTGCCATTGACCAGAAAATACATAGGATTAGAACATAGAACATTACAGCGCAGTACAGGCCCTTCGGCCCTCGATGTTGTGTCGACCTTTGAAACCACTCTAAAGCCCATCTACACTATTCCCTTATCGTCCATATGTCTATCCAATGACCATTTGAATGCCCTTAGTGTTGGCGAGTCCACTACTGTTGCAGGCAGGGCATTCCACGCCCTTACTACTCTCTGAGTAAAGAACCTACCTCGGACATCTGTCTTATATCTATCTCCCCTCAATTTAAAGCTATGTCCCCTCGTGCTGCACATCACCATCTGAGGAAAAAGGCTCCCACTGTCCACCCTATCTAATCCTCTGATCATCTTGTATGCCTCAATTAAGTCACCTCTTAACCTTCTTCTCTCTAACGAAAACAGCCTCAAGTCCCTCAGCCTTTCCTCATAAGATATTCCCTCCATACCAGGCAACATTCTGGTAAATCTCCTCTGCACCCTTTCCAATGCTTCCGCATCCTTCCTATAATGCGGCGACCAGAATTGCATGCAATACTCCAAATGCGGCCGCACCAGAGTTTTGTACAGCTGCAACATGATCTCATGGCTCCGAAACTCAATCCCTCTACCAATAAAAGCTAACACACCGTATGCCTTCTTAACAACCCTCTCAACCTGAGTGGCAACCTTCAGGGATCTATGTACATGGACACCAAGATCTCTCTGCTCATCCACACTGCCAAGAATCTTACCATTAGCCCAGTACTCTGTCTTCCTGTTATTCCTTCCAAAATGAATCACCTCACACTTTTCTGCATTAAACTCCATTTGCTACCTCTCAGCCCAGCGCTGCAGCTTATCTATGTCCTTCTGTAACTTGTAACATCCTTCCGCGCTGTCCACAACTCCACCGACTTTAGTGTCATCTGCAAATTTACTCACCCATCCTTCTACACCCTCCTCCAGGTCATTTATAAAAATTACAAACAGCAGTGGCCCCAAAACAGATCCTTGTGGTACACCACTAGTAACTGGACTCCAGTCTGAACATTTCCCATCAACCACCACCCTTTGTCTTCTTCCAGCTAGCCAATTTCTGATCACCCTGAATCCTATGCCACCGTATTTTCTGCAGTAGCCTACCGTGGGGAACCTTATCAAACGCTTTACTGAAATCCATATACACCACATCAACTGCTTTACCCTCATCCACCTGTTTGGTCACCTTCTCAAAGAACTCAATAAGGTTTGTGAGGCACGACCTCCCCTTCACAAAACCGTGTTGACTATCTCTAATCAAATTATCCCTTTCCAGATGATTACACATCCTGGGCGGGATTCTCCGACCCCCCGCCAGGTCGGAGAATCGCCGGGGGCTGGCGTGAATCCCGCCCCCGCCGGTTGCCGAATTCTCCGGCACCGGATATTCGGCAGGGGCGGGAATCCCGCCGCGCCGGTTGGCGGCCCTCCCCCCCCCACTCCCGGCGATTCTCCGGCCCGGATGGGCCGAAGTCCCGCTGCTGGAATGCCTGGATTAAACCACCTCTCTTACCGGCGGGACAAGGCGGCGCGGGCGGGCTCCGGGGTCCTGGGGGGGGGGGCGCGGGCCGATCTGGCCCCGGGGGGTGCCCCCATTGTGGCCTGGCCCGTGATCGGGGCCCACCGATCCGCGGGTGGGCCTGTGCCGTGGGGGCACTCTTTTCCTTCTGCCTTTGCCATGGTCTCCACCATGGCGGAGGCGGAAGAGACCCCCTCCACTGCGCATGTGTGGGGATGCCATGAGCGGCCGCTGACGCTCCCGTGCATGCGCCGCCCGGCAAAGTCAGTTTCGCGCCAGCTGGCGGGGCACCAAAGGCCTTTCCCGCCAGCTGGCGGGGCGGAAATCAGTCCGGCGTGGGCCTAGCCCCTCAAGGTGAGGGCTCGGCCCCTCAAGATGCAGAGGATTCCGCACCTTTGGGGCGGCACGATGCCGGACTGATTTGCGCCGTTTTTGGCGCCGGTCGGCGGACATCGCGCCGACTGCGGAGAATTCCGCCCCCTATCTCTTATAAACCTTTCCAAGATTTTGCCCACAACAGAAGTAAGGCTTACTGGTCTATAGTTACCGGGTTTGTCTCTACTCCCCTTCTTGAATAAGGGGACAACATTTGCTATCCTCCAGTCTTCTGGCACTATTCCTGTAGACAAAGATGACTTAAAGATCAAAGCCAAAGGCTCAGCAATCTCCTCCCTAGCTTCCCAGAGATCCTCGGATAAATCCCATCCGGCCCAGGGGACTTATCTATTTTCACACTTTCCAGAATTGCTAACACCTCCTCCTTATGAACCTCAAGCCCTTCTAGTCTAGTAGCCTGAATCTCAGTATTCTCCTCAACAACATTGTCATTTTCCTGTGTGAATACTGACAAAAAATATTCATTTAGCACCTCTCCTATCGCCTCAGACTCCAAGCATAACTTCCCACGACTGTCCTTGACTGGCCCTACTCTTACCCGAGTCATTCTTTTATCCCTGACATATCTATAGAAAGCTTTAGGGTTATCCTTGATCCTACCTGCCAAAGACTTCTCATGTCCCCTCCTGGCTCTTCTTAGCTCTCTCTTTAGGTCCTTCCTAGCTAACTTGTAACTCTCGAGCGCCCTAACTGAACCTTCATGTCTCATCTTTACATAAGCCTCCTTCTTCCTCTTGACAAGTGAAATGAAATGAAATGAAATGAAAATCGCTTATTGTCACAAGTAGGCTTCAAATGAAGTTACTGTGAAAAGCCCCTAGTCACCACATTCCGGCGCCTGTTCGGGGAGGCTGTTACGGGAATTGAACCATGCTGCTGGCCTGCCATGGTCTGCTTTTTAGTAAACCACGGTTCCCTTGCTCGACCACTTCCTCCCTGCCTGACAGGTACATACTTATCAAGGACACGCAGTAGCTGTTCCTTGAACAAGCTCCACATTTCCATTGTGCCCATCCCCTGCAGTTTTCCTCTCCACTCGATGCATCCTAAGTCTTGCCTCATCGCATCATAATTGCCTTTCCCCCAGATATAACTCTTGCCCTGCGGTATATACCTATCCCTTTCCATCACTAAAGTAAACATAATCGAATTGTGGTCACTATCACCAAAGTGCTCACCTACCTCCAAATCTAACACCTGTCCTGGTTCATTACCCAGTACCAAATCCAATTTGGCCTTGCCTCTCGTTGGCCTATCTACATACTGTGTCAGGAAACCCTCCTGCACAGATTGGACAAAAAAGGACCCATCTAAAGTACTCGAACTATAGCGTTTCCAGTCAATATTTGGAAAGTTAAAATCCCCCATAACAACTACCCTGTTGCTTTCGCTCCCATCCAGAATCATGTTTGCAATCCTTTCCTCTACATCTCTGGAACTTTTCGGAGGCCTATAGAAAACCCCTAACAGGGTGACCTCTCCTTTCCTGTTTCTAACCTCAGCCCATACTACCTCAGTAGGCGAGTCCTCATCAAACGTCCTTTCTGCCACCGTAATACTGTCCTTGACTAACAATGCTACCCCTCCCCCTCTTTTACCACCTTCCCTGAGCTTACTGAAATATCTAAACCCTGGCACCTGCAACAACCATTCCTGTCCCTGCTCTATCCATGTCTCCGAAATGGCCACAACAAATACTTTTGACTATAAGAACAGGTCAAAGACAAGGCACCCTAGGGTGAGTAACTCACTTCCTGATTCCCCATAGCCTGTCCACCATCAACAGGAGTGTAATGGAATATTCTCCACTTACCTGGATGAGTGCACACTCAAGAAGCTTGACACCATCCAGGACAAAGCAGCCCATTTGATTGCTAGTCCTTTCACAAACATTCACTCCCTCCACCACCTACGCACAGTGGCAGCCGTGTGTACCATCTACACAGATGCACTGCAGTAACTTGCCATGGTTCCTTAGATGTCGCCTTCCAAGCCCACAACTAACACCTCGAAGGACAAGAGCAGCAGATACCTGGGAACCCCACCACCTTGAGGTTCCCCTTCAAGTCACTCACCACCCTGACTTTGAAATATATCACTGTTCCTTCAATGTCGCTGGGTCCAAATCCTGGAAATCCCTCCCTAACAACATTGCATGTACACCTAAACCTCCAGGACTGCAGTGGGTTCAAGAAGGTAGCTCACCACCACCTCTGAAGGGCAACTAGGGGTAGCCTAGCCTTCACCACACACATTCCATAAATGAATTAAACAAAATGTAAGTTGGATTTTGAATGATGGGCATTGTGGTCAAAGAAAAACAGGAAATAGAAATATAAAAATGTTGATTATCATTTAAAAGAGAAATCTGTTAAAAGAAATAAGCTCACATTCATTTGGCATTTGTGAATTTTACAGTGAATTAAGTGCTTTTGAAATATAGTCAGTCATCTAGTCAATTTGTGCACAGCAAGCTCTTGCATACAGTAACAAGATAAATCATCAGATAATCTTTTTTATTTACTAATTAAGGGATAAATAAATATTAGCCACCACATGAGGACTCTCTGCCCTGCATTGAATAGTTCTCACCTGAACAGGCAGTCAGAGCTTTGTCTCAGTATCTCATCCAAAACACAGCACCAGCAACAATGCAGCACTCACTCAGTACTGAACTGATTAAGTGCTCAAGTCTCTGGAGTAGATTATGTCATCTAATATGGTTTTAGACCTCATTAAGTTCATTGAAATATCATTAGTGAAATTCAGTCAGTCATGTTTAAACATTATAAACGTTCAATTGGTTTTCTTGAGTGATTGCTTATTTCACTTTGTATATCAGTGAACATTTGAATAGAGTACTCTTTCTGGTAATCTTAATTGTTTGTTTTTTTTGAATTAGTTAATTTGGGGAGAATTTATTCAGCATTTATTCTGTTGAGGAAATGGATTGAATAAATACAAGTCAGTGAATGTGGCACCCTCGGATATAAATCACAACAATACTTTCCTCACTCTTTATCAATAAAATAACAATTAAAAAATCCCTCTTTCTTAAAACAAAATGATTCCATATCAATATAACCGTTCCACATTAACTTAAAGACTAATAATTGATTTTTATAAATAAACTAAACACTTTTTATAGCTTGTATTTTTTCTAAAATATTTACAGTTTTGCATAGGTTCTAAGATGCTGTGCCTCCATTTTGAAGATTTTAGTTTCAGTGTTTTTTGGCACTTAGTATAGGTGATGTTGCTCCTGGTGTTGTCGGTGTTATCTCATTTCCTGGTGACTTTGATGTCTCACTGGTTGTCGATGGTGCCTCACTGGGATGTCGATGGTGTCTCGCTGGTTGTCGATGGTGTCTCACTGGGTTGTCGATGGTGTCTCGCTGGTTGTCGATGGTGTCTCACTGGGTTGTCGATGGTGTCTCGCTGGTTGTCGATGGTGACTCGCTGGGTTGTGGATGGTGTCTCGCTGGGTTGTGGATGGTGTCTCACTGGTTGTCGATGGTGTCTCACTGGGTTGTCGATGGTGTCTCGCTGGGTTGTCGATGGTGACTCGCTGGGTTGTCGATGGTGTCTCGCTGGGTTGTCGATGGTGTCTCGCTGGGTTGTCGATGGTGTCTCGCTGGGTTGTCGATGGTGTCTCGCTGGGTTGTCGATGGTGTCTCGCTGGGTTGTCGATGGTGTCTCGCTGGGTTGTCGATGGTGTCTCGCTGGGTTGTCGATGGTGTCTCGCTGGGTTGTCGATGGTGTCTCGCTGGGTTGTCGATGGTGTCTCGCTGGGTTGTCGATGGTGTCTCGCTGGGTTGTGATGGTGTCTCGCTGGGTTGTCGATGGTGTCTCGCTGGGTTGTCGATGGTGTCTCGCTGGTTGTCGATGGTGTCTCGCTGGGTTGTCGATGGTGTCTCGCTGGGTTGTCGATGGTGTCTCGCTGGGTTGTCGATGGTGTCTCACTGGTTGTGATGGTGTCTCGCTGGGTTGTCGATGGTGTCTCGCTGGGTTGTCGATGGTGTCTCGCTGGGTTGTCGATGGTGTCTCGCTGGGTTGTCGATGGTGTCTCGCTGGGTTGTCGATGGTGTCTCACTGGTTGTCGATGGTGTCTCGCTGGTTGTCGATGGTGTCTCGCTGGGTTGTCGATGGTGTCTCGCTGGGTTGTCGATGGTGTCTCACCGCTGGGTTGTCGATGGTGTCTCGCTGGGTTGTCGATGGTGTCTCGCTGGGTTGTCGATGGTGTCTCGCTGGTTGTGATGGTGTCTCACTGGTTGTCGATGGTGTCTCGCTGGGTTGTCGATGGTGTCTCGCTGGGTTGTCGATGGTGTCTCACTGGTTGTGATGGTGTCTCGCTGGGTTGTCGATGGTGTCTCGCTGGGTTGTCGATGGTGTCTCGCTGGTTGTCGATGGTGTCTCGCTGGGTTGTCGATGGTGTCTCGCTGGGTTGTCGATGGTGTCGCGCTGGGTTGTCGATGGTGTCTCGCTGGTTGTGATGGTGTCTCGCTGGTTGTCGATGGTGTCTCGCTGGGTTGTCGATGGTGTCTCGCTGGTTGTCGATGATGTCTCGCTGGGTTGTCGATGGTGTCTCGCTGGTTGTCGATGGTGTCTCGCTGGGTTGTCGATGGTGTCTCGCTGGGTTGTCGATGGTGTCGCGCTGGGTTGTCGATGGTGACTCGCTGGTTGTGATGGTGACTCGCTGGGTTGTCGATGGTGTCTCACTGGGTTGTCGATGGTGTCTCGCTGGGTTGTGATGGTGACTCGCTGGGTTGTGATGGTGACTCGCTGGGTTGTGATGGTGACTCGCTGGGTTGTCGATGATGTCTCACTGGGTTGTCGATGGTGTCTCGCTGGGTTGTGATGGTGACTCGCTGGGTTGTCGATGGTGTCTCACTGGGTTGTCGATGGTGTCTCGCTGGGTTGTCGATGGTGTCTCACTGGTTGTGATGGTGTCTCGCTGGTTGTCGATGGTGTCTCACTGGGTTGTCGATGGTGACTCGCTGGGTTGTCGATGGTGTCTCGCTGGGTTGTGATGGTGACTCGCTGGGTTGTCGATGGTGACTCGCTGGGTTGTCGATGGTGTCTCACTGGGTTGTCGATGGTGACTCGCTGGGTTGTCGATGGTGTCTCGCTGGTTGTCGATGGTGACTCGCTGGGTTGTCGATGGTGTCTCACTGGTTGTGATGGTGTCTCGCTGGTTGTCGATGGTGTCTCGCTGGGTTGTCGATGGTGTCTCGCTGGTTGTCGATGGTGACTCGCTGGGTTGTCGATGGTGTCTCGCTGGTTGTCGATGGTGACTCGCTGGGTTGTCGATGGTGTCTCGCTGGGTTGTCGATGGTGTCTCACTGGTTGTCGATGGTGTCTCGCTGGGTTGTCGATGGTGTCTCACTGGTTGTCGATGGTGTCTCGCTGGGTTGTCGATGGTGTCTCGCTGGGTTGTCGATGGTGTCTCGCTGGTTGTCGATGGTGTCTCGCTGGGTTGTGATGGTGACTCGCTGGGTTGTCGATGGTGTCTCGCTGGGTTGTCGATGGTGTCTCGCTGGGTTGTCGATGGTGTCTCACTGGTTGTGATGGTGTCTCGCTGGTTGTCGATGGTGTCTCACTGGGTTGTCGATGGTGACTCGCTGGGTTGTCGATGGTGTCTCGCTGGGTTGTGATGGTGACTCGCTGGGTTGTCGATGGTGTCTCACTGGTTGTGATGGTGTCTCGCTGGGTTGTCGATGGTGACTCGCTGGGTTGTCGATGGTGTCTCGCTGGGTTGTCGATGGTGTCTCGCTGGGTTGTCGATGGTGTCTCGCTGGGTTGTCGATGGTGTCTCACTGGTTGTCGATGGTGTCTCGCTGGGTTGTCGATGGTGTCTCGCTGGTTGTCGATGGTGTCTCGCTGGGTTGTCGATGGTGTCTCGCTGGGTTGTCGATGGTGTCTCGCTGGTTGTCGATGGTGTCTCACTGGGTTGTCGATGGTGTCTCACTGGGTTGTCGATGGTGTCTCGCTGGGTTGTCGATGATGTCTCGCTGGGTTGTGATGGTGTCTCGCTGGGTTGTCGATGGTGTCTCGCTGGGTTGTCGATGGTGTCTCGCTGGGTTGTCGATGGTGTCTCACTGGTTGTCGATGGTGTCTCGCTGGGTTGTCGATGGTGTCTCACTGGTTGTCGATGGTGTCTCGCTGGGTTGTCGATGGTGTCTCACTGGTTGTCGATGGTGTCTCGCTGGGTTGTCGATGGTGTCTCACTGGTTGTCGATGGTGTCTCGCTGGGTTGTCGATGGTGTCTCACTGGTTGTCGATGGTGTCTCGCTGGGTTGTCGATGGTGTCTCGCTGGGTTGTGGATGGTGTCTCGCTGGGTTGTCGATGGTGTCTCGCAGGGTTGTGGATGGTGTCTCACTGGGTTGTCGATGGTGACTCGCTGGGTTGTCGATGGTGTCTCACTGGGTTGTCGATGGTGTCTCGCTGGGTTGTCGATGGTGTCTCACTGGTTGTCGATGGTGTCTCGCTGGGTTGTCGATGGTGTCTCGCTGGGTTGTCGATGGTGTCTCGCTGGGTTGTCGATGGTGTCTCGCTGGGTTGTCGATGGTGTCTCACTGGTTGTCGATGGTGTCTCGCTGGGTTGTCGATGGTGTCTCGCTGGGTTGTCGATGGTGTCTCGCTGGGTTGTCGATGGTGTCTCGCTGGGTTGTCGATGGTGTCGCGCTGGGTTGTCGATGGTGTCTCACTGGGTTGTGATGGTGTCTCACTGGGTTGTCGATGGTGTCTCGCTGGGTTGTCGATGGTGTCTCGCTGGGTTGTCGATGGTGTCTCACTGGGTTGTGGATGGTGTCTCGCTGGGTTGTCGATGGTGTCTCACTGGTTGTCGATGGTGTCTCGCTGGGTTGTCGATGGTGTCTCGCTGGGTTGTGGATGGTGTCTCGCTGGTTGTCGATGGTGACTCGCTGGGTTGTCGATGGTGTCTCGCTGGGTTGTCGATGGTGTCTCACTGGGTTGTCGATGGTGTCTCGCTGGGTTGTGGATGGTGTCTCGCTGGGTTGTCGATGGTGACTCGCTGGGTTGTCGATGGTGTCTCGCTGGGTTGTCGATGGTGTCTCGCTGGTTGTCGATGGTGTCTCACTGGGTTGTCGATGGTGCCTCACTGGGATGTCGATGGTGTCTCGCTGGTTGTCGATGGTGTCTCGCTGGGTTGTCGATGGTGTCTCGCTGGGTTGTCGATGGTGTCTCACTGGTTGTCGATGGTGTCTCGCTGGGTTGTCGATGGTGTCTCGCTGGGTTGTCGATGGTGTCTCGCTGGGTTGTCGATGGTGTCTCGCTGGGTTGTCGATGGTGTCTCACTGGTTGTCGATGGTGTCTCACCGCTGGTTGTCGATGGTGACTCGCTGGGTTGTCGATGGTGTCTCACCGCTGGTTGTCGATGGTGTCTCGCTGGGTTGTCGATGGTGTCTCACTGGTTGTCGATGGTGTCTCGCTGGGTTGTCGATGGTGTCTCACTGGTTGTCGATGGTGTCTCGCTGGGTTGTCGATGGTGTCTCGCTGGGTTGTCGATGGTGTCTCACTGGTTGTCGATGGTGTCTCGCTGGTTGTCGATGGTGTCTCACTGGGTTGTCGATGGTGTCTCACTGGTTGTCGATGGTGTCTCGCTGGGTTGTCGATGGTGTCTCACTGGTTGTGATGGTGACTCACTGGTTGTGATGGTGACTCACTGGTTGTGATGGTGACTCACTGGTTGTGATGGTGTCTCACTGGTTGTCGATGGTGTCTCGCTGGTTGTCGATGGTGTCTCACTGGGTTGTCGATGGTGTCTCACTGGTTGTCGATGGTGTCTCACCGCTGGTTGTCGATGGTGTCTCACCGCTGGGTTGTCGATGGTGTCTCGCTGGTTGTCGATGGTGTCTCACCGCTGGTTGTCGATGGTGTCTCGCTGGGTTGTCGATGGTGTCTCGCTGGTTGTCGATGGTGTCTCACTGGGTTGTCGATGGTGTCTCGCTGGTTGTCGATGGTGTCTCGCTGGGTTGTCGATGGTGTCTCGCTGGGTTGTCGATGGTGTCTCGCTGGGTTGTGGATGGTGTCTCGCTGGGTTGTCGATGGTGTCTCGCTGGGTTGTCGATGGTGTCTCGCTGGGTTGTGGATGGTGTCTCGCTGGTTGTCGATGGTGTCTCGCTGGGTTGTCGATGGTGTCTCGCTGGGTTGTCGATGGTGTCTCGCTGGGTTGTCGATGGTGTCTCGCTGGGTTGTCGATGGTGTCTCGCTGGTTGTCGATGGTGTCTCGCTGGGTTGTCGATGGTGTCTCGCTGGGTTGTCGATGGTGTCTCGCTGGGTTGTCGATGGTGTCTCGCTGGTTGTCGATGGTGTCTCGCTGGGTTGTCGATGGTGTCTCACTGGGTTGTCGATGGTGTCTCACTGGGTTGTCGATGGTGTCTCGCTGGGTTGTCGATGGTGACTCGCTGGGTTGTCGATGGTGTCTCGCTGGGTTGTCGATGGTGTCTCGCTGGGTTGTCGATGGTGACTCGCTGGGTTGTCGATGGTGACTCGCTGGGTTGTCGATGGTGTCTCACTGGGTTGTCGATGGTGTCTCGCTGGGTTGTGGGTGATGTCTCGCTGGGTTGTCGATGGTGTCTCACTGGTTGTGATGGTGTCTCGCTGGGTTGTCGATGGTGACTCGCTGGGTTGTCGATGGTGTCTCGCTGGGTTGTCGATGGTGTCTCACTGGTTGTGATGGTGTCTCGCTGGGTTGTCGATGGTGACTCGCTGGGTTGTCGATGGTGTCTCGCTGGGTTGTCGATGGTGTCTCACTGGTTGTGATGGTGTCTCGCTGGGTTGTCGATGGTGACTCGCTGGGTTGTCGATGGTGTCTCGCTGGGTTGTCGATGGTGTCTCGCTGGGTTGTCGATGGTGTCTCGCTGGGTTGTCGATGGTGTCTCGCTGGGTTGTCGATGGTGTCTCGCTGGGTTGTCGATGGTGACTCGCTGGGTTGTCGATGGTGACTCGCTGGGTTGTCGATGGTGTCTCACTGGGTTGTCGATGGTGACTCGCTGGGTTGTCGATGGTGTCTCGCTGGGTTGTGGGTGATGTCTCGCTGGGTTGTCGATGGTGACTCGCTGGGTTGTCGATGGTGACTCGCTGGGTTGTCGATGGTGTCTCGCTGGGTTGTCGATGGTGTCTCGCTGGGTTGTGGGTGATGTCTCGCTGGGTTGTCGATGGTGACTCGCTGGGTTGTCGATGGTGACTCGCTGGGTTGTCGATGGTGACTCGCTGGGTTGTCGATGGTGTCTCGCTGGGTTGTGGGTGATGTCTCACTGGGTTGTCGATGGTGACTCGCTGGGTTGTCGATGGTGTCTCACTGGTTGTGATGGTGTCTCGCTGGGTTGTCGATGGTGACTCGCTGGGTTGTCGATGGTGTCTCGCTGGGTTGTCGATGGTGTCTCACTGGTTGTGATGGTGTCTCGCTGGGTTGTCGATGGTGACTCGCTGGGTTGTCGATGGTGTCTCGCTGGGTTGTCGATGGTGTCTCACTGGTTGTGATGGTGTCTCGCTGGGTTGTCGATGGTGACTCGCTGGGTTGTCGATGGTGTCTCGCTGGGTTGTCGATGGTGTCTCGCTGGGTTGTCGATGGTGTCTCGCTGGGTTGTCGATGGTGTCTCGCTGGGTTGTCGATGGTGTCTCGCTGGGTTGTCGATGGTGTCTCGCTGGGTTGTCGATGGTGTCTCGCTGGGTTGTCGATGGTGTCTCACTGGTTGTGATGGTGTCTCGCTGGGTTGTCGATGGTGTCTCACTGGTTGTGATGGTGTCTCGCTGGGTTGTCGATGGTGTCTCGCTGGGTTGTCGATGGTGTCTCGCTGGGTTGTCGATGGTGTCTCGCTGGGTTGTCGATGGTGTCGCGCTGGGTTGTCGATGGTGTCTCGCTGGGTTGTCGATGGTGTCTCGCTGGGTTGTCGATGGTGACTCGCTGGGTTGTCGATGGTGTCTCGCTGGGTTGTCGATGGTGTCTCGCTGGGTTGTCGATGGTGACTCGCTGGGTTGTCGATGGTGTCTCGCTGGGTTGTCGATGGTGTCTCGCTGGGTTGTCGATGGTGTCTCGCTGGGTTGTCGATGGTGTCTCACTGGGTTGTCGATGGTGTCTCACTGGTTGTCGATGGTGTCTCGCTGGTTGTCGATGGTGTCTCGCTGGGTTGTGATGGTGACTCGCTGGGTTGTCGATGGTGTCTCACTGGGTTGTCGATGGTGTCTCGCTGGGTTGTCGATGGTGTCTCACTGGTTGTCGATGGTGTCTCGCTGGGTTGTCGATGGTGTCTCACTGGTTGTCGATGGTGTCTCGCTGGGTTGTCGATGGTGTCTCGCTGGGTTGTCGATGGTGTCTCGCTGGTTGTCGATGGTGTCTCGCTGGGTTGTCGATGGTGCCTCGCTGGGTTGTCGATGGTGTCTCGCTGGGTTGTCGATGGTGTCTCGCTGGGTTGTCGATGGTGTCTCGCTGGGTTGTGATGGTGTCTCGCTGGGTTGTCGATGGTGACTCGCTGGGTTGTCGATGGTGTCTCACTGGGTTGTCGATGGTGTCTCGCTGGTTGTCGATGGTGTCTCGCTGGGTTGTCGATGGTGCCTCGCTGGGTTGTCGATGGTGTCTCGCTGGGTTGTCGATGGTGTCTCGCTGGGTTGTCGATGGTGTCTCGCTGGGTTGTGGATGGTGTCTCGCTGGGTTGTCGATGGTGTCTCACTGGTTGTCGATGGTGTCTCGCTGGGTTGTCGATGGTGTCTCGCTGGGTTGTCGATGGTGTCTCGCTGGGTTGTCGATGGTGTCTCGCTGGGTTGTCGATGGTGTCTCGCTGGGTTGTCGATGGTGTCTCGCTGGGTTGTCGATGGTGTCTCGCTGGGTTGTCGATGGTGTCTCGCTGGGTTGTCGATGGTGTCTCGCTGGGTTGTGGATGGTGTCTCGCTGGGTTGTCGATGGTGTCTCACTGGTTGTCGATGGTGTCTCGCTGGGTTGTCGATGGTGCCTCGCTGGGTTGTCGATGGTGTCTCGCTGGGTTGTCGATGGTGACTCGCTGGGTTGTCGATGGTGTCTCACTGGTTGTCGATGGTGTCTCACTGGGTTGTCGATGGTGTCTCACTGGTTGTCGATGGTGTCTCACTGGGTTGTCGATGGTGTCTCACTGGTTGTCGATGGTGTCTCGCTGGGTTGTCGATGGTGTCTCGCTGGGTTGTCGATGGTGTCTCGCTGGGTTGTCGATGGTGTCTCGCTGGGTTGTCGATGGTGTCTCGCTGGGTTGTCGATGGTGTCTCGCTGGGTTGTCGATGGTGACTCGCTGGGTTGTCGATGGTGTCTCGCTGGGTTGTGGATGGTGTCTCGCTGGGTTGTCGATGGTGTCTCACTGGTTGTGATGGTGTCTCACTGGTTGTCGATGGTGTCTCGCTGGGTTGTCGATGGTGTCTCGCTGGGTTGTGGATGGTGTCTCGCTGGGTTGTCGATGGTGTCTCGCTGGGTTGTGGATGGTGTCTCGCTGGGTTGTCGATGGTGTCTCACCGCTGGTTGTCGATGGTGTCTCGCTGGGTTGTCGATGGTGTCTCACTGGGTTGTCGATGGTGTCTCGCTGGGTTGTCGATGGTGTCTCGCTGGGTTGTCGATGGTGTCTCGCTGGGTTGTCGATGGTGACTCGCTGGGTTGTCGATGGTGTCTCGCTGGGATGTCGATGGTGTCTCACTGGGATGTCGATGGTGTCTCGCTGGTTGTCGATGGTGTCTCGCTGGGTTGTCGATGGTGTCTCGCTGGGTTGTGGATGGTGTCTCACTGGTTGTGATGGTGTCTCGCTGGGTTGTCGATGGTGTCTCGCTGGTTGTCGATGGTGTCTCGCTGGGTTGTCGATGGTGTCTCGCTGGGTTGTCGATGGTGTCTCGCTGGGTTGTCGATGGTGACTCGCTGGGTTGTCGATGGTGTCTCGCTGGGTTGTCGATGGTGTCTCGCTGGTTGTGGATGGTGTCTCACTGGTTGTCGATGGTGTCTCGCTGGGTTGTCGATGGTGTCTCGCTGGGTTGTCGATGGTGACTCGCTGGGTTGTCGATGGTGTCTCGCTGGGTTGTCGATGGTGTCTCACTGGTTGTCGATGGTGTCTCGCTGGGTTGTCGATGGTGTCTCGCTGGGTTGTGGATGGTGTCTCGCTGGGTTGTCGATGGTGTCTCGCTGGGTTGTCGATGGTGTCTCGCTGGGTTGTCGATGGTGACTCGCTGGGTTGTGGATGGTGTCTCGCTGGGTTGTCGATGGTGACTCGCTGGGTTGTCGATGGTGTCTCGCTGGGTTGTCGATGGTGTCTCGCTGGGTTGTCGATGGTGACTCGCTGGGTTGTCGATGGTGACTCGCTGGGTTGTCGATGGTGTCTCGCTGGGTTGTCGATGGTGTCTCGCTGGGTTGTCGATGGTGTCTCGCTGGGTTGTCGATGGTGTCTCGCTGGGTTGTCGATGGTGTCTCGCTGGGTTGTCGATGGTGTCTCGCTGGGTTGTCGATGGTGTCTCACTGGTTGTCGATGGTGTCTCACTGGTTGTCGATGGTGTCTCGCTGGGTTGTCGATGGTGTCTCGCTGGGTTGTCGATGGTGTCTCGCTGGGTTGTCGATGGTGTCTCGCTGGGTTGTCGATGGTGTCTCGCTGGGTTGTCGATGGTGTCTCGCTGGGTTGTCGATGGTGTCTCACTGGGTTGTCGATGGTGTCTCGCTGGGTTGTCGATGGTGTCTCGCTGGGTTGTCGATGGTGTCTCGCTGGGATGTCGATGGTGACTCGCTGGGTTGTCGATGGTGTCTCACTGGGATGTCGATGGTGTCTCACTGGGTTGTCGATGGTGTCTCGCTGGGATGTCGATGGTGACTCGCTGGGTTGTCGATGGTGTCTCGCTGGGTTGTCGATGGTGTCGCGCTGGGTTGTCGATGGTGTCTCACTGGGTTGTCGATGGTGTCTCGCTGGGTTGTCGATGGTGTCTCACTGGGTTGTCGATGGTGTCTCGCTGGGTTGTCGATGGTGTCTCGCTGGTTGTGGATGGTGTCTCGCTGGGTTGTCGATGGTGTCTCACTGGTTGTCGATGGTGTCTCGCTGGGTTGTCGATGGTGACTCGCTGGGTTGTCGATGGTGTCTCACTGGGTTGTCGATGGTGTCTCACTGGGTTGTCGATGGTGTCTCACTGGTTGTCGATGGTGTCTCACTGGTTGTCGATGGTGACTCACTGGGTTGTCGATGGTGTCTCGCTGGGTTGTCGATGGTGTCTCGCTGGGTTGTCGATGGTGTCTCACTGGTTGTCGATGGTGACTCGCTGGGTTGTCGATGGTGTCTCGCTGGGTTGTCGATGGTGACTCGCTGGGTTGTCGATGGTGTCGCGCTGGGTTGTCGATGGTGTCTCGCTGGGTTGTCGATGGTGACTCGCTGGGTTGTCGATGGTGTCTCGCTGGGTTGTCGATGGTGTCTCGCTGGTTGTCGATGGTGACTCGCTGGGTTGTCGATGGTGTCTCGCTGGGTTGTCGATGGTGTCTCGCTGGGTTGTCGATGGTGACTCGCTGGGTTGTCGATGGTGTCTCGCTGGGTTGTCGATGGTGACTCGCTGGGTTGTGGATGGTGTCTCACCACTGGTTGTCGATGGTGTCTCACTGGTTGTGGATGGTGTCTCACCGCTGGTTGTCGATGGTGTCTCACCGCTGGTTGTGGATGGTGTCTCACCACTGGTTGTCGATGGTGTCTCACCGCTGGTTGTCGGTGGTGTCTCACCGCTGGTTGTCGATGGTGTCTCGCTGGGTTGTCGATGGTGTCTCGCTGGGTTGTCGATGGTGTCTCGCTGGTTGTCGATGGTGTCTCACCGCTGGGTTGTCGATGGTGTCTCGCTGGGTTGTCGATGGTGTCTCGCTGGGTTGTCGATGGTGTCTCGCTGGGTTGTCGATGGTGTCTCGCTGGGTTGTCGATGGTGTCTCGCTGGTTGTCGATGGTGTCTCACTGGGTTGTCGATGGTGTCTCGCTGGGTTGTCGATGGTGTCTCGCTGGGTTGTCGATGGTGTCTCGCTGGTTGTCGATGGTGTCTCGCTGGGTTGTCGATGGTGTCTCGCTGGGTTGTCGATGGTGTCTCGCTGGGTTGTCGATGGTGTCTCACTGGTTGTCGATGGTGTCTCGCTGGGTTGTCGATGGTGTCTCGCTGGGTTGTCGATGGTGTCTCGCTGGGTTGTCGATGGTGTCTCACCGCTGGGTTGTCGATGGTGTCTCGCTGGGTTGTCGATGGTGTCTCGCTGGGTTGTCGATGGTGTCTCACCACTGGTTGTCGATGGTGTCTCACCACTGGTTGTCGATGGTGTCTCACCGCTGGTTGTCGATGGTGTCTCACCGCTGGTTGTCGATGGTGTCTCGCTGGGTTGTCGATGGTGTCTCGCTGGGTTGTCGATGGTGTCTCACCACTGGTTGTCGATGGTGTCTCACCACTGGTTGTCGATGGTGTCTCACCGCTGGTTGTCGATGGTGTCTCGCTGGGTTGTGGATGGTGTCTCGCTGGGTTGTCGATGGTGTCTCGCTGGGTTGTCGATGGTGTCTCGCTGGGTTGTCGATGGTGACTCGCTGGGTTGTGGATGGTGTCTCACTGGGTTGTCGATGGTGTCTCACTGGGTTGTCGATGGTGACTCGCTGGGTTGTCGATGGTGTCTCACCGCTGGTTGTCGATGGTGTCTCGCTGGGTTGTCGATGGTGTCTCACTGGGTTGTCGATGGTGTCTCGCTGGGTTGTCGATGGTGTCTCACCGCTGGGTTGTCGATGGTGACTCACCGCTGGTTGTCGATGGTGTCTCACCGCTGGTTGTCGGTGGTGTCTCACCGCTGGTTGTCGGTGGTGTCTCACCGCTGGTTGTGGATGGTGTCTCACCGCTGGTTGTCGATGGTGTCTCACCGCTGGGTTGTCGATGGTGTCTCACCGCTGGTTGTCGATGGTGTCTCACCGCTGGTTGTCGATGGTGTCTCACCGCTGGTTGTCGGTGGTGTCTCACCGCTGGTTGTGGATGGTGTCTCACCACTGGTTGTCGATGGTGTCTCACCGCTGGTTGTCGATGGTGTCTCACCGCTGGTTGTCGGTGGTGTCTCACCGCTGGTTTTCGATGGTGTCTCACCGCTGGTTGTGGATGGTGTCTCACCGCTGGTTGTGGATGGTGTCTCACCGCTGGTTGTGGATGGTGTCTCAATGCTGGTTGTCGATGGTGTCTCAATGCTGGTTGTCGGTGGTGTCTCACCGCTGGTTGTCGATGGTGTCTCACCGCTGGTTGTCGATGGTGTCTCACTGGTTGTGGATGGTGTCTCACCGCTGGTTGTCGATGGTGTCTCACTGGGTTGTCGATGGTGACTCGCTGGGTTGTGGATGGTGTCTCACCACTGGTTGTCGATGGTGTCTCACTGGTTGTGGATGGTGTCTCACCGCTGGTTGTCGATGGTGTCTCACCGCTGGTTGTGGATGGTGTCTCACCACTGGTTGTCGATGGTGTCTCACCGCTGGTTGTCGGTGGTGTCTCACCGCTGGTTGTTGGTGGTGTCTCACCGCTGGTTGTCGATGGTGTCTCGCTGGTTGTCGATGGTGACTCGCTGGGTTGTGGATGGTGTCTCACCGCTGGTTGTGGATGGTGTCTCACCGCTGGTTGTCGATGGTGACTCGCTGGGTTGTGGATGGTGTCTCACCGCTGGTTGTGGATGGTGTCTCACCACTGGTTGTCGATGGTGTCTCACCGCTGGTTGTCGGTGGTGTCTCACCGCTGGTTGTCGATGGTGTCTCACCGCTGGTTGTCGATGGTGTCTCACCGCTGGTTGTCGATGGTGTCTCACTGCTTTTTGTCGATGGTGTCTCACTGCTGGTTGTCGATGGTGTCTCACCGCTGGTTGTCGGTGGTGTCTCACCGCTGGTTGTCGGTGGTGTCTCACCGCTGGTTGTCGATGGTGTCTCACCGCTGAGCAAGGCACCACTACAAACAAAAGGAAAAATAACTTAAATGAAAGCTACCCCAAGATGTATCAATAAATCAAATCGCAGTGATAGGAAGAAAAACAGACTGCTGGAAACTGGAACTTGGTGGAAAAAATGTTGGAAATGTGTGATTTTATCTTTTGGAGTACTATTCCTCCTGACCATGGAACCATTTTAACCTATTTGCAACATAGTCGTATTTACAGGTCGCCACTAAATAAGTCACTTGATCCATGAAAACTCCTCCTCTCTGGCAATCAAAGGATTCGCTAAATATTGAAGCACAAAGATTACATCCAACTTTTTGCTTTTGATTGGGATCGGAATTGGTTGTCGATGGTGTCTCACTGGGTTGTCGATGGTGTCTCGCTGGGTTGTCGATGGTGTCTCGCTGGGTTGTGGATGGTGTCTCGCTGGTTGTCGATGGTGTCTCGCTGGTTGTCGATGGTGTCTCGCTGGGTTGTCGATGGTGTCTCGCTGGGTTGTCGATGGTGTCTCGCTGGGTTGTGGATGGTGTCTCGCTGGTTGTCGATGGTGTCTCGCTGGTTGTCGATGGTGTCTCGCTGGGTTGTCGATGGTGTCTCGCTGGGTTGTCGATGGTGTCTCGCTGGGTTGTCGATGGTGTCTCGCTGGGTTGTCGATGGTGTCTCGCTGGGTTGTCGATGGTGACTCGCTGGGTTGTCGATGGTGTCTCGCTGGGTTGTCGATGGTGCCTCGCTGGGTTGTCGATGGTGTCTCGCTGGGTTGTCGATGGTGTCTCGCTGGGTTGTCGATGGTGACTCGCTGGGTTGTCGATGGTGTCTCGCTGGGTTGTCGATGGTGTCTCGCTGGGTTGTCGATGGTGTCTCGCTGGTTGTCGATGGTGTCTCGCTGGGTTGTCGATGGTGTCTCACTGGGTTGTCGATGGTGACTCGCTGGGTTGTCGATGGTGTCTCGCTGGGTTGTCGATGGTGTCTCGCTGGGTTGTCGATGGTGTCTCGCTGGGTTGTCGATGGTGTCTCGCTGGTTGTCGATGGTGTCTCGCTGGTTGTCGATGGTGTCTCGCTGGGTTGTCGATGGTGTCTCACTGGGTTGTCGATGGTGTCTCGCTGGGTTGTCGATGGTGTCTCGCTGGGTTGTCGATGGTGTCTCGCTGGGTTGTCGATGGTGTCTCGCTGGGTTGTCGATGGTGTCTCGCTGGGTTGTCGATGGTGTCTCGCTGGGTTGTCGATGGTGTCTCGCTGGTTGTCGATGGTGTCTCGCTGGTTGTCGATGGTGTCTCGCTGGGTTGTCGATGGTGTCTCGCTGGGTTGTCGATGGTGTCTCGCTGGGTTGTCGATGGTGTCTCACTGGGTTGTCGATGGTGTCTCACTGGGTTGTCGATGGTGTCTCACTGGTTGTCGATGGTGTCTCGCTGGGTTGTCGATGGTGTCTCGCTGGGTTGTCGATGGTGTCTCGCTGGTTGTCGATGGTGTCTCGCTGGTTGTCGATGGTGTCTCGCTGGGTTGTCGATGGTGTCTCGCTGGGTTGTCGATGGTGTCTCACTGGTTGTCGATGGTGTCTCGCTGGGTTGTCGATGGTGTCTCACTGGTTGTCGATGGTGTCTCGCTGGGTTGTCGATGGTGTCTCGCTGGGTTGTCGATGGTGTCTCGCTGGGTTGTCGATGGTGTCTCACTGGGTTGTCGATGGTGTCTCGCTGGGTTGTCGATGGTGTCTCGCTGGGTTGTCGATGGTGACTCGCTGGGTTGTCGATGGTGTCTCACTGGGTTGTCGATGGTGTCTCGCTGGGTTGTCGATGGTGTCTCGCTGGGTTGTCGATGGTGTCTCGCTGGGTTGTCGATGGTGTCTCGCTGGTTGTCGATGGTGTCTCGCTGGTTGTCGATGGTGTCTCGCTGGTTGTCGATGGTGTCTCGCTGGTTGTCGATGGTGTCTCGCTGGGTTGTCGATGGTGTCTCACTGGGTTGTCGATGGTGTCTCACTGGGTTGTCGATGGTGTCTCGCTGGTTGTCGATGGTGTCTCACCGCTGGTTGTCGATGGTGACTCGCTGGGTTGTCGATGGTGTCTCGCTGGGTTGTCGATGGTGTCTCACTGGGTTGTGGATGGTGTCTCGCTGGGTTGTCGATGGTGTCTCGCTGGTTGTCGATGGTGTCTCACCGCTGGTTGTCGATGGTGACTCGCTGGGTTGTCGATGGTGTCTCGCTGGGTTGTCGATGGTGTCTCGCTGGGTTGTCGATGGTGTCTCGCTGGGTTGTCGATGGTGTCTCACTGGTTGTCGATGGTGTCTCACTGGTTGTGATGGTGTCGCGCTGGGTTGTCGATGGTGTCTCACTGGTTGTCGATGGTGTCTCGCTGGTTGTCGATGGTGTCTCACTGGGTTGTCGATGGTGTCTCACCGCTGGGTTGTCGATGGTGTCGCGCTGGGTTGTCGATGGTGTCTCGCTGGGTTGTCGATGGTGTCTCGCTGGGTTGTCGATGGTGTCTCACTGGTTGTCGATGGTGTCTCACTGGTTGTCGATGGTGTCTCGCTGGGTTGTCGATGGTGTCTCGCTGGGTTGTCGATGGTGTCTCGCTGGGTTGTCGATGGTGTCTCGCTGGGTTGTCGATGGTGTCTCGCTGGGTTGTCGATGGTGTCTCACTGGTTGTCGATGGTGACTCGCTGGGTTGTCGATGGTGTCTCGCTGGGTTGTCGATGGTGTCTCGCTGGGTTGTCGATGGTGTCTCACTGGTTGTCGATGGTGTCTCACTGGTTGTCGATGGTGTCTCACTGGTTGTCGATGGTGTCTCACTGGGTTGTCGATGGTGTCTCGCTGGGTTGTCGATGGTGTCTCACTGGTTGTCGATGGTGTCTCACTGGTTGTCGATGGTGTCTCGCTGGGTTGTCGATGGTGTCTCACTGGTTGTCGATGGTGTCTCGCTGGGTTGTCGATGGTGTCTCACTGGTTGTCGATGGTGTCTCACTGGTTGTCGATGGTGTCTCACTGGGTTGTCGATGGTGTCTCGCTAGGTTGTCGATGGTGTCTCACTGGTTGTCGATGGTGTCTCACTGGTTGTCGATGGTGTCTCGCTGGGTTGTCGATGGTGTCTCACTGGTTGTCGATGGTGTCTCGCTGGGTTGTCGATGGTGTCTCACTGGTTGTCGATGGTGTCTCACTGGTTGTCGATGGTGTCTCACTGGGTTGTCGATGGTGTCTCGCTGGGTTGTCGATGGTGTCTCACTGGTTGTCGATGGTGTCTCACTGGTTGTCGATGGTGTCTCGCTGGGTTGTCGATGGTGTCTCGCTGGGTTGTCGATGGTGACTCGCTGGGTTGTCGATGGTGTCTCGCTGGGTTGTCGATGGTGTCTCACTGGTTGTCGATGGTGACTCGCTGGGTTGTCGATGGTGTCTCGCTGGGTTGTCGATGGTGTCTCGCTGGGTTGTCGATGGTGTCTCACTGGTTGTCGATGGTGTCTCACTGGTTGTCGATGGTGTCTCGCTGGGTTGTCGATGGTGTCTCGCTGGTTGTCGATGGTGACTCGCTGGGTTGTCGATGGTGACTCGCTGGGTTGTCGATGGTGTCTCACTGGTTGTCGATGGTGTCTCGCTGGGTTGTGATGGTGTCTCGCTGGTTGTCGATGGTGTCTCGCTGGGTTGTCGATGGTGTCTCACTGGTTGTGATGGTGACTCGCTGGGTTGTCGATGGTGTCTCACTGGTTGTCGATGGTGTCTCGCTGGGTTGTCGATGGTGTCTCGCTGGTTGTGATGGTGACTCGCTGGGTTGTCGATGGTGTCTCACTGGTTGTCGATGGTGTCTCGCTGGGTTGTCGATGGTGACTCGCTGGGTTGTCGATGGTGTCTCACTGGTTGTCGATGGTGTCTCGCTGGGTTGTCGATGGTGTCTCACTGGTTGTGATGGTGACTCGCTGGGTTGTCGATGGTGTCTCACTGGTTGTCGATGGTGTCTCGCTGGGTTGTCGATGGTGTCTCGCTGGTTGTGATGGTGACTCGCTGGGTTGTCGATGGTGTCTCACTGGTTGTCGATGGTGTCTCACTGGGTTGTCGATGGTGTCTCACTGGGTTGTCGATGGTGTCTCGCTGGTTGTCGATGGTGTCTCACCGCTGGTTGTCGATGGTGACTCGCTGGGTTGTCGATGGTGTCTCGCTGGGTTGTCGATGGTGTCTCACTGGGTTGTGGATGGTGTCTCGCTGGGTTGTCGATGGTGTCTCGCTGGTTGTCGATGGTGTCTCACCGCTGGTTGTCGATGGTGACTCGCTGGGTTGTCGATGGTGTCTCGCTGGGTTGTCGATGGTGTCTCGCTGGGTTGTCGATGGTGTCTCGCTGGGTTGTCGATGGTGTCTCACTGGTTGTCGATGGTGTCTCACTGGTTGTGATGGTGTCGCGCTGGGTTGTCGATGGTGTCTCACTGGTTGTCGATGGTGTCTCGCTGGTTGTCGATGGTGTCTCACTGGGTTGTCGATGGTGTCTCACCGCTGGGTTGTCGATGGTGTCGCGCTGGGTTGTCGATGGTGTCTCGCTGGGTTGTCGATGGTGTCTCGCTGGGTTGTCGATGGTGTCTCACTGGTTGTCGATGGTGTCTCACTGGTTGTCGATGGTGTCTCGCTGGGTTGTCGATGGTGTCTCGCTGGGTTGTCGATGGTGTCTCACTGGTTGTCGATGGTGTCTCACTGGTTGTCGATGGTGTCTCACTGGTTGTCGATGGTGTCTCACTGGGTTGTCGATGGTGTCTCGCTGGGTTGTCGATGGTGTCTCACTGGTTGTCGATGGTGTCTCACTGGTTGTCGATGGTGTCTCACTGGTTGTCGATGGTGTCTCACTGGTTGTCGATGGTGTCTCACTGGTTGTCGATGGTGTCTCGCTGGGTTGTCGATGGTGTCTCACTGGGTTGTCGATGGTGTCTCACTGGTTGTCGATGGTGTCTCGCTGGGTTGTCGATGGTGTCTCGCTGGTTGTCGATGGTGTCTCACTGGTTGTGATGGTGTCGCGCTGGGTTGTCGATGGTGTCTCACTGGTTGTCGATGGTGACTCGCTGGGTTGTCGATGGTGTCTCACTGGTTGTGATGGTGTCTCGCTGGGTTGTCGATGGTGTCTCGCTGGGTTGTGGATGGTGTCTCGCTGGGTTGTCGATGGTGTCTCGCTGGGTTGTCGATGGTGTCTCGCTGGTTGTCGATGGTGACTCGCTGGGTTGTCGATGGTGTCTCGCTGGTTGTCGATGGTGTCTCGCTGGTTGTGGATGGTGTCTCGCTGGGTTGTCGATGGTGTCTCGCTGGTTGTCGATGGTGACTCGCTGGGTTGTCGATGGTGTCTTGCTGGTTGTGGATGGTGTCTCGCTGGGTTGTCGATGGTGTCTCGCTGGGTTGTCGATGGTGTCTCGCTGGTTGTCGATGGTGTCTCGCTGGGTTGTCGATGGTGTCTCGCTCGGTTGTCGATGGTGTCTCGCTGGGTTGTCGATGGTGTCTCGCTGGGTTGTGGATGGTGTCTCGCTGGGTTGTCGATGGTGTCTCGCTGGTTGTCGATGGTGTCTCGCTGGGTTGTCGATGGTGTCGCGCTGGGTTGTCGATGGTGTCTCGCTGGGTTGTCGATGGTGTCGCGCTGGGTTGTCGATGGTGTCTCGCTGGGTTGTCGATGGTGTCTCGCTGGGTTGTGGATGGTGTCTCGCTGGGTTGTCGATGGTGTCTCGCTGGGTTGTCGATGGTGTCTCGCTGGGTTGTCGATGGTGTCTCGCTGGGTTGTCGATGGTGTCTCGCTGGGTTGTCGATGGTGTCTCGCTGGGTTGTCGATGGTGTCTCGCTGGGTTGTCGATGGTGTCTCGCTGGTTGTCGATGGTGTCTCGCTGGGTTGTCGATGGTGCCTCGCTGGGTTGTCGATGGTGTCTCGCTGGTTGTCGATGGTGTCTCGCTGGTTGTCGATGGTGTCTCACTGGTTGTCGATGGTGTCTCGCTGGGTTGTCGATGGTGTCTCACTGGTTGTCGATGGTGTCTCGCTGGGTTGTCGATGGTGACTCGCTGGGTTGTCGATGGTGTCTCGCTGGGTTGTCGATGGTGTCTCACTGGGTTGTCGATGGTGTCTCGCTGGGTTGTCGATGGTGTCTCGCTGGGTTGTCGATGGTGTCTCGCTGGGTTGTCGATGGTGTCTCGCTGGGTTGTCGATGGTGTCTCGCTGGTTGTCGATGGTGTCTCGCTGGGTTGTCGATGGTGTCTCGCTGGTTGTCGATGGTGTCTCACTGGTTGTCGATGGTGTCTCGCTGGGTTGTCGATGGTGTCTCGCTGGGTTGTGGATGGTGTCTCGCTGGGTTGTGATGGTGTCTCACTGGTTGTCGATGGCGTCTCGCTGGGTTGTGATGGTGTCTCGCTGGGTTGTCGATGGTGACTCGCTGGGTTGTCGATGGTGTCTCGCTGGGTTGTCGATGGTGTCTCACTGGTTGTCGATGGTGTCTCGCTGGGTTGTCGATGGTGTCTCGCTGGGTTGTGGATGGTGTCTCGCTGGGTTGTCGATGGTGTCTCGCTGGGTTGTCGATGGTGTCTCACTGGTTGTCGATGGTGTCTCGCTGGTTGTGATGGTGTCTCGCTGGGTTGTCGATGGTGTCTCGCTGGGATGTCGATGGTGTCTCACTGGTTGTCGATGGTGTCTCGCTGGTTGTGATGGTGTCTCGCTGGGTTGTCGATGGTGTCTCGCTGGGATGTCGATGGTGTCTCGCTGGTTGTGATGGTGTCTCGCTGGGTTGTCGATGGTGTCTCGCTGGGTTGTCGATGGTGTCTCGCTGGGTTGTCGATGGTGTCTCACTGGTTGTCGATGGTGTCTCACTGGTTGTCGATGGTGTCTCACCGCTGGTTGTCGATGGTGTCTCGCTGGGTTGTCGATGGTGTCTCACTGGGTTGTCGATGGTGTCTCGCTGGGTTGTCGATGGTGTCTCACTGGGTTGTCGATGGTGTCTCACTGGGTTGTCGATGGTGTCTCACTGGGTTGTCGATGGTGTCTCGCTGGGTTGTCGATGGTGTCTCGCTGGGTTGTCGATGGTGTCTCGCTGGGTTGTCGATGGTGTCTCGCTGGGTTGTCGATGGTGTCTCGCTGGGTTGTCGATGGTGTCTCGCTGGGTTGTCGATGGTGTCTCGCTGGGTTGTCGATGGTGTCTCGCTGGGTTGTCGATGGTGTCTCACTGGTTGTCGATGGTGTCTCGCTGGGTTGTCGATGGTGTCTCGCTGGTTGTCGATGGTGACTCGCTGGGTTGTCGATGGTGACTCGCTGGGTTGTCGATGGTGTCTCACTGGTTGTCGATGGTGTCTCGCTGGGTTGTGATGGTGTCTCGCTGGTTGTCGATGGTGTCTCGCTGGGTTGTCGATGGTGTCTCACTGGTTGTGATGGTGACTCGCTGGGTTGTCGATGGTGTCTCACTGGTTGTCGATGGTGTCTCGCTGGGTTGTCGATGGTGTCTCGCTGGTTGTGATGGTGACTCGCTGGGTTGTCGATGGTGTCTCACTGGTTGTCGATGGTGTCTCGCTGGGTTGTCGATGGTGACTCGCTGGGTTGTCGATGGTGTCTCACTGGTTGTCGATGGTGTCTCGCTGGGTTGTCGATGGTGTCTCTCTGGTTGTGATGGTGACTCGCTGGGTTGTCGATGGTGTCTCACTGGTTGTCGATGGTGTCTCGCTGGGTTGTCGATGGTGTCTCGCTGGTTGTGATGGTGACTCGCTGGGTTGTCGATGGTGTCTCACTGGTTGTCGATGGTGTCTCGCTGGGTTGTCGATGGTGACTCGCTGGGTTGTCGATGGTGTCTCACTGGTTGTCGATGGTGTCTCGCTGGGTTGTCGATGGTGTCTCGCTGGTTGTGATGGTGACTCGCTGGTTGTCGATGGTGTCTCACTGGTTGTCGATGGTGTCTCGCTGGGTTGTGATGGTGACTCGCTGGTTGTCGATGGTGTCTCACTGGTTGTCGATGGTGTCTCGCTGGGTTGTCGATGGTGTCTCGCTGGTTGTGATGGTGACTCGCTGGTTGTCGATGGTGTCTCACTGGGTTGTCGATGGTGTCTCGCTGGGTTGTCGATGGTGTCTCGCTGGGTTGTGATGGTGACTCGCTGGGTTGTCGATGGTGTCTCGCTGGGTTGTCGATGGTGTCTCGCTGGGTTGTCGATGGTGTCTCGCTGGGTTGTCGATGGTGTCTCGCTGGTTGTGATGGTGACTCGCTGGGTTGTCGATGGTGTCTCGCTGGGTTGTCGATGGTGTCTCGCTGGGTTGTCGATGGTGTCTCGCTGGGTTGTCGATGGTGTCTCGCTGGGTTGTCGATGGTGTCTCGCTGGTTGTCGATGGTGTCTCGCTGGTTGTCGATGGTGTCTCGCTGGGTTGTCGATGGTGACTCGCTGGGTTGTCGATGGTGTCTCGCTGGTTGTCGATGGTGACTCGCTGGGTTGTCGATGGTGTCTCGCTGGGTTGTCGATGGTGTCTCGCTGGGTTGTCGATGGTGTCTCACTGGGTTGTCGATGGTGACTCACTGGGTTGTCGATGGTGTCTCGCTGGGTTGTCGATGGTGTCTCACTGGTTGTCGATGGTGTCTCGCTGGGTTGTCGATGGTGACTCGCTGGGTTGTCGATGGTGTCTCACTGGGTTGTCGATGGTGTCTCGCTGGGTTGTCGATGGTGTCTCGCTGGGTTGTCGATGGTGTCTCGCTGGGTTGTCGATGGTGTCTCGCTGGGTTGTCGATGGTGTCTCGCTGGGTTGTCGATGATGTCTCGCTGGGTTGTCGATGGTGTCTCACTGGGTTGTCGATGGTGTCTCGCTGGGTTGTCGATGGTGTCTCACTGGGTTGTCGATGATGTCTCGCTGGGTTGTCGATGATGTCTCGCTGGGTTGTCGATGGTGTCTCACTGGGTTATCGATGATGTCTCGCTGGGTTGTCGATGGTGTCTCACTGGTTGTCGATGGTGTCTCGCTGGGTTGTCGATGGTGTCTCGCTGGGTTGTCGATGGTGACTCGCTGGGTTGTCGATGGTGTCTCGCTGGGTTGTCGATGGTGTCTCGCTGGGTTGTCGATGGTGACTCGCTGGGTTGTCGATGGTGTCTCACTGGGTTGTCGATGGTGTCTCGCTGGGTTGTCGATGGTGTCTCGCTGGGTTGTCGATGGTGTCTCGCTGGTTGTCGATGGTGTCTCGCTGGGTTGTCGATGGTGACTCGCTGGGTTGTCGATGGTGTCTCACTGGTTGTCGATGGTGTCTCACTGGGTTGTCGATGGTGTCTCGCTGGGTTGTCGATGGTGTCTCACTGGGTTGTCGATGGTGTCTCGCTGGTTGTCGATGGTGTCTCGCTGGGTTGTCGATGGTGTCTCGCTGGGTTGTCGATGGTGACTCGCTGGGTTGTCGATGGTGTCTCGCTGGTTGTGATGGTGTCTCGCTGGTTGTGATGGTGTCTCGCTGGGTTGTCGATGGTGTCTCGCTGGGTTGTCGATGGTGTCTCACTGGTTGTGATGGTGTCTCGCTGGTTGTGATGGTGTCTCGCTGGTTGTGATGGTGTCTCACCGCTGGGTTGTCGATGGTGTCTCGCTGGGTTGTCGATGGTGTCTCGCTGGGTTGTCGATGGTGACTCGCTGGGTTGTCGATGGTGTCTCGCTGGGTTGTCGATGGTGTCTCGCTGGTTGTGATGGTGTCTCGCTGGTTGTGATGGTGACTCGCTGGGTTGTCGATGGTGTCTCGCTGGGTTGTCGATGGTGTCTCACTGGTTGTCGATGGTGTCTCGCTGGGTTGTCGATGGTGTCTCGCTGGGTTGTCGATGGTGTCTCACTGGTTGTCGATGGTGTCTCGCTGGGTTGTCGATGGTGTCTCACTGGTTGTCGATGGTGTCTCGCTGGGTTGTCGATGGTGTCTCGCTGGGTTGTCGATGGTGACTCGCTGGTTGTCGATGGTGTCTCGCTGGGTTGTCGATGGTGTCTCGCTGGGTTGTGATGGTGTCTCGCTGGGTTGTCGATGGTGTCTCACTGGTTGTCGATGGTGTCTCGCTGGGTTGTGGATGGTGTCTCGCTGGGTTGTCGATGGTGTCTCGCTGGGTTGTGGATGGTGTCTCGCTGGGTTGTCGATGGTGTCTCACTGGGTTGTGATGGTGTCTCACTGGGTTGTGATGGTGTCTCGCTGGGTTGTCGATGGTGTCTCACTGGGTTGTCGATGGTGTCTCACTGGGTTGTGATGGTGTCTCGCTGGGTTGTCGATGGTGTCTCACTGGTTGTCGATGGTGTCTCACTGGTTGTCGATGGTGTCTCACTGGGTTGTCGATGGTGTCTCACTGGTTGTCGATGGTGTCTCACTGGTTGTCGATGGTGTCTCACTGGTTGTCGATGGTGTCTCACTGGGTTGTCGATGGTGTCTCACTGGGTTGTCGATGGTGTCTCACTGGGTTGTCGATGGTGTCTCACTGGGTTGTCGATGATGCCTCACTGGGATGTCGATGGTGTCTTGCTGGTTGTCGATGGTGACTCGCTGGGTTGTCGATGGTGTCTCGCTGGTTGTCGATGGTGTCTCACTGGGTTGTCGATGGTGTCTCACTGGTTGTCGATGGTGTCTCACTGGTTGTCGATGGTGTCTCACTGGGTTGTCGATGGTGTCTCACTGGGTTGTCGATGGTGTCTCACTGGGTTGTCGATGGTGACTCGCTGGTTGTCGATGGTGTCTCGCTGGTTGTCGATGGTGTCTCGCTGGGTTGTCGATGGTGTCTCGCTGGTTGTCGATGGTGTCTCGCTGGGTTGTCGATGGTGTCTCACTGGGTTGTCGATGGTGTCTCACTGGTTGTCGATGGTGTCTCGCTGGTTGTCGATGGTGTCTCGCTGGGTTGTCGATGGTGTCTCGCTGGGTTGTGGATGGTGTCTCGCTGGGTTGTCGATGGTGTCTCGCTGGGTTGTCGATGGTGTCTCACTGGGTTGTCGATGGTGTCTCACTGGTTGTCGATGGTGTCTCGCTGGGTTGTCGATGGTGTCTCGCTGGGTTGTCGATGGTGTCTCGCTGGTTGTCGATGGTGTCTCGCTGGGTTGTCGATGGTGTCTCGCTGGGTTGTCGATGGTGTCTCGCTGGGTTGTCGATGGTGTCTCGCTGGGTTGTCGATGGTGTCTCACTGGGTTGTCGATGGTGTCTCGCTGGGTTGTCGATGGTGTCTCACTGGGTTGTCGATGGTGTCTCGCTGGGTTGTCGATGGTGTCTCGCTGGGTTGTCGATGGTGTCTCACTGGTTGTCGATGGTGTCTCGCTGGGTTGTCGATGGTGTCTCACTGGGTTGTCGATGGTGTCTCACTGGGTTGTCGATGGTGTCTCACTGGTTGTCGATGGTGTCTCGCTGGGTTGTCGATGGTGTCTCGCTGGGTTGTCGATGGTGACTCGCTGGGTTGTCGATGGTGACTCGCTGGGTTGTCGATGGTGTCTCACTGGGTTGTCGATGGTGTCTCACTGGTTGTCGATGGTGTCTCGCTGGGTTGTCGATGGTGTCTCGCTGGGTTGTCGATGGTGTCTCGCTGGGTTGTCGATGGTGTCTCGCTGGTTGTCGATGGTGACTCGCTGGGTTGTCGATGGTGACTCGCTGGGTTGTCGATGGTGTCTCACTGGTTGTCGATGGTGTCTCACTGGTTGTCGATGGTGTCTCGCTGGGTTGTCGATGGTGACTCGCTGGGTTGTCGATGGTGTCTCGCTGGGTTGTCGATGGTGTCTCACTGGTTGTCGATGGTGTCTCACTGGTTGTCGATGGTGTCTCGCTGGGTTGTCGATGGTGACTCGCTGGGTTGTCGATGGTGTCTCGCTGGGTTGTCGATGGTGTCTCACTGGGTTGTCGATGGTGTCTCGCTGGGTTGTCGATGGTGTCTCACTGGTTGTCGATGGTGTCTCGCTGGTTGTCGATGGTGACTCGCTGGGTTGTCGATGGTGTCTCGCTGGGTTGTCGATGGTGTCTCACTGGGTTGTCGATGGTGTCTCACTGGTTGTCGATGGTGTCTCACTGGTTGTCGATGGTGTCTCGCTGGGTTGTCGATGGTGTCTCACTGGGTTGTGATGGTGTCGCGCTGGGTTGTCGATGGTGTCTCGCTGGTTGTCGATGGTGTCTCACTGGGTTGTCGATGGTGTCTCGCTGGGTTGTCGATGGTGTCTCGCTGGGTTGTCGATGGTGTCTCGCTGGGTTGTCGATGGTGTCTCACTGGGTTGTCGATGGTGTCTCGCTGGGTTGTCGATGGTGTCTCGCTGGTTGTCGATGGTGACTCGCTGGGTTGTCGATGGTGACTCGCTGGGTTGTCGATGGTGTCTCGCTGGTTGTCGATGGTGTCTCGCTGGGTTGTCGATGGTGACTCGCTGGGTTGTCGATGGTGTCTCGCTGGGTTGTCGATGGTGTCTCGCTGGGTTGTCGATGGTGTCTCGCTGGGTTGTCGATGGTGTCTCGCTGGGTTGTCGATGGTGTCTCACTGGGTTGTCGATGGTGTCTCACTGGTTGTCGATGGTGTCTCGCTGGTTGTCGATGGTGTCTCACTGGTTGTCGATGGTGACTCGCTGGGTTGTCGATGGTGTCTCACTGGGTTGTCGATGGTGTCTCGCTGGGTTGTCGATGGTGTCTCACTGGTTGTCGATGGTGACTCGCTGGGTTGTCGATGGTGTCTCACTGGGTTGTCGATGGTGTCTCGCTGGGTTGTCGATGGTGTCTCGCTGGTTGTCGATGGTGTCTCGCTGGTTGTCGATGGTGTCTCACTGGTTGTCGATGGTGTCTCACTGGGTTGTCGATGGTGTCTCGCTGGTTGTCGATGGTGTCTCGCTGGGTTGTCGATGGTGTCTCGCTGGGTTGTCGATGGTGTCTCGCTGGGTTGTCGATGGTGTCTCGCTGGTTGTCGATGGTGTCTCGCTGGGTTGTCGATGGTGTCTCGCTGGGTTGTCGATGGTGTCTCGCTGGGTTGTCGATGGTGTCTCGCTGGGTTGTCGATGGTGTCTCGCTGGGTTGTCGATGGTGTCTCACCGCTGGTTGTGGATGGTGTCTCACCGCTGGTTGTCGATGGTGTCTCACCGCTGGTTGTCGGTGGTGTCTCACCGCTGGTTGTCGGTGGTGTCTCACCGCTGGTTGTGGGTGGTGTCTCACCGCTGGTTGTGGATGGTGTCTCACCGCTGGTTGTGGATGGTGTCTCACCGCTGGTTGTCGATGGTGTCTCACCGCTGGTTGTCGATGGTGTCTCACCGCTGGGTTGTCGATGGTGTCTCACCGCTGGTTGTCGGTGGTGTCTCACCGCTGGTTGTCGGTGGTGTCTCACCGCTGGTTGTCGGTGGTGTCTCACCGCTGGTTGTGGATGGTGTCTCACCGCTGGTTGTGGATGGTGTCTCACCGCTGGTTGTCGATGGTGTCTCACCGCTGGTTGTCGATGGTGTCTCACCGCTGGTTGTCGGTGGTGTCTCACCGCTGGTTGTGGATGGTGTCTCACCGCTGGTTGTCGATGGTGTCTCACCGCTGGTTGTCGATGGTGTCTCACCGCTGGTTGTCGATGGTGTCTCACCGCTGGTTGTCGATGGTGTCTCACCGCTGGTTGTCGATGGTGTCTCACCGCTGGTTGTCGATGGTGTCTCACCGCTGGTTGTGGATGGTGTCTCACCGCTGGTTGTGGATGGTGTCTCACCGCTGGTTGTCGATGGTGTCTCACCGCTGGTTGTCGATGGTGTCTCACCGCTGGTTGTCGATGGTGTCTCACCGCTGGTTGTCGGTGGTGTCTCACCGCTGGTTGTCGGTGGTGTCTCACCGCTGGTTGTCGATGGTGTCTCGCTGGTTGTCGATGGTGACTCGCTGGGTTGTGGATGGTGTCTCACCGCTGGTTGTGGATGGTGTCTCACCACTGGTTGTCGATGGTGTCTCACCGCTGGTTGTCGGTGGTGTCTCACCGCTGGTTGTCGATGGTGTCTCACCGCTGGTTGTCGATGGTGTCTCACCGCTGGTTGTCGATGGTGTCTCACTGCTGGTTGTCGATGGTGTCTCACCGCTGGTTGTCGATGGTGTCTCACCGCTGGTTGTCGATGGTGTCTCACCGCTGGTTGTCGGTGGTGTCTCACCGCTGGTTGTCGGTGGTGTCTCACCGCTGGTTGTCGATGGTGTCTCACCGCTGAGCAAGGCACCACTACAAACAAAAGGAAAAATAACTTAAATGAAAGCTACCCCAAGATGTATCAATAAATCAAATCGCAGTGATAGGAAGAAAAACAGACTGCTGGAAACTGGAACTTGGTGGAAAAAATGTTGGAAATGTGTGATTTTATCTTTTGGAGTACTATTCCTCCTGACCATGGAACCATTTTAACCTATTTGCAACATAGTCGTATTTACAGGTCGCCACTAAATAAGTCACTTGATCCATGAAAACTCCTCCTCTCTGGCAATCAAAGGGTTCGCTAAATATTGAAGCACAAAGATTACATCCAACTTTTTGCTTTTGATTGGGATCGGAATTGGCAGAGAATTTTCTGCTGGATCAGACTATATTAGATTGGCCAACATCACTGACAAAATGTCTCCTTGTCATCAAAAGCCAATCAGCTCACCATGATTGCTTCCTGGCTTGCTTATTATGGCAGCGTCAGTACTAATACTGGCTTGTCAGTTTTACTTCTGCTTTCAATGAATACAACAACTTGCACTTGTAATCTTCAGCCAGATGTGCCTTCTAGTTGCAGTAATTCAGGTAGAATTGTGATGATTCTTATACACAGGTCCAAACCTGATTGTCGCTGGAGAAATTATTATTGTTGAACTACTGATGGATAGCTTAAATATATATTCCTAAATTAGCAGAAATTCTGTCCAGGGTGTTGCTCATATGCTGTTTTTTCTTTACATGGTGGGTATTGAGGTGCTTGCCTCACTCTCGGAGGCAAATCCCACAATATTTAAATGAGGGCCCTTTCATGCATTTTGATCAGAAGATGAGGTGACACCAGAGGGAAGTGAAAGTACTGTTGCCAAGTTTGCAGATGGCACAAAAATAGGTAGGAAGACAAGTGGTGAGGATGACACAAAGAGTCTACAGAGGGAAATAGACGGGTTAAGTGAGAGGGCAAAAACTTGGCGGATGGAAGGAACATGATGTGCGAAAATGTGAAGTTATGCACCTTTTGTAGGGAGAATAAAGGAATTGAATAGTATTTAAATGGAGAAAGGCTGCAGATGGCTACAGCACCGAGGGATTTGGGATTCCCATCGTGCATAAATCACAGAAAGCTAACATGAAAGTTCAGCAGGTTATAGGGAAGACAAATGGAATGTAGGCCCTTATTTCAAAGGGAATGGAGTATAAAAATAGGGAACTCCTGTTAAAACGATACAAGGCACTAGTTGGACCACACCTGGATAACTGTCAAAAGTTTTGGTCCCCTTATCAAAGATATACTGTCATTGGAAGCAGTCCAGAGAAGGTTCACCAGGTCGATCCTGTCATGATATTCAAACACACACATCATGATGGACACACCAACAGACAAATCAGAACACACAACACCACAACCAATCACACACAAAGACAGGAACCATATAAAAGCACAAACACGACACCTGGTGGACAGTAGGTCTGGGGACAAGGACACGGACACGACCTGTTTTAACATCACAAACAGGGAATTCCCACGTGCAGAGTATCAAGACAAAACTGTACATAGAAAGTTTAAATAAAATAGCGTTGTACCATATACAACTGTGTTGGCTCATCTGTGTGTCAGAACGCCCAACACCACATGGTACAGGAGTGGATCGATACCTGCCAACTAACCTGCCATTCTGGACATGGACCGCACCGACAAACCGCAGCCGTTACAAGTCGCGGGGAACCTTGGTACCAATTGGAAGCTCTTCAGGCAGCGATTTGACCTGTACATCCGAGCCAACGAGAAACAGAGTGCCTCGGATGAAACGAAGATTGCACTGCTCCTCTTCTACGCAGGGCAGCACGCCCTCGACGTCTTCAACTCACTGGTGTTCGAAGAAGGGGAAAACCAATCCAAGTATGACACGGTCATCCTCAAACTGGACCAGCACTTTAATGTTGAAGTGAATGAAAGTTTTGAAAGGTACCTCTTTCAGCAACGCCTGCAAGGTAAGGAGGAGCTTTTTCAACCCTTTTTGACGCACCTCCGAATTCTAGCGCAGTCCTGCGGTTACGGAGGCACCACAGAGTCCATGATCAGGGACCAGATTGTTTTTGGCGTTGCCTCCAGTGGCCTACACCAGCAGCTTCTTAAAATAAAAGGCCTCACCTTAGTGTCTGCTGTGGAAGCCTGTGTCCTCCACGAGAATGCAACCAGCCGTTTTGCCCGATTTCAGGCGTCCGAATTGGCACGGAGGGGGTCCCCTGCCGTCGAATCGGCAAGCCAGACCGCCCACGACGCCGAACGCATCCAGGCCGTCGATTACTTCCCGACCCGCGGTCCCGACGAGAGCGGCCGCTTC
Source organism: Scyliorhinus torazame (assembly GCF_047496885.1). Lineage (NCBI taxonomy): Eukaryota > Metazoa > Chordata > Chondrichthyes > Carcharhiniformes > Scyliorhinidae > Scyliorhinus > Scyliorhinus torazame. The sequence goes on from NC_092707.1 coordinate 292,924,257, forward strand.
CCGCGCTTTTCGCGTTCTCCCGCGCTAGTGCGCGCCAAAAATAACGGCCACATCGAGGGACGCACTGCGCAGGCGCGCCCACCGCAAGATCGCACTGCGCATGCGCAGTGGCGCAACGAACGCCGTGACGTCATGACGTGCAGCAATTGTGGAGCTGTACACTTAAAAGGGCAATGTCCTGCAAAAAACCGACAGTGCCTCAGATGTGGCAAGATGGGCCACTATGCTGCCCACTGTCGTGCGGCTCAACCCATGGATCCTGCACATCCCCGACAATCTCGCAGACAAGTCAGGACTGTCCAGCCCACGCATCAAGACTTCCAGTTAAGTGATGCAGATGACCAGGATGCCTTCCGTGTTTCCGTCATCGATGTCAACAAGGTCAATGCCATCAATCCAGCCGATGAGTGGTGTGCCACCCTGACGGTCAACCGATCGCGCGTCACCTTCCGTCTGGACACCGGCGCATCCGCCAACCTGATTGCTTACTCTGCAGTCCAGGCCATGAAGGTCAAACCACCCATCACGCCATCCCGGCTCAAGATGGTTGATTATAACGGGAACGTCATCCCGGCCATAGGATCTTGCCAGCTACAGATAACTCACAAGACGCACACGGCCACACTCCCCTTCGAAGTTGTCGGCTCATCAAAAGACTCGTTACTGAGCGCACAGGCGTGTAAGGTCCTTCACCTGGTACAGCGCATTATGTCTCTCTCTCCAGATGAGATATCCGACTTCCCGGATGCTGAGTTCCACGCAAATCTCCATTCCCTCCTTGCTCACAACCAGGAGGTTTTTGAAGGCATGGGGACATTGCCATACACGTACAAGATTCGACTCAAACCGGACGCCATCCTTGTCGTTCACGCACCTCGCAGGGTTCCTGCGCCACTCAAAGACCGCCTCAAGTTGCAGCTGCAGGCTCGTCAGGGCCAAGGGGTCCTATCCAGGGTCACGGAGCCCACGCCATGGGTCAGCTCCATGGTCTGTGTAAAGAAGCCCTCTGGCGAGCTCCGCATATGTATAGATCCTAACGATCTGAATAACAACATCATGCGGGAACACTATCCCATCCCGAAACGAGAGGAACTCACCAGCGAGATGGCGCAAGCCAAAATATTTACCAAATTGGATGCGTCCAAAGGATTTTGGCAGATCCAATTGGACCCGGCCAGCCGAAGGCTATGCACGTTCAACACCCCTTTTGGCAGATTCTGCTACAACCGGATGCCATTCGGCATCATTTCAGCATCTGAAGTTTTCCACCGCATTATGGAGCAGATGATAGAAGGCATCGAAGGGGTACGTGTATATGTGGACGATATCATCATTTGGTCCACCACTCCGCAGGAACACATGCATCGTCTACGACGCGTCTTCACCCGCATACGACAAAATGGCCTGCGTCTCAACCGCGCCAAGTGTGCCTTCGGCCAGACTGAGCTGAAATTCCTCGGGAACCACATCTCACGATCAGGGGTCCGTCCCGATGCAGACAAAGTTAGCGCCATCACAGCCATGCCACGGCCGGCTGACAAGAAGGCTGTCCTAAGATTCTTGGGCATGGTCAACTTCCTTGGGAAGTTCATTCCCAACCTGGCTTCTCATACAACGAATATGCGCCATCTCGTAAAAAAATCAACCGAATTCCACTGGCAACAATCGCATCAGCTGGAATGGGAGGAGCTCAAGCACAAACTGGTCACGGCACCAGTGTTGGCATTCTTTGACACGGCTCGCCCTACAAAGATCTCAACGGATGCCAGCCAATCTGGTATTGGAGCGGTACTCCTGCAAAAAGACAGCACGTCGTCATGGGCCCCGGTTGCAAATGCCTCACGAGCCATGACCCTTACCGAACAGCGCTACGCGCAAATAGAAAAAGAATGCCTGGGCTTGTTAACTGGACTGGACAAGTTCCACGACTATGTGTATGTTCTTCCACAATTTACGGTTGAAACTGACCACCGCCCCCTGGTCAACATCATTAACAAAGACCTGAACGACATGACCCCTCGCCTCCAGCGCATCTTGCTTAAACTCAGGAGGTATGATTTCGAACTGATCTACACTCCGGGGAAGGATCTCATCGTGGCGGACACGCTCTCCCGAGCAGTGAGCACACCACCAGATGCGGAGGGGTTCGTGCGTCAAATTGAGGCACACGTGACTCTGACAGCAGCAAATCTGCCAGCTGATGACCCAAGTCTGGCCCACATACACGCAGAGACGGCGACTGACCCCCTTCTACAGCGAGTGATGCGCCACATGGCGGAAGAGTGGCTCAAACGGCAGTGCCCCCAGTTTTATAATGTGCGAGATGACCTTACCAACATAGACGGGGTCCTTATGAAATTAGACAGGATTGTTATTCCGCACAGCATGCGCCAGATGATTCTTAATCAACTACACGAAGGCCACTTGGGCGTCGAAAAATGCAGACGAAGGGCCCGAGAGGCGGTATATTGGCCGGGTATTAATGAAGACATAGCCAACATGATGCTCAATTGCACAACCTGTCAGAGATTTCAGCCGGCGCAACCCCCGGAGACGCTTCTACCACACGAGTTGGTGACGTCTCCCTGGGCGAAGGTGGGTGTTGACCTATTTCACGCGCTCGGCAGAGATTACATCATTATTATAGATTACTTCTCAAACTACTACTATGTCTCTACATGATCTGACGTCGTCCGCAGTCATTGGGGCCTGCAAGGAAACATTTGCTCGCCATGGCATTCCAAGGACTGTCATGTCAGACAATGGACCATATTTCGCCAGCCGTGAATGGTCGTCCTTTGCCGCAGCATATGGTTTCACTCATATGACATCCAGCCCTCTACATCCACAGTCGAATGGGAAGGCAGAGAAGGGCGTCCACATTGCCAAGCGGTTCCTGTGCAAAGCGGCTGCTGCCTGATCGGACTTTAACCTCGCCTTGCTGGCCTATCGATCGGCCCCGCTTTCCACGGGTCTCTCGCCAGCGCAGCTCCTAATGGGTCGCTCCCTCAGGACGACGGTACCATCCATCCTGGCACCAACAACGGACCATGAGACGGTTCTTCGTAACGTGCAAATGCAGCGTGATCGCCAGAAAGGTCAGTACGACACACGAGCGACGGACCTGCCCCCCCCTGTCCTCCGGAGACAAAGTACGCGTCCATCAACCGTATGGTGGCTGGTCAGCACCGGCCGAAGTCCTCCGACGTGTGGCTCCCCGCTCGTTCCTGATTCGCATGCCAGATGGTTCAGTGCGTCACCGCAATCGGCGCGCCCTTCGCCGACTTCCACGCTCGCAGCCACACAGTACACACACGCCAGATCCTCAACAGTCTTCCGAGGATGACTTCGTGGAGCTGCCGCAGATCACGCCCTCTCCATCGCCACCCATGGCCACGCTTGCACATCAGCCGGTGGTTCTTGACCTACCCTTGAGACGGTCAACCCGAACTCGTCGCAAGCCCATTAGACTGGACTTATAACACCGTTCATATGTTCAAAAAGCTACACACTTCTGTATTATAACCTGTTGTTGTTTATCGTTCCAGATATCGTCTGACTGGACCACTGTTCAAGTTTTTTTTTTTTCTCGTTCGCATTCATGTTCTGTTATGGTACAACCTTGTTGATGTGACGCACCCGACATCGCCCCTTGTAAATAGTTATGTCATATGCACATGCTGTACACAACACACGCACACTCTTAAATGCACTCCCAACACGATTATATTTATTACCACGTAGGCACATATCTTTGTAAAATGGGGGGATGTCATGATATTCAAACACACACATCATGATGGACACACCAACAGACAAATCAGAACACACAACACCACAACCAATCACACACAAAGACAGGAACCATATAAAAGCACGAACACGACACCTGGTGGACAGTAGGTCTGGGGACAAGGACACGGACACGACCTGTTTTAACATCACAAACAGGGAATCCCCACGTGCAGAGTATCAAGACAAAACTGTACATAGAAAGTTTAAATAAAATAGCATTGTACCATATACAACTGTGTTGGCTCATCTGTGTGTCAGAACGCCCAACACCACAGATCCCAGGTATGGAGGCATTTCTTATGAGGAGAGGATGAGTCGTTTGGGCCTGTGCTCATTGGAGTTTAGAAGAATGAGAGGTGACCTTATCGAGACATATAGGATTCTCAGTGGGCTTGACAAGGTAGATGCTGAGAGGTTGTTTTCCCTTGTGGGAGAGTCTAGGACCAGAGGGCATCACCTCAGAGTTAGGGGTCATCGGTTAAGACCGAGATGAGGAGGACATTTTTCTCTCAGAGGGTAGTTAATCGGTGGAATCCTTTACCGCTTGGTGCTGTAGAGGCTGGGCTGTTAAATATATTCAAAGCTGAGACAGATAGATTTCCGATCAGTAAGGGAATCGAGGGCCTTCAATAATGTCCAAATTATTTCACCTGCTTCTCCTGCCCCTTCTCCTCGCTCCTGGAACCACAAAGGTTTCCCCTTGTCCTCACTTTCCACCCCACTAGCCTTCATATCCCGTGGACCATTCTCGACAATTTCTGCCACCTCCAAAATGATGCCACTGCCAAACACATCTTCCCTTCCCCTTTCATTTTAACATTAGTTGCATCTGCGACACCCTTGTCCACTCATCATTCACCCCTAACACTGCTACCCACAGCACCTTGAATATAAGCACAGGAGAGGCAACACCTACCATTTTACATCCTCCATTCTCACTGTTCATGACCCCAGTTGCTCCTTCCAGGTGCAATGGCAATTTATGCATACTTGTTTCAATTTAGCAGATACTGTATCCTCTGCTCATAATGCAGTCTGCTCCATAATAAGCAAAACAATTGCAGATTGAATGCAGATTGGGTGATTGCTTTGCAGAACACCTCCATTCAGTTTGCAGCCATGACCCTGAGCTGCTAGCGGCCTGCCACTTTAATTCTCCACCTTGTTCTTACTCTGACCTTTCTGTCATTGGCTTACCACACTGTTCCAATGAAGCTCTATGTAAGCCTGAGGAACAGTATCTCATCTTTCGATTAGGCTCTTTACAGCCTTTTGGATTCAATACTGCATTCAACAATTTCAAACTGTGATCTATGCACCCCCCCACATTTTGTTTCAATTTCTAGCATGTGCCAGTCGTAATCTTATTCTCGCTTTTGTACTGTAGCTGTTCATTATGCTGCTGTTCACATCTCTCTACCCAAATCCTCTTCCTTTATTTGTCCCATTGCTCCGCCCCTTGGTTCTGTCCCACCTACCTTTTTTCTTATTTGATGCTTCCTATCTTTCATCGGCCTTTGCTTTTGTTCCTTTTCCACTCTTTCCCAATTACATTTCAAACCTTTCCCGGTTCCAATGAAAGGTTGTCGACCTGAAACTTTAATTCTGCTTTTCCCCAGAGTCCAACAGACCTGCTGATTATTTCCAGTATTTTCTGTTTTTAATTTAGATTTCTAGTATCAGAGCAGTATTTTCCTTCGGGCACCACCAAACCTTCCTGCCACAGCGTTGGTCCTCGACCTGTCCAACTTGTCCAGGTCCCATCTCCTCCAGAACCTGTCCCAATGCCCTGGAATCTGAAGCCCTCCATTTGCATTACCATCTAATTCTGCATCTCTTAACTCGAGGCGCTGGGAGTAATTCGGGGATTGCTACCTTTTCACGTCCTACTTTTTAAATTTTCTAGCTCCTGCTATGATTCAGGATGGGAAGCTCAGGTTTTCAATAAGATCTGGCTAGGAGCCTATATCTTTAAAGATTTAACTAAATGTCATCTTTATAAGCATCTTTTACCCTTATCTGCATTTAATTTTCATATGTACTCAGCTAATAACTTTATTACTTGAATAACCTACAGCAGTAGTTCTGTAAAACACTAATCATTTATCTTGTTATAAGACCAAGGCTTTGCTGCCGGTTATTTTTAAAGTGAATCACTTGAAAGTTAAAAGGGAGCTACCTACGTGCACACGCATTCACAGAAATTCTCAGCTCACTTTTAAAAAATGCCTTTTATGATGTCCTGATGCTCATCGAAATATCAGGAATGTCATGACAACCGAAGTGTGTATTCCGGCATTCTACCAGCACACTGATGGTCGCTGATGTCAGCGGGTCTAACTCCCAGTAATCTAAATAGTAGCCGACTATGTTGAGAGAATAGGGGCGGTGTTCTCCGACCCCCGCCGGGTTGGAGAATCCCGGGGGGCGGTGCTAATCCTGCCCCGCCGCTCTGACGCCGGCAGCCGTATTCTCCGGCACCGGACTTCGGGCGGGGGTAGGGTTTACGCTGCGCCTGTCGGGGGCCGTTGACAGCGGCCCCCCCGGCAATTCTCCGGGCCCCGATGGGCTGAGCGGCCGTCGTTTCCTGGCCAGTCCCACCGGCGTGAAATGGACATGGTCCATCATGGCGGGATCTGGCTTGTAGGCCATCTAGGTGAGTCCTCGGGGAGGTGCGGGGGGGATCCGGCCTCGGGGGGGGGGGGGGGGGGGTGCCCTCCAGGGTGGCCTGGCCCGCGATCAGGGCCCACCGAACTGCGGGCGGGCCTGCGCCGTGGGGGCTCTCTTTCCTTCCGCGCCAGTCTCTGAAGGGCTCCGCCATGGCCGGCGCAGAGAAGAACTCCCCTGCGCATGCGCAGGAAACACGTCGGCCGGTCTGCGCATGTGCAGAACCACGCCGGCGGTTCTGCGCATGCGCCAACTCGTGCCGGCCCTTCGGCGCTGGTTGGCCTGGCGCCAGCCCCTCCGCTGCCGGCCTTGCCCCCAGAAGTGCGGAGGATTCCGCAACTTCCTGTCGGCCCAACGCTGGAGTGATTCGCGCCACACTTGGCATCGGGCCATCCGACCAGTTGCGGGAGAATCCCGCCCTCGGTTCCAGTGAGAGTGAAGTGGTGTACTCCAAGCTTCGTCCGTGGTCTGTCGGGGATGCCATGAGTGACTCTTAGTTTGTTTAGCTTGAGGTTCATTGCAAGCACTGGCTGATGTGGCCCTTAATCTCATTGCTCACGTTTGGCCAGTAGAGCACTTCTCTTGCCTTCTTCATACTAGACTAGGATCTTTGACTTGCCTAGATACCGGGACCTGGGATTCATGTCGCATTACATTCACCCCCCACCAACTGTCCTGGCTTGACACAATTCACACCTCTTTAACCTGGGGTTACCCCATCTCTGGATCTGTAAAGATTTAATCACCTGCTAATGGTTGCATTCCAAGCATTGTCTGGCATCTTTGAATCTGTCTATATATATGTTTCTGGAACATACCTCTTCATTCACCTGAGGAAGGAGCAGCGCTCCGAAAGCTAGTGACATCGAAACAAACCTGTTGGACTTTAACCTGGTGTTGTAAAACTTCTTACTGTGCTCACCCCAGTCCAACGCCGGCATCTCCACATCTTGCCCAGATATGTTTCAGCATCTCTTTTGTCATCCCTTTAGGGATAATGATCCTTGTCACCTTGTGATCATTTCATCCCTGTGTGTCTAATACTCTGTATGTCTAAATAGATCCTTGGATTATTTCAGGCTATCCTGTCACCACAACTTCATGCAGCACTTGAAGAGTTGCATCTCATTTTATAATTTGCTTGATCTGAGCAAGGTGCTTGTCTGGTAGGAACTATTCAGCAATCGGTGGCTTTGTGTCATGTAAAACACTGGAAATCTCTCCTGAGTATTGCGTACAGTTCTGGTCACCGCATTATAGGAAGGACGTGGAGGCTTTGGAGCGGGTGCAGAGGAGATTTACCAGGATGTTGCCTGGTATGGAGGGAAAATCTTATGAGGAAAGGCTGATGGACTTGAGGTTGTTTTCATTAGAGAGAAGAAGGTTAAGAGGAGACTTAATAGAGGCATACAAAATGATCAGGGGATTAGATAGGGTGGACAGTGAGAGCCTTCTCCCGCGGATGGAAATGGCTGGCACGAGGGGACATAACTTTAAACTGAGGGGTAATAGATATAGGACAGAGGTCAGAGGTAGGTTCTTTACGCAAAGAGTGGTGAGGCCGTGGAATGCCCTACCTGCTACAGTAGTGAACTCGCCAACATTGAGGGCATTTAAAAGTTTATTGGATAAGCATATGGATGATAATGGCATAGTGTAGGTTAGATGGCTTTTGTTTCGGTGCAACATCGTGGGCCGAAGGGCCTGTACTGCACTGTATCGTTCTATGTTCTACTTGTAATGGTTACCAGTCTAAGCTTTTCACTTGTTTCAACTGAGGTGGGGGGGACTTTGCTTACGGTCCACTATCTGGAACTGGTGATATTCTTTCTTCCTATTTTGTTGGATTCTCTGCTTAGTTTGTCCCCATGGGATGGGCATCATTCCATCACTTTACCTTCAATGGCATCATTTTCAACTCATCATCTTGTGGTTTACAAAGCTCATAATGTTGACTGTAGCACCAGTGTCTATCTGATACTTCACATTAACTTGATGTTCTCCTTCTGCAGTCGTCATTTCAACAAGTCACAATTATTTTTTTTGGCCTTGGGACTTGATGATGCCAGCCTGTTCTCAGGGGTGGAGTGATTTTTCAGAATCATTGTCTGACATCCAGCAACTATATTTATTGACTTGTTTCTCTTCTTTCCAGCAAGACACCTACATGCAAAGTGGGTCAGCTTCTTGCAGTTTAAGCACTGCTTTTTCCATAATGGACATACATCCTTTCCTTTCTTACCGTGCGCCCCACAGTATTTATATCTAGTACTTTGGCCTTGACATTTCTCTTGAGCCTTCTGTAAATGTCCTTTACTTTCAGCCATTGTCTTGTGTTTGAAAGGTGTGGTCTGTCTCCCAGTATAGTGCAAAACTGTGTTAGTTTTCCCATTAATACACTTTGGTTGATGATTAGCCACCTCTGAGCTTTTGCACATGGGCTTTGAGATTTTGCTTCTTTTCTCTCAGCATTCATGCTCTCGTATCAGAATCTCTTGTTCCCAAGACAGTCCTGTCTCTGCAATCACCCTTCAGTTGACCAAACTCTCCAAATTCAGGTAGGTGTCTCAGTGCAGTCACATACCAATCAATATTCTCCCTCTTTTCCTGAGTTCTACCGTTGAACATAGAGCATTCTTAAATTACATAAGTAGATGGTTCAAAGTGGGTCTTCAAGGCCTCGCAAGATTTTACAAGGCTGTCTTTTCCATTGTCTTATATTTAATAATAATAATTGATGTGTTGGGTTTTCTGGATCCCAAACAGGTCACCAACACTGGAAGTGGTGCAGCTCTATTTTATTATAAGGTTAACTATATTAACATACTTGAACTGTGGGTAAATGCAATACCAGCTTTAACTGTTGACCCTTGCCTAGTCCTAACCAGGTGATGCACTCAGCACCTGGTGAATGTCTGTGTTGCAGGCTGTGAGCTCTGTGCTCCGAGCTGGCTGCTACTAGAATGAGCGGGAACTCTCCTGTCCCCTGTCGTTATAGTGCGTGTGCTCTCACTGGTGATTGGCTGCGGTGTTGTGTATGCTGATTGGTCCCACTGCATGTCCATCAGTGTGTGTGTGTGTGTCTGCACCATGATATACTGGTGTATATTATGACAATAATCGCTTATTGTCACAAGTAGGCTTCAATGAGCACTCCTTCCCATTACTGCTAATCAAGTTGCTACTATTATTTGTTCACGTTGATGGCCTGTACAAACTTGTAGGTTGAAGTCTTAATTCCTCTCTGCTGTATTTTTATATCTTCTGTCTGTCTTGCAGCTATCAGAATCCAATTGATGCCAGCTGCACACTTCTGACACCATGTTCCATGCAGTGTTTAAAAGGACTACTGTCCTAAAATTTTTATTTACATATCATGACATCATGGCCACCAGTATAGTAAGCCACAATGAATAAAGATATTTATCCAAACAGTTGGTGTTGAAATGGACCCTGCCCTCTGGTTGTTCAATCTTCCTCTTCAGAATTCTGTGCAACGGCTCACTGATGTCCTCGTCCCTGGGCCTTAGGAGGCTGTGGTATTTTTAAAGGATAGGTTTGCATACCTCAGATGTCCGGAAACCAAGAGCTTTATTGGAAAAATGTTTTCTCACAGGCTGCTAGAATACACTGACTGTTAGCCCGCCCAAAGTGCCAATGTGTCACCGATACTTTTCTTGATCAAACTCTGAAAGTGACCTTGTTCCAACTAGGAACAAACATGAATACACAACAGGGGCAGCATATCATTCTGGATTCTTGGCTGCAGGTGCAGGAACACTTGCTTGTTGACCTAACTAGTGTGTCCCCAATCGATATAGCTTTGCTGATCTGTTTCCTTCCACCCCCCTCCCCATCCAGCTGAGAGCCTTGCACCTGACTCTGATCATCAAGTCCCTGAGGAACCATCACCCTCACCAGTATTCAAACCGAATAGCGGTTAGTGAGCAACGTGTGCTCTAGGGTCTTTTTGCATTACCTGCCTGGCCCTCCTTGTCTGCCTATCGGTCACCCATTCCCTCTCGGCCCACTCAGTCTTAAACTGTTGGTTTGCCATCACCTGAAACGTGCTGTCCACATACCTCTGCTTTGTGAATGCACTGGTGATGCCAACTGCTGCACACGCTCTGAAACCAAAAGTTAGCGCTCTTCCAGCTAATGATACCTGCTGAACGTGCATTGGTCACATGGCACAGGATGTGGATAATAACAGTGAATGAAGTTGCAGGCAGTGTGACAATCGAGAGGTGCAAGTGAAAGCTTCAGTTATGTGTTAAAAACTAGGATCCCAAAATGGGCAGTTGTAGATGTGAACCAATAAATGACACGTAGAATAATCACATTTCTGCAAGTATTGTTGAAAATTCTTTCAATCTTACTTCCTTCACTGAGCTAAGGATTTACTACTTGTGCTTTTTTAAAAATGGGGATTAATATAAATAACATTTAGAAAATGATTTTATATACATTAGCATTCTCTTTGTTTAAAACACCTGTAATAATGTTTATGTTGGAATCTTGCCAATATGAGATGCTGTAGGCTGGAGTTCATAGGCAGGTTACAGTTACAATCCAAATCTAAAGACTGCCTCCACTTCTGTGCACTCTCATTTTTGCTAATAATCGCATGTGCGGTCTTATTGAGTTCTGGCACTCCATTTCAGTAATATCTGTAGACACTCTCTCGTCTATTTTATTTATTAGCTTAGTCAGACATGACGTTCCCTCAACAAACCCATGTCGACTCTGATCAGTTCATATTAATTCAAGTCCTAGAATCATAGAATTTACAGTGCGGAAGGAGGCCATTCGGCCCATCGAGTCTGCACCAGCTCTTGGAAAGAGCACCCTACCCAAGGTCAACACCTCCACCCTATCCCCATAACCCAGTAACCCCACCCAACACTAAGGGCAATTTTGGACACTAAGGGCAATTTATCGTGGCCAATCCACCTAACCTGCACATCTTTGGACTGTGGGAGGAAACCGGAGCACCCGGAGGAAACCCATGCACACACGGGGAGGATGTGCAGACTCTGCACAGACAGTGACCCAAGCCGGAATCGAACCTGGGACCCTGGAGCTGTGAAGCAATTGTGCTATCCACAATGCTACCGTGCTGCCCCAAGTCCTCTTGTCATTTAAGCTCTAATGCCAGTTTCTATGAGTTTGCCCTCAATTATGTTAAACTGAGGCCTGCAATTTACTGGTTTTCTTCCTGTCTTCTTAAATAATAGAGAAACAATAACAATTTTCTCATCTCAACTGCACAATTCTCAAATCAAGAGACCTTTAAAAGGTTATGCTAATTCTTCAGTATTTCTTCAGTTGCTGTGACATTATAGGAAATGTTCAGAAGACAAAGGGTTAATGTCATATCATAATTAACCACTAGATGTAGAACTATATAAAGCTGTGACTCAGACTTCTGGGAGAGAGCTGGAGGAGAGCCAAAGAGAGCAGTGATAGAGAGTTCAGTACAGATATAGATAGAGTTTAGAGACTAGTGTTAGTTGAGTGTAGATTGTAGATTATTAGCTTATTGGTTACTATAGGAGCTAGTGGTCGAGCTTAATTAAGTAGTGTAAATAAATGTTAGCTTTGTTGATCAACGTAGCTTCTGTGGTCTTTGTGAACACTATAACATCCATCCTGAGAACAAGAATCACATAGAACACCACAGTTACTATTTTTAATATCCTGTGATCCTGGCGAAGTAGCTATCCAAAATTCCATTATTTTCTCCATTATTATTTTGTTACTTTTATTCAATCCAATACGTTTCTGCCTTGATGTTTTTTTCTCTCGTATTTATCCTGTTGCTCTCCAGTGAAACCAGATACAATTTGTTCTTCTATTGCTTTGTTTATTTTTATGTAACTGGGGTCTGACTTTTTGAGCCCAAATCTATCTACCTTCATTCTCTGACTCCAAGTTATAAAAACTTTTATTATTATTATTAAGCTTGATTTTACTTGCAAGGTTTTTGTATTCTTCATCACATCTCCTAATGGGCCGTAACTTCCTGGCTCCCAAGCGTTGGATTTGGGCGTTACCCGAAAGATACACTGGAGAATCCCTCTCAGAACTTCACAGGTAAACATTTACACGGCAATTGTCCAGAAGCGCAAAGTTCCTCTGGTCAATTGCACCAAGCCGTGATCCGTCCGAAAATACGATTTAAATCATCAACTTTGGATGGTTCTACCAGGGTCACACCAACAGTTATTCAGAAAATGTGAGAAGAATTAAAACCTCTTCTAAACCTCTGGGTAACTATTGTAAGGATCCAGGCCAACCCCTTTTCCCCCATGGGACTCGCTCCAACCCCCCTGCATCCACCCACATGGGATTCCTCAACCTCCCCATGTGTGTCTTCTCAATGCTAGCACCCCTCCCTGATTCGTGCACACAATGTAAATGGACTCTTTCCCCCACTTCCCCATGGCCAGTCCCCCCCCCCCCCTCCAACCGGATCCAGTCCCTGACGCAACCCCTTAAGGTCTGGGGCGAAATTCTCCGTTATCGGCGGAAAGTCCGCCGATCGGCGCAAAGAACGGCGCAAATCCGACTTGCGGCACGTCGGAAAAATGGGTCGATAGTCTCCGGCCCGAAATGGGCTAGCAGTGACGTAACGGGATCCGCGCTTGCGCAGTGGTTCACGCCGTGCAGCGTCATACGCGCCGCACGGCGTGACGGCTCATAAGGCCGCGCTGCTCCCCCCCCACCCGACCGGAACACCCGACCGCAACACCCGACTGGATGGCTGGCCGCCGCTCAGCCCAGAGGTTCGAGTCACGCGATGTGGAGGCGCACCTGGACGCGGTGGAGCAGAGGAGGGACGCCCTGTATCCGGGCACGGCCGCAGAGTTGCCCCACGCCACAGCCGGCGTCTGTGGAGGGAAGTGGCAGAGGCCGTCACCGCTGTGGCCCTGACACCACGGACAGGCACCTAGTGCCACAAGAAGGTGAACGACCTCGTCAGAGCAGGCAGGGTGAGCCTCCCCATATCCCCCCTCCCACATATCCCCCCTCCCCCATATCCCCCCCTCCCCCATATCCCCCCTCCCCCATATCCCCCCCTCCACCATATCCCCGCCTCCCCCATATCCCCCCTCCCCCATATCCCCCCTCCCCCATATCCCCCCCTCCCCTATATCCCCCCTCCCCCATATCCCCCCCTCCCCATATCCCCCCCTCCCCCATATCCCCCCTCCCCCATATCCCCCCTCCCCCATATCCCCCTCCCCCATATCCCCCTCCCCCATATCCCCCTCCCCCATATCCCCCTCCCCCATATCCCCCTCCCCCATATCCCCCCTCCCCCATATCCCCCCTCCCCCATATCCCCCCTCCCCCATATCCCCCCTCCCCCATATCCCCCCCTCCCCATATCCCCCCCTCCCCCATATCCCCCCTTCCCCCATATCCCCCCTCCCCATATCCCCCCTCCCCATATCCCCCCTCCCCCATATCCCCCCTCCCCATATCCCCCCTCCCCCATTTCCCCCCTCCCCATATACCCCCTCCCCCATATCCCCCCCTCCCCCATATCCCCCCTCCCCCATATCCCCCCCTCCCCCATATCCCCCCCTCCCCCATATCCCCCCTCCCCCATATCCCCCCTCCCCCATATCCCCCCTCCCCATATCCCCCCTCCCCCATATCCCCCCTCCCCCATATCCCCCCTCCCCCATATCCCCCCTCCCCCATATCCCCCCTCCCCCATATCCCCCCTCCCCCATATCCCCCCTCCCCCATATCCCCCCTCCCCCATATCCCCCCTCCCCCATATCCCCCACTCCCCCATATCCCCCCCTCCCCCATATCTCCCCCCTCCCCCATATCCCCCCCTCCCCCATATCTCCCCCCTCCCCCATATCCCCCTCCCCCATATCCCCCCTCCCCCATATCCCCAAGTGAATCCAGCCCTAACCTTAACCTCTGCAATGCACGCGCAACCGATGGCGTGCATTCATATACCTGCCTAACAGTGTTGCCTTTTACCCCTGCCACTCCCCCCCCTCACAGGAGAAGCGCGCACACAACAATAGGGAGCATGTGAGGACTGGAGGAGGCCCCGCTGATGAGAGGCCACTGACCGAACACCATGAAAGGGCCCTGGAACTGGCTGGCGGACCTGAGGACCGGGAGGTTGCTGATGCAGAGGTCGGGGGCATAGTAGCAAGTGAGCCACCGACAGCCCATCCCCATATCCCCCTCCCCTATATCCCCCTCCCCCGTATCACCTGCTCACTGCCTGATGTCTAACCATGCATGCTTCATTGTGTATCGCAGGACCAAACGTCGAGGCACCCATCCCCGCAGATGCAGACCGCCCGCAGGATGCCCCTCGGAGGCCACGGGAGACGGAGAGACCCGGACCCTCCGGCATGCGACGCCCGCAGGATGCCCCTCGGAGGCCACGGGAGACGGAGAGACCCGGACCCTCCAGCATGCGACGCCCGCAGGATGCCCCTCGGAGACCACGGGAAACGGAGAGACCCGCACCCTCCAGCATGCGACACCCGCAGAATGCCCCTCGCACACCACGGGAGACAGAGAGACCTGGAGCAACAGGGAGACGACACCCCCATCACGTGCGGGAGCGACCACCCAGCGATGAGGGGGGCAGCCACAGGCCCCCGTCACATCCGAGCCAGGACACCACTACCCGGGACACCACTACCCGGGACACCACTACCCGGGACACCACTACCCGGGACACCACTACCCGGGACACCACTACCCAGGAAGACGAAATACCGGACAGTGACTCAGAGTGGATGGGTGGAGACGAACCCCCACCCCAAAGTGCCATGGACTCAGAGTGGGACGAAGAGCACGACACAACGCCACTGCTGTCACCAACACCCTCCACCATCGCAGAAACACTCACCTCGGTTGGGCACTTTAGTGATGAAGCGTCTGGTACACTCACTGGTGCGCACAACACAGCCGTCCCGGTACAGCGGGTGGAGGTAGGAGCAGCAGAGGGGCCGGGCGGTCGGAGTGCAGCCCAGCCCAAGCGAACATCTGCCGCCCAGATGGATCCCGGGTTCCTGGAGTTACCACACCCACACATAGATCCGATGCAACCACCGACCCGGAGACAAGCGAAGAGGGTGACGGGCGGCTTACGGCGGCTGCGGTCGCAGGTGGAGGAGTCCACCCGCGTCCAGGAGCTGGGAGTGGTGCCGGTCATGCGTGCCACCCAGGCCGACACCGCACGGGTGGCGTCCGCGGTGGAGGCAATGGGTGCGACGGTGTCAGACATGGGGAACGGTTTGCGAGGCCTGGGGCTTTCCGTGCAGGCGGCGTCTGTGGCCCAGGAAATGGCTGCCCTCTCACAGGAGGCCATGAGCCAGCGCCAGATGGCAGAGGCGCTCAACGCCATAGCCCAGTCTCAACAGGCCATGGCCCAGTCTCAGCAGGCCATGGCCCAGTCTCAGCAGGCCATGGCCCAGTCTCTGCAGGCCATCGCTGAGGGCATCGGCGCCAGTGGCCATGTGCGAGCCGGCGTCGCACTGTCACAGACAGGGTTTGCCAACCCCCTGGGCTCCATGGCTGCAAACCTGCAGACCCCTGTCGATACCAGCACGGGCCTCCAGGACTGGCAGCGCCAGATGTCGGGGGGGCGTCGGATGGCCAGTCCATTCGCATCCCCCACCCATGTAGAGGCCTGGGGGCCATCGGGCACCCCGAGGGAGGAGGAGGTGGTGTGGTCCGTCCCGGCTCCCTCTGTTGGGGAGGTCCCGGTACACCGCGACACCTCGGACTCCCCCCCCCCCCCCCCCCCCTCCGTCCCAGGTGCATCGGGTGGGCAACGGGCAGGACAGGCTGGCAGCTCGCCATCCCAGTCGCCCGGGCCGCAGCCTGGTCCATCTAGGCCAGGACGCCCCAGGAAACGGCTGCCAAAGGGATCCAGTGTCAGAGGGCAGGAATCACAGGAGTCCACCTCCAGTTCTGCTGTACCGTCTGGGGAACCACGTAGACGTAGACAAAGGGCCCGTAAGGCCAAACAATTAGACACTGAGTAAGTTGGCACGGTTGCAGGACACAGGTGAGTTTTAGGGGCTAGGGTACGTGCATGAACTCCTTTCGTTATTAAAGTCAATGTTACACCTACAGAAGCTGCCTTTGTGCTCTGTCCAAAGTGTGCGGGGGTGTCATGTACGTTGAGCGCAAGTGTGTGTGTGAGGGGTGGTCTTACTTCAGCCCCAGGTGAGTCTGCCCCCTTCCCCCTGGGCCGCCATCAACATCCCCCGGGCAGAGGACGGGACCGTGCGCTGCTGTGTCACAGCCGCATGCAGGGATGGTCCGGGTGGACGGTGGTACTGTGGCCATGGGTCAGACATAGTCCAACGATGTAGAGCCAGGAGCTCACCGCAGGGCGGGTTGTCATCATCCTCCATGGCCTGCGATAGACACGCGTCCACCCGCAACTGTGTGAGCCCGGCCCGTTGTGCCGCAGGTGGATCGGCAATGGGGGTGGGGGGGTGGTGTGCATGCGGGTGGGGTTGGGGAGGGGGGTGAGGTTGCTGGGTGGGTGGATGGGTGGGGGGTGTGGGTGGTCGGCTGTTGCCATGGTGTGCAGTCTGTGGCCATACTACCCGATTCCCACGCCCATCTAGTCAGTGAAGCGGGCGTCTATCAGTCTGTCCCGTGCCCGCTGGGCCAGCCGGTAACGGTGGACAGCCACCCGCCTGTGTCTACCCCGTCTGCCCTGACCATTACCCCCATCCCCCTCATCTGGGGAGGATTGCGCCTCTTCCTGCTGCTCCTCCACTCCGCCCTCCTCTGCCTGCGGCACATCGCCCCTCTGTTGGGCTGTGTTGTGCAGGACGCAGCACACCACAATGATGCGGCCGACCCTATCTGACCGATACTGGAGGGCGCCCCCAGAGAGGTCCAGGCACCTGAAACGCATCTTCAGCACGCCAAAGCACCTCTCTATCACTCCCCTTGTCGCTACATGGGCATCATTGTAACGGTTCTCCGCCTCATTGCGTGGCCTCCGTATAGGCGTCATCAGCCACGATCGCAATGGGTAGCCCCTATCGCCCAGCAACCAGCCCCTCAGCCGGGGATGGCGTCCCTCGTACATGCCGGGGATGGATGACTGCGACAACACGACTGAGTCGTGTACACTGCCTGGGTGACGGGCGCAGACGTGCAGGATCATCATGCGGTGGTCGCAGACCACCTGTACGTTCATCGAATAGGTCCCCTTCCTATTAGTGAACACGGCCCTGTTATCTGCAGGTGGCCGCACGGCGACGTGCATCCCATCGATCGCGCCCTGGACCATGGGGAACCCGGCCACGGCAGAGAAGCCCACGGCCCGGGCATCTTGGCTGGCCCGGTCCACGGGGAAGCGGATGTAGCGGTGCGCCATGGCATATAGGGCATCTGTCACTGCCCGGATGCACCGGTGCACCAATGTCTGCGATATGCCGGACAGCTCCCCACTCGGTGCCTGGAATGACCCCGTTGCATAAAAGTTCAGGGCCACCGTAACCTTGACGGACACTGGGAGAGGGTGTCCCCCGCCAGTGCCACGCGGTGACAGGTGTGCCAGCAGGTGGCAGATGTGTGCCACGGTTTCCCGGCTCATCCGGCGTCTCCTCCTGCATTCCCGGTCCGTGAGGTCCTGGTATGACTGCCTGGGCCGGTACACACGGGGCGCCCTCGGGTGCCTCCGTTGCCGTGGGGCCGCGACGTCCTCCTCCCCCTCCTCGTCCTGTCGGTCAGGTGTCCCTCCAGCCTGGGCGGCTGCCGCCTGCCCCTCTGCAGCAGCTTGCGCCGCCTCTCTGGCACGCTCCTCCTCCTCCTCCTCCTCATCCAGGGCAACATAGACATGAGCGGCTGCCGCCACGGCGGCCAACATCGCTGGATGATCTGAAAACATGACGGCCTGGTGGGGGGAGGGGAACGACGACATGTCATCATTGCCCATATCCCCTCCCCCCTCCTCCCCCCAGCCAGGTGGCATGGACCGCATGGGTCCAACTGTTGGAGGCTGGCACCTGGCCAGGTGGACCAACTCACTTGCCCTCCCATCCCCCTCCCCAGCAGGGACCCCCCCCCCCGGCACGGACCCCCCCCCCCCCCAACCTCCACCCCGGCACGGACCCCCATCCCCTCCCCGGCACGGACCCCCCCCCCCAACCTCCACCCCGGCACGGACCCCCCCCCAACCTCCACCCCGGCACGGACCCCCATCCCCTCCCCGGCACGGACCCCCCCACCCCCAACCTCCACCCCGGCACGGACCCCCCCCAACCTCCACCCCGGCATGGACCCCCCCATCCCCCTCCCCGGCACGGACCCCTCCCCCCAACCTCCACCCCGGCACGGACCCCACCCCCAACCTCCACCCCGGCACGGACCCCCCCATCCCCCTCCCCGGCACGGACCCCCCCCCCCAACCTCCACCCCGGCACGGACACCCCCATCCCCCTCCCCGGCACGGACCCCCCCCAACCTCCACCCCGGCACGGACACCCCCATCCCCCTCCCCGGCACGGACCCCCCCCCCCCAACCTCCACCCCGGCATGGACACCCCCAACTTCCACCCCGGCACGGACACCCCAATCCCCCTCCCCGGCACGGACCCCCCCAACCTCCACCCCGGCACGGACCCCCCCATCCCCCTCCCCGGCACGGACCCCCCCCATCCCCCTCCCCGGCACGGACCCCCCCCCAAACCTCCACCCCGGCACGGACCCCCCCATCCCCCTCCCCGGCACGGACCCCCTCCCGGCACTCCCCCGGAGCCCAGCCTATTCTAACCACCCCCCACCCCCGCCGCACACACACACACACAACCCGAGTCACACCTCTCCTCACGCATTCAGACTGCGGCCACGCCATCGCCTGCCCAGAGCCAACCCCCCAGGCCGTCACTCACCTCCACGCTGGTCGGCGTGAACCTGGAGCACAGGATCATGCCGATGAAAAGGAGGTTTAATTTACGTCGACGTGAACGGTCATCACGTCGACGGGACTTCGGCCCATCCGGAAGGGAGAATATCGGCAGGCCGAAAATCGGCTGCCTTGCGCAGACCCGTGACATTCTCCGCGGCAGCGGCGCCATTAACGCCCCGCCGACTTTTCTCCCTTCGGAGACTTCGGCAACCGGCGGGGGCGGGATTCACGGCGGCCAACGGCCATTCTCCGACCCTCTGGGGGGTCGGAGAATGACGCCCCTGATCTCTGCACCCCGAGATCCGATTCCTTCCCACCCCCCGAATCCTCTCTGCTTACCACCTCACTGCCCTGTCAATTTCACTGACCTTTAAACTTACTTACCTGGTCTATGGTGGACAACGCTGTACAAAAGAGGCATGTCCTCCTTCAATTTGTCTCTCCTGCACTTCGATGCTGGACTTTGGAGACAGCTGCACTTTCTGGTTCTCATCCGGCCTGTGTCAGAAGATTGGGCGATACAGGCACGGAAAAAGTTTGTCATCGGTAAGTGGTTTTGGAGTGGCAATGCGACGCTGATTGCCATTCGGAGGAAGTTATGGCCTGATATTTTCCTTGTCAATATTTTTTCCTATATTCCTCTAAGTCATGGAATCATTGAATGCTTGCAGCACAGAAGCCGTGTCAGTTGTGGCAGCTCACTGAAAGAGTTACCCAGTTAGTCCACCCTCCCCTGTGGCCCTTTTCCTGTAACCCTGCAATTTGTTTTATCTTCAGAAAATTATCCAATTTCCTTTACAAAACCACCTTTGATTCCAAA
This sequence comes from Scyliorhinus torazame, assembly GCF_047496885.1. NCBI lineage: Eukaryota > Metazoa > Chordata > Chondrichthyes > Carcharhiniformes > Scyliorhinidae > Scyliorhinus > Scyliorhinus torazame. The sequence continues at coordinate 292,944,470 of NC_092707.1, forward strand.
TCCACCACACTCTCAGTGCATTCCAGTCCTAATTACATACTGCGTTAAAATAAAAAATAAAGTATTTTGTCATCTTGTGCTCTTTTACCATTCACCTTGAATTGGTGCCCTCTGATTCTCAACCTTTCCACCAATAGGTTTGATTTCTTCCTATCTACTCTGTCCAGACTTCTTAGGATTTGGAAAATCTCCCCTCCACCTTCTCTTTTCTAAGGAGAACAACCCCAGCTTTGCCAGTCTATCCTTGCCACTGAAATTCCTCATTCCTGAATCTATTCTTTTAAATATTTTCTGCACCTTATCTCCAGCGAAATCTTTCCTAAAGTGTAGATGCGCAGAATTGGACACTCTGCTCCAACTGAGGTCAAACAAATGTTTTAGAAATGTTCAACATAACCATAAGTGGTTAGCACTGCTGCCTCAAAGCGCCAGGGACCCAGGTTCAATTCCAGCCTTCGATGACTGTCTGTGTGGAGTTTGCACATTCTGCCTGTGTCTGTGTGGGTTTCCTCCAGGTGCTCCAGCTCCCCCTCTCAGTCCAAAGATGTGCAGGTCAGGTGGGGTTACGGCAATAGGACGGGGGATGTGGGCCTAGGTAGGGTGCTCTTTCAGAGGGTCGGTGCAGACTCTATGGGCCGAATGGCCTCTTTCTGCACTTTAGGGATTCTATGTATTCCTTAACTTGCGTACTCTATACCTCTATTTATAAAACATAGTATCCCATATGCCTTACTAGCAGCTTTCCCAACTGGCCCTGACACCTTCAATAGTTTATGCAGGTACATATCCAGGTCCCTCTGCTCCAATGCCCTTAATCACACTTGTATCACTCTGCATTAAACCTGTCTCGTGTCTGCCCATCCCACCAGCCTGTCTTTATCCTCTTACCATACTCCACTGTATTCTTCACAGTTTATAATATTCCAAGTTTTGTGTCAACCACAAATTTTGAATTTACCCCATGCACACCTGACTGTCGGTCATTAATGCAGATCCGGAAAAGCCATGTTCCTTGTACCAGTCACACAGCACAAAAACAGGCCCTTCAGCCCAGTATGTCAGTGCCGACCATCACGCACCAATCTATACTAATCCAGCACTTGGTCTATAGCCTACTATGCCTTGGTGATTTAATTGCTCATCCAGATGCGTCTTTAATGTTGTGAGAGTACCTGCCTCAGGCAGCGTGTTCCATATTCCCACCACACTCTGGGTGACTAAATGTTTCCTCAGGCCGCCTCGAAACCACTTACCCCTTACCTTAAACTTATATCGTCTGGTCTTAGACACCTCTGCCATGGGAAAATGATTCTTATGATCTAACCTATCTATGCCTTTCATAATTTTGTATACCTCTATCCTGCCCCCTCTCAGCCTCCTCTACTACGGGGAAAACAAACCCAGCCTATCCAGTCTCTCCTCATAGCTGAAATATTCCATCCCAGGCAACATCCTGGCGAATCTCCTCTGCACCCCCTACAGTGCAATCATGTCCTTCTGATGGTATGGCGATCAAAACTGCCCACAATATTCCATCTGTGGCCTAATCAATGTTTTATAAAGTTCTACCAAAGCCTCCCTGCTCCTATGTTCTATGCCCCAGCTAATTCATAGACTCCCTACAGTGCAGGAGGAGGCCATTTGGCCCATTTGAGACCGCACCACCCTCTGGATAAAGTACCGCATAAAAGACTGATCCGGAAGGTGTGATCACAGGGGGTTGCGGGTAGAGTACTAGATGGGATTGAGGATTGGCTGACTGACAGAAAAACAGAGGGTTGGGATAAATGGATCCTTCTCTGGCTGGCGAACTATAACTAGCGGGGTGCCGCAGGGGTCAGTCCTCATATTTCAACTGTTTACAGTTTATATAAATGATATGCGCAGAGTGTAACATAGCAAAATTTGCGTATGAAACTAAAATAGTTGGGAAAGCAGGCAGTGAAGAGGAGATTCAGATTTTACAGACAGATATAGATAGGCTAGCCGAATGGGCCAAAATGTGGCTAAATTTGGGGCGGCACCGTAGCACAGTGATTGGCACTGTTGCTTTACAGCGCCAGGGTCCCAGGTTCCATTCCCAGCTTGGGTCACTGTGTGGAGTCTGCATGTTCTCCCTGTGTCTGCGGGGGTTTCCTCCCTGTACTCCGGTTTCCTCCCACAAGTCCTGATGATGTGCTGTTAAGTAATTTGGATATTCTGAATTCTCCCTCAGTGTACCCGAACAGGTGCTGGAATGTGGTGAATAGGGGCTTTTTACAGTAATAGGCAGACCCCCCACAGGGAAATGTGAAATCAGAAAGACCACCCCCAGGGACACCAGCAATTGGTTGGGAGACACCCCCCGCCAGTGGGGAGCTAGCAGCGCGCTACATAAAGCCTCCGACTTTACCTGCAGATACGGACGTAGAATGACCTGGTCCGTGGCCGCGCATGCGCATGGCGGCGACCTGAGTGGCCGCACTATACAACATGGCGCCAGCCGCACGTGGACCCGGCCTGACAGATAGTGCCCCCCGTAACCCCCTTCGCCACCCCCAGACCACTCGCCCCCCCTGGACCATCCCCCCCATCAATCACCCCTGCCAGCAGATAGCCCCCCCCCCCCCCACTGAGTGTGGTGGTACTGGACACAGTCCGCAGCCGCCACATGCAGTCCCCGAAAACCGAGAGGACACACGACCGATGGCGTCGGGTAGTCGGCCTATCGGGGGCGGAGCATTGGGGGAGGGCCTCGGGTGACGTTCTGCGGCCATCCCAACGGCGTGTGGTGTACTTTGGGATTACACCCTTTTTGAGGGAGTGGAGCATCCAAAAAACGGCGCCGCCCCGGATTTTGCCGTAAAAATAAATTCGCTGGCCAATCGCCGAACCGGCCAATTGGCATTGGCAATCGGAGAACACTGTCCATAGTCTTCCAAACAGAGAATTCTGGACAATCCTTATCCCTTTTGTAATTTCTTTGAAAGTAAAGAGAATCATGGTCACTATCCTCAAAATACTCGCCCATTGACACTTCGACCACTTGCCCGGCTTCATTTCCAAGGATTAGGTCTAGTCCAGTCCTGGTAGGACTATCTATGTCCTGGCACAAAAAGCACTACTGGATGCATTTTTAACAATTTCACCCCGTCTAATCCTTTCACACTAAAGCGATATTGGCAATGTTAAAATCCGCTCCAATATAACCCTATTCCCCTCTAACCTCGCTGTGATTTGCCTACATACCTGCTCCTCCACCTCCCTCTGACTGTTGGGAGGCCCGTAGTATAATCCCAGCAAAGTGATCGCCCATTTTTATTTCTCAGCTCCATCTATGCCTCATTTGAAGAGCCTTCTTCGATATCCTCCCTCATTACTGCAGTGATGATCTCCTTTATCAATAATGCAATGCTTCCGCCTCTCTTGCATCCCCCCCCCCCCCCATCACGCCTGAAACATCTATAACTTGGAATGTTGAGTTGCAAGTCCTGCCCTTTCAACCGTTCTAGGTTCAAGAGAAGATCCACCGTATATATTCCTCCAGTCTGGAAAAACAACAGTTCATCACTACTGTCTGTTTTCTTTCACACATCAACTTCACATCCATATTGAGACATTCCTTTTTAATCCATGGGCTTTATTTTTACTCACAATTCTGTTGTGTGGCATTTTATCAAGCATGTTTGAAAGTCCTCCCAGTCTATCACTTACCTTCATATTTCTGTAAACATTTCCTTCAAAGCAGGATTGAAGGTCGTGCCCAAATGCAGCAAACCTGGACCACATTTCAGACTTGCGCTGATAAGTGGCGCTGATAAGTGGCAAATATCATTTGCACCGCACAAGTACCAGGCAATGAATATCTCCAACAAGAGAGAATGGTAACCGTTGTCCCTTGACGTTCAATGGAATTACCATCACTGAATCCCCACAATTGAGATCCCGGGGGATACCATGGATCAGAAATTGAACTGGACTAGCCATATAAATACTGTGGCTACAACAGCAGGTCAGAAGCTGGGAAACTCTGTGGTAAGTAATGTGCTTTCTGACTCCCCAAAGCCCCTCCATCGTCTATAAGGCACAAGTCAGGATTATGACGAAATATTCTCCATTTCCCTGGCGGAGTGCAGCTCCAGTAACACACAAGAAGCTCGACACCGTCCAAGACAAAGCACCCTGCTTGATCGAGACCCCGTTCGCAACCTTAAACGTCCACTGCCTCCACCACCGACACACAATAGCAGCCGTGTGTACCATCTACAAGATGCACTGCAGCTACTCATCAAGGATCCATCAAAAACATCTTCCAAATCCATGATTTCTCAGGATAAGGGCTTACTTATGGCAGCACACAGGTTAGCACTGTTGCCTCCGATCACCAGAGGCCCGGGTTTGTTTCGGCCTTGTGTGACTCTGTAGAGTTTGTACGTTCTCACTGTGTCATTGTGGGTTTCCTCCGGGAGCTCTGGTTTCCTCCCACAGTCCAAAGATGTGCAGGTTAGGTGGGGTTACTGGGATAGAGTGGGGGAGTGAGCCTAGGTAGGGTGCTCTTTCAGAGGGTCAGTGCAGACTCGATAGGCTGAATGGCCTCCTTCTGCACTGTAGGGATTCTATGAATTCCTTAACTTGCGTACTCTATACCTCTATTCTTCTATGAAGGACAGTGGACACATGGGAACATCATCACCTGGAAGTCCCTCCAACCTACCCACCAACCTAACTTGGAAATATATTCCCCTTCTTCACTGTTGCTGGGTCAAAAGCATGCTGATCCATCCCTAACAGCATGGTGGGTGTACCTACACCTCAGGGACTGCAGCGGTTCAAGAAGGCAGCTCAACACCACCAAGGGTAATTAATAAAAATGGATCCTCACCAGCAATGCCCATGCCCCTTTAAAATAATTTTAATAAACTCTCTCACCTTGATAAGGCCCCAGCAGTGGATGCGATCATCCAAGGATACTGAGGGAAATGTGATTGGGAATTGTGGAGGCATTGGCCATAATTTTCCAATCTTCCTTAGACTCGGGTGTTGTCAGAGGACTGAAGAATTACAAATGTTACACCCTTTTCAAAAAATGGTGTAAAGATAGGTTTAGCAATTACATGCCAGTCAGATTAATCTTGGCGGTGGGAAATGATAATTTGGGGCAAAATTAATCGTTACTTGGGTGGAAGGGTTGAGATCGAGGGGGCACAGATTCAAGGTAATTGGCAAAATAAGCAATTGTTACCTGAAAAAGAAACTTTTTACACTGTGTGCAGTTTGCACATTCTTCCTGTGTCTGCGTGGGTTTCCTCCCACAGTCCAAAGATGTGCAGGTTAGGTGGGGTTACGGGGATGGGGCGGGTGGGCTGAGGTAGGGCGTTCTTTCGGAGTGTCGGTGCAGACTTGATGGGCCGAATGGCAGCCTCCTGCATTATAGGGCTTCTACAGATTCTGTAAGTCGTTAGGATCTGGAATGCACTGTCAGAGAATGTGGTGGAGGCAAGTTTAATCGGAACCTTCGATAGGGAATTGGATAGTTATCTGAAAAGGATGAATGCGCAGGGTTATGGGGAGAAACAGTGGTGTTGGCATGAGGTACTTTGCTCCTACCGAAAGCTGGCACAGACATGATGTGCCGAATGATTTTGTCCTGTGCTGTAACAGTTCCATGATTCTGATTCAACTTCATCTACTATTCTGTTATTGTTCTCGACATTTTTCTTTGAATTATCTAATTCACAGTTCTGTTCCTGTTGCCAATTCTCCATCAACACTGCACTTGGCAAATGTACCCTGGTAGAAGCCTGCACATGACTTTGTTTAACAGACTTTTAACGCACCACCATTGTCCACACCGTTTTCAAGGGTTGGTGGTCAGATTTCTGTGACTTGTCAAACCACGATGACTGGGACCACCTTGTCTCAACAGCCTTCTTCTGCCTTTGCAGACAATGAAATACAAAGTTGTCTTTTATCAGTTCTGCTATTGAGGACATTTTGGACCTCACTTTATCGGGTACCTCCTCCTGACCTTGTCATCATGGGTGGCCCTACCAGGAGAAAGGAACTCCTGACAGGATCGCTCAAAGGATAGGCCATTCCATTGCATCAGGGTGGAGATCCATGGAGAGATATTTCTACAGCGACTTCCTGAAGTGGGTAATAAAGGTGCTATTTCTCCTAGAGTGGGTAATGAAGATACTATTTCTCCTGGAAGCAATCCAGATATATTAATCCCTTGCAACAGCCTAACATTTGACCCTCCATAAATAATATAAGGAAAGCTGTGAGCATTGTGAAATGAAAAATAATTTGCATTTATATAATACTGGGCAAATTTTCAGGACCTGAAAACACTTAACAAATAATTTATTACATGTGAGTGTGGCTCAGTTGGATGTAGGATGTGTGAAAGATCGTTTTCCAACAAACCACTCTGGTGCGATTAGCAGGACTATCTCTGCTTTCTATGAATACAAACAGACCACACTTAATTTGAAATATGTTCCAGTTGCGTGCTCACAGTCATTGTCTGTCACTGTATGTGTACATGCAACTTTGTACAAATTGAAACCATCAAAACTGAGAAGCTCGTGCCAAATTGGACTCTTGGACAAAGTATATCAAAATATTTTTTAAATATCAGATGAGGTCCATTTAACACAGTGTGGTACGCTGTATTAATGACTCATTGCTATGTTATTGGCAATGTTTTTGACTTTGTGCATAAATTATTGAGATGTGGTGAACTGCATTGTTATGTCCACTGCTGAAGGTGGCTGGAAGTAAGGGTTGTCTGTAAACAATGGGCAGGATTCTCCGACCCCGGGTTGGAGAATCCCCGGGGGGCGGCGCGAATCCCGCCCCGACGCCGCTGTCGTATTCTCCGGCGCCGGTTTTCAGGCAGGGGGCGGGGTTTGCGCCATGCCGGTCGGGGGCCGACCCCGCAATTCTCTGGGCCCCAAAGGGCCGAGCAGTCGTCCGTTTTTGGCCAGTCCTGCCGGCGTGGGTTACACAGGACCTGGCAGCTAAGTCAGCTGGGGCGCTCCTCGGTGGGGCACCGGGGGATCTGACCTCGGAGGGGGGGGCACGGTTGCCTGGCCCGCGATCGGAGCCTGCCGATCTGAAGGCGGGCCTGTGCCGTGGGGGCACTCCTTCCTTCCGCGCCGGCCCCTGTAGGGCTCCGCCATGGCCGGCGCGGTGAAGAGACCCCCCCCGCGCATGCGCCAAAATACGCCGGCCGGTCTGAGCATGCGCGGAACCACGCCGCCGTTTACGCGCATGCGCGAGATCACGTTGGCCCTTCGGCGCATGCGCAAACTCACGCAGTCCCATCGGCGCCAGCTGGAGCAGCGCCAACCCCTCCGCCGTCCACCTAGCCCCCGGAAATGCGGAGAATTCCGGAGTGGTTGGCGCTGGTTCCCTCGCTGGCGTGGGGGACTTAGTTCCCAGAAGGAAGAATCCCGCTGAATATATCTTCAAAGCCAATGGGTGAATTTCAGTGAAACCTGTCTTGACCCAAGGAAGAACAGATTCCTCTTTGTGGCAAAGATGTGGATCTTGATCCTGGAAGTTTTTAAATGATCGTTAACATTGGGAGTAAAGGCCAGTTGACATTTTCTTTGGAATGTTGTGGTCAGATACTGTGGGGCAACTTGTCACAGCTGTCAATTACCTTTTATTCTCCTGTGGAATGTGGGTACTGCTGACTAAGCCAGCATTTATTCGCCATCCTGAACTACCCATGAGAAGTTGGGGGTGAGCTTCCTTCCTGAACCCTTGTGGTGTAGGTACGCCCATATTGCTGTTAGGGAGGGAATTCCAGGTTTTTGACCCAGCAACAGTGAAGGAACGGCGATATATTTCAAAGTCAGGATGGTGTGTGACTTGGAGGGTGTTATGTATCTGCTGGTTCTGCATCATGAGATGTGTAGTGACATCAGCAGAGTGCTTGTGCGGCCTTTGAGCAGAGCATCATCATGATTGTCTGAGCAACACCTTTAATAATCCTCTCATTGTGTTTTACAAGAACCCAGCGTGTCGGCACTTCCATACCTTTTCTTTTTGCAACAACGATGAAATATAACAGGAGAGAAAACTAAGGACGAGAATTGAGGCAGAAAAAGTGCGGGATTTTTGGCAACTAATTGTGGGACGGCATCAGGAGCAATGGAAGATTCTCGGGACCGGGCACGCGCTCACAGAGATGCCAGGCGAAGTACTGCTGCAAATGTGAAGGTTCAAAAAAAGTTTTTGACAGAAACTTTGAGTAAGAAGACCAATAGTAAGAGAAGACTTACTTGCGTTGAAGTGAGTGGGGTCTGGGCTGCAGTGACTGCGCACGTGGCAAACATGCACTGGCTGCGGGAAACCTAATGTGAGGTTCAACTGGGAAATAGTCACTCAATTAGTGGATTCAAAGAGCAACTTGCAATAACTTCTGAAGAAGTATGAGAAGGTGTTTTAATGATTCATTATGACTGGAGTTGAGCCACATCTAAAAACCAAGCCAGACGGCACACCAAAATGCCTCAAAAGCTCGAACCGTACCATATACCATCAAGCCTAAAGTGAAGAAGAGAAAGATTGGTAAGGACAGGAGTCATTGCACCTGTTGCTACAAGTGATTAGGCGACACCAATCAATCCTGAATTAAAACGGGATGGCTCAGTGAGAATTTGTGGAGATTTAAAAATTACTATTAACGCAGTTTTGTGCATAGATCATTATCCATTGCCGCGAATTGAATACTCGTTTGCTAGACTTTCTGGAGGACAGAAATTCAGTAAAATTGATCTCTCACAGGCATATCTGCAGATAAATGTGGCTGTCGAATCACAGCTACTGCTCACCATCATAACGAACAATGGTCTGTTTCATTAGAAAAGACTTCCTTTTGGAGTACCATCTGCGCCTGCTCTTTTTCAAAGATCCATGGATCAAATTCGAAGTGGATTGAATGGTGTTCAGTGTTATTTAGATGACATACTCATCACCGGTTCGAATAAACAGGAACACTTGGAGAATTTGACCATACCATCACTTTACCCTTTTTGACAGATCATCGACCTTTGATGACAATCTTCAAGCCATATAAAGGTATACTTTCTTTGGTAATTGGCAGATTGCAAAGATTTAAAAAATATATATATATATTTATTAAGAATTTTTCAACAACAACATTTTTCAACCTTACAAACAAACCCCTCCCCCCCCCCCCCCACCCGTAACAAAAAGAAAGAAAGCTCGCATAGCAAGACATGAACATGGCAAATCGATATAATACAGAGCTTTGTACATTGGATTACTCCCGTACATGTCCGTTTCCAGATCATTCATGTGCTTTCTTGCTCAAATGCCCCCCAAATAAACCTCCCTTCCCCCTCCCTCCCTCCCACCCCCCCTCCCCCCCCCCTCTGGGTTGCTGCTGCTGCTGTCCGACCTTCATCTAACGCTCCGCGAGATAGTCGAGGAACGGTTGCCACCGTCTGTAGAACCCCTGCGCAGACCCCCTCAAGGCAAACTTGATAAACCCTGCCATATCATTTATCCAGGCTTCCACGCTGGGGGGCTTCGCCTCTTTCCACATTAACAAGATCCTTTGCCGGGCTACTAGGGACGCAAAGGCCAGAATGCCGGCCTCTTTCGCCTCCTGCACTCCCGGCTCGTCCGCTACTCCAAATAATGCTAGCCCCCAACTTGGCTTAACCCGGACTTTCACCACCTTGGATATGGTTCTCGCCACCTCCTCCAAAACCCTTCCAGTGCCAGGCACGACCAAAACATATGGACATGGTTCGTCGGGCTTCCTGAGCACCTCCCACATCTGTCCTCCACCCCAAAGAATCTGCTCAGCCTCGTCCCCGCCATATGCGCTCTGTGAACAACCTTAAATTGTGTCAGGCTAAGCCTGGCACACGAGGAAGAGGAATTAGCCCTACTTAGGGCATCAGCCCACAGCCCCATCTCAATCTCCTCCCCCAGTTCCTCTCCCCATTTACCCTTCAGTTCCTCTATCAAAGCCTTCTTTCATCTCCTGGTATAGTGCCGACACCTTGCCCTCTCCGACCCATACACCCGAGATTACCCTGTCTTGAATCTCCTGTGCCAGGAGCAGCGGAAATTCCCTCACCTGTCACCTCACGAACGCCCTCACTTGCATGTACCTAAAAGCATTTCCCGGGCGTAGCCCAAACTTCTCCTCCAGTGCCCCTAGGCTCGCAAACGTCCCATCGCTGAACAGGTCCCCCATTCTTCTAATCCCTGCCCGATGCCAGCTCTGAAACCCCCCGTCCATCCTCCCTGGGAAAAACCAATGGTTACTCCTGATCGGGGACCACACCGAGGCTCCCACTGCACCCCTGTGCCGTCTCCACTGGCCCCAGATTTTTAGCGTTGCCGCCACCACCGGACTTGTCGGCGAGAGCGGCAGCGGTGTCGTCACCAGTACCCCCAGGCTCGTCCCTTTGCAGGACGCCATCTCCAACCTCTTCCATGCCGCCCCGCCCCCTCTCCCTCCATCACCCACTTACGGATCATTGCCACATTGGCTGCCCAGTAGTAGCCACCCAGATTCGGCAACGCCAACCCTCCTCTGTCCCTACTACGCTCCAGAAACCCCCTCCTTACCCTCGGGGTCTTATTCGCCCACACAAACCCCATAATGCTCCTGCCTACCCTCTTAAAAAAGGCCTTGGTGATCACAATTGGAAGGCACTGGAACACAAAAATAAACCTCGGGAGGACCACCATTTTGATCGACTGCACTCTACCCGCTAGCGTGAGCGGCAACATGTCCCATCGTTTGAAGTCCTCCTCCATCTGCTCCACCAGCCTCGTCAAATTAAGTTTATGTAGGGTCCCCCAACTCCTAGCTATTTGGATCCCCAAGTACCGAAAGCTCCTTTCCGCCCTCTTCAACGGTAGATCGTCTATTCCCCTTTCCTGGTCTCCTGACTGTACTACAAAGAGCTCACTCTTCCCTACATTGAGCTTATAGCCCGAGAAATCCCCAAACTCCCTTAGTATTTGCATGACCTCCACCATCCCCTCCACTGGATCCGCCACATACAACAACAGGTCGTCTGCGTAAAGCAACACTCGATGTTCCTCTCCCCCTCGAACCACCGCCCTCCATTTCCTAGACTCCCTTAATGTCATGGCCAAGGGTTCAATTGCTAATGCAAACAGCAGGGGGGACAGGGGGCACCCCTGCCTCGTCCCTCGGTACAGCCGAAAATACTCCGACCTCCGCCAATTCGTAACCACTCTCGCCACCGGGGCTCTATATAGGAGCTTAACCCAGCTAATAAACCCTCCCCCGAACCCAAACCACCGCAGCACTTCCCAGAGGTACTCCCACTCTACTCGGTCAAAGGCCTTCTCCGCGTCCATAGCTGCCACTATCTCCGCCTCTCCCTCCACCGATGGCATCATTATCACGTTTAGGAGCCTCCGCATATTGGTGTTTAGCTGCCTGCCCTTTACAAATCCCGTCTGGTCCTCGTGAATCAACCCCGGGACACAATCCTCGATCCTTGTAGCCAGCACTTTTGCCAGCAACTTAGCATCCACGTAGAGGAGCGAAATCGGCCTGTACGATCCACATTGCAGTGGGTCCTTATCCCGCTTCAGGATCAAAGAGATCGTCGCCTCAGACATTGTCGGGGGCAGGGTCCCTCCCTCCCTTGACTCATTAAAAGTCCTCACCAGCATCGGGGCTAACAGGTCTACGTACTTCCCATAGAACTCAACCGGGAACACATCCGGTCCCGGGGCCTTCCCTGCCTGCATGCTCCCCAGTCCTCTATTCAGCTCCTCCAACCCAATTGGTGCCCCCAAACCAGCCACCTCCTGCTCCTCCACCCTCGGGAACCTCAGTTGGTCCAAGAATCGTCGCATCCCGTCTTCCCCCGCTGGGGGCTGGGATCTGTACAGCTCCTCATAGAAGGCCTTGAATGCCTCATTTACTTACATCCGCACCGTAGTTCCCCTTCCATCCTTGACTCCACCTATCTCCCTCGCTGCCATCCTCTTCCGAAGCTCGTGTGCCAGCATCCGACTCGCCTTCTCCCCTTACTCATACGTCGCCCCCTGCGCTTTCCTCCACTGTGCCTCTGCCTTCCCTGTGGTCAACAGGTCGAACTCCGTCTGGAGATTTTGCCTTTCCCTGAGTAGTCCCTCTTCAGGGGCCTCTGCGTATCTCCTGTCCACTCTTAAAATCTCTCCCACTAACCTCTCCCTTTCCCTGCCCTCTCTCTTCTCCCTATGAGCCCTGATGGAGATTAACTCTCCCCTGACCACCTCCTTCAGCGCCTCCCATATTACCCCCACCGTTGTCGTTGGCCTCCAAATACCTTTCAATGCACCCCCTCACCGAATACTCCGCTCCCTCCACTTTCGGGATCAGCGCCCTGCCCAGAACAAAAAAATCTATCCGGGAGTAGGCCTTGTGCACGTGGGAGAAAAAAGAAAATTCCCTGGCCTGCGGCCTGGCAAATCATAGCAGCCGGCCTCTTTCCGGTCCTAGATCTGGAGCGATCCAGTGCTGGGTCCAACACCGTGTTGAAATCCCCACCCATTATCAAGCTTCCTACCTCCAGGTCCGGAATGCGCCCCAACATACGCTTCATGAATCCAGCATCGTCCCAGTTCGGGGCGTATACATTTACCAATACCACCCACGTCCCCTGCAACCTACCGCTCACCATCACATATCGGCCTCCCTTGTCCACTACCATATTCTTCGTCTCAAACGACACCCGCTTCCCCACCAATATTGCCACCCATCTGTTCTTCGCATCCAGCCCCGAATGGAACACCTGTCCTCCCCATCCCCTTCTTAACCTGACCTGGTCTGCTACCTTCAAATGTGTCTCCTGAAGCATGACCACGTCTGCCTTCAGTCCCTTTAAGTGCGCGAACACTCGGGCCCTCTTTACCAGCCCATTCAGGCCCCTCATATTCCACGTTATCAGCCAGATTGGGCCCCCCCCCCCGCCCCCCCCTGTCGACTAGCCATCACCTTCTCTAGGCCAGTCCCGTGCCCGCGCCACCCTCACCCTCCAGTCCCCCAGAGCAGCAACCCTATTTTCCACCCCCCCCCCCCCCCCCGCTAGACCCCAGTCTAGCTCTTTTGCTCCCCCCATAGCACTCCCGTAAATCAGCTGACCCCGGCTTCCCCGCCGTTGCATTGACCCCCCCCCCCCCCCCCCCCCCCCCCCGGTGTGGGAATCTCCCCTTCCCTAGCGCGGGAAAAAGCCTGCGCTTTCCTGAACTAGCCCCGCCCCCTCTGGCGCAGCTCCTGTCGCAGCCTTATCTCATTTCCCCCATCCCCGGGCCTCCCCTCCCTCCAGCATCGGCACCCACATCCCCATCCATCACCCAACCCGTGGAACATTTCCTACGCGTGATTAAAACCCTGTGTACAACAAACATCCAACATCCCCCCCACCCCCACCCCCACAAACCCTCAGTTTGAGTCCAACTTTTCAGTCTGGATAAAGGTCCAAGCCTCCTCAGGCGTTTCAAAGTAATGGCGTTGATCCTGGAATGTGACCCACAATCGCGCTGGCTGCAGCATTCCGAATCACACTCCCTTCCGATGCAGCACCACCTTGGCCCGGTTAAAACCAGCTCTCTTCTTTGCCACCTCCGCGCTCCAGTCCGGGTAGATTCGGATCTCCGCATTCTCCCAGCTGCTGCTCTGCTCTTTCTTGGCCCATCTCAAGACCCTCTCTCTGTCCGTGAAACGGTGAAACCTCACCACAATCGCTCGTTGGCTTTGGGCCTCCTCGCCAACACCCGATGTGCCCCATCCAGCTCCAGAGGCCTCGGAGGGGCCTACGCACCCATCAGCGACTCGAGCATCGTGCTCGCATATGCCCCGGCATTGGCCCCCTCCACTCCTTCAGGGAGACCCAGGATCCGAAGATTCTTTCGCCTCGACCTGTTCTCCAGGTCCTCGAATCTTTCCGCCCACCTTTTGTGCAGCGCCTCTTGCCTCTCCAACTTCACCGACAGGCCCAAGATCTCATTCTCGTTCCCTTCGACTTTTTCCTGCATCTCCGGATCTTTACCTCGTGGGCCTTCTGGGTCATCCCTAATCCTTCGATCGCCGACAGCATTGGCACCAGCATCTCTTTCCACAGCTCCTCAAAACAGCGCTTGATAACCTCTTGCAGCTCCGGCCCACATTCCTCTTTATCTCCGGCCGCCGCCATCTTGTTTTTTCCCCCTCGCTTCCCTCGCTGCTCCAAAGCCGTTTTTTTTGCCGTTTCACTTCTTGTCCGGTCCATGTACTGTGAAGGGGGACCTTGCTCTCACCTTCCCACACGGGACGTCTTCGAAAAATTTCCGTTGGGGCTCCTCTGGAGAACCCAAAAGTCTGACATCGCGGGAGCTGCCGAAACGTGCGGCTTAGCTCCGCATCGCCGCAACCGGAAGTCGGCAGATTGCAAAGATGGTCATTGATACTGCCAACATACACTTAATGATATCCAATATCGCAAGTCCGAGTAGCATTGAAAAACTAGAGGAAATATTTGGAATGCTGGAGCAGATTGTCAGTGATAATGGTAAGCAGTTTACTTGGAAGGAGTTTGAGGACAACTTGAAAGGGGACGGTATACATCATATTAAGTCAGCTCCATGTTATCCAGCAACGAATGGATTGGCTGAATTTTGTGCAATCATTAAAGCATTCTATCACAGCCTTGAAGGACCAAGGGACATTATCAAGAAGAGTAAACACATTTCTAATATTTATCGGAACACTGTACATGGTACCAAGCAAAGTTCACCGGCAATGCTGTTGTTTAAGAGGAAACTATGAACAGTTTGATTTGTTAACTCCACCTGATACTTCAGAGATTGTCCAACAATAACAAGCACAAATTACTAGGAGGGAGAAAATCTCTTAAAAGCGAGTATTCAATCAGGGAGAGTGTGCTAGCTAAGACACCACCAATGAGAATAGGGTACCAGCTAAGTTGCTAGCAATATCTTACACCATACAGACTGATGATGAAAGAGTTTGGCAACATCATGTTGATCAGTGAGAAGTGAGTTTGCAGAAACTTATCGAGTTTCTACCTTTAGAAGATCTAGAGAGCTATATATTTTGAATGGAGACCAGAGACAGTAATGAGTTCAGATTCTGTTTCCGAGAAATTTTCAATAACTCTCGTCCCAGATACTGAAATAACTACTCAAGAAGTACCTACAGAAAGGAAAGAGTACACTTCTGAGATCACAAGCAGCTGAGTTCAAGAATGCCAAAGGAATAGGCATCCAAGGCAGAGACTGTATTACGGAATATAGATATATGGAAATAATATATCAGAGACTCTGTTGTATAAATGTCAATCATTGTTATTGCACTGATGAAGTAAAGAGGGAATACATTTTGCTGGTTTTGCATCACGGGATGTGTAGTGACGTCGGTAGAGTGTGGGCTTTGAGCAGATCACCATCTTGATTGTTTTGAGCAAAACCCTTAATAAACTTCTCATTGTGTTTTACAAGAATCCAGAGTGTGGACATCTCCATGCCTTTTCTCTTTGCGGTAACAAAATAATACAAGTCATAGAATCCTTATTGTGAAGATGGAAGCCATTCAGCCCATCGGGTCTGCATTAACGTTCCAAAGGAGCATTGTGTCTAGGCCCACATTCCCACCCTTTCCCAAAGAACCTTTTGGGCACTAAGGGGCAATTTAATAATAATAATCTTTAGTCACAAGTAGGTTTACATTAACACTGCAATGAAGTTACTGTGCCACATTCTAGTCGCCACATTCCGACGCCTGTTCGGGTACACTGAGGGAGAATTCAGAATGTCCAAACTACCTAGCAGCATATCTTTCGGGACTAGTGGGAGGAAACCGGAGCACCCAGAGGAAACCTACACAGACATGGGGAGAGCGCACAGACTCCACAAAGACAGTGACCCAAGTGGGAATCGAACCTGGGACCCTGGCGCTGTGAAGCAACATTGCTAACCATTGTGCTATCGTGCCACCCACGGCCAATCCACCTAACCGGCACATCTTTGGATTGTGGGAGGAAACCAGAGCACCCGGAGGAAACCCATGCAGACATGGGGAGAAATTTAAAACTCCACACAGAGTCACACAAGGTCAGAATTGAACCCGAGTCCCTGGCGCTATGAGGCAGCAGTGCTAACCACTGAGCGTCCATGAGCAGTTTATTGCTGAGCAAATGCCACACGATAGCACTATTGATGGCCTCCTCCATCACTTTACTGATGATTAAGAGTAGACTGGAGTGGCGCGGTGGCACAGTGGTTAGCACTTCTGTCTTGCAGTGTCAGGGGCCTGGGTTCGATTCTGACCTCGGTGGGTGACTGTGTGGAGTTTGCACATTCTCTCCGTGTCTGCGTGGGTTTCCTCCAGGTGCTCCGATTTCCTTCCACAGTCCAAAGATGTGCAGGTTAGGTTGATTGGCCATGCTAAATTGTCACTTAGTGTGCAAAGGTTAGTTAGGGTTACGGGGATGGTGCAAAGGGTTGATCTGAGGTAGCGTGCTCTTTCGGAGTGTCGGTGCAGACTCGATGGGCTGAATGGCCTCCTTCTGAATTGTAGGGATTCTATGATTCTGTGTTTCTATGGTGGGGTGGTAATTGGCTGGGTTGAATTTGTCCTGTCTCTCGTGTGCAGGACATACCTCGACAATTTTCCACATTGCCGGGCAGATGCCAGTGTTGTAGCTGTACTGGAACAGCTTAGCTAGGAGTGTGACAAGTTCGGGAGCACAAGTCTTCAGTATTGTTATCAGAATATTGTCAGGGACTAAAGCCTTTGTAGTATCCACTGCCTTCAATCATTTCTTGCTATCATGTGGAGTGACATCACGTGGAGTGAATTGAATTGGCTGAAGACTGACATCTGTGATGCTGGGAAACTCCGGAGGAGGCCAAGATGGCCGACATGGATCAACCACTCGGCACTTCTGGCTGAAGATTGTTGCGAATGCTTCAATCTTGTCTTTTCACTGATGTGTTGGGATCCTCCACCATTGAGGATTGGGATATTTGTGGAGCCTCCTCCTCCAGTGAGTTTAATTGTCCGCCACCATTCACGGTAAATCTAATCCATTGGATCGCTTAGCTATGTCTATTACTTGCTACTTATGCTGTTTGGCACACAAGCAGTCCTGTGTTATAACTTCACCAGGTTGGCACCTCGCTTTTAGGTATGCTTGGTGTTGCTCCTGACAATGCCCTCTTGCCGCTTCATTGAACCAACTGATCCCCTGGCTTGATGGTAATAGCAGAGTGGAGGATATACTGGTCTATGAGATTACAGGTTATGGTTGAGTATAATTCTACTGCTGCTGATGGCCCACAGTGCCTCATTGATGTCAGTCTTGAGTTGCTTGATTTGTTCAAAGTCTATTCCATTTAGCATGGGGGCAGTGCCATGCAACACAATGTGAAGACGAGACTGCCTCCACGAGGATTGTGCAGTGGTCACTCCTATCAATACTGTCATGGACAGATGTATCTATCGCAGGTAAATTGGTGAGGACAAGGTTCAATAGGCTTTTCACTCTTGTTTGCTCCCTCACCAACTGCCGAGCAGCTATGGCCTTTTAGAATTCTGCCAACTTTGATTGCGGCCCCTCTCCCGCTCTCCCTGAGGACGTTTTCAGGAAATCTGGTGGTGGCGGCTACGCTAAAAATATGGAGGCAATTACGGCAGCACGTTAAAGCGGGGAGTGGGTAGAGTATGATGCCGATCAGGAACAGCCATATGTTTGAGCCGACTAGGGTGGATGCCAGGTTTAGGGGATGGGAGGATGAGGAGGTGACAGTAATGGGGGATTTGTTCCTGGGGGACGGTTTGCGAGTTTGGGGAGTTAATGGAGAAGTACGGGCTTGTGCAGTCAGTGGCTTTCAGGCACTTGCGAGTCCGGAATTTGTGAGGGTTATTCCGGTTTTCCAGTTGCGCCGCCCACGTTGTTGGTGGAGTGGAGGTCAGTTTCTCCACCCAGTGCCTCGGTGTGGCTAGGGGACCTTCGGGTTGTTTTGTGTTTGGAGAAAGTCCAATACCCGTTGAGGGGTCGATTGGGAGGTTCTATATACGATGGCAACCATTTGTTATGTATTTTAAAGAGCTGGGTCACTGCCAGCTGTCAGTGGGGGGGGGGGGGGGGGGGGGGGGAGGTAGGGGGTTAGGGGGTTTCGGGGGCTGTTCTTGTTTTTGTGTTATGTTTTTGTATTTGCATATAAATTTTAAAATGCAATAAAAATACTTACCAAAAAAAAAGAACTTGGTCGGTAGTGGTGCTACTAAGCCAAAATCGGTGGTGGACATGGAAGTCCCCTCGCCAAAATACATTTCATGTCCTAGTCACCCTCAGTGCTCCTTCCGAGTAGTGTTCGACATGGAGGCAAATTGATTCGTCATCTGAGGGGAGAAGCCCACGTTTGACCTGATGCTATGTGATTCCATGGGGTCAGGAATTGATGGTGAGAATTCCTGAGCCATTCCATCCCTTTAACTGCCCCACCCTTTACCCACAATCAAGACAGACAAACACACTGGGGGGGGGGGGTGAAAATAGTGTGGATTAAGGTCAAAAGATAGTGGGCGCAATTCTCCACTCCCACGCCGGTTGGGAGAATCGCCTGGGCTGCCAAAATTTCCGGGGACGCCGGTCCGACGCCCTCCCGTGATTCTCCCAAGCGGGGGGAACGGCCCGGTCGAGTTTCGCGGGCCGCAGGCCAGAGAATCGCCGGAGACACCCAAAATGGCGATTCTCCGGCACCCCCCGCTATTCTGAGGCCCGGATGGGCCGAGCGGCCAGGCCAAAACGGCGGGTTCCCCCCAGCGCCGTCCACACCTGGTCGCTAGAGTTGTGGGCGGTGCGTGAACGCTGGGGGGGGGGCGGCCTGTGGGGGGGCGAGTGCGGATCCTGCACCGGGGGGTACCTTAAATGTGGGGTGGCCCGCGATCGGTGCCCACCGATCGTCGGGCCGTCCTCTCTGAAGGAGGACCTCCTTCCTTCCGCGGCCCCGCAAGAATCCGTCCGCCATCTTATTGCGGGGCGGACTTAGAGCGGACGGCAACTACGCATGCGTGGGTTGGCACCGGCCAACCCGCGCATGCGCGGATGACGCCCGTTATGCGGCGCCGGCCGCGTCATCTATGCGGCGCTGCTTTTACGCGGGTGACAAGGCCTGGCGTGGGTAGATGACGCGGCTCCGATACTGGCCCATTGTCAGGGCCTGAATCGGTCGGGACCGGGGCCGTTCCGCGCCGTTGTGAACCTCGACGGCGTTCATGACGGCCCGGCCATTTCGGCGTGGGAGTGGAGAATCCCGCCCACTGTCTTTCCTTAATATAGTGGTTTTTTAGCATACTTTCATCACAGCCAGCTTGTAGATTGAAGTCCTTGATTTGCAGCCTGCAATGATCTTCCCTGGTTCGAATATTATTCACAGCTTTTCCTGGAGATGCACCTCTCCTTCATGTCAAACTCTGCTTTCAGTTCATGGTTTATTTCCAGGTCTCTGTCTTTCCTCAACTCAGTCCTACGTGGTCTACCTCATATGTTGAGTCTGTTCCCTGATTCTAGATTCCTCAACCAGAGAACACATCCTCCCTGCATCTAGTCTGTCCAGCCCTTTCTGGAAAGCAAGTTGGTCGGTTTACACCAGTCTTTTTTGCAGAGAGCTTGGTTGGTTCTAGGCTCTGCTGGCACAGCCTGTGATGGTTCTCCAGTCCACAGATTTATTCAGGTTCCCTGCCAGTTCAGAAACACAGCCTTTCTGAAGAGAAACAGGGAAGGGAGAGAACGGCAGTCTTTACTCTGAGATGCCAGAAGTCAAACTGAAACCGAAACTCAACCCTTGAAGCTCTGAAACCTTCCAGTGGGGTCAGATCCAATCACCACCTGTTACCAGGCAGAGCACAAAGAACAAAGAAATGTACAGCACAGGAACAGGCCCGTCGGCCCTCCAAGCCCGTGCCGACCATGCTGCCCGACTAAACTACAATCTTCTACACTTCCTGGGTCCGTATCCCTCTATTCCCATCCTATTCATGTATTTGTCAAGATGCCCCTTAAATGTCCCTATCGTCCCTGTTTCCACCACCTCCTCCGGTAGCGAGTTCCAGGCACCCACTACCCTCTGCGTAAAAAACTTGCCTCGTACATCTACTCTAAACCTTGCCCCTCTCACCTTAAACTTATGCCCCCTAGTAATTGACCCCTCGACCCTGGGGAAAAGTCTCTGACTATCCACTCTGTCTATGCCCCTCATAATTTTGTAGACCTCTATCAGGTCGCCCCTCAACCTCCTTCGTTCCAGTGAGAACAAACCGAGTTTATTCAACCGCTCCTCATAGCTAATGCCCTCCATACCAGGCAACATTCTGGTAAATCTCTTCTGCACCCTCTCTAAAGCCTCCACATCCTTCTGGTAGTGTGGCGACCAGAATTGAACACTATACTCCAAGTGTGGCCTAACTTGTCAGCCAGTCTAAAACAGCACAGCCTTCTGGGTCCTTCTATTTGAATTAAAGGCACAGGCTGCCTTAAAGACACGTGTCCACAAATCACCCATGCATCAAAAATGATCTGATTGAAATGTATAAAATCCTAAAAGGGCTGGACAGACTAGACACAGGGACGACATGTCCTCTGGTTGAGAAATCTAGAACCAGGGGACAGACTCAAAGTATGAGGTAGACCACTTAGGACTGAGATGAGGAAAAGTTTCTTCACTGATAGAGTAGTGAACCTGTAAAATTCTCTACAACAGAAGGCTGCGGAGGCCATGTCATTGAATGTATTCAAGAAAGAGATTGATTTTTTTTGAGATCTGAATGGCATCAAGAGGTATGGGGAGAAAGCGGGAATGGCATTGGGATTGAGGATCAGCGATGGTCATGTTAAATGCAGGCAGGCTTGAAGGGCCGAATGGCCTACTCCTAGTTTCTAAAAGACGTTAGTGACCCAAATGGGGTAATGTGATATAATGCAGTAATGGGGTGGTGCAACTTTTAAGTAGTTTATTTAACACAGTTCAATAGATCACTAAGTATGATGCTATCACTTAAACAGTTAATGCAGATGTAAGTTTATTTACATTGTCAATCATGTACACTCATTTCTATGATTTAACCAAGCTGACCGTTGCCATTCTATAATGGCCTTGTGGTTGTGCTATTTTGGAGCAAATCTAATCTCACCATTGATTTTTAATGAGATGGAGCTGTAATAAGGACCTGGTCAGCTTCTTTGACAAGTGTCCCTATAGAGCAGCACAAAAGTCCCAGAAAATTATGTTGTGATTTAGATAACAACATAAAGCAGTCACACCATAATTCCCTGGAATTTCTGTGCCATTATAGTGGTACATTAATGGTATATTTTGTGGATGTGACATTGCTGGGTGCAAGTGTTTTGCAAATTTTGGCCCATCTTATAGACTGTTCTGATGAAAGGTCACGACCTGAAATGTTAACTCTGTTTCTTTCTCTATAGATGCTGTCAGACCTGCTGAGTATTTCCAGCACTTCTGTTTTTATTTCAGATTTCCAGCATCTATGGTATTTTACTTCAGAATTCTCAAACAGATGGACAGCAATTCAAAATCAATGTTGTCAAGGAGTTATGAATGGTGTTAGCTGACAGCTGTCAATCGTCTATCTTTACAGTTGGTTCCACCTTAAAGCTGGAGAATATAAAGGTTCTGCCTCATGAAAAGGGACTGAAAGTGTTCTGGGAGCCACTGCAAGATATATCTGAGGGACTTGTGAATCACTACACCATTGGCTATGGTAAAACTCTGGAAAACCTCAAGTTCATCAACGTGGAGAAAGACAAACAATCTTTTATATTAGAGGATGTAGGTAAGTGGGTCGCTGCTATCTTTGTGATGTGAAGTAGAGACGCTAGTCATACATATTTGAATTCCTCAGGTGCTTAAGTTTTATTAGCATTGCAATTGAAATAATGCGGCTTTTAGTTCAGACTATTAACTTCCTGAAGCTTTGACGATTT
Source organism: Scyliorhinus torazame (assembly GCF_047496885.1). Classification (NCBI taxonomy): domain Eukaryota; kingdom Metazoa; phylum Chordata; class Chondrichthyes; order Carcharhiniformes; family Scyliorhinidae; genus Scyliorhinus; species Scyliorhinus torazame. The sequence goes on from NC_092707.1 coordinate 292,966,480, forward strand.
ACTGATGTAAGCCATATGTTCCAGAGCCCGGAGAAGTGTACTTTGTGGTGGTGACTGCAGAAGGCCAAATTGGAGCAAGCCGTCCACTGTACAGATCCAATCGTGCAGCTGGTAAGTGGCAGGTTCTGTTGATCCGTCAATAGTTAATCGCAGGAAAACAAGAGAAAAGCAAAACACCTGTTTCTTAATGAATTTTTCATCTAGCATGTATTCTTTAAGTAAGTGCTATTTCATTACAGCTGCTCTGGCTTATGCAGTGTTTGTTTTTCTATATTTGAATAATATTCAATTAAGTTGTTCTGCAGAAATAAAAGTTCATTGATTTAGTCTGTGCTCATACTAATGATGGTTAGTTTATATTATACTGGTGACTGAATTGGGTGAATGCTTACACCCGTTCAACACCAACAATTGTCCTAAGGAAGAACTTTCATTGGCTCACATGATTAAGACGTTCCCAAAGTGGTTACAGCCAGTGGATTTGTTGCCCAGCACACAGCAAGATCTTAAATTTGCATGAGTCGTTATTTAACCTGTTTCTTTTTTAAATGCTGTTGGTTCAGAAACGATGGGCAAGGGGATACCATGTGTTTCGTCAAATAACACTGGAATCTCTTGCATTCAGGCAGAAACTCATTCACAACTGGTTTGAAAGATGGCACCTCTGCCAATGCCCATGTCCCTCTGTGCTACAAAGTGTCAGGTTGCTTCAAGTGGGGTGGAGGCCCACAACTAAAATACCCATGCTGGCCATTGTGTCGGGTGACTGTTCCTGGTGCCGGTAATGTACACGAGGACGGGTGGGGGCAGGGCAGAAATCCTGCCTGCCTCACAATTGAGGCAGATTAAAGTAGCTAAGAAGCCCATTAAATACTTGTTAGAGATGGAATTTGGGATTCTGACACAGGTCCACAAGTTACACACCCTGTCTGTTGCTAACAAGAGGAAAGGATGCATACAGACTGGGGGGGCCAGTCATGGCCGCACCAGGAAATCACTCCACACCCATAAGAAGGTCAGCCTGGCAGAGGGGGCTTCAAACTTCACAAAAGAGGTGCCCTTGGCACTGCGTATATGGTGAGGAGAATGGTCAATCAGATTGAGCATTGAGCGGGATCTTAACCCCCCACTGCTTCCCAAGCAGTTGGTTGACCATTGATTCAGAAGGATGACTGCGGCTGGCAAAGGCGGTAATAGTGTTAAATAATGAGCACAGTGGTGATGAAAAGGAACCTATTCTGCAGGAAGGGGCTGAACACCAAGCAGCAGGAGGGCACCGAGAGGGTCAGGAAGGATACAACATACGACCTACCACCAAAGATGGGTGTACGTTGTGAAGGGAGAGACTCTTTGCCTGCAAATCTCCTGAAAATGGTCTCAAGAGATCTGTGCCCTCATTGCTGAAGATCTCATCTCATAGCCCTGTTTACCATGTCCAGCTAATAGCCATCTGTGGTCTTTAATGTTTTCACTTCTGATTCCTTTCAAGGGCCAGCTTCGGATCTTAGTGGCACCCCACAAAATAGGTGAGGCCCCTGCATTTTGCAGATCACCAATGCCGCTGGACCATGACTGCGATAATTGTGGTGTATTCATTTTCCTGCCAGCTGACAAGACTCCTTTACCATCTGGTAGTCCACGCTGCCTTAGATCTTCTCTCCAACCTCTAAAGCTTGTGGATGAATCTTGGGGAATAAGGTAGATCTCATGAAGACGTGACAACTCACCCATCAATGGGAGCCCCAAACAGAGACACAGAGACAGTACAACTAATGCCATCTGCTCACTAGGTCAACCACTGACCAGGACATTGGGCCTCTGAAGGTGCCTGGGCTGGTCAGGTGCCACCCTCCATTTCCCCTTGCAAGTGTCTCGGTCATAGTGGTGGCCTCCTGCGTTCTGCATAACAAAGCCCTTCAGAGAGGTGTGGGCCTTGAGGACTGGAAGGCCCTGGCAGGTTACAGTTCATCGCGAGAGGAGCAGGAGGCGAGAGAGGGGAGGAGGAGGAGGAAGTGGAGCCGAAGGAGGTTGATACTGAACAGAGAGGTGCTTGGCTGCACCATGAACATGCCCTGGGGTGCAAAGGGCTTGTGAAGCTATCATGAATATCAGGGATTTCTCGATTCAGGAGCATTTCAGCTGAACCCCTCTGACGAAGGTGGAGGAGCGAAACACAGACGGGAGTCTGACATAACTGTGCATGGAAGATTCAGCTGGAATATCGAATCACTTAGTAACAATGACGGGAAAACATCAGCCCAGAGTCTTTGCCCTCATGCTGGCGGACCCTGTTACATCTTTCACAACCTCATATCACTTTTATGTCTTGGCAGAAATAAAAGGATTTCCAAATATCTACCTTTAATTAAAGTGTCATTGTTTATACAGTGCAAGAAGAGGAAACCAATTGACAGAGACTATGTGAAGACATCCCAGTGATCCACTTTGTGCTCTTTGTGATGCAGTGGCCCCTGCACTCAGCCACCTCTGCACATTTCCCGATGCAGGAGGAGGTAGGGACAGCTGCTCACTTGTTTCTGGTGGTTGAGATCCATTTGGCAGTCATCCTTATTATATAGGTGCCCATAGGAGCATCTCCAGAGGGCACTGCATATGAAGCATTGCGAGCAGACTTAATCACTGGGCCCTGCTGCACAAACCTCCGTCAACAGGGCAGCAAGAAGGGTCAGCATGGATTTCCAGTGGCGGATGTGATCGGAGGGCACCGGGAGACACCCCGACCCGAACCCGACCTGGAAAGCGCTAAAACGGCAGCACTAGCCAAAAAATTGAAGAAATCGGTGGGGGAACAATACAGCTAAGAAGAATACCAAAAAACAACAAAAGAAAATGACCCAGCATGCTGCATAAGGGTTACCATTCTCTTTTTCCTCAGCCCTTGCTGGGTGCTCTGGATGCCTGGAGGAGGATACTACCTGAGGTACAGCTGACAACTCCTCCAAAGATCTCTGTGCCACCAGGTATCATAATATACCCCAGTATATCATGGTGCAGCCACACACTGATGGACACACAGTGGGACCAATCAACATACACAACACCGCAGCCAATCACCAGTGAGAGCACATGCACTATAAAGACAGGGGACATCAGAGTTCCCGCTCATTCGAGTAGCAGCTAGCTAGGAGCACAGAGCTCACAGCCTGCAACACAGACATTCACCATGTGCTGAGTGCATCAACTGGTTAGGACAAGGCAAAGGTCTTTAGTTAAAGCTGGTATCGTATTTACCCACAGTTCAAGTATGTTTAAATAGTTAACCTTTTAATAAAATAGTGTTGCACTACTTCAAGTGTTGGTGACCTGTATGTGATCCAGAGTACCCAACACATCACCAGGGTCACTGCCTGGTCCACGCTACCCAATGCCTCTTGGATCCTGTGGTGTTCAGTGCATAATTTCATAGAATTTATTTCATAGAATTTATTTCATAGAATTTACAGTGCAGAAGGAGGCCATTCAGCCCACCGAGTCTGCACCGGCTCTTGGAAAGAGCACCCTCACCTCCACCCTATCCCCATAACCCAGTAACCCCAGCCAATACTAAGGGCAATTTTGGACATTAAGGGCAATTTAGCGTGGCCAATCCACCTAACCTGCACATCTTTGGACTGTGGGAGGAAACCGGAGCACCCGGAAGAAACACACACACACACGAGGAGAACGTGCAGACTCCGCACAGACAGTGACCCAAGCCGGGAATCTAACCTGGGATCCTGGAGCTGTGAAGCAGTTGTGCTAACCACTGTGCTACCGTGCTGTCCTGCATCATCTCCAAGTGCTGCTGCATATGGCTCTCGAGGAGATCGTCACACTCTCTCATTCAAAGCCCTGTTTGCCGTTGTGCCGTATATGAGTTAACTGTTTCATCCTCTCCCAAGGGAACTCTATTATGTGAGAGCACAGCTCTTATAGCCTCCTTTCCAATGACCCCTAAGGCTCTGCTTCTGGGCCCAGCTGAGCAGAGCTGTGTCAGTTCTCCCTCCTTCAAGGAGGACTGACCACAGCTACCCTTGCCTCTGATGCCACCTTCTGCACACTAGTGCCATGATCATCTCCCTGTGCCAAACTATCAAGCCCTCTAGGATCCACTGTACTGGTGGATGGTGCACTCATGATGTGTGATTGTCCATCTTCATCTCCTCCTTGGTCCTCTGGGCTCATGAGAGGAAGGGGGAGAGAGTGCCATTGGTTGGATGTCTATCCCAGTGGGAGATGCAAGAAGAGATGATGAGAGCTACCTTAGGAGTGTAGAAGACACTGCAGAGGTGAGGCAACCCAAAGTTATTCAATATGTGACATGCTATTGGACAGGATAGAGTGCGCCTCTAATGACCCACTGCAATCACCAGACCTGACTACCTCGCTTCCACTTTCTTGCCTATCTCATTTGCTGTCTGCTTTATTAGGGAGATACATTAGAGGAAAACCCCCTATTCCTGTCTGGGCTCTCTCTGGGACATTGTGTACCTATTTCTTCTGCTACGACAGAAGTGAGTGAGATGAGCCATGACTGGCCTCTGTGCCCAATATCATTGTTAACTTTCAAGTAGACTGTGACTGTCATTCAGAACCTGTGATACAGTATAGCTCCTGAAACTGTTGAGTACACCTACATGAAAAAGGCACAATTGAAAATTTACTTGGGAATCTTTAGATTTCTAGTTTACATATTCAGGATGTAATTGTATTTCCTTAACAAAAACTGGCGTTCACAGAGTATTAGTTGAATCTTAATGGCATTAGGAGATTAGGAGAAGAAATGAAATGGAACATTGGCAATTTGCTCACCTTACTTCTCAACAGTTAAATATCCTGCTAAAAAATCCAGGTATATTTGATGCAGTCTACAAGACTAATAGAACAGATTAGTGAGGATTGTTCAATCTGTCAGAAGCATTGAAAGGAGCTCCCATGTCTATTGGAAACCTTTCATAAGAACATAACTTTAATGAGGTGACCATGGATCTGAGGATATGGGGAAAATAATTTTTTCCATCTTCCATTTTATTGAGCTGGCAATGAGAATGGATATCGATTAAATTAATGGAAAAATAGATAGGGACTTGATTTGGGACACCAATGTTTGACCAATAATGGTGGGGAATTTGTTAATCAGGAATCTTTCTTTCATTCCTTCCTGGAGTGTGGTGTCGCTGGTTAGGCCAGCATTTATTACCCATCACTAATTGCTCTTGGGAAGGTGGTGGTGAGCTGCCTTCTTGAACCGTTGCAATCCATATGGTGTAGGTACACCCACTGTGCTGTTTGGCAGGGAGTTCCAGGATTTTTATCCAGCAACTGTGAAGGAACGGTGACTATAGTTCCAAGTTCAGATGGTGGAGTGGCTTGGAGGGGAATTTGTCGGTATTGGTTTTCCCATGCATCTGCTGCCCTGGTCCTTTCAGGTGGTGGAGGTCACATGTTTGGCTATTGAAGGAGCCTGGTGAGTTAATGCATGGTATCCCGTAGAAGGTACATACTGCTGCCATTGTGAATTGATGGTGGAGGGAGCGAATGTTAGAGGTGAGATGCTGATCAAGTGGGCTGCTTTGTCCTGAATGGCGTTGAGCTTCCTGAGTATTTGTGGAGCTGAACTCAGCCAAGAAATGGGGAGTATTCCATCACACTCCTGACTTGTGTCTTGTAGATGGTGGACAGACTTTGTGGAGTCAGGAGGTGAGTTACTCGCCACAGAACACCCAGCCCCTGACCTGTTCTTGGAGCCACAATATTTATATGGCTGGCCCAGTTCAGTTTCTGATTAATGGTAACCCCCAAGTTGTTGATAGTGGGGGCATCAGCTATGATAATGCAGTTGAATGTCAAGGGGAGATGGTTAGAATCTCTATTTAACATAGAACGTAGAATCCCTACAGTGCAGAAGGAGGCCATTTGGCCCATCAAGTCTGCACCGACCCTCCGATAGAGCACCCTTGCCCTATTGACATAACTCCACCTAATGTGCACATTTTTGGACTGGAAGGAAACACACGCAAACATGGGGAAAATGTGCAAACTCCACACACAGTTAACCCACGGCTGGAATCGCACCTGGGTCTCTGGCTCTGAGAGACAACAGTGCTAACCACTGTGCCATCATGCCACTCCGCTTGTTGGAGATTGTCATTGCCTGCCAGTCGTTCAGGCAGAAGGGCCTGTTCCTGTGCTGTATTTTTCTTTGTTCTTTGCGAATGTAACTTGTCACTAACCAAACTAAACCTGGACACTGTTCAATTCTTGCTGCAAATAGAGACTGACTGCTTCAGTATCCGAGTCATCGTGAATGGTGCTGAACATTGTGGAATCATCAGCGAACATCCCACTTCTTACCTTATGGTGTATGGAAGGCCATTGCTGAAGCAGCTGAAGATTTTGGGCCTAGGACTGATAAACTCCTGAAATGATGTCCTGGGAATGTGGTGCTTGATCTCCTTTTGTGCTAGGTATGACTCCAACTAGTGGAGCATTTTCCTCATGATTCTCATTGATTTGGATTTTGTTAGCGTTCCTCGTTGCCATTCGCGGTCAAATGCTACCTTGATGTCAACGGCAGTCACTCTCATCTCAGCACTGTTGTCTTCTTGTTTGGGCCTAGACTAGAATAAGGTCAGGAGCTGGGTGACCCAAACTCGGCATCAGTGAGCAGGTTATTGCTAAGTGCCGCTTGATAGAGCTGTTGATGACATCTTCCATCACTTAACCGATGATCGAGAGGAGGCTGATGGGGCGGTTATTTGCCAGGTTGAATTTTTCCTGTCACTGTGGACAGGACACACCTGGACAAGTTTCCACATTGCCGGGTAGTTGCCAGTGTAGTAGCTATATGGGAATAGCTTGGCTAGGGGTGCAGCAAGTTCTGGAGCACAAGTCAGTACTTTGGCCAGAATGTTGTCAGGGCCCATAGCCTTTGCAGTATCCAGTGCCTTCAGCTGTTTCTTGATACCATGTGGGGTGATTCGAATTGGCTGTAGACTGACATCTGTGATGCTGGGGACCTCTGGAGGAGACTGAGATGGATCATCCACTCAAAGAACAAAGAAAAGTACAGCACAGAAACAGGCCCTTCGGCCCTCCAAGCCGATCCTGATTCTCTAACTTAAATAAAAACCTGCCTTTATTTGGTCCGGTATCCCTCTATTTCTTCCCTATTCATGCATTCATCCAGATGTCTCTTAAATATTGCTAATGTGCTTGCTTCCACCACATACTCTGGCAGCGCGTTCTAGGCACCCACCACTCTCTGCATGAAAAACATACCACACACATCTCCCTTAAACTTTCCCCCTCTCACCTTGAACCTGTGCCCCCTTGAATTTGACACTTCCACCCTTGGAAAAAGCCTCTGACTATCAACCGTGTCTATGCCCCTCATAATTTAGTAGACCTCTGTCAGGTCTCCCCTCAGCCTCCGTCTTTTCAGTCAAAATAATCTTAGTTTATTCAACCTATCCTCATAACCAAATCCTTTGAGACCAGGCAACATCCTGGTGAGCCTTCTTTGCACTCTCTCCAAAGCTTCCACGTTCCTCTGATTACGTGGTGACCAGAACTGAACGCAATACTCCAAATGCGCCTAACCAAGGTTTTATATAACTGCAACGTGATTTCCCAACTCTTGTCCTCAATGTCCCGATTGATGAAGGCAAGCATGCCATATGCCTTCTTAATCACCTTGGTCACCTGTGTTGCCATTTTGGGGGAACTGTGGACCTGCATGCCCCGATCCATCCGTATGTTAATGATCCTATGGGTTCTGCCATTTACAGCATAATTCATATCTAGATTTGATCCGACAAAATACATTACCCCACGTTTGTCCGAATTAAACTCCATCTGCCGTTTCTGTGCCCAAGTCTCCAATCTACCTATATCCTGTTGTATACTCTGACAATCCTCGGCTCTATCAGCAACTCCGCCAATCTTCGTGTCATCCGCAAACTTACTCATCAGACCACCCACATTTTCCTCCAGATCATTTATATATTCTGCTAACAAGCGGTCCCAGGACTGTTCCCTTGTGGAACATCACTAGCTACAGATTTCCATTCGGAAAAACACCCTTCCACCGCTACTCACTATAACCACGCTAGTTCTGTATCCATCTAGCCAGCCCACCCCAAATCTCATGTGATTTTAGTTTTTGTACCAATTTGCCATGTGGGACCTTATCAAATGCTTTACTAAAGTCCATATAAACTACATCCACAACCTTTCCCTCATCAATTTTTTTTGTCACCCCTTCAAAAAACTCAATTAAGTTGGTGAGACATGATCTTCCTCATACAAAACCATTCAGCCTGTCCATTTTTCTCCAAATGTGCATATATCCTGTCCCTCAGTGTCTTTTCCAAAAGCTTCCGCACCACAGATATCAGGCTCACTGACCTATAATTTGCTGGATTGTCCCTGCTTCCTTTTCTGAAACAATGGATTAACATTGGTTATTCTCCAGTCCTCTAGAACCTTTCCTTTGGTCAAAGAGGATGTGAAAATACCTGTTAAGGCCCCAGCTATTTCTCCCCTTGCCTGCCGCAGTAACCTGGGATAGATCACAGGACTTGTCCGCGGACCTGTCTACCTTAATGCAATTTAGGATACTCCACACTTCCTCTTTTGATATATTGATTCAAGAGAGTTCACACTTCTATCCCTGACCTCAACATCCATCATGTCCTTCTCCCTGGTGAATACTGATGCAAAGTGCTCATTAAGGATTTCAACCACTTCCTGTGGTTCCACGCATAACTTCCCTCCCTTGTCCTTAAGTGGGCCTCCTCTTTCTCTTGTTCCTAATATATGCATCAAAAGCCTTGAAATTCTCCTTGACCATGTTTGCTAAAGACATTTCATGGTCCCTTTTAGCCCTCCCAATTCCATGTTTAAGTTCCTTCCAACTTTCACGGTACTGCTTGCGGGCTTTGTCAGTTTTTAAATGCCGCGACCTATCGTATCCTTCCTTTTTCCTTTTGACTCTTACAATTTCCCTTGTCATCCATGGTTTCCAAATCCTGCCATTTCTTTTTTTTAAATTTAGAGTACCCAATTCATTTTTCCAATTAAGGGGCAATTTAGCGTGGCCAATCCACCTACCCTACACATCTTTGGGTTGTGGGGGCGAAACCCACGCAAACATGGGAAGAATATGCAAACTCCACATGGACAGTGACCCAGAACCGGGATCGAACCTGGGACCTCAGCGCCGTGAGGCAGCAGTGCTAACCACTGTGCCACTATGCTGCCTCCGAATCCTGCCATTTCTATCCTTCATTTTTGCAGGATCATGCTTGTCCTGCACTTCAATCAACTGGCCTTTAAAAGCCTCCCACATGTCAGACGTGGATTTGTTCTCAAATAGTATTAATAATAATCTTTATTAGTGTCACAAGTAGGCTCACATTAACACTGCAATGAAGTTACTGTGAAAAGCCCCCAGTCGCCACATTCCGGCACCCATTCGGTACACTGAGGGAGAATCCAGAATGTCCAAATTATCTAACAGCACGTCTTTCTGGACTTGTGGGAGGAAACCGGAGCACCCGGAGGAAACCCACGCAGACACGGGGAGAACATGCAGACTCTGCACAGTGAAGCAACAGTGCTAGCCGGGAATCGAACCTGGGACCCTGGCGTTGTGAAGCAACAGTGTTAACCACTGTACTACCGTGCTGCCCCATTCCCAATCCACATTCCTCAGTTCTTGTCTGATTTGGATGTAATTGGTCCTTGCCCAATAAAGCACTCTCATCCGCGGGCCATGCTTGTCCTTATCCATCACTACTCCTGGTTCAAGATGTAAATGCTTCAGCCTTATCACTTGCACTGATGTGCTAGGTTTTCCCATCTTGAGGATGGGGATATTTGTGGAGCCTTCTGTTTAATTGTCCAACACCATTCACGACTGCATGGGGCAGGACTGCAGGGCTTAGATCTGATCCGTTGGGATTGCTTAACTCTGTCATTTGCATTCTGCTTATGTTGTTTGGTATGCAAGTAATCCTGTGATGTAGCTTTACTTGGTTGATACATCATTTTTTGGTATGCCTGGTGCTGCTCCTGGCATGCCCTCCTGTACTCATCATTAACCATAAGACATAGGATCGGATATAGGCCATTCAGCCCCTTGAGCCTACGCTGTCATTCACTGATATCATGACTGATCTGATATGATAATCCTCAGATCCACTTTCCCACCTTATCCCCATAACCCTTTATTCTCCTACTGATTAAAAATCTGCCTAACTCAGTCTTGAACAGATCATATGACGCAGCCTCCACAGCTCTCTGTGGTAAAGAATTCCACAGATTCACTACCCTCTGAGAGAAGAAATTCCTCCTCACCTCTGTCTTAAACGGGCGAGCTTTTACTCAGATTATGCCCTCTTGTCAGCATCTACATCAAGGCCCCTGAAAATCCTATATGTCTCAATAAGGTCACCACTCATTCTTCTTGACTCCAATGAGTACAGGCACAACCTAGTCAACCTGTCCTCAGAAGAAAATCCCTCCATATCCGGGATCAACCTAGTGAACCTTCTCTGGACTGCCTCCAATGCCAGGATATCTTTGATAAGGGGACCAAAACTGTTCACAGTACTCCAGGTACTGCCTTGTATAGTTTTAGCAAGACCCCATTCCCTTGGAAATAAATGGCAACATTCCATTTGCCTTCCCAATTACCTGCTGAACTTGCGTGCTAGCTCTTTGTGATTTATACATGAGGACCCCGAATTCCTCGGTGCTGCAGTTTTCTGCAGTCTTTCTACATTTAAATAATATTCAGCTCCATATTCTTCCTTGCAAAGAGCATAACCACATTTTCCTACATTATATTCCATCTGCCAAGTGTTTACCCACTCACTTAACCTGCCTCTCTCCCTCTCTGGGCTCTTTACATCATCCTCATCACTTGCCTTGCCATCTATTTTTGTGTAATCTGCAAACTTGGCAATAGTGCATTCACTTCCCTCATTCAGATCATTACTATATATTGTAAATAATTGTGGCCCCAGCACTGTGGCACTCCACTAGTTACAGGTTACCATTCTGAAAATGACCCTCTTATCCTAACTCTCTGTTTTCTATCAGTTGGGTAATCCTATATCCATGCTAATTGATGCTAACTACCCCCAACACCATGGGCTCTTATCCTATTAAGTTGCCTTTTTTTGTGGTATCTTGTCGAACGCTTTTTGGAAATCCAAGTGCGTTATATTTATTTATTTATTTATAAATTTAGAGTCCAATTTTTTTTTTCCAATTATGGGACAGTTTAGCATGGCCAATCCACCTTTCATAGAATTTACAGTGCAGAAGGAGGCCATTCGGCCCATCGAGTCTGCACCGGCTCTTGGAAAGAGCACCCTACCCAAGGTCAACACCTCCACCCCATAACCCAGTAACCCCACCCAACACTAAGGGCAGTTTTGGACTCTAAGGGCAATTTATCATGGCCAATCCACCTAACCTGCACATCAGGAAACCCACGCACACACGGGGAGGATGTGCAGACTCCGCACAGACAGTGACCTAAGCCGGAATCGAACCTGGGACCCTGGAGCTGTGAAGCAATTGTGCTATCCACAATGCTACCGTGCTGCCCCTAAGCTACCGTGCTGCCCCTAACCTGCACATCTTTGGGTTGTGGGGGTGAAACCCATGCAGACATGGGGAGAATGTGCAAACTCCACACGGACAGTGACTCGGGCCGGGATTCGAACCCGGGTCCTCAGCGCCGCAGTCCCAGTGCTATCCACTACGCCACATGCCGCCCTAGTGTGTTATATTTATTGATTCCTTTTTATCTATCCTGTCAGGCGTGATTTCCCCTTCATGAAGCCATGATGACTGCTTGGTTGTATCATGTTTTTCTATATGCTCTGCTAATGCATCCTTTATAATGGACTCTAACATTTCCCCAGTGACATAAGTTAAGATAACTGACCAATTGTTTTGTTTTTTGTCTCCCTCCCTGCATTTTTCCAATCCTGAGACTTCTCCAGAATTTAAGGATTCTTGGAAGATGACTCACAGTGCATCCACTATCTCTGTAGCTACTTCCTTTAATATCCTAGGACGCAACCTATAGGGACATTGAATTAGAGTTGGTTCTGCAGTTTGATGGTAATGGTAGAGTGGGGGATATGCCAGATCATGAGGTTCTGGATTGTAGTTGTATAGAATTCTGCTGCTGATGAAAGCCCACACTGCCTCATGAATGCCCAGTTTTGAGTTGGTACATCTATTTGAAATCTTTCCCATTGCTATGCAATATAATGGAGGGTATTATCCTGGTTGAAACAGGAATTAAAATATAATGCATATCTGCGTCAAATGGACTGGTCTGTAAAATTAGCAATTTTCTTTTTAAAAATGGACAAGGTTTTTCTCAGACTAGCCATGTCTCATTCCAGAGGAATTCCTAACCTTCAGACAAATCAACAGGGTTATCTGAGTTAGGATGGCACAGTAGCACAATGGTTAGAACTGCTGCCTCACAGCGCGAGGGGCCCAGGTTCAATTCCGGCCTTGGGTCACTGTGTGGAGTTTGCACTTCTTCCCTGTGAGAGCGTGGGTTTCCATCGCGTGCTCCAGTTTCCTCCCAAAGTTCAAAGATGTGCAGGTTAGGTAGATTGGCCATGCTAATTGCCCCTTGGTGCCCAAGGACATGCGGGTTGGGTTGGTATATGGGGATGGGGCAGGTCTGTGGGCCGAGGTAGGTTTGGTGCAGACTCGATGGGGCGAATGACCTCCTTCTGCACTGCAGGGATTCTCTGGCTCTATCTTTAAAAAAGGTGCTAATGCCTCTTCCAGGAGCTTCTTTGCATTTCTAAAGACGAATTCTGGCCTCCGGAGATGCTGTGTCTCTGAAGACAAAGGCGGCTGTTTGTGACTCCTAATATCCAATGTGCAGTTGATGGCCTGACTGTTACCTGCTCCAAAACACAATGGGAGTCAACCAGGGTCCTTGTTAGTCAACCCATAACTGCACTGTCACATGACCAAGAGTGAGCTATCTGAATTCCTTTAATTAATAAGCTATTGGATCTTCATTCACTATTGGATCTCCAAAGAGAACAGGACTCCAGGCAGCAGCCTGTGTTTTTTTACTATCTGACCACCTTGCAGGTAGCAGCAGAAGGAGCTCTGTGCAGGTACAATCGTCTGGCTTTCATCTACATTGTGAACTACTGGGATGTCGGAACTGGTATCTTTCAAGTGTCATTCAACTCCAGATGCCTTACCCCCTGTTAGAAGTCCTCGCTTCTCAAAAGATGGATCACCCTGCGACAGTCAGCTAACCTACTCTCTGATGAAACTCTCCATTAGACTTTAGATTTGGATTATGGGCTGACATAAAACCGTAACTTGTATTTTTATTGTAGTCTGGCTCCACACTCCTTTCTTTACCGTATCCCTTTTTTATTGTATATGTGCCAAAGGGATCATTACCTCTGGTCCACATTTTGTGTGTGTGTGAAATAAATCAACCCTTTAATTGATCTCTTCTCGAGTATGTTATTCATAAGAGGATTGGAACACTTCAAATTACAAATAGCCCACCACTTATAAAGGGAATAAATCAAAAACACCTTTCCGATTCGGGAGTCGTAGTGAGCGGAGAATGCACGGCTGTTTAAATTATCCCGCTCCTGTCCATAACAGTGTCCTCAGTATGAAGATAGGACTCTGTCTCCACAAGGACTGTGTGGTGGTTACTCCTACAAATACTGTCATGGACAGATGTATCTGTGACAGGTAGATTGGTGAGGATGAGGTCAAATAGGTTTTTCCCTCTTGACTTCCTCACCACCTGCTGCAGACCCAGTCTTGCATCTATGTTCTTTAGTGTTTGGCCAATAGTGGTGCTACAGAGCCACTCTTGTAGATGGACAAGTATCCCACCCAAAGTACATGCTGTGTCTGTGTCCAAGTGGTGTGCAACATGGAGGAGCACTGATTCATTAGCTTCAGGTGAGGTGGAAATTGGTGATAACCAGCAGGAGGATTCCTTGCCCATGTTTGACTTGATGCCATGAGATTGCTTCGGATCCAGAGTCAATGTTAAGGACTCCCAGGGCAACTCTGTCACAATTTTATACCGCTGTACGGTCCACCACCTTTGGTGGGCCTGTCCTGATGGTGGGACAGGCCATACATTGGGATGGTGATGTCTGGCACATTGTCTGCAAGGTATGATTCGTTTATAGTCTGTGGGACAGCTGTCCCAATTTCAGTCCAAACCCCCAGAGATATTAGGAAGGAAGACTTTGCAGGGTCAATGGGAGTGGGTGTGCCATTGTTGTTTCCGGTCGATGCTGAATCCGGCCAGTTTATTTTCCTTTTTTAGACTTTGTAACCGTTTGACAACTGAGTGGCTTGCTAGGCTGATTCAGAGGGCATTTAAGAGTCAATCACATTGCTGTGGGTCTGGAGCCATATGTAGGCCAGACCAGGTAAGGACAGCAGATTTCATTCCCTAAAGGATAATAGGAGTTCTGATGAATATCATAGGCATGAATACAGCAACTAAGTGTCCTTTCAATAACAGCTTGCGTGACCGGAATAATCCTATGGTTGACCAGAGTGTAAATTGTCAATTGTCCTGGCATGGAAACCTCATGCAAAGAATTCTCTTCAGATTGTTGGTGGACTCGGTCCTAACTAACAGTTTATGGCGCAATTCCAAGTTACCCTCTGTTCTTTGCAATAGAATGTGCTGCAATTAGTCATTTTTTCCTGAGTATTTAAATACTTAGTATTTAATGCCGAGAGACATGCTTTTAGCAAGGTTGGGGGACCAGAGTAAATTCATAGAACACTGAGGCATTGCACCATCCAAGACAGAGTTCAATTCAGGAGATTTGATATATTATTGATATACTACAACAGTGAGGATGATATGTGTTGTAAAAGGTGCCAGGCTGGGTCTCTAGCAAGGGAGAGCTACAGGCTCATTCAGTTATTTAAAAATAGTTTGTTTATACTAATTCTAGTTTGTATATAGTAAGTTAGCACATGATAACTCTCCCCTCAGGGTTGGCAGCTACAAAATGGAGGAGTCCCACCTCCATGATTTTGCACCCAAAGCATTGACATGCCAGACTCGTGACCTCCTCTCTGCCGATGCCTCTGGCAGAAAGACTCATTGTTCATATTTAAAGGCGCAGCCGGCATTCTTCTTTTACTTTTAAACTTTATTTCTAATACCTAATTTTCCCAAATTTATGACTTTTTACTGCTAAATATTAAAACAACTTCAGTATAACATGTGCATCCTTACATTTACACACAAACTTTGTTTTCAATATATTCCCATTTCTTTAGAAATGTAACAAATTAGAGAACAAAGTACAGTCTTGTTTTTACTTTACAAACTACGACTTTAGAGGAGCTGAAGTAATTTGTCAAACACGCACAATGTCACAATATTTCTTATTTATCCACTGCATTGCACTATCCAAACATCCAAGTCACCTCCTGCTCTATTCTCACCAAAAGCACTTATTTCCTGCTTTCCAGAGAGTGGTGACACAAAGTGATGACTGTGTGGTAGTATGTATTGGGGGTCATGTGGGACTGGAAGCCCTAATGTCATTGGCTGACAGATCCTGGGTCCTGGTTGGCCGTTGACCTCAAGCTCCGCCCTGAAGGCGAAGTATAAGAAGCCGGTGTCTTCCCCCGCAGGCCAGTTTACTATCGGGCTGCTGGGGAACAGACACGCTTAATAAAGCCTCATCGACTTCACTCTATTCGTCTCACGGAGTCTTTGTGCGCTACAGACTGCAGGTTTCTTCAAGTGTTCACATATTAGAGCCCTATTGACTGGCCTTGGTTCCTAAGTATTCCGAGAAACCTGGCCTGGCTTCCTCTCACTGTATCCACCCCAGTCACAGACCACTTCTTGACCACTACTTACCGTTGTGGGAGTGCAAACAGAGGTTGAGCTGGCCGTTGAACGGATTGACCAAATAGCCACAGGTTGCATGCTGCTGATCGGTGGTGGGGGCGAGCCCAGCAGTGCGCAAAGGACGAGCACCTGAGCGGAGCTCCAAGCTGGGGCCACCACTGTTAGCACCGCAACCACGCGGATGCCCGTCAGCCCATTCTTCCTCCCCCCCACCGCTCTGCGCGCCGTGACCAGCACACAGCCCAGCCTCGCACCGTCCGCCCACTCAAACACCGCAACCAATCGAGGACTGCCTGTGGCCGCCATTCTTAAAAGCCGTTCGCGGCAGTTCAGAACTTCTTCCCGCGATCGGGAACGCCACAAGCGATCGCTCCACGACTTTCCCGACACCTGTGCGTCGCGACCCTGAGTTTGAAAAAAACCTGTCCTGGATGACCACACGTGCAAGAAGTGCCACCAGCTGCAGAAACCCGAGCTCCAGTTTTTGGAGCTTGAGCAGTGGCTGGAATCATTGGCATTTCCGTGAAGCTGAGCGCTACGTGAATAGCACTTTCAGAGAGGTGGTCACACCATGAGCCTGGGTGGAAAGGGAATGGATGATTGGCAGGCAGTCCAAAGAACTAAGGTAGTGCAGGAGTACACTGGGCTCCCCCGAGTCAATCGGCTTCCAATTTGGATACAGGTTGCTTCCTCCGAGGAATGTGGTCAGCGGCAGGTTTGTGGCACTACAGGCAGCTCTGCTGTACAGTAGAGGAGAAAGACGAAAGGAATAGTGCGGTAACAGGGGATATGTTAGTTAGGGGAATGGAGGGGTTTCTGTGGCCACAGACATGACTCCAGGATGGTGTGTTGCCTCCCTGGTGCAAAGGTCAAGGATGTCACAGAGCGGCTGCAGGGCATTCTTCTGGGGGAGGATGATAAGCCAGAGGTCGTGGGTAGAAAAGGGGATAAGGTCCTGAAAGCAGAATTTAGGGAGCTAGCAGGGAACTTGAGAAGCAGAGCCTCAGATTCTTAGGATTACTCCCAGGCGCACATACTTGTAAGCATAGAAACAGAGGAATTGAGCAATAAAACATCTGGCTGGAAAGCTGGTGCAGAAAGGAGGGCATCAGATTTCTAATGCATTGCAACCGGTTCTGGGGAAGGTAGAATCTGTACAAACCAAATAGTCGACTTCTGAACAGCACTGGGATGAATATTCTCGCAGGGAGATTTACTAGTGCTGTTGGAGGGGGGTTTAAACTAAATTGGCAGGCGGTTGGGACCTTGAGGGCAGATTCAGAACCGGGAACGGGAGATGGAGAGTGACTCTGAAAGACAGGAGAGACACAGGATATGAAGTGTACAGCACAGGGATTTGGCAGTATTAAAAGGTATATATGTAAATGCAGAGTGTAGAACAAACAAAAGCGATGAGCTAAGGGCACAGATAGTCACAAAGCAGCATGATATATGGTAAAGGTAGTCGCCCTAGTCCCAGATGGCCATAAGCTGCTTTTCCCTTTGAGGGGGAGAGCTCACTGGTGGTGATTTAACCTGAGGGTCACCACACCTCAGGCGAGGGACAGGGTTGAGAAGGTGGAGCCTTCATGAATAACCTCAGCCGGTATGGGAATTGAACCCGCGCTGCTGGCCTTTTTCTGCATCATGAACCAGCTGTCGAGCCAATTGAACTAAACCAGCCCCAATGGTATCATCCATATAACGTAAACCTGACTTAAAGAGGGGCAAAAATAACAGCTGAACATTCCTGGATCTAGAGTTTTCAGGCAGGATAGGGAAGGGGGATAAAAAAAAGGTGGAAGTGTTGCATTGTTGGTTAAAGGATCACATATAGCTGTGAGGAGGGATGATATACAAAATGCAACATCAAATTAGGCCATATGGGTTGAGCCAAGAAATAAAACCGAGGCGAGCAATGCAGTATAGACCCCCAAATAGTGAGAGGGAGATAGAAGAGCAAATACGTTGACACATTTCTGCATGCAGAAACAGTAGGACAAAAATGTTTTGGAGACTTCCAACTATCATAATCTCTATTGGGATACGAACAGTGTGAAGAGCACAGAAGGCACAAAATTCTTATCTGTATTCAAGACAACCTTTTTAGCCAGCATGTAACAAGTCCAATGAGAGGGAGGCACAATTCAGGGACATGCCAGGATTCTCTCTGGACTCTGAAGTGCTCCTGCCAGCGAAGATTTCGGACTGGCCCCTGGCGTACCATTCTATGGCATTTGGAATTTTTGGGGGGGAAATTGGAGTTTTCCATGCCATTCTTTGGCAAGCTGGGATCTGCACTGCAACTGAGAGGGGTAGGGCCTAATCTCTCCGACAGGTCCCTCACTTCTGAGATCGGAGCACCATTTTGAAAGGATGCTCTGATCTCCATTAGTTGTTTCAACACCCCTCCGCCTCCCCGCCACCCCAGATCACAATTTGGTCACCACATTACAGGAATGAAAAACATTGCTCTGGAGAGAGTGCAGTGTCGGGGCTTGAAAACTGCAACTATGAGGAAAGATTGGACAGACTGGGGTTCCTTAAAACAGAGGAGGCTGAGAGGGTGACCTAATTGATGTGTGCAAAATCATGAGGAGCCTAGATAGAGTAGACCAGAAAGACCTGTTGCCCTGAGCGGAGGGGTCGATTACCAAAGGCATAGATTTAAGATGATTGATAAAAGGATTAGAGGGGACAGAAAAATGTTTTCACTCAAGTGGGTTGTGGGCATCTGGAATTTACAGCCAAATTGGTGGTTGAGGCTGAAAATATACCTAGGTTTACATCTAAAATGCTGTAACCTGCATGGCTACAGATCAATCTCCATATCGGCTTTGAGGCTTGAAAATGAGTGAGATGCGTGTGATGATATGCATAAAGCACTAATGTACATAATATCATGCACTCCGACCGCTAGGTGGCAGTGTTAACCCACCACATGACTCTGGGTCTGGGGAGTTGGGAGTTTATCGTGCTCAGAGACAGACATATTTTGCAGTAGCTCTATAATAGTTAATTAGTGTTAGTCGTTCGTTATTTTATTTACCTAGCTATCTTAATCACACAATTGTTAAATAATAAATTATTTAAATTAGATGTTCTCTAGTTCATTATTTACTTCGGCCAGTCCACAGAACATGACAACGGCTATTTGTTACGTGACACCAACAAAAGACTAAATTGGCGCTGCTACCCTGTTGTAGAAGGTGCTAGGCCAGAATTCTAGCTAGGGAGTGCTGCAGATTTGTCATAGTATTCACTCAGAACTAGCTTATTAAAACTATTTAAACTATGTAGATGGTAATTTATCGGCAAGTATATGTCCCGTCAGGGCTGCCCATCTGTTTGCCGCTGTCTCCTAATGTCAGGACCACGTTATCATGTGCTCCATCGATTAATATATCCATCATTTTAGCCCCTTACACTGTAATAGGGAGTGGAAAGGTATTGGTAATTCATGATGATGGGATTCAATACTTGTCACACATTGAAGAAAAGCTTTCTCATGAAGAAAAGATTCCTCATGAATAATCAGAATTAATTCTAAAAGCTTAGACTCTTTGCAGCTGATCAATGTGACCACTGCACCTGAAATGCAGCTGTACTTTGTGATGAACAGAGTAATCTTTATTAGTGTCACAAGTAGGCTTACATTAACAATGCAATGAAGTTACTGTTAAAATACTGTGAACATCCAGAGGATCAGAGTACAACAGATCGAGGCCTGGATATTGGTAACGTGAGTGAACACGGCAGAGTTATTCCATCCAAAACACATTATCTGCAATGGGTACATGGTAACGTGTTCCAGAGGATACTAATGAACGGAGAGATGCAATGATTGTAGGGTGTACAGGATATACCACTGGTAAGTTTAAATATGGGTTGAATGTTCAGGATGATGGATGACGTCCGTGGACTGGAAGAATGGGTTGAAAGTGCAGAATAAAGAGTGATGGTGAATCCTGAACATCAGAAAACGACAACAAACTACAGGAAAAAAGCTGACAGTTCAAGAGGAAGGTCTCCCAGTAGTAGTCCCTGCAGACAAAAAATGGAGATAGAGGCAATAGCTTAAATAGATCAGACAATGAAATAAAAGCCACATGGCGTTTGCAGAACAAAACCTGTTGAGATCCTCATGATTATGTTTTGGTGGCAGCCAATAAACCTGAGGATAAATAAATGAGAGAGACGAAACAAAGAGTCAGATAGTTGGCTAAAGTTTGAAGTTTATTCTGAGGTGCCAGATAAAGAACAGCCAGCTAGGTCGCACATAGAGGTGTTTGTATTGAACCTTGCAGATGGGAAGGTTAAACTGAGGTTAGTAGGTTTTGAAGAGAAACTGGGTGATGCAGATGTTGAAGTGAACTCTCCCACAGCTGCAAATGTAATAAGCCTCATCTTGGCTCTTTTAGTCACATTCATTGGAGTATATATCAACTGACAAAAAAGGCACATTTCAGAGAGAAGTGTTTTTGAAACCACCTAAACAGGTGGAAGGAAAACCATTGAAACTAAACAAATGTGTCTGCGACCTGCATAATTCTTCCAGATATGGTATTTTTTAGTGAATTGTGTTTTGCTGAAAATAGGATATGCTCAACTAAAATAAATCCCTCTAGGTTTCATTGGCATTATAAAAGAAAATTTTGAGGCACCTTCATGATGAATGTTAATGATTTCTCACAGGATGGAACTGTAGAATTTGTGAAAGTTGTCATTAGTTCTATGCAGTTGGTTTCGTATTACTATCTGTGGGCAAGATTAGAGAGTGCCCTTTAAGGTACTTTTAAAAAGTGCAATGGCTTCTGAAACACTGGCTCTAGTGGAGGCACTGGATATAGGATTTGATTTGGAAGAGATTTTAGGTGTTGTTGTCTACAGGAGACATAATGAAGACACTATAGACTAAACTGGTGCGGCCACCACTGCTACCATGTTGTAGAAAGTGTTAGTCCAGGATTCTAGCAAGGGAGAGCTGCTGGTGTGTCAGAGTATTTACTGAGAGCTAGTTTATTTACACTGTTTAAAGTATGTACCCATTAAGCTATCAGAAAGTCAGAAAATGACTACAAACTACAGGAAAAATACAGTTCAAGAGGAAGGTCTCGCAGTAGCAGTCCCTACAGGCATATAAATGTAGATAGAGGCCATAGCTTAAAAAGATTAGACAATGAAATAAAAGCCACATAGCATTTGCAGAACAAAACCTGTCGAGATCCTCACGATCGTGTTTTGGATGGTTGCCAATAAACTTGAGGATAAATTAATAGATAAATAATTGTTCATATGCACACTACAAAAAGTGGGAATGAGAATAAGAGTGAATAACCTCCTCATGACAGTGTCAGATTTTGTTAGACGGCACTTATGTGTGAGTATCGAGGGACGTTTTGTGATGTTAAAGTTGCTGTATAAATGCAAGATGTTTTCACGACCACGTTTTGGTATATCATAAAATACAGAATTTAAAGAATTGCAGACCTATCTTCTCCTCCAGCTTTATTATCACCCTGGCTCAGCCTTCGTCTTTTTCAGACCGCCTCTTCCCTACCCCAATCCCATTTCTGTCAAATCCTGAGTTGTCCTAATTACTATTAAATGTTTTGAGTGAACTAATCCTTTCAGATTTGAACATTTCTGAAATTGGCTTGAAGGATGCTTTTTATTCCATGAACCTTTACATGTCCAAGTTACACAAAAGTTCCCTTTTCCCAAAGAGATTATTAAAGTGGGCTTATTTTCAAGCACCTCCCATCTAATTTTTAAACAGACTGTTGAAAACAGGAAAACAATGGAAAAAATCAACATTGAAATAGTGCCTAGGAATATTGATGCTTAACTTTGTATTTGTTTGAAATTGCTCTCTCATTTGGGTGGAGTCGTTAACTCTGTTTCAAAATATAGATTTCAGGTCTCTTGTAATGTAGTGTATCGATAAAATTAATATGAAGAGATTTGCATGCCAGTATCCCACAGCATCACGTTCAGGACCACCTCTTGTTACAAAGCACAGTTTTACTAACACAGAGATGTTAGTACAAAAAGAATACTAATTAATGCAGATTTCAAACTAATTGAAATACATACAACTGCGTAACAGTGAGAAAGGTTAGAAGTGTGTTAAGGTCGCTATATTCAGTCCAAATTAATTGTTAAGTTTGAGTTATGATGTAGAAATTGGGATTTAATATCTCTGGGGAGTTAGTTCAGCGCAACTTCAGAGGATCTGCTGAAGCCCCAAGAAATGGTTAAAATACAAATTACACCATTTTTCCATGAGTAAAATGGGGGCAGGTCTGTTTTGGAACAACCGTGATCTGGGACTTGCCTACAGAACATTCCTTTAAATAAGGATATTACTTGCCCAAGATATTACTTTTGGAGCTCTGTTCTGTTATTTGCAATGCCCATCGGGTGACATTAAGCATAAACCCAGAGTCACAAGAGTAATTATCATTACAATCCCTCCCGCTGTATAAAGGAAAAAAATGGACTGAATCAAAGCAAGTGGCCCAGTCAACAAGTTAGAAACTGCAAATAAACGTAATAATTCTGTTCTCATCTTTGACAAGATAATGGCCTGCAATGCCCTCTCTCTTCCAACACTGATAGTTTTAACAATTCTGTGGCGAGGCAGGAGCTTTCTGAAGTGCAGGAAAAAAATTCAGTCAGTCTGTTTGAAAAATGTAACATAAGGAAAGTAATGACCCGGTAATTTCTTCAGTGCTTTCCAAGAGAGTTACAAATGGCTTGCTCATCATCTCCTCTAGCCAAATATTTGACTGAAGTATTACCTGATGCACTCTCGTGAGGATAATGTAAGTAGGCTTGGCACGATTACATTGGGTTTCCACCATCATCCCTGATAATTAGATTATCACTCGACGACGAGAGGATTTTCTCCCGTTAATTCCTGACAAGTAGCTCAGCTAATTAGACCTTCAAAGAGGTTCCGTGTTTTCCCTCTCAGCATCTGGATGGCAAAGTCATTGCTTGGATTAATTTCCCGGGGAGGACAATATAGCTACTGTTGACCTTGGCAAAAAAGAACGATTGTTGTACTTAATACCAGATTTACGGTATGGCCAATTTCAAAAGCAGCTTGCACGCACTGGGGCTTGTAAATTCATCCTGTTTATAGCTGAGAATGAATTTAGCAGAAACAAACTGAAGGATAACTAGTGCTAAGCTAAGCACCAGAGTCTTCCTTCCCTGTCTCTGTTGCAGAAATCGTGTTGTGTTTTTACCCATGTTTACTGGTGTGATGGTTTCCCTATCTTGATGACATCTTATTGAGTAAAAATATAGGACGTGATTGGGGTCGGAGAATCGCCGGGGGGCAGCGTGAATCCTGCCCCGTCGCTCCGACGCCGGCTGTCAAATTCTCCGGCGCCGGTCTTTTGGCGGAGATCACGCCTCACCGGTCGGGGGCTGTTGGCAGGGCCCCCAGCGATTCTCCGGTCCCCGATGGGCCGAGCGGCCGCCCGTTTTCGGCCAGTCCCGCCGGCGCGGATTAGACCAGGTCTGTACCGGCGGGTCCTGGCTCTGAGAGCGGCCTGCGGGGGGGGGGGGCACGGTGGCCCCCCACGGTGGCCCCCCACGGTGGCCTGGCCTGCGATCAGGGCCCACTGATCTGCGGACAGGCCTGTGCCGTGGGGACACTCTTTCCCTCCGCGCCGGTCTGTGTAAAGCTCCGCCATGGCCGGCGCGGAGAATAAACCCCCTGTGCATGCGCAGGGAACACGCCAGCAGTTCTACGAATGCGCCAGAACACGCTGGCGCTCCTGCGCATGCGCCAACTCGTACCAGCTGGCGGAGGCCCTTCGCCGCCGGTTGGCGCGGCGCCAACCACTCCAACATTGGCCTAGCCCCCGAAGGTGCAGAGGATTCCGCACCTTCCGGGCGGGCCGACGCTGGAGTGATTCACGCCACTCCTTGGCGACGGTAATGCCCGCCCGGCCGGTTACTGGAGAATCCCGGCCATAGTCATTTTTAAAATATCCTTCATGATTAGGTGTTCTTTCGAAGTACAGTTTTTTTTAAAGAGGCTGTCTCTTTGTTCTGATGAGATATTAAGCAAATTGATATATTGTAAATACTCTTGGATAAAGTCTACAACAAGGTTAACACTGCGGCCTCAAAGCGCCAGGAACCCAGGTTCGATTCTGACCTTGGGTGACTGTGTGGAGTTTGCACATTCTTCCCGTTACTGCGTGGGTTTCCTACTGGTGTTCCGGTTTCCTCCCACAGCCCAAAAATGTGCAGGTTAGGTGGATTGGCCATGCTAAAATACCCCTAAGTGTCCAAATGTTGGGTGGTGTTACGGGGATGGGGCGGGTGTTTGGTGATTCAAAGAGTCAGTGCTGATTCTTTGGGCTGAATGGCCTCCTTCTGCACTGTAGAGATTTTATGATTGTAAGGGTTTCCACTTGTTTAAATTATTACAATCTCCAGGCTGGACCTGAAAGACATTAAAGCTTCAAGAATTAACATTTTCCATTTAGGTGCTGGCATTCAAAAATAATTTAATTTAATTTAATCATCCCGCTGATTTGGGACTGAATTTCCCTCAACCAGCCTAGACGGGAATGTTTGACCCTGATTTCAACCTGTCTGTTTCTTGTGCAGCAGTATCCTGACAGGAGCCCACCAGGAACAGATAGCCTGTCACTGTCTCTCAAAACAATATTCAATGGGGTGCTACAATGAAGGGACAGGAACAATGTTAAAGAACCCTACTTATCAAGCTCCATTTCTTTATACCCATGGCAGGTTTCGAGCACGAACGTCAGATAAATGTCTGAAGCCTGAGAGGAGGGAGAAATGTCTATTATGGGACACTTCGCTGGCAGTCCCTAGGGTTTTCATTACATAGGATATACAGCACCGGGAAAGGTCGGGAGAATAGTGGCTTGCCTGACTCTGCCTCATTCCTGTTATTTATACGTAGTATGGCATTGAAGAGATGGCCGGGGTCCTTTCCAACAGGGCCTTGATAAGGAAATCTGAGGTTGGAGTTTGGCGATGAACTTCCCTACATCCTATTTCCCCTTTATTCTCTGCCAACACCACCTGTTTTGAGGGAAATTCATGTCACATGCTTTCTGGGCAATAACAATGTTTTAACTAAGTCAAAGAGAAAATGTTTACTCCCGAGTTCAGTAAAATTTAATGTTACATGTGGGTTCCCGTAAGTCAAGAAGTTAGTGACAATTTTACTGTTGTTGGAAACCAAATAACGATTTAGTTATGTTTACAGTGATGTCATAGCAGGTTGCAACAGTATTACAGTGCATGTTTGAGAATCCCCTGTATTGAATGGCCAGCCTGTCACCTCCCAGTGCACAGGTATTAAGTAGAGGCTATGCACTTCTTCACTGGAAAGACGGGCAAATTAGGTCACTGTCTGTTTTAATCTTCCTCCCCTGCCCAGCTTGAATGATATAATTGAAATGCCAGGGAGTGAATTCCTCATGCGGTTATGCAACCCTAGTTGCTTCATGAATCATCCTGTGAATGGAGTCTCAGTTATTGTAAATCAAGAGGATTGCACAAGGGGAGGACAATCATAGTGTGAGTTTGTGGAATGTCACCAAATTGCTTTTATTCACGAATGCAGTGTGGGAGATAATGGTGAGGCCAGCATTTGTTGCCCTTGAGGAGGTGGTTGGTAGCTTATTTGAGGGAGTACAGAGCTTCCACATTGTATTAGGAATATTCTTTAGAAATGAAATATGAGGCACAACATAAATGGCAGAATTGCTGAAGTATACCGCTCACAGCTTGTCGTTTGAACATATGATTAAATATTTTCAAATAGTGACGCAGGAGAGGGTTGCTAGACTATAAAAAATCCAAGTGAAACAATCAGAAATGCCTTATTTATAGTAACATTTCTAGCAACTACAGGCCAGTTAGTTTGATATCAGTAGTAAGGTTTCAGAAAAAATAATCGCGGGAGAAAAAGCCAACAGAGGCTTGGAGGGTTTGAGCCCATCAAGGAGATCAGTGCAAATCCGTAAAGGTAGATCTTGACGAATCTAATTGGCACTTTTGATTAAGTAACATAGAAGGGAATGCAATGGGTGTTGTCTATATGTATTTGAAGAAAGCATTTGACAAAATACCACAGATGAGGTTGGTTAGCAAAATTGAGGTTCAATGTCAATTGGATTAGCTTAAAGATAAAAAAAAGTCAGGGAAAATGGTTATATTTCAGAATGGAGGGTAAGATATGATGACATACCCCAAGGGTCAATGCTTGATTCATTGTTTTTTTAAATTGTATATAGATGACTAGATATTGGTATACAGAGTAAAATGGCAAAATTTGCCTGTTAGAAGAGGGAGATATTAGGAAATTGTGGGAAGACACAGGATGCACATGTACAGCCAGGGTGAGGCCCACAAATTCCATCGTCCTTTGGTACACTCCTGTCTGACCAGCTATTAGCGCATTACAGAGTCTGATGACCTCTTTGTCCATCAATGGGAAGTTAGTTGCATATCAATAGCATGACTCTGTTCTTTTGTATAAACGGGAGTGGGAAATCAAAAAGCCAAAATAATGTTAATGGGTTCAAGTCTGGACACCCAGGCGGGAACCTTTGTTTAAGGAGCTGGGCGGAGCTCTGAGAGACAGATAAAGAATCCTGTTTTGAACAGGCGAAGAGAAGGATTTGAAAAGACACAGAGTGAGGTCATGGAAAGCTGTTCCAGATACAATATTTCAAAAAGGGTTCTGAGAAAACGTTACAGAAGAAAACAATTGCTTCATAAATGCAAATATCACCTTTGGCTTCCTGTGTAAATGGAATGAGAGCTGTATGTTTCTTTGAAGTGCTGTTTAATGGGAACTTGCATGTCAGGATTAAGAAACTACATGTAGTTCTTATTGTTAGGGTGAAGTTTGAACATTTAAGTATTGTTTTTCTTCAGTTTTGATAAAGTTTGTTTATAAAATAACCAAGCTCGATTTCTTATGGTATCACTCCTGGAACAAATCGATCTTTCCACACGGTCATAAAACTTAAAAACATTATGGTTCTGGTCCAGTACCTTAGCCACTTTTGAGAACTGACCAGGCATCTGTAATGTTGCCAAAGATACCAAACTTAGAAAAGTGGAAAACCGTGATACTAAATAGACTGAATAGATTCGGACTGTTTTCATTAGAAAGAAGGGGCCACGCGCGACCTCGCAGAGACTAAAACGCTAGCGCTCTCCATGACAGTCGCCCTGCGCAACGTCCAGTTCTACACCCCCAGCCGTGCAACCCACCCCTCCTACGCTTCGTGGACCCCACAGACAGCCGCCCCAGCTGGGGCGCTGCCCACTCAATACGTCTGCGCTGCACACCAGCCAGCAAACCCCGGGGGCCCCCATGCTATTTTTGCGGCCAACAGAAGCACCCCTGCCAATGCTGCCCGGCCCGCGCTGCCCTTTGTAAAGCCTGCGGGAAGAAGGGCCACTTCGCCACGGTAGCCAGGCCCACTCAGTAGCCGCTATCGCCCCCACCCCCCTCGGTCACGGACAATGGGCGCTGCCATCCCCCCCCTCAGACCACGTGCGGCCAGTGGGCGAGTCCATCTTCCCCTCCGCGCAACACGAAGTCCCATGTGTGCCCCCATCTTGTTCCACCCCCGCAATGTGCGTTCCATGTGCGCCACCATTTTGTAACCCTCAAGATCTTCGGGCGCCGCCATCGTGTCTACCCCTCAGCACATGGGCACCACCAGCGTTCCAGGACCCGGACTCACCAGCCGCCCCATTACCCGACGGCCAACCAAGACTCGCCTCCATGTCAATCGACCAGTCTCGTCCGCATAACCTGACCAACGCATCCACCAGCGTGAAAGTCGACGGACATGTAACCTCCTGCCTGCTGGACTCCAGGAGCACCAAAAGCTTCATACACCCGGATACGGTAAGGCGCTGCGCCCTCATGATACACCCCGCCAACCAAAAAATCTCCCTGGCCTCCGGATCCCATTGTGTAGCGATCCGGGGGTACCGTACGGTCACGCTCACGGTCCAGGATGTAGAATTCAGCGGTTTCCGCCTCTACGTCCTCCCTAACCTCTGCGCTGCACTAGTCCTCGGCCTGGACTTCCAGTGTAACCTCCAGAGCCTAACCCTGAAATTCGGCGGGCCCTTACCATCCGTTACTGGATGCGGCCTCGCGACCCTAAAGGTCGACCCACCTTCCCTCTTTACCAATCTAGCTCCAGATTGCAAACCCGTCGCCACCAGGGGCAGACGGTACAGCACCCAGGACAAGACCTTCATCAGGTCCAAAGTCCAGCGGCTGCTTCGGGAAGGCATCATCGAGGCCAGCAACAGCCCCTGGAGAGCTCAAGTGGTCGTAGTTAAAACTGGGGAGAAACACCGAATGACCGTGGACTACAGCCAGACCATCAACCGGTACACGCAGCTCGACTCGTACCCCCTCCCACGCATATATGACATGGTTAACCAGATTGCGCAGTACCGGGTCTTTTCAACGGTGGACCTGAAATCCGCCTACCACCAGCTCCCCATCCGTAAATCAGACCGTCCATACACCGCCTACGAGGCAGACGGCTGCCTGTCTCACTTCCTTGGGGTCCCCTTCGGCGTCACAAACGGGGTCTCGGGCTTCCAAAGGGAGATGGACCGAATAGTCGACCGGTACGGGTTGCGGGCCACCTTTCCGTACCTAGACAGCGTCACCATCTGCGGCCATGATCAGCAAGACCACGACGCCAACCGTGCTAAATGTCTCCACACCGCTACTCTCCTAAACCTCACTTACAACAAGGAGAAGAGCGTGTTCAGCATGAACCGCTTAGCCATCCTCAGCAATGTGGTCCAGAACGGAGTTCTGGGGCCCGATCCCGACGCATGCGCCCCCTCATGGAGCTCCCACTGCCCCAAGTCCCTCAAACGCTGCCTGGGGTTCTTTTCGTACTACGCTCAGTGGGTCCCAAACTATGCGGACAAGGCCCGCCCACTCATACAGTCCACCCAGTTTCCCCTGACGGCCGAGGCCCAACAGGCCTTTGCCCGGATCAGAGTTGATATTGCCAAGGCCACAATGCACGCTGTAGATGAGACACTGCCCTTCCAAATAGAAATCGACGCATCAGATGTCACCCTTGTCGCCACCCTGAATCAGGCAGGCAGGCCCCTGGCATTCTTTTCCCACACCCTTCATGCCTCAGAAATTCGGCACTCATCCATCAAAAAGGAGGCCCAAGCTATCATTGAAGCTGTGTGGCATTGGAGACATTACCTGGCCGGCAGGAGATTCACTCTCCTCACTGACCAACGGTCGGTAGCCTTCATGTTCAACAACACACAGCGGGGCAAGATCAAAAATGATAAAATCTTGCGGTGGAGAATCGAGCTCTCCGCCTATAATTACGAGATTATATATCGCCCCGGCAAATTGAACGAACCTCCAGACGCCCTATCACGAGATACATGTGCCAGCGCACAGGTAGACCGACTCCAGGCCATTCACGACAGCCTTTGTCACCCAGGAGTCACACGGTTGTTCCACTTCATTAAGGCACAAAATCTGCCCTACTCCGTCGAGGAAGTAAGGACAATCACCAGGGACTGCCAGGTCTGTGCGGAATGCAAGCCGCACTTCTACCGGCCGGACCGCACATGCCTGGTGAAGGCCTCCCGCCCCTTTGAACGCCTCAGCGTGGATTTCAAAGGTTCCCTCTCCTCCACCGACCATCACACATATTTTCTCAGTGTGATCGACGAATACTCCAGATTCCCCTTTGCCATCCCATGCCCCGACATGATGTCTGCCACCGTCATTAAAGCCCTCAACACAATCTTCACTCTGTTCGGTTTCATCCACAGTGACAGGGGATCCTCATTCATGAATAATGAGCTGCGTCAGTTCCTGCTCAGCAGGGGTATCGCCTCCAGCAGAACGACAAGCTATAATCCCCGGGGAAACGGACAGGTAGAAAGGGAGAATGGGACGGTCCAGAAACCTCAAGGCCTCCCGCTGGCAGGAGGTCCTCCCTGATGCACTCCACTCCATTCGCTCATTGCTCTGCACTGCCACGAGTAATACATCCCATGAACGTCTTTTTGCCTTCCCCAGGAAGTCCACATGCGGGGTGTCGCTCCCGACTTGGCTCGCAGCTCCAGGAACCGTGCTTCTCCGTAAGCACGTCCGACTCCACAAGACGGACCCGTTGGTGGAGAGGGTGCACTTGCTCCACGGAAACCCCCAGTGCACCTACGTGGCGTTCCCCGACGGCCGCTAGGATACTGTCTCCCTCAGGGACCTGGCATCAGCAGGTTCCACCCCAACACCCCCTCCGCCCCCCGGCGCCACCCTCCCCTCTACCGTCGCTGCCAACAGCCCCCCCCCCCCCCCCCCGACCATCCGTCCAGCCCCCTGCCCACACCCGACGATGAAGAGGATTTTGGCACGCTCCCGGAGTCACCATCGACCAGATCAGCACCAACATCGCTGACACCACTGTGTCGCTCCCAGAGGAACATCAAGGCCCCAGACCAGCTAAACTTCTGACCTGTCCACTGGACATCAAAGGACATTTGTTTGCTCAAATCGTGTAAATATTAACTCATTGTTGTATATGGTTATCCACCACCCCCGTCGGACTCAATTTTTAACAGGGGGTGAATGTGGTAAACCACTGTTGCACCTGTATTAGGTGATGTACGGTAGGACCTGTGCTACAGATTCGCCGGTAGTCCCTGCCTGTATAAATATGCATGTCCTCCAGCCAGCAGCCATTTCACCAGCTGTTGTAGGAGGCCACACATCTAATAGCAATAAAGCGTCAGTTAGATTCAGCTATCGTCTTTGTCCAATTGATCGTACCTCAAGGATAACAAAAACAAAAAATTAAACTGGCCCCATGATGTCCAAACATTTCATGCTTTTGGAAAAGGAATGTATTCACAGAATCATAGAATTTACAGTGCAGAAGGAGGCCATTTGGCCCATCGGGTCTGCACCGGCCCCTGGAAAGAGCACCCTACCCAAGCCCACACCTCTACCCTATCCTGGTAACCCAGTAACCACACCTAACCTTGTGGACACCAAGGGGCAATTTCGCATGGCTAATTCACCTAACCTGCACATTTGTGGATTGTGGGAGGAAACCGGAGCACCCGGAGGAAACCCACGCAGACAAAGGGAGAATGTGCAAACTCCACACAGACAGTGACCCGAGGCTGGAATTGAACCCGGGTCCCTGGAGCTGTGAGGCAGCAGTGCTAACCACTGTATTACCGTGCTTCCCACAGTTATCTCGTAAATATGAAATATGATTTTAAAAAAATAAATAAATTTAGAGCACCCAATTATTTTTTCCAATTAAGGGTCAATTTAACATGGCCAATCCACCTAACCTACACATCTTTGGGTTGTGGGGGTGAAATCCACGTAGACACGGGGAAAATTTGCAACAAACTCCACACGGACAGTGACGCATGGCTGGGATCGAAACCGGTTCCTCAGTGCCATAGGCAGCAGTGTTAACCACTGCGCCACCATGCTGCCCATGAAATTTGATTTTAAATGAATCCTCTCCAACAAGAAACATTTTGAAGCATCTTACTCTATTGTTAATAGCATTTTGTGAAGTCATGAGAACACAGAAAGGAAGTTATTAAAGCAGCATTTGAACATCAGAAATCATCGTATTCCTCTAGTCACGCTATGTTTCTAGCTCATGAGCAATTAAAAGAAGTTGATGGAACAGTATCCTTATTATTTTAACTAATGAGTTATCTTCAATGTATCTGCTGACTCCAGTCCTAATAGAGCTACTTTTTCCTGAAGAGTATTTTTTTTTTAGAAAATATTTAATTAAGGTATTTATAATTTTAACACTTAAACAGAAAAATCCAACAAATACAAAAACCCCACAATGTCCCCCCCCCCCCCCCCCCCCCCGCCCCAAAACACACACCCCAACCATCATGGTCCATATAAACATTCAGTCTCATGACTCTCCCTTCATTGGTTTTCCTACCCTGATTCGTCAATTCCATACCCTGAAGAGTATTATTAACGTAGGAGAAAATGTCATTGAGACTAAAGACGAACATTTTGGACATGATGGTCATTCTCTGCTGCCTAGTCTTTAGATCCTCAAGAGATCTTTTCAAGGATACCATTATAGAAACTGGAAAGTCTTCAACAACACTCAACAAAACCATAACCCATGCTAAACTGCTTTTGATACTTGGAATATCGCTACCATTACATCAACTTCATCATTCATTAGTTGCTGTGAATCAGTCAGATAATATTCATACCCACTTTCATTCTAATCTTGTGTAATATGGTACACTTGTACTGTGTACAGTTGGCAGATTAGGTTCGTTCTTTATATTTGCCAAAGTGATTCTCAAAACCTTTTGGTTAAAGGACCTTTTTCAAATGGATTAATAACTATGGGCACGCACCACCCCCTTCCACAATCTAAATTGAAATAAGATATAATACATTAGTGGTGCATGTGAAGAGGGTTTTAATGCCTTGAGGAAAATAGTAACTTGCAAATAACAGTGGAATACGTATACCTGCCTTTCACTGCAGAGTCTGTCAGTGCTTGGTGGAAGTTTAGAGAGATCATTAGGGGGAGTCAGGGGGAGAGTAGGAGAACTATGGGATGCAAGATCATGGGGAGAACTGCGAATGGAGAAAACAGGAATCCAAAGGGACTCTGAACACTGGTGCAGAGCAGGAGTAGATCAAAGCATGTCTCCATTCACAGCAGAGTCTTGACCATAGAATACTGGGCAGTCACCCACTCCTAATGCCTGCTATCTGTTGTGGACCCCTGGAGGCTCTTTGTGGAACCCAGTTTGAGTATGACTAATTTTTAAAACCAGCGTCATTCCTTCATTGTGCTCAATTGTTGTGACCCAGCTCCACCATAACTCTGAATGAATGAGACTTAATTCAGATGTACTCGCTCAGAATCAGGTAGTGGTATGAATAAACCATGACAACATTTGTACATGATTCTTTTATCGTGGCCCATGCTGTTCCCAATGGTCAAAAATGGTGGACATCAAAATGTGTATTTATGAAAGGTAGTTTGAAAGTACAAGTTTACCACTTTGGCTTGTAATACTTACCTGTTTTGAGTATTGCTGAAAAAAGACACGGAGGTCTTTGGTCTAGCATTCATCAGGGCATTCACGAGAATACCAAATGAAATGGGAACAACAATTTATACTTCGTGAAATGGAGCAATCAAATTAATTCCTTTCCTTGACGTGCTCGATGAGAAATCTGATTTCTCTACTACCCTCTACTATATAGAACATAGAACATACAATGCAGAAGGAGGCCATTTGGCCCATTGAGTCTGCACCGACCCGCTTAAGCCCTCACTTCCATCCCCATAACCCAATAACCCCTCCTAATGTTTTTTTTTGGACACTAAGGGCAATTTAGCATGTCTAATCCACCTAACCTGCATGTCTTTGGACTTTGTGAGAAAACCGGAGCACCCGGAGGAAACCCACGCAGACACGGGGAGAACGTGCAGATTCCGCACAGGCAGTGACCCCGCGGGGAATCGAACCTGGGACCCAGGCGCTGTTAAGTCACAGTGCTAACCACTGTGCTACCATGCTGCCCCCGATGTAAGCTTGATAC
This sequence comes from Scyliorhinus torazame, assembly GCF_047496885.1. NCBI lineage: Eukaryota > Metazoa > Chordata > Chondrichthyes > Carcharhiniformes > Scyliorhinidae > Scyliorhinus > Scyliorhinus torazame. The sequence continues at coordinate 293,000,079 of NC_092707.1, forward strand.
TGAAAGAGGGCACATACAAATCATGCTGAGGGATAATAGCTACCCTGATCAAATCACACTCTATATCATTCAAACTCGTGAGTGAACCTAAGACCTCCACTGTTGATCCTGGCCCTGGAGGAGTGTAGGGTCTCAATGATTTGAGCAACAGATGAAGCTAGCCGTTTCAGACTGCTGCTATTCAGTCACAACACGAGTGGTATTCGTTACTAACAGGGTGCTGCCATCAAGCCAAAAAGACGTTCTGCTTATCACACAAATAAGTAATGTGAGATATGAATTTCAGTACCAGTATAATGTGACATAGGTAGGCCATAACTCCCACACACTGGCGGGCCGTATCAAATAGAATGTCCCTTCCGCTGTTCACCACGGGCAAGATACAGACCGTACATAACCGGCCGTGCTTACAAAACTCAAAACACAGTATCCAGCATTAGATATGATTCTGCGATTGGACAATATTTGTTTAATAATCCTCCGTGTGCTAAAGGTTACACTGACAATTAATTTAAGATTGTCAGTTGGGCTCGCAGTGTGCAACACTAATGCGTGCTTCAAGCCATATATATTAATATACAGAGCCCTGTTCTTTGCAAACAGACAGAACATATGCACTTGTTTCAACTGAACAAAATTAGCAACAGCCATTCCCTGGTTCAGTCTCCAGTGCATTGCTTTGACCATTCAGAGTCAACTTACCTGGCTTGAACTTAAGCAAAGCTAGGAGTTAACTGTCAATCATCAGTATACTGGTGCATTCTCCGTGGCGATGCCTCTACCAGTCCGAGTTCACTTGCCAATCAAACGGCATTCTCTTTCCATCAAATATAAATTGTTCCCTTTCATTTGGTATCCTTGCACATTGCCCAGAGGAGTGTAAGATGAAAAGCTTTGACGTGTTATTTTTCCACTGATGTTCAAGTTCTATATGACAGAATGACTGTTTAGTTTGATTCTTAAGGTAAAGAAGTTTGGTTTTCTAATTTCCGTCTTAAATCTTTTTCCTTCCGTGAAAATTTATTTTTGTGGAGTTGAAACCTGGAGCATAGTTCTTGTCAGTTCTAACATTCCACTGTTGTAATTCACAGAACATCATTGATTCAATCATAGAAGGAGGTCATTGAACCCATCATTCTCACAGGGTAATGAATAGACATCCAAACTAATTCCACTCTTCAGCTCTCTTGCGCCATTGCTTTGTACATTAGGGCACTTAAAGTTCATCATCAAGAAATGTTTAAATGTTATGAGGGTTTCTTCCTTCATTACCCTTTCAGACAATAAGTTCAGATCCCTGCCATTTTTGTACCACTTATCCTGAAATTATGTTCCCAGTTATGGACATGTGAACCTAAGAGCCCTATTAGCCACTATGTTTAGGCCTCATAATTTATACACATCAACTTGTTACACCCCCCCCCCCCCCCCCCAATCTGGCTTCCTCTTCTGTTCCAAAGAAAACAATCCTTGTGTATTCTTTCCTTGTAACAAAAATGCTCCAGACCAGGCAACATTTTCCTCTTAAATCCCTTCTGTTTCCACTCTGATGCAGTTCTCTGACAACTCCTATGTAGTCAGGGGGAATTGAAAACTGATGGTCAGAGCCTCTGTTATTTCCTCTCTAGAATCCTGGGCAGTCAAGGGAACCATTTTGTCCAGACTTAGGTGTATCCACTTTCAAAGATGTTTTATTCCTCATGTGTCCTTTCTCACCATGTTAATTTTATCGAATATTCCACACTGTTCTTCCCTTTTGCAATGTCTGTATCTCCCCGTCTTTTGTGAAAATTGACTCAAAGTATTCATTAAGAACCCTCCCAACATTCTCCAAACACAGGTTACCCTTATTGTTCCTAATATGTCCTCCTCTTTAGTTATCCTCTTGCTTTTTATGTATTTATTAATAACTGGATTTTCCTTGGTTTCACTTAAATGTTTCTTAATGTATAGTTTATCTCTACCTTTGGATCAGACTTGCTGCTTATCCTGCTCCCTATCTAGTTCATTCATTTCTGCTGTTGAAGTGTTGTGACAAAAAGTGTAAACACTGTATAATAAACCAGTTTAAGCACATTTTTTCATGCCCTCTCTTTGCTTTCCTAATTTCCTTTATCCTCTCCTTTAAGCCTCCTGACACCCCAGGGCTCTGGATTTCTTAATCCCACCCATTTCTTAAGGGAATGTACTTGCTCTGAACCCTCGCTATCTTCCTTGAATACCTCCCAGGGATCTGGCACTGGTTTACCTTCCAAGTAGCTCTTCCAGTCCACTTTTTTTAGAATTGGGAACCGTTACTTGAAGGTAAGTCAGTGCCAGGTCAGTGGGAGGCATTCAAGAAAGAATTAGGGAGTGTTCAGAAGAAGTGTGTCCAACATCCAATTATCTTTAGTGCTTCATGGGTTCTGCTTTACTTCTGGCTTGCAACTATTCCAAAAATCTCCTTCAGATAAGTGTGGTGTCTGAGAGCTGCACAAAGTGCACTACATAACTGAATTGGCAAGAATCTCCAGTTTATGTGCACGATCCGTCCATAGGTAACAGAATTTGAGGTAAACAAATTTATTAGAAATCCTGTCAGGTGCCCAAAAATAAGTTGGCTTGAATTGCTTGTGGCTTAAAGTCCGTGGTGCACTCCAGCCATAATTTGCAACAGAAGGGTCACCAGTTAGACTGGAAGCCAGATATGAAGTAATGGGGGGGGGCTACCTGAGGGTCCATTTGAGTTGTTGTCTGGACCATAAAGATGGAAAAAATGTTGTTCCTATTTTTCATTTTTAAATAATTGCCATTTTTAGTTCATAATCAAGTATTCCTGTAGTAGAATGTGCCAGTTAGAATAAATGATGAATGATTACCTGTGCTGTCAATTACTGGGTAACTGTAAATGATGGGGAGGGAGCACATAGCTAGTGATGGGCCGATTTATTATTTCAGTTTGTTCACACAAATGAATACAGGATGGGCCCTTGGCTCAGAGTGAAAGCTGACATGATTTTTAGGTGCTGTTTTCTCTTCTCCATTCTTTCATCCTTTCTCCCCTGAAGACATTGTCTCATGCTGGTTACAGTTCAAAGGGTACAAGGAAAGGGTATGACCATGTTGATTCCTAATTCCTCATTAATTACAGTGGAAATTTGAACAAATCAAAATGCTTAGCTGGAAGAATCTTGGTCATTTAAGTTTCTTAATGTATAGTTTATCTCTACCTTTGGATCAGACTTGCTGCTTATCCTGCTCCCTATCTAGTTCATTCATTTCTGCTGTTGAAGTGTTGTGACAAAAAGTGTAAACACTGTATAATAAACCAGTTTAAGCTCATCCACTCAGGAGGACGCTTTTGGGTCTATTGTGCCTGTGCTGCTTGTCTGAAAGAGCTGTGCAGTTAGCCCAGCCCTTTGCCCTGTCCCTATAGCCCTACATCTTAAAATTTGCTTTTCCAAGTATGTTTCCACCTCCCTTGTGAAAGTGACTGATTAATCTGTTTCTGCCACACTTTTCAGATGGTGCATTCCAAATCATCATAATACGAGTAAAAAAAGGTTTGTCATCGCCTTCCCTCAACTTTCTTGCCAATTATCTTAAATTTGTGTCCCCTGGTTGCTGACTCTCTTCCTATGAACTACATCAAAACTCAGTACAATTTTGAACACATGTATTAAACTTTCCATTAACTTCTTTGCTCTAAGGAGAACAATCCCACCTTCTCTCATTACTCTAAGTAATTGAATTCCTTCAATCCGGGTGGCATTCTGTTTGATTTCCTCTGTTAGATTTCCTCTGCTTCCTCTCCAAGGCCTTTCTAAAGTATGATTCCCAGAGTTGAGAAAGTTATTTTAGCTGAGGTACAACCAATGATTACAAAAGTTTAGCCTCACTTTCTTGCTTTTGACTCAGTGACCCTGATCTCCGGATGGCCGTTCCCTGGAAGGTGCATTGGCACACTCCATGAGGTCCCCTCAGTGCAAAGACCCCGCAAGAAATGCCACTGAAGTTTCAACTGCCGATGGAGAATTGCCCCACCTTTGGAATCCTCTAATGACGTCTCCAATTTTGAATTAAAATTGGTGACCTCTGAAGATTCTGACACATTTACCTGGATACCTACCAGCCCTACAAGCCCTTTCCATTCCTGGCTAAATCTACAACTGACACCTCTTTGCCTGAACCCCTTCCTGACACCCCAGATTTCTCCCCTGACCCGTCCCCGATCCACACCGACTCCTCCCCTTACCTGCCCAACACCTCTCCTCACCCACCAAAACCCGACATTGACTTATTCAATTCCCCTCCGTGACGTAGGTAGAGCTGAGAAACATCAAGGGGCAAAAAACGTTAGTGGGCATCATATATTGAACCCCAAACTGCAGTGATATTGTTGGGAATGCCATTAAACACGAAATTAGAGATGTATGTGATAAAGAAGCAACTGTAATTCTGGGTGATTTTAATCTGCATATCAATTGGGAAAATCAAAGTTGCCACAGCACTGTAGAGGAGGAATTCCTGGAGTGTATACGGGATGGTTTTCTGGATCAATACGTTGAGGAGCCTGTCATGATATGCAGACACACACATAATGATATACAGACAAGCAGCTAATGGACACAGAGAACAGGACATGACCAATAAGCAGGCAGGACACTCAGGGGTGCGATCTGACTATAAAAGACACGAGGCACTCACGAGGCACTCACACTCTGCCTCTTTCCACTGATGAACATCTAGAGAGTCAGTCACGGGTGTTGTTACAATCTCACACCTCCACCACGTGGCTAAGAGCTAGTCTGGTTCAGTCAGACAGAGGAACCACACTGAAGTTAGCAGAGAGTCAAACTCACAGAGAACTGTGCTAACTGTGCTATTAGTTCAATAAACCTGATTGAACTAACTTCAAGGTCTGGAGTAACTTTCTGATCTAAGCTGCATCCAGTTGCAGCCAGTGTTACACCAGTGTACCTAACACGACAGAGCCAATTAGGGAACAGATTATCCTAGAGTGGGTACTGTGTATGGATTCAGTTGCAATCTCGTTGAGCGAGACTCCTTGGGGATGAGCCGTGTGTACTACTAGATGCATTGCAGGAGCTTATCAAGGCTCCTGACGCAGCACCTTTCAAGTATGTGACCACTACCATCTAGGAGGACAAGGGCAGCAGATGCACGGGAACATCACAACATGGAAGTACCCCTCCAAGTCACTCTCTACCCTGACTTGGAAATATATTCCTGGGCATTCGAGCAGGGGACGGCTCAGGGCACAGACCTCATTGCCAGCCACTCAGACATTCACCATGTGCCTAGTACCAGAGTTTACTATGTTAATAGTTGATTGAAATAAAACTGCGTTGTACCATTCGCAACCGTGTTGATTCGTGTGTGTATCAGAGTACCCAACACTTCAGAGAGGGGGGAGGAAGGAGTTGTCATATCATTTATAATGGACTCTAACATTTTCCCTACTATTGATGTCAAACTAACAGGTCTGTAGTTCTCATTTTACTCCTCCTCTGCCTTCCCCTCTTACATTTACTACTCTCCGGTCTACAGGAACCTTTTCAGAGTGCATAGAATTTTAAACGGTAACCACCAATATATCCATGGTGGTTCAGTGGCTAGCACTGCTGCCTCACCACGCAATGGACCCGGGTTTGATTCCGGCCTTGGATGACTGTGCAGGGTTTGTACGTTCTCCCTGTGTCTGCGTGCGTTTCCTCCGGGTGCTCCGATTTCCTCCCACAGTCCAAAGATGTGCAGGTTAATGGATTGACCATGATAAAATTGCCCCGTGATGTCCAAAGATGTGCAGGATCGGTGGTGTTACAGGGGCAGGGTGCCTAGGTAGGTAATCTTTCAGAGGGTCAGTGCAGACTCGAAGGGCCACCTTCTGCACTGTATGAATTCTATGGATCTGTATAGTCACCACATGCAAAGCTCTGGGATGTCGATCATCTGGTCCAACCTTCGAGCCAATTAATTTTTCAAGGACTACCTCTTTCTTTTTTAAACGGTAATTTTTTTAGTTCCTCATTTTCACAAGTCTCTTGGTTCCCTAACATTTCAGGGATATTTTCTGTATCTTCCTCTGTGTGACAGACACAAAGTAATTGCATGGTTTCCCCCCATTTACCTACTCTCCATTATAAATGCTTCTGTCACCACTTGCAATGGACTCACATTTTTCCTTGCTAATCTTTTCCTTTTGACATACCTAAAGAAATGTTTGCAGTCCGCCATTTTCTCTCTCACTAGTTTGCGTTCATGTTCTCTGTTCCTTTTCTTTATCAGTTTCTTAGTCCTCCTTTGCTGGATTCTAAATTACTCCCTATCCTCAGACTTAACACTTTTTAGGCAACCTTCCCTTAATCTAATGCAATCTTGGACTTAATTTGCGTCTTCAAGGAATGTATATTTGTTGTAGACAACGTAATACTTCTTTAAATAGGTCTGTCAACTACATTCTGTGCCCTTGCCACCCTCAGTGCTTCTTCCAAGTAGTTTCAACATGGGGGAGTACTTATTCATCAGCTGATGGAGAACAGTAAATGAGAAGTAGATGGAGGTTTCCTTGTGCATGTTCTACTTTAGATTGTTCCTTGCTCTCCTCCTTTACTAATTTGAACCTTATACAATGATCCACTCTTTTTTAAAAAATATTTTTATTCTCCTTTTTCACATTTTCTCCCAGATTTGCACCCAACAAGAAACAATAATCAGTAACGAATGTAATGTCAATCCCCATATGAATAACAACGATCCCATCCTCCCACCAAACCCCAGACATTAGCCCACATGTTAACATAAACAAATGACAAAAAGGAATCAGGAATCACCCATAGTCACCATTAACGCAGACAGTCCCCCCCCCCCCCCCCCCCCACCACACACACACACCCGTATGTTCGATGTAATCCAATTCTCGAAAGTGCAAAATGAATAACGCCCATGAATTGTAGAACCCCTCCAACCTTCCCCTCAGTTCAAATTTGACCTTCTCAAAGAGTCAAGAATTCCAGCAGGTCCCCCCCACCACGCCAAGGCACGGGGTGGAGAGATTGATCTCCATCCTAACAGGATCCGCCTTCAGGCGATCCAACGAGGCGAAGGCTACAACATCTGCCTCCGCACCCGTTTCCAACCCCGGCTGGTCCGACACCCCAAATATGACCTCCCGAGGGCCCGGGTCCAGTTTCATGTGCACCACTTTAGAGATTACCCTAAAAACCTCCTTCCAGTTATCCTCCAGCTTTGGACAAGACCAAAACATATGAACATGGTTTGCGGGGCCCCCCCTGCAACGTTCACATGCATCTTCTACTCCCTCAAAGAGCCGGCTCATCCTCGCCCTCGTGAGGTGTGCTCTGTAAACCACCTTCAGCTGTATCAGCCCCAACCTCGCGCACAAGTTGGAGGCGTTCACTCTCCGGAACACCTCACTCCAGAACCCCTCCTCCATACCCTCTCCCAACTCTTCTTCCCACTTTGACTTGATCCCATCCAGCGGTGCCTTCTCCTCTTCCAAAATAGCCCCGTAAATTGCCGATACTGCCCCCTTCTCCAGTTCCCCTGTCGTCAGCATCTCCTCCAGCAATGTGGAAGCCGGCTCTATTTGGGAAGCTCTGTATCTCCTTCTTGGCAAAGTCTCGAACCTGCCTGTATCTAAATATTTCCCCCTGCTCCAGCCCATACTTCGCTCCCAGCTCCTTCAATCCTGCAAACCGACCCCCAAGAAACAAATTTTTTAGTGTCCTAATTCCTTTCTCCTCCCATCTCCGAAAATTTCCATCCCACTTCCCTGGCTCAAATCTATGGTTCCCCCGAATCGGCATTTCCCTTGACCCTGCCTCCAAGCCGAAGTGCTGGCGAAGCTGGCTCCAAATTCTCAACAAAGCTATTACAACCGGACTACCCGAGTATCCCGCCGGGAGCGGCGCTGTTGCTAGTGCCTTCAATCCCGATCCCTACAATCTCTCCCCCATTCTGACCCATTGGGAGTCAACTCCTCTAACCCAGCTCCGTTCCTTCTCCACATTCGCCGCCCAGTAATAATACATCAGGTTCGGAAGACCTAAACCTCCTGCCTGCCTTCCTCTCTGTAGTAGCACCTTTCTAATTCTGGCAACCCTCCCTTCTCATATGAACAAGGTAACCTCTCTAAAAAATATCTTTGGCAGGAAAATCGGCAGGCATTGGAAAATAAACAGAAATCGCAGCAACACGTTCAATTTAACTGCCTGTACCCGACCCGCCAGTGATAGAGGGAGAGAATCCCACCTTGCCAGACAATGATCCACTCTTATCCAAGTGTTCTGTTATGGATACTTGGTCCATTTGACCTTCCTCATTTCCCAGCACAAGATCCAGCAATGCCTCCTTCCTAATTGGACCAAGAACATAGTGGTCAAGGAAATTCTGCTGATCACATTGTAGAGATTACACCCCCTCTTTACCCTTTATTCTAATGTTATCCGATCGACATTTAGGGTAATTGGAATTTCCCAGTATCACTACTCTATAGTTCTTGCATATCTCTGGAATTTCTGTACAGATTTGCCCTCTATATTTCTCACTGTTTGGAGGCCTATGGAATGCATCCAAGAGCATGAATCAACCACCTTCTTCCATCCACTTTTTGCTTATCAATTTCAAACAAATGGATTCTGTATTTGCCTCCTTAAGGATACCTTTTTCCACCATTACAATATCTTCCCTAATCAGCAGATGTGACATGAGGCAGATCTTCTTCACATAGAGAGTGATTCAGGATTTGGAATGCACAGCTGGAGTGTGATGGAGGCAGGTTCAATCAAAGCATTCAAAAGTAATTTGACTTTTATCTGTAAAGGATGAATGTGCAAGGGCGGAATGGTGGCACAGTGGCTAGCACTGCAGCCTCAGCGCGCCAGTGGCCTTATTTTGATTCCGACCTCGGGTGACTGTCTGTGTAGAGTTTGTACGTTCTCCCCGTGTCTGCGTGGGTTTCCTCCAGGTGCTCCGGTTTCCTCCCACAGTCCAAAGATGTGCAGGTTAGGTGGATTGGTCATGCTAAATTGCCCATTAGGGTGGGGTTGCAGGAATAGGGTGGGGGATTGGACCTAGGTAGGATGGCCTTTTGAAGGGTCAGTGGTGACTTGATGGGCTGAATGGCCTCCTTCTGCACTGTCAGGATTCTATTCTACGGTTATAGGGAGAGTTTGAGTGAGCAATTCGCCTTGTGCCATTCTCCCAGAAAGCCCCTACAGACACAATGGCTGAATGGCCTCCTTCGATGCTGTAACATTTCTATTATACCGTAATTGAGTACTACCATCCCATCTCCATTTTCCCCATCTTCCTATTTCCTGAACACTTTTTATCCCTGAATCCTAAGTATCCAATCATCAGCATTTGTATGTCACATTTCCATTATTGCTACGACATCATATTAGCACAATAATAGCAGTCGGCATAAGGAGGGAGGGTGTGTTGTGTATTCTAAAAGGCATTAAGGTGGACAAGTCCCCAGGTCCGGATGGGATCTATCCCAGTTTATTGAGGGAAGTGAGAGAGGAAATAGCTGGGGCCTTAACAGATATTTTTGCAGCATCCTTGAACACGGGTGAGGCACCAGAGGACTGGAGAATTGCTAATGTTGTCCCCTTGTTTAAGAAGGGTAGCAGGGATAATCCAGGTAATTATAGACTGGTGAGCCTGACGTCAGTGGTAGGGAAGCTGCTGGAGAAGATACTGAGGGATAGGATCTATTCCCATTTGGAAGAAAATGGGCTTATCAGTGATAGGCAACATGGTTTTGTGCAGGGAAGGTCATGTCTTACCAACTTAATAGAATTGTTTGAGGAAGTGACAAAGTTGATTGATGAGGGAAGGGCTGTAGATGTTATATACATGGACTTCAGTAAGGCACTTGATAACGTTCCCCATGGTAGGCTGATGGAGAAAGTGAAATCTTATGGGGTCCAGGGTGTATTAGCTAGATGGATAAAGAACTGGCTGGGCAACAGGAGACAGAGAGTAGTAGTGGAAGGGAGTTTCTCAAAATGGAGAACTGTGACCATTGGTGTTCCACAGGGATTCGTGCTGGGACCACTGTTGTTTGTGATATACATAAATGATCTGGAGGAAGGTATAGGTGGTCTGATTAGCAAGTTTGCAGATGACACTAAGATTGGCGGAGTAGTAGATAGTGGAGGGGACTGTCAGAGAATACAGCAGAATATAGATAGATTGGAGAGTTGGGCGGAGAAATGGCAGATGGAGTTCAATCCGGGCAAATGCGAGGTGATGTATTTTGGAAGATCAGTTCAAGAGCGAACTATACGGTAAATGAAAAATCCCTGGGGAAAATTGATGTACAGAGAGATCTGGGTGTTCAGGTCCATTGTACCCTGAAGGTGGCTGCGCAGGTCGATAGAGTGGTCAAGAAGGCATACGGCATGCTTTCCTTCATCGGAAGGGGTATTGAGTACAAGAGTTAGCAGGTCATGTTACAGTTGTATAAGACTTTGGTTCGGCCACATTTGGAATACTGCGTACAGTTCTGGTCGCCACATTACCAAAAGGATGTGGATGCTTTGGAGAAGGTGCAGAGGAGGCTCACCAGGATGTTGCCTGGTATGGAGGGCACTAGCTATGAAGAGAGGTTGAGTAGATTAGGATCATTTTCATTAGAAAGACGGAGGTTGAGGGGGGACCTGATTGAGGTCTACAAAATCATGAGAGGTATAGACAGGGTGGATAGCAAGAAGCTTTTTCCCAGAGTGGGAGACTCAGTTACTAGGGGTCACGAGTTCAAGGTGAAAGGGGAAAAGTTTAAGGAAGATATGCGTGTAAAGTTCTTTACGCAGAGGGTGGTGGGTGCCTGGAACGCATTGCCGGCGGAGGTGGTAGAGGCGGGCATGATAGCGTTATTTAAGATGTATCTAGACAGATACATGAATGGGTGGGGAACAGAGGGATACAGATCCTTAGAAAATAGGCTACAGTTTTAGATAGAGGATCTGGATCGGCGCAGGCTTGGAGGGCCGAAGGGCCTGTTCCTGTGCTGTAATTTTTCTTTGTTCTTTGTTCACAATGCTATTTGTGCTTCTCGCTCACCAAACCTATTTACAACATTCTCTCTTCTCTGCTTTTCCTGATGCCCATCTCCCTGTCAATTTAGTTTACACCCACCCTGACCATATTCTTGAAGTTTCCCACGATGATACTGGTCACAGTCATGCCTCTATAATATCTTCTTCCTGAGCTCAGTTGTTACAATGTCCATAAAGATCAATCACATTTAAAGATAAATTAAAACTTTTAGTTAATAGTTTTGAACTTACTGTTGAAAAAATGACACAAGTATTTCAGATTTTAAAAAGTTTGCTGTAACAAAAAACTAAAGTACTATTGGCTAAACGCTGTTTTTTTTTTTGTAGGTAACTTCTATTTTAAACTATAGAGAGGAGCAGTCCCCTTTGACACTTATCATCCATCACCCTCTCCATGGAATACAGTTCTTAGAGCCAACAGTTCACAGTTATTCCATGCTTCCAATAGGTTCCTGTATCCCGTTCTGCCAAGTGATAAATTTGCCTCCAGGTGCTTTCCTCAATTTTCAGAAAGTTTCTTAAATCCACCACCAACAAAAAAGCCTGTTCCAATGATTTATCTTCCCCCATCCATGTCAGAACATATCTCCCAGAATCCATACAAGACTGCAAGATGCATTTATTTGACTAGAGGCGTCTCGCTTCCACACCCTGCCTTGATGGCTTCAAAGTTGAGCAGCCTTCTATCTCTGCTGACCACGCACAACCTCTGTTGTCTGTCTGTGCTATTAATGATCTGTGTGACATCCTGCAGCCTGATCTCAAAAATACATTCCTCTGCTCTCCTCCACATGGCAACATGAAGCACATTAACTTTGTACCTCGGTAGAAATACTACCTAGCTATCCTTGATCCCAACTTCTTTTCATCTTAGAATAAACAGCTGACAGCACAATTTTTTGCAACCCAATACCAGCAATACTTCAGAAGGTTCAAAATTCTACTCATTGTAAACTCAGAGACTGCAGCCGTGGTCTCCAAACGTAAATATCTTCCCCCACCTTCTCAGTAAAACAATCTAAACCTTACTTTGATCCCCAACAGTCAAACCACCCAGGCTTACTGTCAGTCAGATATAGGACACGTGACTCCCTTCATATCCCCTAAATTTGGAGTAATGTCCAAAAATAGAATAATCTTATAAACCTCATTATTATAACATCTCTCTCCAAAGAATGAAAGGTCATCACCATAGCAATGAGACTTTATAAACATTATCCCAAAATGTAGCAGCTTGTAGTATTCATATACTTGAATAACTAATTTACAATTAACGTGCTATATCCAGTGCTAGTAAAATTATTCACCCATGTGCTGCATAGTATGTTAAACAGTGGCAGCATCACAGTGCTTAACTTGTATCAACCAAACACATGTGCTACTTCAGACTTGGTCTTCCTCCTGGTGATTTTAAAGTCTTTCCTCTGAAGTGATGTTTTGTTGCTCCGCACCTTTCTTATGCCAATTGAAGTCCATTTTGTTTCTATGGTCCTTGGTTAAGAGATGGAACAATTGATTCATTCTGGGAAACTTTGTCAAGGGCAATATTGCTGACTTCTGATAGTCCCTCTGGTTTTTTGACTCTGGCAGATGTAAAATGTAAATTCAGAAAAAGAGGCTTTTTACCCTCTGGATTCAGTATTTCCTTTTGCTTTCCTTTAGAATCAGTTGGTGGACCACTTGGCCCAAGTTTTAACATTTGATCTCTATTTTTTTCACTGCTGCAGCTTTTAAATGTCTTGTCTGAAAAGAAAGAATCGACAGGGTAACTGGGAAGAGGAGGGGGAATGGCTGTGATGAATATAAGAATTTCAGATGCGCTGTATTATAGGTATTTGGTGCAGTAAGGGTTAAAACCTGGATTGGTATGTGTGTGACTGCTGAAGCTGAAGACATACAGCCAGTTTCCGCATGGGCTTAACACGAGTCAGATCTTTTCTTTCAAGCCGTGTCAAGAGCTCTCTTTTTCTCAAAGAACATCTCTGTAAAGGGGCGGCACAGTGGTTAGAACTGCTGCCTCACCGCGCTAGGGACCCGGTTTCAATTCCGATCTTGGGTTTCCTCTGGGTGTTACGGTCTCCTCCCACAGCCCAAAGGTGTGCAGCTTAGTTGGATTGGCCATGCTAAATTATCCTTGAAGCAGGCATTTTCAAAGTGAAGGTCGCAGGCGGGTGTCGGGAGGGTCGCGGAGCTGTCCGTCGCAGCGCTCCCGATTGCGCAAATTTGCGTGCAACAGCTGCAGCAGCCAGCTTTTAACAACGACTGCCGTTACCATATTAAAAAATGCGGACGCACTATGCATGCGTGCCTGCTCATCGGTGCGCATGCGCAGAGCCACTTAGTGATAACACAGTGACTCGCCGAATTTGTGATATTGCTGAGAATTTAGAAGCCCAGCTTATTTCTCGTTTAAAATCAGTGTAGAAGTTCTCAATTCAACTGGATGAAAGTACAGACGTTTCAGATTGTGAACCTTGCTAGTTTACATTCGGTATGTTTGGCACAATGAATTTGTTGTGCTACCTGACTTTACCAACCCACGTAACTGGTGTAGAAATTTTTGAAGCATTGAATAGTTTTGTGGTTGGAAAGTGCGGGCTTGACTGGCTTTGTTGCAGAGGAATTACAAGTGATGGAGCAGCCAACATGACTGGGAAAAACAGCAGAGTTATAGTAAGGATTAAGGAGGCAGCTGCTCAGGACATTGTTTGGAATCATTATTTTATTCACCGTGAGGCATTGGCATCAAAAGGAATTCCATCCGATCTTTAAGTGGTGTTGAAAGGAATTGTGAAAGTTGTGAATTTAATTAAACGCAGCCCACTCAATACCAAACTTTTTGACACTCTGCGTTCCGATATGGGGGCTGAGCACACACATTTGTTGATCCACACAGAAGTACGTTGGCCGTCAAGGGGTCGGGTGCTACTCAGAGTTTACGAACTGAGGTACGAAATCCACGCTTTCCTCCTCGAGAAATTGTCCTCTGGGTGATTCATTGTTGGTGAAACTTGGATGCTAACAATGTCTTACCTTGCAGGCATCTTTTCAATTCTAAATGAACTGAACCTTAAATTGCAAGGAAAGGATGATGATTGCTTTTGGCATTGTGAAGAAATCGAAGCTTTCGAAAATACATTGAAAATTTGGGCAATTGCGAATGCAAAGACTATGGGCACAATTCTCCGAAGCTGCGCCAGTTGGGAGAATCGCCGGCCGCGCAATTGTATCACGCGACGCCGGTCCGACACCATCCCGCCATTCTCCCAACCTGCGAGAATGGTCCCGTCGAGTTCTGCGCTGCGCCAGCCGGAGAATCGCGCGAGACACTCACAACGGCGATTCTCCGGTACCCCCGCTATTCGCCGGCCCGGATGGGCCGAGCGGCTGCTCCAACACGACAGGTTCCCGTCGGCGCCGTCCACACCTGGTCGCTGCCGGCGGGAACTGTGCGGGAACGCTGGGGGGGGGAGCGGGGAGAGAGAGGGGTTCCTTCACCAGGGGGGGGGGGCTCCGATGGAGTCTGGCCCACGATGGATCCAATCCAATTTCTCATTGTTTGAGTGGGAGCAAAGATAGCAGTTAAGGATATTGTATTCAATGCATTGTTTAAGGAGTACTTGTTAATTATTTTCTGGTGTGATGTTAAAGATATCTGAATACTGCGTTAGTAATAAAGTTTGTTTTACTATACCATATCCCTATTTCTTCATGTCATCACTCCTGGAGCTAAGTATCTTTTACTCAGTGTTACAAAATTCTGTTGGGGTCTTGTCTGGGATTGTAATAATGTCAGTAAGTGAATTGCTCATCTAGAGAGCCAGCACAGACATGATGTACTGAATGGCCTCCTTCTGTGTTGTAATAATCTGTAAATACACAAAAGATATTTCAGCTAAGCAAAAATCCGAGTTTTCTATCACAAAGAACAATACAGCACAGGAACAGGCCCTTCGGCCCTCCAAGCCTGCGCCGATCACGTGTCCTATCTAGACCAAACGCCTGTATCCTAAAGAACTCCTGTTCAAACACAGGATTATTGTTCCCCTTTCATTGCTTTAAGAATAATTTTGGGTGGATTATGTTGATGTTCTGACAAAAGTCCTTGATAGTCCTTTTTAATGATCTCTCTCCGTTTTCTCCATTCTGTTTTTCTTCTTCCCATATCGTACGAGCTTTGTCCGCTCATTTCTGAGCAAGTGTCACAGCTGCTTTTTGGAGTTTTATATTCCACTTTAATGTGGCCTCATAATTCTACTGTACCAGCATTAGCTACAAATAAGTTCTCTTGCATCAAAAGCCCTGTCTTTCTTTGGTTATCCATCAGCCTGGAGCACTGTTGCTGTATTTTGTTTTGACACCTGTGACTTAAGATCTGCAGGCATGTTCAAAACAGACAGATTCAGTTTGTTTGCATTTAATTTTAACTCTTTGTTGTCAGTTAGAGTTTTTAAGCATTCTTCATTCTCAAAAGTCCGAACTTTTTGTTCTTTGGTAGCATTAGTGCAAAACAGTTCTTTCTGCACCAGGATTACAAGTACATTGTCACTTTCAATAGACTTGCCTCCAATCCTAGGAGATGGCAACACCTTATCCCTCTCAAGGCCACTCCTAGTATTAAATCAACATTTTTAATAGGCAATTGAGACACCCCTCCAACAATAACAGACTCATTGACTAAAGCGCAGTTTAAATGCACTTTACACAATAGGATAGGTTAATAATTTCCAGCAATAACCCTGTTTTCTCTTTTGTAAACTTTCTGGGGAAAGATTCACATCTTGTGCAAACCTCAAGCTTCTCACCAAACCTATATCCAGCCTAATCTTGTTGGGTTCAAGTTACTTCACCCTTAAATGCACAATTCCCATAATCTTTTGTGCTCCCCTCACACTCACTGTAAATATATTAGATTTTAATCAGTTTTTGACCAGCTCCACCTACTGACAAAGGCATTCTCTGCCGCAACACCAGACACACTGTTAAAAACTGCTAGCTTTGGTCTTTACTTCCAGTAGTCTGCTTGTATATGTCTGGACTTATGACAATAAAAACATGTTGTTCTTCTTTAATTAACCCTGTTCGCTATCGTTTCATTTCTGCCATCCCCTCATGGTTATTAGTATCCTGCTCACATGGGTGGCATGGTAGCACAGTGGTTAGCACTGTTGCTTCCCAGTGAGAGGGTCCCAGGTTCGATTCCGACTTGGGTCACTGTCTGTGCAAAGTCTGCATGTCTCCCCGTGTCTGTGTGAGTTTCCTCTGGGTTTCCTCTCCCAAGTCCCGAAAGATGTGCTATTAGGTGAATTGGACATTCTGAATTCTCCCTCTGTGTACCCAAACCGGCGCCGGAATGTGGCGGCTAGGGGATTTGAACAGTAACTTCATTGCACTGTTAATGTAGGCCTACTTGTGACACTAATAAAGATTATTATTATTTTTAACTTGTTTACCTCTAGCTTTTCTGTGGGAACCTGGTCGCAGAGGAATATGGCACCTCTCTCAGGTTTTCTAAATCTTGCTCTAACTTAATTGACCTGTACCATTGATCAAAGACCATCTCTTTTTCTCCTGCAAATTCTACACATATCTAATTCTGTCTCCTCCTCAAGCTTCAGCATAGCAGTCTTAACTGTCTTAATCTGTAGACTGATCATCAGAAATAGTTAAATTAACGCCAATGTTTTTCCTACTGAAACACTTTGCATTAGGATTGTTCAAATTGTTTTTGGTCATTGTAACTTTGTAGCAATTTTCTCAACTGATACCAAATAGATTTCAATTCCTTCTTCATTGCATTTAGGCACTAAGTGAATATTCCTTGCTAATAAAAATACAGGAATCATCATAAAATTTATCTGTTGCTCCCTGTTCGTGTAATTTAAGCCTTCTCTGTCCAGTTCAAATATCCTGGCTTCTCTTTCTCTTTGAAAATCCAATTCAAGCTTTTGCATTTCCCTGTTTTTCTTTTTGTTTCCCACCGAGTTCAAGCTCAATTTTTAACATTCTTGTTCCTAATTCAAATTGCTTTGTCTGCAATTGGATCCTAGACAACTCGATTTGCATTTTATCTGGATTATCTTTTTCTTCTTGAAGGTTCATATGTTGAGCCAATAATTCAACTATTTCTCCTATCATTGTTCCTACTTGTAACTCTGCCACTGCTTGTAACGTGGCCTTTGTTACCCGTTGCAAGGATCTCAAAGATTAATCCTCTTCTGAGGAAGGTTTCTGCAATAGACGGCCATTTTAACTTTCCAATGAAGGCAGAAAAAAATCACTGATATCTTGTTCACATAAACCATTGCTAAACTCACTGTAGCCTCTGGATTCAAAATGCTGCAAAGAGCCCCCAATTTTGTGTGTCTCTCATGAGACCGATAATGTTTAAAAATAAATTTGAACTTCCGGTTAATAGTTGAAAAAATGATACATCAAAGGTTTCACATTTTAAAACTTTTACTACAACAAATCATGCAATCATTGAAGGTTTTTGGCACAGAAAGAGGCCATTTGGTATTTTGTGTCTGCCCCAGCTGAAAAACAAGCCACCCAGCCTAATCCTACTTTCCAACATTTGGTCTATAGCCTTGCAGGTTACGACACTTGAGGTGTACATGTAGACACATTTTAAATGAGTTGAGGGTTTCTGCCTCTACTTTTCAGGCAGTGAATTCCAGACCCTTACTACACTCTAGTGAAGAAAATGTTCCTCATCTTCTCTCTATTCTCTCTGCCAATCACTTTCAATCTATGGCCCCGAGTCACTGATCCCTCTACTAAGGTAAATGGGTCCTTCCACTCTTGTGTTCATGGAGGACATATGGTGAAAGATAAAATCTTGGATGCAAAATCTAAATAGTCCACAAGTGAGGATCATTGATACTGTTGGCATGTAATTGCAGGAAAATCAACTAAGTTTCCAAAGTAACTCAAGTGCCTGAAGAAAGTTAAAAGCCCATTAATAACTGAACACTTAGAACTTGGCAACAAAACTGCACTTAACAATACAAAGAAAGCTGCAAACATTCTGATGCACCAACTCAATATGCATAGTTGGAATATTCCACCATATGGAACATGGATCAGACACATCCTGTAATTCCCAGCGATTCAGTGGTCAGTGATAAAAGGGTTTTGTCAAGCCCATGTTTTATTGCTTTGTAATCTTATAGTCCTCACTAAAATTATACATCGTGTGAGACAAAAACATTTGGACAGCCCTTTAAGCACAAGAAAATATTTATACACTGTAACTTACTACTTCTGAATTAGTTCAACGTTGTCAACTTTCACATGTTCAAAAATTTACAAAGTCCAATTCTCATCTCACCGTTCAAATTAATTCGCTTTCCAACATAAATTAAATGAAAGTCTTGCCCTTTTATTTCCACAGATGATTCTTCCACATCAACATTATTGGGTTCAAATAGCAACAAGCCATTATGAACTTGGAGGAGTTGTCTGCCAAAGATGAAGAACTGATGTGGCTGTGGAAAGGGTGGGGATTGAAGGGATCAGAACATGAGCCTAGACTGTAAATACACAAGTGGGATATCTCACTTTTAGGTATCAACAGGAATAATTAGGATAATTCAGCCACTGGTAATCTATATGACAGCATTGGGAAGAGAGTGCAAAATATTATCAAAATTACGACAACCATAGACTATGGTTGTTAAGAGCACAGTATACTACTCACACTTGAGAGCACACTGTTCCCCTTTACAGTATAAGGAGCTTTTCCATGAACAACAGATAAGTGTGAGGTGATGCACTTGGGCAGGACAAACAAGGCAAGAGAATACATGATAAACAGAAGGACCCTGGGAAGCACCAAGGATCAGAGGGATTTTGGTTTGCATGTACACTGGTCCCTTAAAGTAGCAGAACGGGTGGATACAGCGGTTAAGAAGGCATACTTGCCTTTATTAGCCGAAGCATAGAGTTTAAGAGCAGGGAGGTTATACTGGAACTGTATAAATCGTTGGTTAGGCCACAAGAGTGTTGTGTGCAGTTCTGGAATACACAATGTAAGGAGGAGATGTGATAGCACTGGAAAGGGTGCAGATGAGATTTACCAGGATGTTGCCTGGGCTGAAGAGTTTTAGATTGGATAGACTTGGATTGTTTTCCTTAGAGCAAAGGAGATTGAGGGGGGACATGATTGAGATGTATAGAATTATGAGGGACATAGATAGAATAGACAGGAAGCAATGTTTCCTCTTGGTGGAGGGATCAATGACCAGGTGCGATAAATTTAAGCTAAACGGCAGGAGATTTGGAGGGAATGTGAGGAAAAATGTTTTCACACGGAGGGTGGTGGGAATCTGGAACTCGCTGCCTGAAAGGGTGGTGGAGGCAGAGACCATCATAACATTTAATAAATGCTTAGATGTGCACTTGCGATGCCAAGGCATACTAGGATATGGGCCAAGTGCTGGAAAATGGGATTAGAATAGTTAGGTGATGGTTTTTGACCAGCGATGGGCCCAAGGACCTGTTCTCTGCTGCAGACCTCCATGACTCTTAACACCTTTGTATCAGATGTAAATCACCTTGAGGAGAAGGAGAGCACTATGTCCTATATGCCTTTCCATCTGGAAATGTTCAAGTATTTAACATGACTATTTTTTTGGAACTCCTCAAAGACAAATGTATGAAATCTGAAAACGGTCACAAAAATAGTGGCCGGGATTCTCCGAGCGTCCACGCCGAAATGGCGCTCGGTGCGGGGACGGAGAATGGGGACTCAGTCCCGTGATCGGGTCCGATGCTGGGACGCGATTCTCCGGTGACCGGAGCATCTCCGCCAGTCGCACGGGCTCGGTTGACGCAGCGCCTGTCGGGGGCCGTTGAAAGAGGCTCCCGCGCCGATTCTCCATGGTTGTCCAGCCGAGTTCCCGCCGCCGTGGTTCACGTATGGTTCCACCCGGTGGGAGCTTGGCGTCGCGGCTGCGGTGGCCGTCCTGGTGGGGGGGCGAGGGGATTAGTCTCTGGGGGCGGCCTCCACAATTACCAGGCCCGCGATCGGGCTCCGACGCAGCTCCGGCTGCGGGTCCGGAAAATCCTACCCTTTGTCTCATATCAAAATTAATGTCACAGAATTATATGTACATTTCATGGCATCTTTGACTTCTATGTAGCAATAGTTTGGTACTTGAGAGAATGAGATTCAAATGCTACTTGTTATTCAATATGTATTGTAAATATTTGTAGATAATCAGTAAAAGTGCAATTCCCGATATAGTTAAATTCTGTTTGGAATAAATGATTTCTATTAATCACTTATTTGTTATCTCGCTTTCTTTCTCTCTCTCTCTGTCTCTGTCTCTCTGCTATGATATTTTTCCTTGTGCATTTTGTATATGTGTTGCAAATAAACTCCCAATCTGACACTTCAATTCAAACAGGTTGGGAAATCATGTATCACTTGTTTTCTGCTTTTACACTCTTGCTCCCACTTTGAATTCCAACATTTTGTAAATAAATATTATTTGTCATAACCTTGAATTTACATAAGGAGATGTTAACATGCTGCTTTTGTGTTGCTCAGCGATGTGAGTTTTATTCTAACGTATTGACACTCTCATGTCTGCAAGATTCACTGATTTGCCACTAATTAATATGGGCAAAATGGATTATTATATGAATGCACTGTTCAAAACACATTTCTCAACTCAGACGAGAATGTGGTGATATGTTTAATCTTTGGGAGTCAAGTGGAAATACTTCAAAGAAGCAGTAACATCCAAGTTTCTGTTTTACAATGGGTGCAAAGTGGTTGATGAAGAAATAGACTG
Source organism: Scyliorhinus torazame (assembly GCF_047496885.1). NCBI lineage: Eukaryota > Metazoa > Chordata > Chondrichthyes > Carcharhiniformes > Scyliorhinidae > Scyliorhinus > Scyliorhinus torazame. Next base: position 293,020,972 of record NC_092707.1, read on the forward strand.
TTAGAAAGTCACGTTATAAAGCCCAATCGGATTTCCTAACAAAACACTGCATTATTTTCTTTTGCTGACAGGGAGAGAACGGATCAAATTAGATGGAATTTGTGATATAGGTCCACAAGCGCTCAATGAAACTATCACAAGTGCGTTCACAAGTAATTTTATTCCAGCCTGTGACTAAAAATAGAGGTTGCTTGTGAGAGGGATTATTTTGAAAGTATAATAGTTAAGTTCACATATTTCATAGCATAGTTGTTTGAGCACTTTTCTATTTTGATTTAATTTAATTAATATCTTAGAAGCAAGCTTCATGAAAATCATCTTACTTTGCCATGTGAGAGTACCTTTAAGAAATGGGTGTTTATTACTGCAGTGATGTCAGAGTGTGGATGGAGCTCGGCTGTCTGTCAGCTTTTAGTTACACTTTGAGAAAAGCTTGGGTGTGTCTCTGTTTTTGGATGTGCTTCTGTTAAAAGTTTTTTTTAAAGTCTTATGGATGTTAAAAGGAAAGTAAGGATTACTTAATGGTGTATTCTTTGGGGGTTGTATTTGAATTAATGGTTGCTAAGATGTTCACTGTATGGTTTAAAAAGGTTACTTGAGTTCATAGAATAAACATTGCTTTGCTTTAAAAAATACTTTTCGATTTATGCTGTACCACACCTGTAGAGTGGGCCGTGTGTTCCCCATACCACAATCTTAAAAGTTGTGGGTCAGGTGAACGCCATGATATACTTTGGGGTTCTCTAAACCCTGGCCCATAACAAATTTAGGGCTCGAGGGGGATAAAAGTCAATCTATTGGATTGGCTTGGTGAACTTAAAGACAAGTGAGGGGTGAGCATATTGTGGTGGCTTTTCAGGTGTGGTATTCCAGTTTAAGTGAGAAGTGTGTTGTGGACAATGGCTCTTTCAGAGGCTCTGAAGTTTTTGGGGGTGGAGACAGTCACACGCAGTACCTTACGGACAGAGACTAAAAGCAGATTGTTAGATTTGGCAAAAACATTGCAGTTAACATTACCTGACAAAATGTGAAAAGATGAGGTAATTATGGCGGTGGCTAAGCATTTAAAGTTGCCTGAGATACAGTTTGACTCATTGGAAATGGCAAAAATTCAGTAACATATTAAACAAATGGAACATGAGAAAGAATTAAAACAACTTGAATATGAAAGAGATAGAGATGAAAGAGAAAGAGAAAGGGAGATACAGATCAGGGAACAAGATAAGGAGAGAGAGTTTGAACTTCAGAAAATGGCCATGAAACATGACAGTCAGTTAAAATTGGCAGACAGAAAGAGAAACGTACAGTTGGACGATAGTCATGAGGATAGTGAGAAAGAGCGTCATAGTTGAAGGCTTGGTCGGGGTCTATTCAAATATGTCCACACATTGCCAAAGTTTGATGAGAAGGAGGTAGAAGCCTTTTTCATTTCATTTGAGAAGATAGTTAAACAAATGAAATGGTCACAGGACATGTGGGCATTACTGATTCAAACAAAGCTGCTAGGTAGGGCTAGTGAAGTGTTTGGATCACTACCGGAGGAGGTATCTGGGACGTATGAGGAGGTGAAAAAATCCATCTTAGGTGCATATGACCTAGTGCCTGAAGCCTACAGACAAAGGTTTAGAAATTTAAGGAAAGTATTTGGTCAAACATAAATGGAGTTTGAAAGGCTCAAACAGAGTAATTTTGATACGTGGATAAGGGCTTTGAAAATAGACCAAACGTATGAAGCTCTCAGAGAAATTATACTTTTTGAGGAGTTTAAAAATTCAATTCCTGATGTAGTGAGAACTCATTTGGAAGAGCAGAGGGTTAAAACTGCGAGATTAGCAGCAAAAATGGCAGATGATTATGAATTAGTTCATAAATCAAAGCTTGGTTTCCAACATCAGTTTCAGCCTGTGAGGGATAGAAACTGGGGACATGAGAAATACTCAAGTGGTAAAGGTAAAGGTGATCTGATTGGAGATAATAAGGGAAGTGTACCTCAGATTAAAAAAGAAATCCAGGAGGGTGGAAGAGACATGAAAAGTGTCAAATGTTTTCACTGTAATAAACTAGGCCATGTAAAGTCACAGTGTTGGTGGTTGAAGAAAAGCACTGGGAAGGCTGATGTGGTCAAACAGGATAAGACAGTGGGGTTTGTTGAAGTGGTAAAGGAAAGCCCAAGTGAAGCGAAGGAGGTGCAAAAGATTGTACAGCCTGATCAAGAGGCGATTGATAAGAAGGTGCCAAATCTCTTTAAAGAATTTACTTGTGTGGGTAAAGTTTACTCGTGTGTATCAGGAGGAGCAGGTAAAGTAGTCACAATTTTAAGAGATACGGGAGCTAGTCAACCTTTAATGGTAAGAGATGAGGAGTTATGTAGTTTGGGAAGTATATTGCCAGAAAAGGTGGTAATATGTGGAATTCAGGGTGAGAATTCAGGGTGAGAGGAGTAGTGTTCCATTATATAAGGTACGGTTGGAAAATCCAGTGAAGAGTGGTGAAGTGGTAGTAGGAATAATAGAGAAACTATCTTGTCCAGGAATACGGTTTATCTTGGGTAATGATATAGCTGGATTGCAGGTGGGAGTGATGCCTACTGTGGTTGATAAGCCAGTGGAAAATCAGACAACTGACGTGTTGAAGGACGTATATCCTGGGATTTTTCCGGATTGTGTAGTAACAAGGTCGCAAAGTCACAGGTTAAGACAAGAGGAGAAATCAAAGGATGAAGTGGAAGTGCAATTATCAGAAACTATTTTTGATCAGATGGTTGAAAAGAGCAAAAACAGGTGGAGGATGAGGCGGATATTTTTAGTTCAGGAAAATTGGCGAAGTTACAACAGAAAGATATAGAAATAAAACATATGTATCAGAAAGCATACACGGAAGAGGAATCTGCATGTATACCAGAGTGTTATTACCGTAAAAGTGATGTCTTGATGAGAAAATGGAGACCTTTACATATGCAGGCAGATGAAAAGTGGGCAGAAGTTCATCAAGTAGCATTGCCGGTAGGGTATAGAAAGGAAGTGTTGCGAGTTGCACATGAGGTACCAGTGGGAGGTCATTTGGGAATAAGGAAAACTCAAGCTAAAATACAAAAACATTTTTATTGGCCTGGACTACATAAAGATGTAGTTAAATTTTGTAAATCATGTCACACATGTCAGGTGATAGGGAAACCTCAAGCAGTGATAAAACCATCGCCCTTAATACTCATTCCAGCATTTAAGGAACCTTTTACAAGGGTCCTAATTGATTGCGTAGGACCGCTTCCTAAAACGAAAAGGGAGAATCAATATCTTTTGACTATAATGGATGTGTCTACTAGGTTTCCAGAGGCCAATCCAGTACGTAATATTACAGCTGAAAAGATTATGGAGGAGTTACTTAAATTCTTTGACAGATGTGGTCCACCCTCAGAAATACAATCGGATCAAGGATCAAATTTTACCTCAAGGTTATTCAAAGAAGTTATGGATAGCTTAGGAATAAAACAATTTAAATCAACTGCGTACCATCTAGAATCGCAGGGGGTGTTAGAAAGGTGGCATCAGACATTAAAGACAATGTTGAGGGCTTATTGTCATGATTATCCAGAGGATTGGGATACAAGAATTCCATTCGTACTGTTTGCAATTAGGGATGCACCTAATGAGTGAGTCAACCAAATTCAGTCCTTTTGAACTAATTTTTGGTCATGGGGTAAGAGGACCACTTAAATTGATTGAGGAAAAATTGTTGAGTGAGAAATCGGAAATTACATTATTGGATTACGTGTCAAATTTTAGGGAACGATTAAATAGAGCAGGTGAATTGGCTAGACAACATTTAAAAGTTGCACAAAATGTGATGAAACCGGTAGCGGACAAGAAATCCAAAGTTCGTAGTTTTGCCAGTGGAGATAGAGTTTTAATGTTGTTACCAGTGGTAGGTGAGCCTTTAAAAGCTAGGTTTTGTGGACCTTATCAGATTGAACGGAAAATAAGCGAGGTGAATTATGTGGTAAAAATGCCGGATAGAAGGAAAACTCACCGAGTGTGCCATGTGAGTATGCTTAAAAGGTACCTTGAAAGGGAAGGAGAGAAATAGGAGGAGGTTTTAATGATTCTAACTCAGTGATGAACCAAATCCAGATGACTGTGAATTTGACATACCTCAAATTAAATTGGAAAATGAGGATGTTCTTAAAAATTTGGTTAAATTGTTGAGTTCCCTTCCAGAGGAAAAACAAACTGGCCTGAAAGAATTATTGATATCACGTGGGCAAGTTTGTAGAGATAAATTGAGAAGTACTAAAATGGCTGTACATGATGTAGATGTGGGAAATGCTGTTCCAATCAAACAACATCCGACCCTTTAAAATTGGCACAGGTTAACAAAGAGATTGAGAGTATGCTTAAAAATGGCATAAGTGAAGTGGGTTGCAGCCAATGGAGCTCACCCATAGTGATGGTACCTAAACCAGACAGTACCAAATGGTTGTGTGTGGTCTACAGAAAGGTTAGTGCAGTTACAAGAATGGATTCTTATCCTATCCCATGTTTGGAGGATTGCATTGAGAAGGTGGGACAATCAGCTTGTATTTCCAAATTGGATTTACTCAAAGGTTACTGGCAGGTACCTTTATCCGAAAGGGTGAAGGAAATTTCAGCTTTTATGATTCCAGATGGTATATACCAATTCAAAGTTATGCCATTTGGCATGAAAAATGCCCCAGCCACATTTCAACAGTTAACTAACAAAGTTGTTTCAGGATTACCCAATTGTGCGGTATAGATCGATGATCTGGTAATTTTCAGCCAGACATGGAAAGAACATTTAAAACATCTGATGGAGTTATTTGATCGACTTCAGGAGGTGGGTTTGGTGGTAAACCTAGCCAAAAGTGAATTTGGAAAACCCAAGTCACTTTCCTTGAGGAGTTTCCGATACCCTCAAGACGAAGGGAAATTATGCAATTTCTTGGTATGAATGGATTCTACCGGAAATTTGTGCCAAAGGTTTGTAACATGGTTGCTCCACTGATAGATTTGCTGAAGAAACGTCAAAAACTTCAGTGGTCAGTGGACTTTCAACAGGCATTTGACTGCCTGAAAGCTGTGATAACCAATGCTCCTGTGTTGGAGAATTACAAGGGACTCTGGTCAGATTGAACTAAAGTATCTGACTTTAAAGAGAAATGCCGAAGCATAGAGAAATGGACAGATCGTGCAGAGACCTTCTTGTCCAAAGAGACTGTCAATCAAGAGGGATTCCAGTTGGAGGAAGACGAACAAAAAAAAAAAGGACTATATTATTATACCTGTTTGCGTGTGTTGTTTTTTGAAACGAAAAAGTTTATTTACTGTGTGCATTTCTTAAAGGATAGTGAAAAGGTGAAAAATTAAACTATCTTGAAGTTGATGGTTTATTTTCTTTCTTGGGGGGAGGTGTCATGTGAGAGTACCTTTAAGAAACGGGTGTTTTTATACAGTAACTGTAGTGGGTGTACCTTTAAGAAATGTGTGTTTATTGCTGCAGTGATGTCAGAGTGTGGGTGGAGCTGGGCTGTCTGTCAGCTTTTAGTTTCACTTTGAGAAAAGCTTGGGTGTGTCTCTTTTTTTGGGTTCGTTTCAGTGTTGGAGCTGCAGTCAGCCACAGAATGTGTAATGTTGTTCTCTCTGCCATGTAAAGACTATCTCTTGATCATTTGGTGAATTCAGAGTTATAATTGTTCTCAGTAGTGAATTTAAACATGATGTGCTACTGTTAAAAGTTTTCTTTAAAGTCTTATGGATGTTAAAAGGAAAGTACGGGTTACTTAGTGTTGTAGTCTTTGGGGGTTGTATTTGAATTAATGGTTGCTAAGATGTTCACTATGTTTTAAAATGGTTAACTTGAGTTCATAGAATAAACATTGTTTTGCTTTAAAAAATAGTTTGCGATTTCTGCTGTACCACACCTGTAGAGTGGGCCGTGTGCTCCCCATGCCACAATCTATTAAAAGTTGTGGGTCAGGTGAACTCCATGATACACTTCGGGGTTCTCTAAACCCTGGCTCATAACACTTATTAATAGACAATATTCTGTGCAAAGTGTGATGAATGTAGGAATTTCGGATATATTGGGCGCGATCCAATAGCCACGCTGCGCCTGAAAAGCAGCGTCCCTAATTGCAGCATGGCCGATAAAATCCAGGAGACCCCGGTCCCGGGATCTACCCGGCTGGCCACACTTCGCGTGATGTAAATCCCGCCCATTGTGGGCAGGATCACTTATTGGTAAATCTGCAGATCACTTGGTAAATCTGCATATTAGAACGAGACAACTAGTCTCGCACTATTGTGCAGATTCCCAAGGTACTTGAGGCTTTGTGATTCATCCTCTTCCTCTTCAGCACTGGTCACCACAATAGGGGACCAGACGGAACAGCATTCGTGGGGTCCCCCAGGGGATCGGATTCCCCAGCTGCATGCTCTTTGATCACACCGTGACTGTACCAGCCTGGCAGAGCCACCAGGTGTATGTCTGGCACTGCCAAGGTGCCCAGGTGGCACTGTCTGTTGGCATGGGCACTGCCAAGATGCCAAACTGGTGCATTTTATTTGTGCGTGTGATCGGGCCGCGTGTGCTCTGTGTAGGTGTTAGGGGATTGCGGGGACCCCCCATAGTGCGTTTGGGCTGGGAGGCGTCAGGGGCCGCTTGGAGATTGGGACCACATTTAAAAATGGTCCTGATTGATCACTGCACTGGGGAGTTCTGCCGAGCGGAGCTTCCCAGTGTGCAAAATGGGGCTTGTGTGGCCTCGGCCACGCATTCCCGCTGAGGCCCCTTGTAGAACGTGAGTTGCGTTGTATAGCCATGTATTTCTTGGCACTGCGATCGCCAAAAAACACGCTTCTAAATGCGCTCACTATGGGACTTTGTTCCCACTTAGTTGAATCGCGCCCATTGTATTGTATGTATTTGCTGCAGTAAGGGTTTAAAAACCAGGGTTAATGTGTGTGTGACTGCTGCTGTCATGTTTTAAAAGAATCCTGGATTGAAAGGATTTGGGAGCTAGAAGTACAACTTGGATAATAAAAATCCTTTAATAAAGGAAGCGCAAACCTTCTTCCTCTATTATGCTAAGATATAAGACCCCTATTATTTATTTATTTCAGAACTCTATTCATGACCTTGTAATGTAAACATAGGGCAGGATTCTCGAGCTGCGCCCTCCCGGTGACCGGAGAATCCCAGCCGAGGTCAATGGAGTCCCCCATTCTACCCGGTTGCGGCGGGTGGGCAGGGACTCTAAGCTTGTTTAGACCCGAGACTGTAAGATATAGAAGCAGAATTAGGCCATCCAGCCCATTGAATCTGCCCCGCCATTCAATCATGGCTGATGTATCTATTCCAGCTATGGGCGGCATCGCCATTCTCCTGCCTTCTCCCCATAACCCCTGTTGTCCTTTATTAATCAGGAACCTATCTATCTCTGTCTTAAAGACACTCAGTGATTTGGCCTCCACAGCCTCCTGTGGCAAAGAGTTCCACAGAAATTCCTCCTCATCTCTGTTTTAAAGGATCGTCCCTTCAGTCTGAGGCTGTACCTTCGGGTTCCAGTTTCTCCTACTAGTGGAAACATTCTCTACATGTTCTCTCTCGCTAGACCTCACAGAATTCTGTAAGTTTCAATGAGATCCCCCCCTCATCCTTCTAAACTCCAACGAGTACAGACCTAGTGTGCTCAACCGCTCCTCATGACAAGCTCTTCATTCCAGGGATCAATTGCATTTACTTTGAATTGGATTTATTTCAGGGTTGCTTATATGTTTCTCAATCAAATCCCCCCATTTGTCTGCAGCTAAAACTTTAATTCCTAAAGCTAAAAGTTAGATTATGCACCAGTATTGCAACAATGTTCACATGTCCTGACCAATGTTCCTCGAAAGGCAGGGAGATTGTATAGTGGTGTCTTGGAAAACCTGGGCAAAGATATATAACTGCTATTTGGTTCATTCCTGTTCTGAACAATTATCCTGAATTTAAGCCTATTTATTGAAACAGAACCATTTCTTCACGTTACGTCCTGTTACAGCCTCTGTTTACCCTCCCAGTGGAGCAAGTTCTCAGAAATCAATGGATAGAGGAACACCAATATAATTTTACCAGACATTCTGCTCAATTACCCTGGAAGTTTCATTGTTGAATGGTAACCTTTCCTCTTGATGCAACTTCAATCTGCCCTCTTAAAATTGGGGACTTTTCAATGGGAACGGTGCATGGAAAGAAGATTTTAAATCAGAGTTAGGAGTTGGGAATTACTTGGGTGAAATTTTATTTTTAATATGCCAATTGATTTTACTCAACTTGCACAGTAAATAACATTGAAAATTATGCATTAAAAATAAATTGCGCGTGCCATGGAAGATGGTGGTTTGATAACCAAAAGGATGTGGCCATTCTTTAGGATGATTTTTAAGTGCTGTACATTGCTATGTCACTTTTACAAACAGCATAAAACAAATCTTATGCATTTTAGGTTAGCGAAAACATCAGATCAAAAGCTGTTCATATGTTTTGAATCTTTGTAGTATAAGGCAGAAGATTTCCTCTGTACTGCGTAGTTTAATTATGAACACATTCTTGAAAAAAATGTGTTAATGATTTTCCTGCACAAAACACATAGTGCAAATCTCCCCTCCCTCTCTTTGACATTGTTGTCATGTTGTTCTGAAAGTTGATCATAAAACAAAATATTTCAGTTTTGAAAACTGACCGTCTGTTAGTAAATCCATTGGGATTATCTTTTAATTCACTGCACTAAAAATGACCTGCCTCTATGTCCTGCATTATGTAAAACTATCTTACTAAATTTCAAACCTGTTATCAAATTATATCGCTGAACATGCAGATTTTGGAATGAACAACCACTAGGATGGAAAGGCTAAAACAACAAATGTACAGCATTTTGATGGGCAATGATATCATGTGCTATGGTGAATCAGCGAATGAGAGGTCTGCATAAGAAGGGTAATACAGTGAAAAAGAGACATTCTGCTGAAGCTTTTTGTCTCACGCTTATCAGGACAGAATCACAAGAATGGGCAGCACGGTAGCACAAGTGGATTGCACTGTGGCTTCACAGCGCCAGGGTCCCAGGTTCGATCCCCCGCTGGGTCATTGTCTGTGCGGAGTCTGCACGTTCTCCCCGTGTCTGCGTGGGTTTCCTCCGGGTGCTCCGATTTCCTCCCACAGTCCAAAGACGTGCAGGTTAGGAGGATTGGCTGTGATAAAATCACCCTTAGTGACCAAATAGGTTAGGAGGGGTTATTGGGTTACGGGGATAGGGTGGAGGTGAGGGCTTAAGTGTGTTGGTGCAGACTTGATGGGCCGAATGGCCTCCTGCACTGTATGTTCTAATGTCGAACCGCAAATGGAACAACAATTTGTACTGTACAAGAAGAGGGTGCTATATAGTTCTCATGGAGAATGCACTCAGGAACAGTTAGATCATTGCCAAACTTTTGTTTAAACTCAAACCTGGCAAATTGACTCTGGTTGGTCAAGGCATTGCCATAGGGAATAAACCAGGGAATGGCTGTCTGCCAAACTTTTGATTAGTTGCAAAAGGCGCAATGCATGGATATATTCTTTCTGTTCGCAAAGGACAGGGCCCTTTATGTGAATATATGCAGCAGACATGAATCGCGCTGTGATCCCGAGTAAGGATCTTGAACTGGTCCTCCAAAGTGTCCAGTCTACCTCCGATTACTTTGGAAGGGGAGGTGTTTCAAAATCTGAGTAACTGGTGTAGCTAGCCATTTCACACTGACACTGTACAGTAGCAACAAGAGTGGTATTCACCACTAATAGGATGATGCTATCAAGCCAAAATGACAATCTGTGGTATATGAATTTCAAGTATTTAGGCTGTAAGTCCCAATGACTGGTCAGTAGTGTCAAACACCATGGGTTGGATTCTCTGATTCACGACGCTGGAAACCTAAATCCCGCTCGGGCAGAGAATCGGGCATCATGCGAAAATTGAGGTTTGAGCCTGGCGCCAATTCTGGTGCCATGCTCCGGACCCTCCCTGGCGGCGAAATCGAGATTTGCGCCCTGCGCCGGTGGGGCCATCCAAAACCATAATTTGCATGCATTTATGTCCACTTAGCGGGTTGGACACATGATGCTCTGCACTTCCATAATGCTCCACCCCTCTTGGGTGAAAAAGCATGAAACGTACAAATATTGACAAGCGAGGCATGGGACCCATGGCTGCGGAGGGGAGTGGGAGGCTAAAAAAACATTGTTGGACTTGCTGGGGCATGGCTGCCAGGCCGGGGGCAGTAGCAGGGAGTGACTTGGTGTCACGTCTGTGGACGGGGATCCCCCTCGGGATTGGCGTGGCCTGGCTCAGACCGCCATTGCTGCAGTCTGTCTTTTAAACGCACCCCATTGATGCTACTTACAGGCGCCTGGCTGCTCACACTGCTGTGTGCTGTTGTGTCGTTTAAATGCTCAGGGAGCATCTGGGGCCCAACTAGGCCGCCTCTCTGGATACCCTCATACCCCAGTTGTATCATTGAGGGGATGAGCCTGGCCAAGCTCAAATAGCTGGCCAGCAGGTGTTTTCACTGCTCAGAAGCGCTGCCCCACTGCAGAGGAAGCAGGAGATTAGCAGAACTTGCCCCAACCAACGGACACCTGCACGGTGGCCTTTGGAACCCTCCCTGGTTCTCTGCCCCTCTTAGGGCAGAGGCCTCACTGGTGAGCCCACACCTCCAGGTTACCAGCTATCTCCTCATGGTGAGGCTGTCGGCACTGACTGCCTCTGCCTCTGCCACCACATCCCCGGTGGTGTTCAGGAGGACAGGCTGGAGTCTACAGCCCACCCTGGGGAAGAGGGTGTCCCTCCTCTCCTCACTGGCATTGTGCTGTGGACTCCCGACCTTGGAGGCAGGTCTTCTGTGAGCCATCTTCGTGGTTGTAGTGAGTGTGTGGTAAGTGGAGCGCTTAAGAACAGCTCCAGCTACCAGGCTCTTTAACGCTAACCCTGGCCCCAGCTGTTACAATGCTTGTTGGGCTGGGAATTGCTCTGAATTTGCGTCAGCAGATGCATGTCCTGCCTCACTTATCGAATAGCATTCCCTATGGAAATGTGAATCGCACACAATTCAGTCCCGGTGGCAACAGTCTCCCAAAGGAGATTCCTGCCCTATATCTCTTCAGCTATTCGTAACAGGCAAAGTTTGGCCATACTCAACCAGCTGGTGCTTGCAAAACACAGAACATACTGTGCAACATTAGATGTGATTTCAATATTGGAAAGCACTAACTAAACAATCGTCAATGTGCTAAGAATTACAGCAACAAGAAATTTAAAATTATCAGCCCTGTCTGTAATGTGGCTTCACTTACGCATGCTAGAAGCTACAGACATTCACACACAGCCCTGTCCTTTATGAACAGGAGGCACATGTCCATGCATTACGCCTTTTCAAACTAAACAGAAGCTTGGCAGATGGCCATTAACTGGTTTAGAATCATAGAAGCCCTGGAGTGTTGAAGGAGGCCATTCGGCCCATCATGTCCGCACTGACCCTCCGAAAGATCACCCCACCAAACCCACTTCCCCGCCCGATCACCGTACCCCACCTACCCTTTGGACGCTAAGGGGCAATTTAGCATGGCCAATCCACCTAACCTGCACATCTTTGGACTTTGGTCAAGGCATTTCCATGGGGACTAATCAGAGTTGACTTGCCAGGTTTGAATTTATTCAACTTGACAGCAAACTGCTCGCTGTCGCTGGTGCATTCTCCATGGCAACGCCGCTGCCCATCAGCATTAATTTGCCAACCAGTCAGCATCCTCTTCTCATGCAGTATTTTTGCAAATAAGCCCTGATGAGCACAGGATAAAACGCTTCAACAGTGTATTTTTCAGCAAAGACCACGTTCAATACTAGCAAGTGATAACTGTTAACAAAAGAATAATGGGGGGTGTTAATTTTCACATAAACTGGGGGTGTTAATTTTCACAAAAACTGGGGAAACCAAGTTTTCAATAATTTTGAAGGACAAGTTCATGGAATATGTTCAAGATAGTCTTCTAAATCAGCATATTGAGGAACCAACTGGGAAAAAAAGTTATTTTAGATCTAGTATAGTAATGAGAGCGGCTTAATTAATGAGATTAAGGGAAGAGTAATCATAACATGGAGAATTTTATATTGAATTCGTAGTGATTTAGTTTAGTCCAAACGTAAGGTGTTAAATCTAAAGAAAGCAAATTATAATGGTATAAGGTGTGAACGGCTAAGGTACATCGGAAAACAATATGACAGCAGATACGCAAAGACAAATATTAAATGATTAAAATATGTTCCTTTATGGAATATAAAATCCCCACAAGAAAATAGGTCAAATTGTGACTAATGAGAAGTTAAAGATGTTATTAGATTGTAATTATAAATGTTATTATATTGTCAAACAGACTGGTAAGCTGAGGATTGGAAGGACTTTAGAATTCAGCAAATTATACTCAAAAAATTGATAAAGATGAAGTAGAATATAGAGTAACTAGCTAAAGGCATCCAATCGATTGTAAAAGCTTCTCTCGTTTTGTGAAAAGGAGAAATTTAGTGAAAACAAACGCTTGAAGGTGGAGACAGGAAATATTATAATGAAGAATAAGGAAATGGTTGACAAATAATTGTATCTATTTTCAATGGACAAGGGGAAAAACTCCATCCAGACATCGTAGGGAACCAAGGGTGTAGTGAGAATGAGGAACTTGAAGAAACTATTGGAAAAAAAACTAGCACTGGTGAATTTAATGGAACTAAAAACTGGTGTGATGAATGTAGGAATTTCAGAGAGAATTATAGAATCAAAAAATCACTACAGTGCAGAAGTAGGCCATTCAGCCCATTGAGGCTCCACCAACCCTCTGAAAGAGCACCCTACCGAGACCCCACCCCACCCTGTAAACCAGTAACCCCACCTAACCTTTTTGGATACGAGGGAAATTTAGCATAGCCAATCCACCTAATCTGCACATCTTTGAACTGTGGAAGGAAACCGGAGCACCCGGAGGAAACCCATGCAGACACAAGGAGAAAGTGAAAACTCCATATAGTCAGTGATCCAAGGCTGGAACTGAACCCGGGTCCCTGGTTCTGTGAGGCAGCAGTGTTAGCCACTGTGCTGCCCTAATGATGCATTGCACTATAGGTATTTGGTGTAGTAAGGGTTCAAAACCTGGGTTAGTGTGTATGGACTGCTGCAGTTATGTTTTAGAAATCCTTGTTTCAAAGACAAATAAGTTTTGGGAGCCTGGGGTGCAATTAAGCCGTGGTAAAATCTTGGGCTAATGGAACGTTGTTTTGATTAAAGGGATTCCCTGTGGAGTCAATTAGATTTCAGCTTGGTAAGATGATGTCATTGCTGGGTCATTGCTGGCCTTGGAAAGGGTCCAGAGGAGGTTCACAAGAATGATCCCTAGAATGAAGAGCTCGTCTTTTGAGGAACAATTGAGGACTCTAGGTCTGTACTCATTGGAGTTTAGAAGGATGAGGGAGGATATTATTGAAATTTACAGGATACTGAGAGGCTTAGATTTACTGGACGTGGAAAGGATGTTTCCCCTAGTTGGAAAAACTAGAACCCAAGGGCACAGCCTTAGACTGAAGGAACGATCCTTTAAAACTGAGATGAGGAGGACTTTCTTCAGTGGTGGATCTGTGGAACCCTTTGCCGCAGCAAGCTGTGGAGGCCAAATCACAGAGACAGATAGGTTCTTAAATAAGGGGATTAGAGGTTATGGGGAGAAGTCAGGAGAATGAGGATGAGAAGCATCTCAGCCATGATTGAATGGCAGAGCAGACTCGATGGGCCAAATGGCCTAATTTTGCCCCGATGTCTTTATGGTCTTATGGGTGAAGCCAAGCTATCAGGCATTTTGCAGAAGTCAGGTCAGTGGAGTTCTGATTTGCATGAATCTGTGTCCAGAGGTGAAGCAGTTTTGCTCTCACTGTCGTTCAGTTAAAAGAGATGAACAGTCTTTAAAGCAGTGCCGACTTGTCTGAGAACAAGGGGAGAGCTGAAACAAGCTAAGAAGCATCTTCTGAAGACATATAGCCAGTAAGAAGGGTGCAGTCACAATGTTGGGGGTTTACTACAGGCCTCCCAACAGCCAGCGGGAGATAGAGGAGCAGATAGGTAGACAGATTTTGGAAAAGAGTAAAAACAACAAGGTTGTGGTGATGGGAGACTTCAACTTCCCCAATATTGACTGGGACTCACTTAGTGCCAGGGGCTTAGACGGGGCAAAGTTTGTAAGGAGCATCCAGGAGGGCTTCTTAAAACCACATGTAGACAGTCCAACGAGGGAAGGGGCCGTACTGGACCTGGAATTGGGGAATGAGCCCGGCCAGGTGGTAGATGTTTCAGTAGGGGAGCATTTTGGGAACAGTGACCACAATTCAGTAAGTTTTAAAGTGCTGGTGGACAAGGATAAGAGTGGTCCTAGGATGAATGTGCTAAATTGGGGGAAGGCTAATTATAACAATATTAGGCGGGAACTGAAGAACCTAGATTGGGGGCGGATGTTTGAGGGCAAATCAACATCTGACATGTGGGAGGCTTTCAAGTGTCAGTTGAAAGGAATTCAGGACCGGCATGTTCCTGTGAGGAAGAAGGATAAATATGGCAATTTTCGGGAACCTTGGATAACGAGAGATATTGTAGGCCTTGTCAAAAAGAAAAAGGAGGCATTTGTCAGGGCTAAAAGGCTGGGAACAGACAAAGCCTGTGTGGAATATAAGGAAAGTAGGAAGGAACTTAAGCAAGGAGTCAGGAGGGCTAGAAGGGGTCACGAAAAGTCATTGGCAAATAGGGTTAAGGAAAATCCCAAGGCTTTTTACACGTACATAAAAAACAAGAGTGTAGCCAGGGAAAGGGTTGGCCCACTGAAGGATAGGCAAGGGAATCTATGTGTGGAGCCAGAGGAAATGGGTGAGGTACTAAATGAATACTTTGCATCAGTATTCACCAAAGAGAAGGAATTGGTAGATGTTGAGTCTGGAGAAGGGTGTGTAGATAGCCTGGGCCACATTGAGATCCAAAAAGACGAGGTGTTGGGCGTCTTAAAAAATATTAAGGTAGATAAGTCCCCAGGGCCTGTTGGGATCTACCCAAGAATACTGAAGGAGGCTGGAGAGGAAATTGCTGAGGCCTTGACAGAAATCTTTGGATCCTCACTGTCTTCAGGTGATGTCCCGGAGGACTGGAGAATAGCCAATGTTGTTCCTCTGTTTAAGAAGTGTAGCAAGGATAATCCAGGGAACTACAGGCCGGTGAGCCTTACTTCAGTGGTAGGGAAATTACTGGAGAGAATTCTTCGAGACAGGATCTACTCCCATTTGGAAGCAAATGGACGTATTAGTGAGAGGCAGCATGGTTTTGTGAAGGGGAGGTCGTGTCTCACTAACTTGATAGAGTTTTTCGAGGAGGTCACTAAGATGATTGATGCAGGTAGGGCAGTGGTTGTTGTCTATATGGACTTCAGTAAGGCCTTTGACAAGGTCCCTCATGGTAGACTAGTACAAAAGGTGAAGTCACACGGGATCAGGGGTGAGCTGGCAAGGTGGATACAGAACTGGCTAGGTCATAGAAGGCAGAGAGTAGCAATGGAAGGATGCTTTTCTAATTGGAGGGCTGTGACCAGTGGTGTTCCACAGGGATCAGTGCTGGAACCTTTGCTGTTTGTAGTATATATAAATGATTTGGAGGAAAATGTAACTGGTCTGATTAGTAAGTTTGCAGACGACACAAAGGTTGGTGGAATTGCGGATAGCGATGAGGACCGTCAGAGGATACAGCAGGATTTAGATTGTTTGGAGACTTGGGCGGAGAGATGGCAGATGGAGTTTAATCCGGACAAATGTGAGGTAATGCATTTTGGAAGGTCTAATGCAGGTAGGGAATATACAGTGAATGGTAGAACCCTCAAGAGTATTGAAAGTCAGAGAGATCTAGGAGTACAGGTCCACAGGTCACTGAAAGGGGCAACACAGGTGGAGAAGGTAGTCAAGAAGGCATCCGGCATGCTTGCCTTCATTGGCCGGGGCATTGAGTATAAGAATTGGCAAGTCATGTTGCAGCTGTATAGAACCTTAGTTAGGCCACACTTGGAGTATAGTGTTCAATTCTGGTTGCCACTCTACCAGAAGGATGTGGAGGCTTTAGAGAGGGTGCAGAAGAGGTTTAGAGTAGATGTACGAGGCAAGTTATTTATACAGAGGGTAGTGGGTGCCTGGAACTCGCTACCGGAGGAGGTGGTGGAAGCAGGGACGATAGTGACATTTAAGGGGCATCTTGACAAATACATGAATAGGATGGGAATAGAGGGATACGGACCCAGGAAGTGTAGAAGATTGTAGTTTCGTCGGGCAGCATGGTCGGCACGGGCTTGGAGGGCCGAAGGGCCTGTTCCTGCGCTGTACATTTCTTTGTTCTTTGTTCTGCATGGGTTTAACAGGAGTCAGATCTTTTCTTTAAAGGCGTGTCAGGAGATCTCTTGTTTCTCAAAGAACATCTCTGTAAAGCAAGTATTCCTATGTGCCATTGGTAGTTAAAGTGGATTGAGAGCTGAAATTATTGAGGACCTGGTAACAGAGCTTTTAGAAAATCATAACATTTGGACAGGGTAAATGGTGATTGACAAGTCTTTTTTTTGAGATTGTTGCTAGTGGGGTGAATTTGGGGCTGCGAATAGATGTAGTGCATTTGAGTTTTCAAAAATGTATTTGATAATATATGCCAGCGGGAAGTAGTGATTTAGTGGGAATGTCAATAAACTGATAATCCCGAAGACTAGGCTAATACTCTGCGAACACAGGTTCAAATCCCACCATGGCACCTGGTGGAATTTTAAAGGGAAATAAATTTTAGGGGCGGAAATCTGGTATGGCCAAGGTGTGACTCCAGACCGAAAACAATATGGGTTCAACAGAATCCCTACAGTGAAGAAAGAGGCCATATGGCCCATCGAGTCTGCACCGACCCTCCGAAAGAGCACCCTATCCCCATAACTCCAGCTAATCCTTTGGACACTAAGGGACAATTTAACATGGTCAATCCACCTAACCTGCACTTTTTTGGACTGTAGGAGGAAACCGGAGCATGCAGAGGAAACCCACGTAGACATAGGGAGAATGTACAAACTCCACACAGTCCTCCAAGGTGCCACCGTGCCGCCATAGGTTTACTCCGAATTACCCTCTGAAATGGTCCAGTAAGCCAATTAGTTTAAGGGCAATTAGGGATGGGGAACAAATGCTGGCCTGGCCAGTGATGCTCACATTCTATGAAATAATTTTTTTAAAAAATGAAGTTATTACTCAAAATTACAGATATTGGTATTTGGAATAATACATTAGCTTGGATTGAGTAACTGCAAGGATCACACTTGTCCTCAATTATTACAATCTATGGATGGTGGAACTGAGTGTAATTTAATCAAGTTTGTTGTTGCATGTTTGTTGGGAAAGAAAGCTGTTGGGTCACAAAGCGTCTGTATATAGATAAGCGAGTGGGCAAGAACATGGCAGATAAATATAATGGGCAGCACGGTAGCATTGTGGATAGCATAATTGCTTCACAGTTCCAGGGTCCCAGGTTCGATTCTGGCTTGGGTCACTGTCTGTGAGGAGTCTGCACATCCTCCCCGTGTGTGCGTGGGTTTCCTCCGGGTGCTCCGGTTTCCTCCCACAGTCCAAAGATGTGCAAGTTAGGTGGATTGGCCATGATAAATTGCCCTTAGTGTCCAAAATTGCCCTTAGTGTTGGGTGGGGTTACTGGGTTATGGGGATAGGGTGGAGGTGTTGACCTTGGATAGGGTGCTCTTTCCAAGAGCTGGTGCAGACTCGATGGGCCGAATGGCCTCCTTCTGCACTGTAAATTCTATGATAATCTATGATAAATTCTATGATAATGTCGGAAAATGGAAAGTTATTCGGAAAAATAGAAAATCAGAATATGTTATAAATCGTGCGAGACTGGGAAATGTTCAGAGGATCGCAACGGTCACATGGAAGTGCAGCAATCAAATGATATGTTTTATTATAAAGGGATTGCAGTACAAGAGTAAAGGGGCGGAATTCTCCGGTATCGGCGCGATGTCCGCCGACCGGCGCCAAAAACGGCGCAAATCAGTCCAGCATTGCGCCGCCCCAGAGGTGCGGAATCCTCCGCATCTTGGGGGGCCGAGCCCTAACCTTGTGGGGCTAGGCCCGAGCCGGACTGATTTCCTTGCCCCGCCAGTTGGCGCGGAAATGACATTGCCGGGCGGCGTTTGCGCGGGAGCGCTCGCGGCTGCTCACGGCATCCCCGCGCATGCGCTGTGGAGGGAGTCTCTTCCACCTCCGCCATGGTGGAGACCGTGGCGAAGGCGGAAGGAAAACAGTGCCCCCACGGCACAGGCCCGCCCGCGGATCGGTGGGCCCCGATCGCGGGCCAGGCCACCGTGGGGGCACCCCCCGGGGGCAGATCGCCCGCGCCCCCCAGGACCCCGGAGCCCGCCCGGGCCACCTTGTCCCGCCGGTAAGGGAGGTGGTTTAATCCACGCCGGCGGGACAGGCATTCTAGCAGCGGGACTTTGGCCTATCCGGCGCGATTCCCGCCCCCGCCGAATCTCCGGTGCCGGAGAATTCGGCAACCAGCGGGGGTGGGATTCACGACAGCCCCTGGCGATTCTCCGACCCGGCGGGGGGTCGGAGAATCTCGCCCAAGAAGTCTTAACTAATTATATAGGGTTTTGCTGAGACCTCACCTGGAATACTGTAGTTTTGATCACCTTACCGAAGAAGGACGTGTTTGCCTTGGAGAGATCCAATAAAAATTTACTGGTCTGATTGTTGAGATGAGGAGATTATTCTGTGAGGGGAATTTGAGTAGACAAAGCCTGCGTTCCCTAGAGTCCCGAAGAATGAGAGCGATCTCTTCGAAAGATACAGAATTTTTATGGGGATTGACAACAGAGTCGATGCTGGGAGGATGTTTTCCTTGGCTGGGGAATCGAGAACTGGAGAGTGCGCGGTGGGAGGAGGTAGGGAGGAGGTGGGGAGGGGGTGCGGTGCGGTCACTTTCTCAGAATAAAGGACTGGCCATTTACAACTGAGATGAGAAGAAATTACTTCAGATGAAGGTGTCATGATATTCAAACATACATCATAACACATACATAATGATAGACAGACCAACGGACCAATTAGCACACATAACACGACAGCCAATCACAGACAAGAGCAGACACAGTATAAGACAAGAAACACAACACTTCCTGGACAGTCCATCTGGAGACAGCACAGGGCCAGGACCTCATTAGCGAGACACTCACACCGTCACAACGTGCTGAGTACCAAGTCTGATGTATAAATAGTTAAATGGAATAAAACTGCGTTGTACCAATCGCAACCATGTTGGTTCGTCTGTACCTCAGATCACCCAACACTTCATGATACCAGGAGTGAATCGATACCTACCGGCAAATCTGCCATCCTGAGCCATGGACACCCGCAACAAACCACAGCCGTTGCAAGTCGCTGGGAACCTGGGCACAAATTGGAAGCTCTGCAAGCAGCGATTCGAACTCTTCATGCAAGCCAATGAAAAACAGGGCGCCTCGGACGAAACAAAGATTGCCATGCTCCTCACTACCGCAGGTCAGCACGCCATCGATGTATACAACTCCTTGGTGTTCGCGGAAGGCGAGAACAAAGCAAAGTATGACACGGTCCTCCTCAAGCTCGACAAGCACTTCAACGTTGAGGTCAACGAAAGCTTTGAGAGGTATGTCAGCAGCGCCTGCAAGGTAAGGATGAGCTCTTTCAGTCCTTCCTGACGCACCTCCGCATACACGCGCAGTCCTGCGGTTACGATACCACCTCAGAGTCCATGATCCGGGACCAGATCATTTTTGGCGTTGCCTCCAGTGGCCTACGCCAGCAGCTTCTAAAAATTAAAGGCCTGACCTTAGCATCTGCAGTTGAAGCCTGTGTCCTGCATGAGAATGCGACCAACCGCTATGCCCAATTTCAGGCGACCGAATCGGCACGGAGGGGGTCCCACGCAATCGAATCGGCAAGCCAGGCCGCCCACGAGGCCGAACGCGTCCAGGCAATCGGGTTTCTCCCGTCCCGCGGCCCGGACGAGGGCGGCCGTTTCGCGCGCTTTTTAAGGCCTCCTGCGTTTGTGCGCGCCAAAACCTACGGCAACACTGAGGGACGTGCTGCGCAGGCGCGCCCGACGCAATACTGATCTGCGCATGCGCAGTGGCGTAACGAACGCCATGACGTCATGACGTGCGGCAACTGTGGAGCTGCACATTTAAAAGGACAATGTTCTGCAAAAACCCGACAATGCCTACGCTGTGGCAAGATGGGCCACTACGCTGCCTACTGTCGAGTGGCTCAACCTGTTGATCTTCCACATCTCCGACAACCTCGCAGGAACATGTGGACCATTCCGCCTCCACATCACGACATCCAAACCGACGACACAGATGACCAAGACGCCTTCCGGGTTGCGGTCATTGATGCGAACCGGGTCAACACCATCAATCCGGGCGATGAATGGAGTGCCACCCTAACGGTCAACCGATCGCCGTTCACTTTCCGCCTGGACACTGGCGCCTCCGCCAACCTCATAGCATGGTCAGCCTTCTACGCCATGAAGGTCAGACCACCAATCCAGCTGTCCCGGTGCAAGATGGTCAACTACAACGGGAACGTTATCCCGGCCATGGGATCCTGCCAGCTCCAGGTGACACACAAAACACACACAGCCACACTCTCGTTCGAAATAGTTGGCTCATCGAAGGACTCCCTGCTGGGCGCACAGGCATGCAAAGCTCTCCACCTTGTGCAACAAATTCTCTCTCTCTCTCCAGACGGCACGTCTGACTTCCCGGATGCAGAGTTCTACGCACAGCTCCAATCGCCTCTCGCCCACAACCAGGAGGCATTCGAAGGCATGGGAACACTGCCATACACCTACCGAATTCGCCTCAAACCGGACGCCATCCCGGTCATTCACGCACCTCGCAGGGTTCCCGCGCCACTTAAAGACCGCCTCAAGCAGCAGCTGCAGGATCTCCAGGACCAAGGGGTCCTATCCAGGGTCACGGAGCCCACGCCATGGGTCAGCTCCATGGTGTGTCAAAGAAGCCCACTGGCGAGCTCCGCATCTGTATTGACCCCAAAGACCTAAATAATAATATTATGAGGGAACATTATCCCATACCCAAACGGGAGGAGATCACCAGTGAAATGGCCCAGGCGAAGATATTCACGAAACTGGATGCTTCTAAAGGATTTTGGCAGATCCAACTGGACCCGTCCAGCCGAAAGCCAAGTACCTTCAACACCCCTTTCGGCAGGTTCTGCTACAATTGGCATCATCTCGGCATCCGAGGTCTTCCATAGAATCATGGAGCAGATGGTGGAAGGCATCGAAGGGGTGCGCGTATATGTGGACGATGTCATCATCTGGTCCACCACACCGCAGGAGCACATACATCGTCTCCAACGTGTTTTTGCCGGCATACGGGAAAACGGCCTGCGCCTCAACCGAGCCAAGTGCGCCTTTGGCCAGACCGAATTGAAGTTCCTGGGGGACCATATCTCCCGGTCAGGGGTCCGTCCGGATGCAGACAAGGTGAGCGCCATCACAGCCATGCCGCAGCCGGCCGACAAGAAGGCTGTCCTACGCTTCCTTGGCATGGTCAACTTCCTGGGGAAATTCATTCCCAACCTTGCCTCCCACACGACGACTCTGCGCCACCTCGTCAGAAAATCCACAGAGTTACACACGCACCAGCTGGAATGGGAGGAGCTCAAACGCAAACTCACTACGGCACCAGTGTTGGCGTTCTTCGACACGTCTCGTCCCACCAAAATCTCAACTGATGCCAGACCATCCGGCATTAGAGCAGTGCTCCTGCAGCGGGATGACACTGCATCAGGGCCCCAGTGGCCTATGCATCACGGGCCATGACCCCCACAGAGCAGCGCTACGCGCAAATCGAAAAAGAATGCCTGAGCTTGCTAACCGGTTTAGACAAGTTCCACGATTACGTCTATGGTCTTCCACGGTTCACGGTCGAAACTGACCACCGCCCCCTGGTCAGCATAATAAACAAGGACCTGAACGAGATGACCCCTCGCCTCCAGCGCATCCTACTTAAACTCAGGAGGTACGACTTCCAACTGGTCTACACTCCAGGGAAGGACCTCATCGTGGCGGATGCCCTATCCAGAGCAGTGAGCACGCCGCCAGATGCGGAGGGGTTTGTATGTCAGGTCGAGGCACAGGTGGCTTTTACAGCGGCAAATCTGCCGGCTGACGACTCCAGTCTGGCCCGTATCCGCCGAGAGACTGTGGCCGACCCCCTTCTGCAGCGAGTGATGCGCCACATGACGGGAGGATGGCTCAAGGGGCAGTGCCCGCAGTTCTACAATGTACGAGACGACCTAGCCATCATTGATGGTGTCCTTCTGAAGCTGGACCGGATTGTGGTTCCGCACAGCATGCGCCAGCTGGTTCTCGATCAAATACACGAAGGCCACTGGGGGTCGAGAAGTGCAGACGGAGGGCCCGAGAGGCGGTATACTGGCCAGGCATCAGTGACGATATTGCCAACATGGTGCTCAACTGTACAACCTGCCAAAGGTTTCAGCCGGCGCAACCTCATGAGACGCTTCTGCCCCATGAGCTGGTGACGTCCCCCTGGGCGACGGTGGGTGTCGACCTATTTCACGCGCTCGGCATGGACTATGTCATCATAGTTGACTACTTCTCAAACTACCCAGAAGTCATACGCCTGCACGATTTGACGTCGTCTGCTGTCATCAGGGCTTGCAAAGACACCTTTGCTCGCCACGGCATTCCGATGATTGTCATGTCGGACAATGGGCCCTGTTTTGCCAGCCAGGAATGGTCGTCCTTTGCGGCCTCGTATGGCTTCACACACATAACGTCCAGCCCTCTGTATCCACAATCCAATGGAAAGGCGGAGAAGGGCGTTCACATTGCCAGGCGGCTCCTCTGCAAGGCTGCTGCTGCCGGGTCGGACTACTACCTCGCCCTGCTGGCCTATCGCTCGGCCCCACTAGCTACTGGTCTCTCACCAGCACAGCTGCTGATGGGTCGCGCCCTCAGAACCACTGTGCCTTCCATCCTGGCACCAACAATAGACCATGCTCCGGTACTGCATAGGATGCAACTGCAGCCCGGTCGACAGAAGAGGTTGTACGACATACGGGCAACTGATCTTCCCTCCCTAGCCCCTGGAGACAACGTCCGCATCCACCTACCAGACGGTGACTGGTCAGCACCTGCCGAAGTTCTCCGACGCGTGGTTTCCCGCTCGTTCCTGGTATGCATGCCGGATGGATCCGTGCGTAGGCGCAATCGCCGAGCCCTTCGCTACTTCCACGCTCACAACGGGACCCTACACAGACGCCGTGTCCTCCACTGGTTCCTGATAGCGACTTCGTGGAGCTGCCATATACCATGCCCCTTCTGTCGCCACCCGTGGCCAGGCCCGCACCTCAACCGGTGGTTCTCGACCCACCCTTGAGGCGGTCAACCCGAATTCGTCGCCCACCTACTAGACTGGACTTATGAGACTGTTCACACGTCAAATCTTTGCAACCACTGTTTTATAACATGTCACTGTTTTATCGTTAGCCTCGTTTGATCATTCCAAATTTCAACATTGTTCTTCTTTTGTTATGGTACAACCTCGTTAGCATGTCACACCTGACATCGCCCCTTGTATATAGTTAAGCCCCATGTACATGATGTAAATATTACGCACACACACAAACCTTTAGCTGCACTCGGGACACATTTATATTTATAACCACGTAGGCACATAATCTTGTAAAAAAGGGGGATGTCATGATATTCAAACATACATCATAACACATACATAATGATAGACAGACCAACGGACCAATTAGCACACATAACATGACAGCCAATCACAGACAAGAGCAGACACAGTATAAGACAAGAAACACAACACTTCCTGGGCAGTCCATCTGGAGACAGTACAGGGCCAGGACCTCATTAGCAAGACACTCACACCGTCACAACGTGCTGAGTACCAAGTCAGATGTGTAAATAGTTAAATGGAATAAAACTGCGTTGTACCAATCGCAACCGTGTTGGTTCGTCTGTACCTCAGAGCACCCAACACTTCAGAAGGGTTTGGAATTCTCCACCCAGAGACATGTAGACATCCAGAGACCCGTAAACACCCAGAGACCCGTAGACACCCAGAGACCCGTAGACACCCAGAGACCCGTAGACACCCAGAGACATGTAGACACCCAGAGACATGTAGACACCCAGAGGCATGTAGACACCCAGAGACCCGTAGACACCCAGAGACCCGTAGACACCCAGAGATCCGTAGACTCCCAGAGACCCGCAGAGACCCGTAGACACCCAGAGGCCTGTAGACACCCAGAGACATGTGGACACCCAGAGACATGGAGACACCCAGAGACATGGAGACACCCAGAGACATGTGGACACCCAGAGACATGGAGACACCCAGAGACATGTGGACACCCAGAGACATGGAGACACCCAGAGACATGGAGACACCCAGAGACATGGAGACACCCAGAGACATGGAGACACCCAGAGACATGGAGACACCCAGAGACATGGAGACACCCAGAGACATGGAGACACCCAGAGACATGGAGACACCCAGAGACATGGAGACACCCAGAAACCCGTAGACACCCAGAGACATGGAGACACCCAGAGACATGTGGACACCCAGAGGCCTGTAGACACCCAGAGACATGTGGACACCCAGAGGCCTGTAGACACCCAGAGACATGTGGACACCCAGAGACATGGAGACACCCAGAGACATGGAGACACCCAGAGACATGGAGACACCCAGAGACATGGAGACACCCAGAGACATGGAGACACCCAGAGACATGGAGACACCCAGAGACATGGAGACACCCAGAGACATGGAGACACCCAGAAACCCGTAGACACCCAGAGACATGTGGACACCCAGAGGCCCGTAGGCACCCAGAGACATGTGGACACCCAGAGACATGGAGACACCCAGAGACATGGAGACACCCAGAAACCCGTAGACACCCAGAGACCCGCAGACACCCAGAGACATGTGGACACCCAGAGACATGGAGACACCCAGAGACATGGAGACACCCAGAGACCCGTAGACACCCAGAGACCCGTAGACACCCAGAGACCCGCAGACACCCAGAGACATGTGGACACCCAGAGACATGTAGACACCCAGAGACCCGCAGACACCCAGAGGCCCGCAGACACCCAGAGGCCCGCAGACACCCAGAGACCCGTAGACACCCCGAGGCCCGCAGACACCCCGAGGCCCGCAGACACCCCGAGGCCCGCAGACACCCAGAGGCCCGCAGACACCCCGAGGCCCGCAGACACCCCGAGGCCCGCAGACACCCAGAGACCCGTAGACACCCAGAGACCCGCAGACACCCAGAGGCCCGCAGACACCCAGAGGCCCGCAGACACCCAGAGGCCCGCAGACACCCAGAGGCCCGCAGACGCACAGAGGCCCGCAGACACCCCGAGGCCCGCAGACACCCAGAGGCCCGCAGACACCCAGAGGCCCGCAGACGCACAGAGGCCCGCAGACACCCCGAGGCCCGCAGACACCCAGAGGCCCGCAGACACCCCGAGGCCCGCAGACACCCAGAGGCCCGCAGACACCCAGAGGCCCGTAGACGCCCAGAGACCCGTAGACGCCCAGAGGCCCGCAGACACCCAGAGGCCCGTAGACGCCCAGAGACCCGTAGACGCCCAGAGGCCCGTAGACGCCCAGAGGCCCGTAGACACCCAGAGGCCCGTAGACGCCCAGAGGCCCGCAGACGCCCAGAGGCCCGCAGACGCCCAGAGACCAGTAGACGCCCAGAGGCCCGTAGACGCCCAGAGGCCCGTAGACGCCCAGAGGCCCGTAGACGCCCAGAGGCCCGTAGACGCCCAGAGACCCGTAGACGCCCAGAGACCAGTAGACGCCCAGAGGCCCGTAGACGCCCAGAGGCCCGTAGACGCCCAGAGGCCCGTAGACGCCCAGAGGCCCGTAGACGCCCAGAGGCCCGTAGACGCCCAGAGGCCCGTAGACGCCCAGAGGCCCGTAGACGCCCAGAGACCAGTAGACGCCCAGAGGCCCGTAGACGCCCAGAGGCCCGTAGACGCCCAGAGACCCGTAGACGCCCAGAGGCCCGTAGACGCCCAGAGACCCGGAGACCCATAGACACCCAGAGACCCGCGGACACCCAGAGACCCGTAGACGCCCAGAGACCCGGAGACCCATAGACACCCAGAGACATGTGGACACCCAGAGGCCCGTGGACACCCAGAGGCCCGTGGACACCCAGAGGCCCGTGGACACCCAGAGGCCCGTGGACACCCAGAGGCCCGCAGACACCCAGAGGCCCGTGGACACCCAGAGACATGTGGACACCCAGAGACATATGGACGCTCAGACATAGCAAACATTCAAGATAGAGATTGATAGATTTTTTAGACACGTAGCAAATTAAGGGACATGGGGTCAAGTACAGAAAGATGGAGTTGAGGAACAAAAGCCATGATCTTACTGAATGGCAAAACCAACTTGAAATGTTGAATTGCCAACTCTTTTTCTGATAATTGTTATGCTTTTATAATGATAATGCCGGCATCCCCACATCATAATGATAGGAGCAGAATTCTAAATATTCTATTGTTAAGATGGAGCCGAATCCTCTTCAGACACGAGAGCTGATTATCAAATAAATGGGGCCTGAGGCCACTGAGTTTAATTGGTTTTTGGTCAGGAAAGTTTGCAGGTGGGACTGCTCGCCCGGTTCAGACTTCAGTCAAAAGCAGATCACTTGGTTGTATTCAACTGTATACAATGTGTCATCTGTAGTGTGATGCTCGAAGGGTGGCTAGTGTACCTTTTAAAAGGTATATTTTAGTTAGAGATCAGTAATACAAGAAAGTATTCTACATTTCTGTGGTTCAGTTTATGTCCCCAATGCATTGACACTGGTAATAGAAGTGAATTTTAAACCGTGATGCTAACATGTGGTGTGTATGATACTCACTGATCTATATGATTTAATGTCATTGTCAGTCTTCAAGATTTCCTACGACAAGAAGGAAGCTGAAATGGTTCATCATGATATTAAGTTAAATTTGGCTCTCACTAGTTTAAATTCACCGAACAGAGGGGCTGGATTGAAGCCAGTCAAATATAACTTCACCTGTAGACAGTGGAAATTATTTAGACTTCTCTATGAATCATTCAGGCTCATTGGAGATCATTTTCAAATTCTGTCTGGGACTGCATTGTCTTGAGGAGGATTTGGCACTCATTTCCAGCCGTTCATGCTGGGGGGGATCTTCCTGTCCCACCGATGGCACACCCCCACCATGGGTTTCCCAGCAGCGAGGGGTGCATTCAACGGGAAACCCCATTGACAACAGCAGGACCTGCAGATCCCGCCACCGGTGAATGGCGAGATGCCTCCGCCGCAGCGCAACACATGGCTGGTTGTACAGAAAATCCCGCCCAATAAACACCCACTGTTGCATTGACAATATTCAAGGTGCAAGATCACACAAGGATGGATAAATCACAGAATGGAAGGTCTAGGTAGCTAATGGGTGAAGGGGATGGAGATAATGTACAAAAGATTAAGGTAAGGAAAATAGACTTCTGGACAGTTGTCAGGATGGAGGACCTCCTCTGGCTTTTAAACTAAACATTCAATATGGCTTGGTTAGGGTGCATTAAGAAACTTCATAAACCGGATTCTTGAGTCGCTTTTTATTTCATTCTTATTCATTTCAACTCACTAACAATGTGTTTGTGTTGCTTATTTTTCTATTCTCTGCTGTTGATTTGCCAACGCATTTATTTTGGACAGTCATCTAATTGGTGAACTGCCTTGTCTGATTCCCCCAGCCCTCTCAGTTTGGTAACTGCAAATTTAACCACTTCATGTTACATTTTTGTTTCCATGTCATTTGTGTAATGAGATATAGTAGTGGTCTCAAAAATAAACCCTGAGGTAGCTCGCTCAGTACATTCTCTCACTCTGGAATAATGATTGATTTTACCCAATAGCTGTGCATCATACTTAGCTACAGATAGATGGGTGTATGATGTGACAGTCACAGATAAACAATTACATAGATTGGTCTATCGATAGATAGATATTTAGAAGATATAAATTTTTAATTTTATGGATTGTTTGATTTTCAAAATGTAAACATCAAAAGCTCATTGAGCCATTGTAACAGATCATGCAAAATGCTGATTATATCCAGATTTGTATACAGCAGAAATAATTTGCATCAAAATGATCCTTTATATCTACAGGATACATTCATCCACTGCCAGCAGTTTAAATAAACTAGGTTCATATTACAAGTACATTTGACATTTTCTTTCCTGTTTCCTCTTTATTAGTAAATATATATATATATGTATATATAGATAAATGCAAAATAGAAACATATGCATTTATATATGTTCGCAGTGAAAAACATGTAACAGCTTTGTCTATGGTAAACCACAATCATTAGTAGCAGAGGATGAGACCTAGAAGTCTGGAAGTTACTTTAGAATGTTATATGAATGCTTTTGTCAATATTATTTTCCCACTGTTTTAATTTGGCACTAAATACATATGAAGTCAGAAATAATGCCTCCATTAAAAGGACAAAGGACTTTAACACACTTTGCATTGCATTAGTATCACACAGCTGACTTCCATAGAATCCCTACAGTGCAGAATGAGGCCATTTGGCCCATTGAGTCTGCACTGACCCTCTGAAAGAGCACCCTACCTAGGCCCAGTCCCCCGCCCTGTCCCCGTAATCCCACCTAACCTGCATATCTTTGGACAGTAAGGAGCAATGTAGCATGACCAATCCACCTAACCTGAACATCTTTGGACTGTGGGAGGAAACCCACGCAGACACGGGGAGAACTTACAAAACTTCATACAGTTTTCAATTCTATTCAGGCAGTGACATTAGTCAAATCAAATGTATCCAAAAATTAAGCTGTCACCCAACATAGGTCTATATTTTAGTTTGGCACAATATTTCTGCAGCTATTGATTTGTTTGTCGATGCTTTTAATGCCCTTGCCCATAGTAAAGCCTTTACTTTCTCCTATCCTGATGCTTCTCACAGCTGTGTGTTCAACATCTGCTTTCTCAAATCTAATGGTTGCGGACTTGAGTGTATTGGCACACAAATGGTTTTGCTATACGCCACCAAATGTGACAGGAACAAATCGAGCACTATTAGGCTTCCCTCTGTTCTGTTAGAGCACCTACTTCTACAGGTTGAGATGCCAGAGAGTAAACATTATCCTTTTTTCCCCTCACAACCAATTGTCTCCTAACATTCCTCCAATAACAAGTGTGATGAATTCATAAACTTGGTGAGAAGGAAGCACATCCGTTCAGTTCAGTCTCAAGACATGTGTCAGTTCAGATCCACCACTCGCCCTGACCTACAGCTGAACCTGCATCATTACAATCCCCTTGCAGGCCTCTCTGAGTTCATCCCATCTGTCACACCCACCTCCTGCTTTCTATCCATCCCTGCAAAATTGCTGACCACAAACTTCCATTCCTAGTCTCCTTGTTAGCTGCCATTATAAATTTTCCCACCCCTCCTAAATCCTAACCTGGATCAGACTGTCATTGCAAACTATCATCTCATCTCTAGCTCCCTTTTCTTTTTAACATCCTTGAAATTGTTGTTGGGTCTTAAACCATTCCCATCTTTCCTGCAACTATCTGTTCATATCTCACAGAGCAAGTCTTGGTCCCAATTGCAGTACTTGAAACGGTGATGTCTGAAGTTACAAATTACATCTGTTGTGATCATGGTGTATTATCTCTTCTTATCATGTCTACAGCCTTTGAAAGAATCAACATCACCATTGTTCTTCATTATCCAGCTCAGTGAGTTTGCCCCCACTTAGTCCCACTCTTGTTTAACCAATCCTGACCAGAGCATTTCGACAATTTCCTCTTCCTCAGCATTACTTCTGGAGTCCACCGGGGTTCTATGCTTGATTCCTTCCTTATGAGCATGCTACTGCTGGTGAAGATACGGGGCGAAATTCTCTGGAAACGGTGCGATGTCCGCCGACTGGCGGCCAAAACGGTGCAAATCAGACGGGCATCGCGCCGCCCCAAAGGTGCGGAATGCTCCGCATCTTTGGGGGCCGAGCCTCAACCTTGAGGGGCTAGGTCGGCGCCGGAGGAATTTCCGCCCCGCCAGCTGGCGGAAAAGGCCTTTGGTGCCCCGCCAGCTGGCGCGGAAATGACATCTCCGGGCGGCGCATGCGTGGGAGCGTCAGCGGCCGCTGACGGCATTCCCGCACATGCGCAGTGGAGAGAGTCTCTTCCGCCTCCGCCATGGTGGAGACCGTGGCGAAGGCGGAAGGGAAAGAGTGCCCCCATGGCACAGGCCCGCCCGTGGATCGGTGGGCCCCGATCGTGGGCCAGGCCACCGTGGGGGCACCCCTGGGGCCAGATTGCCCCGCGCCCCCCCCAGGACCCCGGAGCCCGCCCGCGCCCCCTTGTCCCGCCGGTAAGGTAGGTGGTTTAATTTACGCCGGCGGGACAGGCATTTTAGCGGCGGGACTTCGGCCCATCCGGGCCGGAGAATCGAGCGGGGGGGCCCGCCAACCGGCACGGCGCGATTCCCGCCCCTGCCGAATATCCGGTGCCGGAGACTTCGGCAACTGGCGGGGGCGGGATTCACACCAGCCCCCAGCAATTCTCCGACCCGGTGGGGGGTCGGAGAATCTCGCCCCTGAAGTCAACTTATACACATACTTTGTCACCCAACTCTACCTCTCCATGACCTGTCTTGACCTTTCCACTATCTCTATTGTGAAGTTGCTTATCTGAGATTCAGTCTTGGATAGGCCACTGTTTCCTCTAACTAAACTTTGATGAGGTAAAACCATTGTCATTGGCCCCTGCCACAAATACTTGACATAGATTCCATCTTCCTCCTTGTTACGATTTCAGCATGAATGAAAGTATTGAATGTTGAACTGAATTTTCAATCTTATAATCCTTTTAATCAAAAAGACCACCTATGTCCATCCTCATAGCATTACAGCCTCTTACATCACTCTTACCCTCTTTCAGCTAAGTCACTGCTGAAGCCTTCATGTCACCTCCAGATTCAACTTCTGTACTCTTCTGGATGGCTTCCCATCCTCTGTGAAAGTCAGGTGATCCAAAACTCTACTGTCTGTATTTGATCCCTCACCCATTACCCCTCCTTTGATCTGTGAAAGCCTATAAGCACCAACTGAAAATCTTATCTTGTGCTCTCTGGCCGTTCCTCCATCCTGACAACCGTCCAGAAGCCTATTTTCCTTACCTTAACCTTTTGTACATTATCTCCATCCCCTTCACCCATTAGCTACCTAGACCTTCCATTCTGTGATTTATCCATCCTTGTGTGCCTCTTCAGCTCCGCCTCCACTAGAAAGCTTCCTTAAAACACATCTCTTTCACCCTTGTTAATCCCTCCTACATCAGCGTAGAATCCCTACACTGGAGAAGGGGGCCATTTGGCCCATCGAGTCCACACCAACCCTCAGAAAGAGCAGCCTACCTAGGCACACTCCCCCACCCTATCCTTCAAATCCCTGAAAAAGAAGGGGCAACTTTATCATGGCCAATCCACCTAAGCCGCACATCTTTGGACTGTGGGAGAAAACCGGAGTAAACCCACAACAGGGGAAAACGTACAAAGTGCACACAGACAGTCACCCCAAGGCTGGAATTGAACCTGGGTCCCTGCCGCTGTGATGCAGCAGTACTAACCACTGTGCCGCCGTATCCTTTCTCTTTTCTTTTTCACTTTGGGAAGCACCATCGGACTTTTTTTCAAAAGTTCTATATAATTTTGGGTGTTAAATAGAAGCAACTAATATTTACTGGAAGAAAATTAACTTGAGGAATGCCTTTTGTTTTAGACCGAAGCGCATCAAAGAGACCTCATCATCTGGGAGTCAGATCTGACGAGAAGGTTTCACCTCGATTGAGATCACCTCGTCGTATTTCTCCAGCTAGAAGCTATCTGCTTGGCAGGAGAATGAAGTATGCACCACATCCAAAAGAGCAACGGAGACATGAAGTACAGAAAGTTGGTGGGTCATTTACCTACTGTACCAACAACATGCAATATTGAAACAGTCCTGACAATTTTACAATTACTAAGGCAATTTCATTTTACATTTTGGAGCAGATATGCAACCGTCAGTTTGTAAAATTGGTAAATTGTGTACATGAAGTAATAAATAATGGGTTTGAAAATTGTTTCTCAGTATTGCAATGGAACCTGACATAACAAGACATTGAATAGTGGAATGATTGCTGTGGATTTTTTTTTCCTATACATTTGTCTTTCCACAGTCCCTGAATCACTGTATGGGATGTCTCCTCGGGCAAGAGCCTTAGGGCAGAGGGAATCTGTTCACAGAGCAATCGCAACAAAACAGAAAGTTCCAGGTGGGTTTGGTTGGAAAATCTATTAACATGAAGCAGTATTAGAAGGTTTTTGCTTCCATATGCAGGTTTCATATGAGATGTAAATGAATACTCTAATTGTGATATTCTTATTCACAAAAATGTTCATATATTCGTTCCCAACAAGTAAATAACATGCCTTTCCTCACATCTGTTGGGGTTTCATGTTGAGGTGGATTTCAATTTGAGAATGCCTGGACAAGCCTAGAAATTTTGCGTTAGTGTAATTGTTACTATATGAATTTATAGCAAACTGCTATGCAGAGTGTAGACGCTGGTTAACCATTTACTGGACAGGACAGGTTAACTGCTATGCACAGTGGAGACACTGCTTAACCATTCACTGGACAGGACAGGTTAACTGCTATGCACAGTGGAGACACTGCTTAACCATTCACTGGACAGGACAGGTCACTGCTATGCAGAGTGTAGACACTGGTTAACCATTCACTGGACAGGACAGGTTCGCTGCTATGCACAGTGGAGACACTGCTTAACCATTCACTGGACAGGACAGGTTAACTGCTATGCACAGTGGAGACACTGCTTAACCATTCACTGGACAGGACAGGTCACTGCTATGCAGAGTGGAGACACTGGTTAACCATTCACTGGACAGGACAGGTTAACTGCTATGCAGAGTGGAGACACTGGTTAACCATTCACTGGAACGGACAGGTTAACTGCTATGCACAGTGGAGACACTGCTTAACCATTTACTGGACAGGACAGGTTCGCTGCTATGCACAGTGGAGACACTGGTTAACCATTCACTGGACAGGACAGGTTAGCTGCTATGCACAGTGGAGACACTGGTTAACCATTCACTGGACAGGACAGGTTAACTGCTATGCACAGTGGAAACATTGGTTGACCATCTACTGGACTGGGCAGCTTAATTGAGGCTGGGCAATAGATTTTAAGAGAAAGACAGAGGTAATATTTCAAGCTGATGATTTATGGCCAGAACTGAATGCTGTTGTTATTTTACAGTTTTGAACAAATCCGAGTCAAGGTAAAGAGTTGACTGGGTAGGTTCAGGGCTTGCGAGTTTGGGGTGTGGGGGCCGAGAGGGGTGCAGGTGGGGGTTGCGGGTGGTGAGGGGGCTGTTGGGATTGGGGGGGGGGGGGGGGTGGAAGGTTGGCCGAGTAGGAATGAAGAAACGGGAATGTCTGAAATTACAGATAAATAATAGTGCAAGGCAAAATGGGATGATAAAGAGAAGATTCAGTGGCAACAATGAAATTATTATCGGCACCTACTGTCTGAGGAAAGTGAGCAGTCATTATGATCTGAAGTTGTTGAACTCAATGTTCAGGACAACAGGTTGTAAAGTACTTAACCAAAAGATTCCTTGAGTTTGCATTGACCTTCATTGAACCATAGGTGATTCACACAGCAGCCACTTGTCTAGTCGTTACCTTTAATAAGTGGAAAATCAAGAATCCCAGCTGAAGTTTCCTAGATCAGTCAGATCCCCAAATGAAACCTGGCTTGGTATATCCTGGGCGGAATTCTCCCCCCCACGCCGGGTGGGAGAATCGCCTGGGCGCCGCACGAGTCCTGCCACGCCATCCCGACGCCCGCACGCGATTCTCCCACCCCCCCCCAAACCGGCGCGGCGCGACTCACGGCTGGCCACTGGGAGAATCGGCACTTGCCGTTGGTAATGGGCGAGCGGCGATTCTCCGGCCTGGATGGGCTGAGCGGCCTGCCCAACACGACAGGTTCCCGCCGGCGCCATCCCCACCTGGTCGCTGCCGGCGGGAACAGCGCGGGAATGCTGGGGGGACGGCCTGTGGGGGGGCGAGGGGGGTTCCTGCACCGGGGGGGGGGTCTCAAAGGAGGTCTGGCCCGCGATCGGTGCCCACCGATCGGCGGGCCGGCCTCTCTGAAGGAGGACCTCCTTTCCTCAGCTGCCCCGCAAGATTGATCCGCCATCTTCTTGCGGGGTGGCCGCAGGGAGGACGGCAACCACGCATGCGCGGATGACGTCATTTGCGCGGATGACGTCATTTACGCGACGCCGCTTTTACGCGGCGCCAAGGCCCGGCGCACGTAAATGACACGGCGCCGCTCCTAGCCACCCGGGGGCGGGAGAATAGGGGGCTGGGAACGGCCTCCGACGCTGGAGTGAAACGCTCCGGTTTTTACTCCGGCATCGGGACTTAGTCTCCCGATGGGAGAATTGCGCCCCCTATCTTTGATTTATTTAGAAACAGTGCAGGTGAGTTACTGAACACAATCACAATTGTCTACCAGTGTACTTTTAACACAACAATGATTAAACAAGAAAACTGAACTATATTACTTTAGACATAAAGGTTGGAAAGATTTCGATACAAACACCAGAAAATGATTCAAACGCACACTGTTTCTCGGGTGCACTGCTTTCAATACCTGCTTCTCAAATCCATACTCCTGTCAACTGTGTCTCGACACCAGGAGGCTTCAGAAGTCTTCTCTATTTATTTGTGGCAATGGAACTTTCTCAGAACCTTAATACCTATCATAGTATTCACAAATGTTTTAACTTTGCATTTTTGACTTCATCCTCAAAATTGTCCAAATACTTTTGATATGGCAGTAATTAGTTTTGGACGATCACCTCTGTTTTTGATTTAGAGAATAATGAATTGTATGAACCCAGAGACATCACAGTTCGCGTTATGAGTCCACAGTCTGTGCTCGTTATATGGGTCGATCCTGCACTTCAAAAGGAAAACAGCCGTGGTGCTGGCTCAGACAGGTATGTGGACAGCAAGCTGCAGTCTTCATTGTGATTAATTAATATGTGTTTCCTGTTCGGCTGCCTTTCCTGAGCTATGTGAAGAAACCAGCTCCTGGCAATGAACTGTATGTTATGCACTCACAGCTGTTTATGAAAAGACGATGAGAGCAAAACGTCTAGTTAGCATGTTTCAGTGTTGCGCACGAGCCAGTCGGGTTGTTCACAGCTTTACATCCTACTTAACTCTTAGCTGAGCCTCTGACCTTGTGCCACATTTATAAATCTTCAATGCCACCATACCCTGCTATTATCCAAGCCCATCTGTTGCTGAAACACCCGTCTGCACTTTTGTCATCTCCCAACTATTCAAATGCTGTTGCATCAACCTTTTTTTTTATTTTGGAGATGTGATGGGGTGCCTCTTTGAACCAGTTTGATAAGGACTGAGTGGTTTGCTAGGCCTCTTCGAACAGCAGCTCAGAGTCAACCATGTTGTTGTGGGACTGGAGCTGCCTGAAAAAGGATTCCAGATTTCATTCCCTAAATTTGAATTCGAGTTATGTCACCATCTTCATGGTCTTGTACTCGTACCAGTTTTGCTTATATTTTGAGTTTAAAAAAACCTGAAATCAAATTGTCATGGTGGAATTTGAACTCAAATTCTCTGGATTATAGTGCAGGCCACTAGATTGCTCGTCCAGTAGCCATGATAATTCCATGCTCCTGGTACTGTAATGCATGTAAAATTCTGCTGTCCAGATCCTTTTCCTCAACGAGAGCTGATTTATATCAGTCGCCGTAAACCCAACACTCCAATGTTAGAATTCTAATCGTCATGTGTAAATTTGTGATCTAGTCCCCAGATACTCACCCTAATGTGGCTAACATGCAAACACAATATGTAACATTGTTTTCAAACCTTTGGATGTCGCAATCGCATTTTCCTTCATATGGTTTGTAAGCTAAGAATTTGTACGGGTGTATGTAGCCCCCTTTTTAAATTATGAGGGGCTCAAATTTGTTTTTTGTTCCTGGGATGTGGCTGTGCCAGCATTTATTGCCCATCCCTGGGGGCATTTAAGAGTCAACTACATTCCTGTGAATCTGGGTAAGGATAACAGATTTTCTTCCCTAAAGGACATTCGTGAACCAGATGAGTTTTTACGACAATCAACAATGGTTTCATGATCATCTTTTCATTCCAGTTTTTAATTGATTTCAAATTTCACCACTTGTGGTGGGATTCGAACCTCGGCCTCTAGTTTACTAATCCAGAAAGAATACCACTATGCCACTGTCTCCCACTGCCATTGGCCAAGCAGACAATTTTTAGTCTTAAAAAGATAAAAGTTACAAAAGTTTTTGAATGAAGGTGTTTTAAACGTTTTTTGTTGAGCAAACACAAGGGGCAACGCGGTAGCATAGTGGTTAGCACTGTAGCTTCACAGCGCCAGGGACCTAGGTTCGATTCAAGTTTGGGTCACTGTCTGTGTGGAGTCTGCACATTTTCCCCGTGTCTGCGTGGGTTTCCTCCGGGTGCTCCGGTTTCCTCCCACAAGTCCCGAAAGACGTGCTGTTGGGTAATTTGGACATTCTGAATTTTCCCTCTGTGTACCCGAACAGGCGCCGGAATGTGGAGACTAGGGGCTTTTCACAGTAACTTCATTGCAGTGTTAATATAAGCCTACTTGTGACAATAAAGATTATTAGTATTATATGTGTAAAAACGTACTCCCGGAGGCTTCTTAAGTTGAACAAACAAACTTTATTTAAAATGTTGCTTCATTATGTGCATTCTATGAGCTAGTCTATAGTGCACTCTTTCTAACTAGGAACACTGCTCCACTTAGAGAGATTCTCCATGGTAGGTGTTGATTGTGACATTGTTTTCATGTGGAACATTGTTTTCAGGCCTTTGGATATCGCAATCGCATTTTCCTTAAAGTTTTTTGTAAGCTAAGAATTTGTCCATGTGTATGTAGCCCCCTTTTAAAAAAAAAAATTTTTTAATATAATATTTTTATTCTCCTTTTTCACATTTTCTCCCACATTGACACCCATCAACAATAAACAATAATCAGCAAGATATGTCAATCCCCATAATAACAACGACCCCATCTGCCCACCAACCCCCAAACATCAGCTCGCATGTTTACATAAACAAATGACAAAAAGGAATCAGGGATTACCCGTAGTCACCCTTAATCTACACAGCCCCCCCCCAACTAATGTTCGATGTTATCCAGTTCTTGAAAGTGCATAATAAATAGTGCCCATGACTTGTAGAACCCCTCCGAGCTTCCCCTCAGTTCAAACTTAACCTTCTCAAGGGTCAAGTATTCCAACAGGTCCCCCCGTCACGCCAGGGCACTGGGTGGAAAGGCTGCTCCCCATCCCAGCAGGATCCGCCGTCGGGCGATCAACGAGGCAAAGGCTATGATATCTGCCTCCGCTCCCGTTTCCAACCCTGGCTGGTCCAACACCCCGAATATAGCCTCCTGGGGACCCGGGTCCAGTTTCACACGCACCACCTTGGAAATTACCCTAAACACCTCCTTCCAGTACTCCCCTAGCTTTGGACAGGACCAAAACATATGAACGTGATTCGCGGCCCCCCCGCAACGCTCACACACATCCTCTACTCCTTCAAAAAATCGGCTCATCCTCGCCCTCGTGAGGTGCGCTCTATATACCACCTTCAGCTGTATCAGCCCCAAACTCGCACATGAGGTGGAGGCATTCACTCTCCGGAGCACCTCACACCAGACCCCCTCCTCTATAACCTCTCCCAGCTCTTCCTCCCACTTTGCTTTGATCCCTTCCAGTGGTGCCTTATCCTCTTCCAAAATAGCTCCGTACACCGCTGACACTGCCCCCTTCTCCAGTCCCCTTGTCGTCAACACCTCCTCCAGCAATGTGGAGGCCGGTTCCTCCGGGAAGCTCTGTATCTCCTTCCTGGCAAAATCCCGAACCTACATGTACCTAAACACTTCTCCCTGCTCTCGCCCATACTTCGCTTCCAGCTCCCTCAATCCTGCAAACCGACCCCGAAGAAACAAATCTTTTAGCGTCTTAATCCCCTTCTCTTCCCATTTCCGAAAACTTCCATCCCACCTCCCTGGCTCAAATCTGTGGTTCCCCCGAATCGGCATTTCCCTTGACCCTAAACCCAACCCGAAGTGTTGGCGAAACTGCCTCCAGATTTTCAATGAAGCTATTATTACCGGACTCCCTGAATATTTCCCCGGAGCTATTGGGAGCGGCGCTGTTGCAAGTGCCTTCAGCTCTCCTCCATTCTGACCCACTGAGAATCAACCCCTCTGACCCAGCTCCGCACTTTCTCCACATTCGCCACCCAGTAGTAGTACAACAGGTTCGGGAGACCCAAACCCCTGCCTGCCTTCCCCTCTGTAGCAGCACCTTTCTCACTCTGGCCACCTTCCCTCCCCATATGAATGAGGTCAT
The DNA here is from genome assembly GCF_047496885.1 of Scyliorhinus torazame. Taxonomy (NCBI): domain Eukaryota; kingdom Metazoa; phylum Chordata; class Chondrichthyes; order Carcharhiniformes; family Scyliorhinidae; genus Scyliorhinus; species Scyliorhinus torazame. The sequence continues at coordinate 293,059,806 of NC_092707.1, forward strand.
CCTTCCCTCAATCTCCCTGAAAAAAGACTTTGGCAGGAAAATCGGTAGGCATTGAAAAATAAACAGGAATTGCGGCAACACATTCATTTTAACCGCCTGTACCCGACCCGCCAGTGACAGAGGAAGGCCATCCCACCTTGCCAGATCGGCTTTCACTCTCCCCACCAAATTAGTGATGTTGTACCTGCGAAGCCTCCCCCACTCCCGGGCAACCTGCACCCCCAGATACCTAAAATGAGTCCCTGCTCTACGGAATGGCAGCCCCCCCACCCCTGCCCCCACCCCCGGCCGAGACACCACAAAGTACTCACTCTTGTCCAGGTTCAACTTGTACCCCGAGAAAGACCCAAGTACCCGCAGTAGCTCCAATATTCCTCCAATCGATGCACTCAGCTCCAACACATACAGCAGCAAGTCGTCGGCATATAAGGACACCCTATGCTCTATTCCCCGCCCCCCCGCACTATTCCTTTCCATGCTCCCGAACATCTCAATGCGATGGCCAACGGCTCAATCGCAAGTGCAAACAGCAGGGGGGGACATAGGACATCCCTGTCTCGTCCCACGATGGAGAGAAAAGTATCTCGAACTGATATTATTTGTCCGGACACTCGCCTTCGGTTCCTTATATAACCCCCTTTTTAAATTATGAGGGATTAACTTTTTTTTTTGTTCCTGGGATGTGGCTGTGCCAGCATTTATTGCCCATCCCTGGGGGCATTTAAGAGTCAACTACATTCCTGTGAATCTGGGTATTTTCTTCCCGAAAGGACATTAGTGAGCCAGATGAGTTTTTACGACAATCAACAATGGTTTCATGGTCATCATTAGACTTTTCATTGAGGAAAAGGACATGGACAGCAGAATTTTACATGCATTACAGTTCACATGACGCTTACTCAATAAGGTTGGTCTTAAGGTGACAACCGCCACAATGTGCTTTTAAAGCAGTTATCATTAAAAATCTAAAGCATCATGCTACACGTTTGTCACATCCCAGGCCTTACGGGATAAATTGGAATATATGTATTTTCATTTTTTTTACAGAAGTACATTGAGGAAATAACAGGTAAAGAAATACAAACATTGTTCTACACCTCGACAGATGGCTGATTCTATACAGTCTACTATTTTTATTTTCCACTTATATTTTTAATCTGGGGTTTTTCTTCTTTCCCTTGATTTTTACAATGGTTTCCACTGATTTTAACTTTGGAGCTTATCAGGGCTCACGTTTTGCGACCTTTTCATTATTAATGTGTGAAAAATATAGGAATTTCAGATACATTGTATGATATGTAGTTGGTGCAGTAAGGGTTAAAAGCATGGGTTAGTGTGTGTGACTGCTGCAGTCATGTTTTTAAACATCCTGGTTTTAAAGGCAGCAGGCTTTCTGGAGATGGAGTTGCAATTAAAGCGTCATAAAAGTTGGGTTAATGGAATTTTGTTTATATAATTAGGTTCCCTGGGGAGTAGATAATTAGAGATATTGAGCGTGATTTAATGGAAAGATTTTGAAGTGTCACTTTGGGCTCGATTGGCAGGGTGTTTCTCATCAGCCTTTATTGAATAGAAGTTAGTGCCACAAATGAGCCCCCTGAGCTTCTCTCCATTACTGGCTCTCTGGCCGTCTGTTTCGCCACTCGTGCCTCAGAGTCTTGTTGCTAACAAGGGGGAGCTGCTTTCAAGTGCTACCACAGCTCACTCCAGTCAACATACAAGCATGACAGCATGCAGACCTGCTCCTCTCTTTGGGGATGCCGACCTCACAAGGCTTCTTGATGTTGTAGATGCAAGGCGGGACATCCTGTTCCCCCGAGAGGTCAGAAGACCAGCAGCAGGGTCACCAATACCACCTGGGAGGCAGTGGCTGCCAGTGTGGGCAGTATGATCAGGATGATTGCCATACAATGTAAGAAGAAGACTAATCACTTCTACCGAGTTGCAAGGGCTCCGAGGAGACCACTGGCGAGGCGGCACAGCTATCACTCCACCCTTCCACCAGCGCAGAGATACAGACCTCGGTGGGCAACATAAGTAGACAGGCTTCTGGGGCACAATCTGGTGAGCACCACACAGTTGCTGATGCACATCAGGTCGAGGCAGAAACATCCGAGGGGGTCAGCAGTCAAAGGTCAGTTGGATCCCAGGACTCAGCTAAGTTCCAATCAAATGGTAAGCCTCTGGACAAGGTTATCCCAGAGCTGATAGCTAAGAGTCAGCCATGAGATTCAGGAAGGGATGTCAGCAATACTCCAGTGAGGGCACAGCAGAGTCCCAAAGGCTACAGGAGTCGGGGATGATCCTGATAATGTGTGGCACCGAGATCAGCATTGCTAGGGTGGCAAACGCAGTGGAAAGCCTGGAGCATCAGTTCAACGTCTTGAGTGGTGGTGTTGACATCACGTCACGCTTGCTGAGGTATGTGTCCCAGAGACAGGTGGACATTGTCAAGGCACTCCAGAGCATTTCCCAGTCACTGAGGAGCATCACTGAAGGCGTCGTCACCATAGAGCAGACAATGGAGAGCCTGCAGGACGAGCAGAGCCAGTTAACTCAAGAGGCTTCAGGAGATCATTACTGCTTCCCCTCTGTCACATGGAGACCCTGAGTCCTTCGGGCCAGCACCGAGGAGGAGGAAGCGCTGGAGGCCAACCCGGTCTGTCTCCAGTTCTTCTGAATAGCCCCCTCCTGACACCGGTGCATCTTAAGGACAGCGGGCAGACCAGGGTGGTACGGTGATGCCAGTGATGGTAAGTCTGCCAGGGCCCTCCGGTTCTAGACCCACCAGAAAATGTCCGCCAAGGCATCAAAGGCCACAGGGCTCAAAAAGCAGCAGGCTGCCTCTCCCTCTGATGTGCATCCTGGGGACACACCTCAACATAGCACTAAATCATGTATGATCAGGAAGATTGAGGACCACTCAATTGAGTGATTGAGACACTGTGCGGGGGTGGTTTGCACAATCTGCAACGAGCGGGGATTGTAAATGTCCAATGTTCACTATTAAAACATCTTACACCTGATACATGTGAAGCATCTACCACATTAATCTTCACAGTGGACCTGCCTGCACCCGCACTCCCTGCGCCTCCTGGGCACAGTGGTCCAAGATCAAATGCCCCTGAAGTAGACTCTATTCAGAGGATGGGTGTGAGTGTGCACTCTCAGCAGAACAACAGGAGTCAGACATTGGCATAAACTGAGGAGCACCAGAGCTTTCCTCACAGCGACTGATCATCTCTCTCCTGCCTTTTATATTGACCCGCTGACAGTGCCTACACAGGCCCATCACCTTGGGTGATGTTGCAAGAATATCAAAGGAAGGGGAAGGAAGTGGGGGGGGGGGGGTGGGGGGGGGGGTGGCTGTGAATGGGGTGAGCTGAAGGACAAAGCCTCAGCCTATCAGAATTGGGTGAGGATGAAGGCCTCCGTGGTCCTCCGGGCATGCCTTGCCATCGATTGTCCTCCACCCTCCGGCTCCTCCGGCGGGTCCTTCCCCGGCTCGTCCTCCAGCCTCTCCTGGCCCTGCTCCTCCTCAGACAAGGCCACATGTCCCTTTTATCCACCTGCAGAATTTTACCCCGCTACTGTGCAAGGTAGTGGAGGCACAGTAGGTCACTATTAAGCAGGAGACCCTCCTGGGGGTTCACTGCAGCACATCGCCAGAGCGATCCAGGCATGTGAAGCGCATTTTGAGCAGCACGGATAGCAACATGCCTCCGCCTTGGCGTCAACAACCAGGACCTCTGTGGGCACCCTTTATTCCCCAAGAGCCACCCATCATCTTGGGGTGATCATCGAAGACGATGGGGGTCTCCAAGTGTCCCAGGATGTAGCTGTCATGCATGCTCCCTGGGATGCGTGGACAAACATACATGATCTGGAGGTGTTTTTTTATAATACTAATCAAGGTGTCACAAGTAGGCTTACATTAACACTGCAGCGAAGTTACTGTGAAAATCCCCTAGTCGCCACATGCCGGCACCTGTTTGGGTACACTAAGGGAGAATTCAGAATGTCAAAGTTACCTAACAAGCATGTCTTTCGGGACTTGAGGGAGGAAACCGGGAGCGTCCGTAGAAAACCCACGCAGACACTGGGAGAATGTGCAGACTCCGCACAGACAGTAACCCAAACCGGGAATCAAACCCGGGTGAAGCACTGTGAAACGACAGTGCTAACCACTGTGCTACTGTGCCCCCCCCCCCCACAAGTTGAACATTCAGGGAGTGGAACCCCTTGCTGTTAATGAAGGGCACTCCCTGATGCCCCAATACACGCAAGGCGACATGCGTGCCATCAATTATCTCCTGGACCTGGGGCATCCCGGCGATGGCAGAGAATCCTGCTGGCCAGGCATCTTGGTGGGCTTGGTCCAGTTCAAAGTTAATATAGTTTGCTGCCTTGGCATACAAGGCATTCATGACCTCACTGATTAACTGGTGGGCTGTAGCTTGGGAAATGCTCTGCAGGACTCCGATCGAGTCCTGGAATGAACCGGTTGCATAAGAATCCAGGGCTGTGGTGACTTTCACAGCCACTGGAGAAGGTGTCCTCCTCCTTTACATGGCACCAAGTCTGTGAGAATGTGGCACAGGTGCCCCACTGTCTCTTTGTTGACACGGAGTCTCCTGTGGCACATGCTGTCCATCATCTCCTTGAACGACCAGTGACGCCTGTACACCTTGGTTTCAAACAATTTACAGTGCAGGTTGTCACTGGGCTCACCCTCTGGGAACCTCCTCAGCCTGATGGACAGCTGGGTCTTCAAGCTGTATGACGGCCCCCCTCATGTTGGGTGCTGCCTCCAGCCTGTGTCAGGGCTGCTGCCTTCTCTGGCGTCTGGCCACCTGGCTGCCACCAGTACCATGAGGGTATCCTCTGTGAGACCGACACCACCTTCCATTTTGGTATCAGTAGTAAGGGATTGGAGAAGGAGATATACTGACAACTAGCCCGCGACATTCAAATCCCCCAAGCCTCCCCCACCCTTGCGTGACCCTCCTTCTCTCACAGTGCCATGCAGCAAGCCAGTTGTGGTGGAGAACCTTATTGTGCACAGTCACTCCCGGCCACAGCAGGAGCCCCCGGACCCCAGACCTCTGCTGGGAACATTAGAGAGACCGTGCACAGGGGCCCTCCCCTGATCCTGTGTTTGTGAGGCTATCCTCAGTGCTGAAGCCCAGCTCTTCGAGTGTTTGATTGTTTGCTGCTCCCTCTATGGTGCTGATGCTTCTCGAGTTCAGGCACATTGTTCAGGTTTCAAAGTTTGTTTGAAATGTGTTGCAATAATCATCGTTTGAGACATGGCATGTGGATCCACGAGAATGCACTTGCGAATATTTTGTTTATTAAACGGTCAACAATAACAAAGATTTGAAAATCAACTATGTAACATTCCACATGTCACACTAACCATTAAGCAACAAGGAAACATTGCCCTTCCATACTGGTACCAATACAAAACTATATCAGCTTACATTCACACAAAATCACACGGTATCACCCCTCATAGGTTCCTCAGTAAAAACTGAAGATAAGCCAGAGAATGTGTTATCATGTCCAGAACTTTGTTGAAGAAATTATCTGTCCATCAATGGGCGACTTGTTCCACGTATCAGTGCCATTCTCCATCTAGAACCACAGCTGTGCAGGCCCGCCCACACGGCTCAATCTCACCGGAACCAAATCCTGGCATCCACATGTTCCATGTAGTTGAACATCTTGCCTTCCAGTGCGTTTAACCCGCGGTGATGTGGCAGTTACACGCAGCACTCACCACACCAGCAACAAAAACATCAGCAATCTGCAAAAGCATTTCTTAACAGCGTTAGCACGTGGCCCATTTGGAACAATGTCGTGCACCAATCCCGCAGCGTCGTCTAGGTTCAAACCGGATTGCCTTCTGGATTCGTATACCGCCCTGTGCCAGGTGTTCCAGGACCCAGGTATCTTAGAAAAATTGTCTTTCCGGTTACAGAAAAGGAAGGAAACAGCAACTGCAGCCTCCAGGCATCTGCAGCCACCAGCAGGAGCAAGCAGTAAACACAACCTGCAAATATTTTAGTTTATTGACAGTATCAAAAATACAGAAGACAATATAATGAGGACACCAAACACTTGATACCCAGAACTCAACCCCCTCTCCAACCGATATCAGTGGAAAGGCTCACCAGCCCAGTCCATTAGAAAAGATCGCTCCAACACGGAGCACGGCAGAGGAGAGAGAGAAAACCATTCCACCCCTCCCAAGAGGGGCACAGTTCAGTCTGGCACATTATAAATCAAATCAAACATAGAGCTATCACCGAAGGAAAACGCAAAACAGGCAGGAAGACAGCAAAAACACCAGTCGTACACCAACGGCAAAAAACAGGATTTGGGAGAATCTGGCACCGACATATTTAAATAAGCCTAACTGCTCTCTTAAAAATGTAAATCTGGATCACACCCAATTGAGGGTGAGATCCAGATCGCGACATCTCACGAGATCTCACTAGATCTCGTGAGGCGTTGCGAGCATCGTAAATCCTGTAAACACCTCTCGTGAGATTTAACGGCCTTGGTGCATCACCGGGCAAGACGTGGCCCTCCGATTGCGCCTTTGATGATTTTCTGCGGACCGAGTAGCAGTTTTTCTCAAAATAGTGAGTTAAAGTTTTGCCTGTGGACAGGACAGAAACAGTGTCTCAAAGGCTGACAGGTTAAACAGTTTGAGACAGGCAGCCATCTGCAATTTGTGTCCTGGATAACTCTTTTCTGAAAGCAGGGTATTCAAGACCTCTCCATTAAGCAAGTATTCCTGGGTCTGCTAAATGTATTGAAAAGTGGATTGTGACCTGAGATGGGTGGTGTTTGAGTGGAGATAAAGATAGCAGTTAGGAATTATTGTGTCATTGTACTGTTAAGCATTGTTTAACTGGTAATTGTAAGCTATTTTCTTTATGATGCTATGTGTTAATAATAAAGTTTGTTTTAATATACCACATCTATATTTGTCATGGAATCACTCCTGGAGTGAAGTATCTTTTCCTCACAGTCTTACAAATTAAGGAAAATATTGGGGTTTCTGTCGGGTATCCCAGCAACTGTGGGGGTCTGGTCTGATACGTAATGGATGCCTTCAAAGAATGTGCCAGACAAATCTAAAGCTAAACTTATTTAGCAGGAGCAGTAACAGGGGGCAGAGTGGCCTACTTCTCCTAATTCATCTGTTTGTAGATAGTTACCCTTTTTAACATGGGTTTGCTTAACTGTTTACTTCCCAAACATAAACCTTTTAAATTGTCTCTCTGCGTCAGCAAGTTAGCAATGGCCTCTTCCTGTGCCAATAACTTGTCTTTGGTCAAAGTCTCTTTTAGCTGATACAAGAATGTTATTAATATGCTTTTTATGTTCCAGTAAAATGTTTGATATTCTTGTCTGATTTTTTTCTTTGAACAGTTTAAAATCTTTGAACCGTTAAAACCTTTGTTTTTCCTCATTCCACTCAGACCAGATTTTGGATTGGATTCTCCGTTGCGAGTCCGCCCTGCTACCGCTGCTAGCGAGGATGGGGAATTTGGCACGCTGTTCGCTGGTGGCACGTTTCTCCCGTCGCTTGTCAATGGGATTTCCCGTTGAAGTCCCCTCACGCCGCCGGGAAACCCGCGGGCAGGGTGTGCTGCTGGCGGGACTAGAGAATGCTGCCGCCAACGAGCAGCCGGAGAATCTAAACCAGTCATTCATTTTGAGCTAGTTTAACAACTTCTGTGTTTTGTTTTGTGGCTTTTTTCTCCAACGCTTTTTAGGCTGCCCCTCAGGTCACAACTTTTTAAATTAAAATCTTTGTTTGAACTGAATTCAGTGTCTTCATTTCACAACTGCACTCTGACCCCACCCTGATAGGCATGGCACCTTCGTGTACTTCTTACTTTCAGATGGTCCTTTTTCTACCTCTCCACTTATTGGACTTGGCTTAACTATCAAGTGACAATCCTCAAGCTCTTTGACTAAGTGGGGCATCTCCCTCACTATCTCTTTAACCATGTGGGGGCCTGTCTGGTTCCTGTTTAATTCTGTGGGCTTTTGTCCAGCTGATTGAACCTTCATGGGCTGAGTTTCCCCCTGTAGCTGTTCGTATTTTTTCAGATCCCTGCTGAAACTGTTCAGTCCGTTCAGCCTCAGTTATTCCAGTTCTGTTTTGGCTGGAGTAACTCGGTCTGGTTCTGAATCAGCATTTGCTGCTCATTTTAACTCTGGACTGAATTCAAAATATTCAGCCAATATTTCCAGGAATTCCTGTTTCTTTTTCTTACTGGGGATCTGAAGTCCTACCTGCCTAGCAATGGATTTTTGCGCCCTTAGACACTGAGCATCTATCGTCTTGCCAATTCAAAGCCTCCAGATCGCTAAACTCTTGAATGTCAACAGTTGCTATCTTAACTTATTGTTTGTACTTTTTGTAAAACAAAGCTTCTTGTTGTTTATGGTTTCAAACAATTTGGAGTCTGTTACTTCCCTTCTACTTCCAGTTCAAAATTTGGCTCTTCTCACTACAGATTAAATCCTGGCTCATTTTGCAATGGATACAATCTCTGGCACAAAACCCCAATTGTCACGACCACATAAAAGGCTTAAAATGGTCCAAGAATTTGTTGTGTGTGTGTGTGTGTGTGTGTTTGTATATTAAGCCGACTTTTAATTTATCAGTGGTTCCATTTATAAATAACCCGGCAGAAAACCTTAATCTCAGACAAGATAAAAGGTATAGTTTATTAGAAAAACTACTGCTGAAAGTTGCTTGAATAATAATGATACGGTTATTGACTAAAATACAGATACAAATTAATAATAATCTTTATTAGTGTCACAAGTAGGCTTACATTAACACTGAAATGAAGTTACTGTGAAAAGCCTCCAGTCGCCACACTCCGGTGCCTGTTCGGGTACACTGAGGGAGAATTCAGAATGTCCAAATAACCTAACAAGCACGTCTTTCAGGACTTGTGGGAGGAAACCGGAGCACCCAGAGGAAACCCTCGCAGACACAGGGAGAACGTGCAGAGTCCGTACAGACAGTGACCCAAGCCGGAAATCGAACCCGGGTCCCTGGTGCTGTGAAACATCAGTACTTAACCACTGTGCTAATGTGCCGCTCATGATATGCAGATAAAGGAAAAAGAGATATTGTAAGACTACTTCCTGTTTATTTCCTTTGTTCCCGTTTCTTTGATTTTATCTCTTCCGGTCTAAAGATTTCATAAGGATACTGCTAAAGCATTTGTAGGGACACACTGGAGTGCACTACATTAGCTGAAAATAGGACCATAAGACATCGGAGCAGAATTAGGCTACTCGGCCCATCGAGTCTGCTCCGCCATTCAATCATGGCTGACATTTTCTCATCCCCATTCTCCTGCCTTCTCCCCATAACCCCTGGTCCCCTTATTAATCAAGAACCTATCTATCTCTGTCTTACACTCAGTGATTTGGCCTCCACAGTCTTCTGCGGTAAAGAGTTCCACAGATTCACCACCCTCTGGCTGAAGAAATTCCTCCTCATCTCAGTTTTAAAGGATCATTGCTTTAATCTGAGATGGTGTCCTCTGGTTCTCGTTTTTCCGACAAGTGGAAACATCCTCTCCACGTCCACTCTATCCAGGCCTCGCAGTATCCTGTAAGTTTCAATAAGATCCCCCTCATCCTTCTAAACTCCAACGAGTACAGACTCAGAGTCCTCAACCGTTCCTCATACGACAAGTTCTTCATTCCAGGGATCATTCTTGTGAACCTCCTCTGGACCTTTCCAAGGCCAGCACATCCTTCCTTCGATACGGGGCCCAAAACTGCTCACAATACTCCAAATGAGCTCTGACCAGAGCCTTACACAGCCTCAGAAGTACATCCGTGGTCTTGTATTCTAGCCCTCTTGACATGAATGCTAACATTGCATTTGCCTTCTTAACTGCCGACTGCACCCACACATTAACCTGAAGAGAATCGTGAACAAGGACTCCCAAGTCCCTTTGTGCTTCTGATTTCCTCAGCATTTCCCCATTTAGCAAATAGTCTATGCCTAAATTCCTCCTTCCAAAGTGCATAACCACACACTTTTCCACATTGTATTTTATTTGCCACTTCATTGCCCACTCTCCTAGCATGTACAGATCCTTCTGCAGCCCTCTTTCTTCCTCAATACTACCTGTCCCTCTCCAGATCTTTGTATCATCTGCAAACTTAACAATAGTGCCTTCAGTTCCTTCTTCCAGATCATTAATGTATATTATGAAAATTTGTGGTCCCAGCACAGACCCCTGAGGCACACCACTAGTCACCGGCTGCCATCCTGAAAAAGACCCCTTTATCCCCACACACTGCCTTCTGCCAGTCAGCCAATCCTCTATCCATGCCAGGATCTTACCCTTAACACCATGGGCTTTTAACTTATTGAACAGTCTCCTATGCGGCACCTTGTCAAAGGTCTTCTGGAAATCTAAATAAATCACGTCCATTGGTTCTCCTTTGTCTAATTTCCTTGTTACCTCCTCAAAGAACTCTTAACAGATTTGTCAGACACGACCTCTCTTTGACAAAGCCATGCTGAATCAGTCCTATTTTACTAGGCGCTTCCAAGTACTTTGCGATCTCATCTTTAATAACAAACTCTAAAATATTACCAATGACCGAAGTCAGGCTAACCGGTTTATAATTTCCCGTCTTCTGCCTCCCTCCCTTCTTAAACAGGGGTGTTACATTTGCCACTTTCCAGTCCTCTGGGACCCTTCCTGCCTCCAGTGATTCCTGAAAGATCATCACCAATGCCTCCACAATTTCCTCAGCTATCTCTTTTAGGACCCTGGGGTGTAGTCCATCCGTCCACCTTCAGACCTTTCAGTTTCCCCAGAACCTGTTGTGTTATTCACCCTGCGGTAACGCGGATTGCAACCGGATGCAGTTGTACTGTAGACACCAAACTTGGACGTTAGTTCAATATGTTTTATTCAACTTCTGGAGCAGTGCACACAGCTTGCTGTGGGTTGACACTCTACTAATCTAAGTGTGCTAACTATAACTAACTAGACCAGACTAGCTCTGAGCTACGTGTAGAAGGTGCTAACTGATATATACACCCTGACTGTCACTACAGTTGTCACCAGTGAAAAAAGGCAGAGTGCTGATGCCTCGTGTATTTTATAGCGGGAAACCCCCCTCTAGTGTTCTGCCTGGTGATTGGTTGTGTTCTGGCCAGCTCCCCCTCATGTCTTTGTCGTTCCCCTTATTTAATTGTAATACCGTTACATCTGATTGCAGCTTTTCCCTCTCAAACTGCAGGATAAATTCTATCATATTGTGGTCACTGCTCCCTAAGGGTTCCTTCACCTTAAGTTCCCTAATCAAGTCTGCCTCATTAAACATGGTGTAGATGTAGGTGACTCTAACCCGATAAAACAGAAAAGGGGAAAAATATTATGGTCTGCAGAATGCCAAACAGCCTTTGAGAAATTGAGGGCCATGTTGGTATGTGAACCAGTGTTGGCCGCCCCGATTTAAAATGGCCACGGATGCCAGTGTCCTGGGGGTGGGCGCGGTGTTACTGCAGGATGACGGGACAGGAATAGAGAGTCCAGTAGGATACCTTTCAAAGAAAATAAGTCTGTGCCAAAGAAAATACTCCACAATTGAAAAGGAAGCCTCAGCATTTCTACTAGCCCTTCAGCATTTTGAAATGTATGCCCAGCATGTTAATAAGCCCGATAGCTACTTCTGGAAACCTTCCTCCAACTCTCCCTGTTGAGAAGCCATTTCTATTTCAAGGTGTCTCTCTCTCATAATATTCAAGATGATTCTCTCTCTGCAGCTTCTAGTCTTATCGTATAAAGTCCAAAGATGGCTCCTCCAAAACTGATGAACCAAGCTTCCATGTTAGATATTGGCCATTCAAACAACGTTTCTACCATCTGAGGTTATTTTTTAATAGCTTTTCGTTAAGGTCTTTTATTAATTAATTGTCTTTATTCTGAAGCAAGTTGAAGGATCTCGGAAATTATATTTCAAAATGTCTCTTCTGGTCCTTCTCGAGAAGCAGTTTGATAAGATTTCAACGTGCCAAGTTGTCTGTCCACGCATCCATTTTCTGAACAAAGGCTTTTAAAAAGTTTTTTATTGAGCAAACATTTGCTTTTCAAACAGTTTTTCTTAAAAATCTAGTGTCATAACTGTACGTTTGTGACAATGTCAATCAATTTCCTACAACACCTCCCAGAGAACACATTCATGGAACAAATGCAGTGATGGTTAGTTTGATTAAATTAAAAAAACTCAACCCTGGAGAGTTTCCCTGATGTTTTTTAGTGTAAATAGGAACAGAAGAAGGTTTTTAGTGTTTCCATTGGCATTTAGTGTTTCCATTGTAGACTGAGATTGCGTTCAGAATGAAAGTGTTATTCAATATGATATATATATATCAATGAAGATGTGGCAGCAGAAAGTGCAGCACACTAGCATTAAGCCATTTTTTGTCTGCAAAAGAAATAGAAAGATGTTTTAATGCCCAAGGGAGATAAAGGGAAGCACATTAAATCTTGATAATTGAAAATTGCATTAACCCAACAAAAATTATACAGCAATTTCAAATTAATTTCTTTAATTGGATGCACTCCCACATATTCTTGGACTTTTAGTCACACTATTATCTCTGGTGATCAAAGTTGCCAGAATTATTTGAATATTTACAGAAATTCTTGATGACATGGTAACCTTTAAGCACCAAATTCTCGCCAGACTATTCCTATTGATTCCATTCCTCTGTAAAAAAATATTGTTGTATTGCACTCTTCGGACAGCCATTATACCCGAGTCAGATGATGATTATTACAGGTCTGGAAATGCCTTCCTATCATGCACACAAGCTTTAACACTGTCACCATTTTAGACCAGTGCCTCAAAATGCCGTCTAAATGATGGTTTTATTCATTCGTGGATATAGACATCACTGGCAAACACATCATTGATTGCCTGTGACAAGGTGGTGAGCCGTTGGTATTTGAATAGAAGAGGATGTGAAAATGACGGTGTTTTCATGCAACTGTTTCCCCCATCCCTCTCGGTAGAGATGGTGGATTTGCAAAATCCTGTAGGAGGAGTTTTGGCAAGTTGTTGCAGTGGATAAGATACAGCCACTGTACATTGGTGAAGGAGGGAGTAAATGTTTAAGTTGGTGGATAAGGTGCCCATAAAAGCATGCTGAGATGTCCTGGGTGGTTCTGAGTTTTATGAGTGTTGGAGGTACACCCATCCAAACAAGTTGAGAGCATTCCACCACACTCCTGACTAATACCTTCTAGTAAACGGACAAGCTATAGAGAGTCGACAGGTGAGTCACTCATTGGAGCGTACACGGCTTCTGATTTGCCCTTGTAGTTGAATATTTATGCGGCTGGTCTACTTAAGTTTCTGATCAATAGTGAACTTTGGATGTTGATCATGTGGGAGAGGGCATGCAAAGGAGGGGAGAATCAGGGTGGGTGTGATGGGTTCAATTATGGTTATACTGCTGAATATCAAAGGAAGATGGTTGCTGGAGCTGGTCATTGTCACTATCAGCCCAGGCCTGGGTGTTTTGCTGACCTTTCTGCATGAAAGCACAGAGCATTTCAGTATCTGAGAAGTTGTGAATGATACCGAACAGTATGCAGTCATCCACACACATCCCTAATTCTGATCTTATGTTGAAAGGAAGGTAGGAAGGTAATGAGGGAGTTAAAGATAAATGAGCCTAGGACACTTCCCTGAGGAACCCCTGCAGCAATGTCCTGATGGCCTGCAACAACCACAACTATCTTGCTTTGCGCAGAGAGATATGAAGCGATTAATTCTGGTAGGAAAAACAAGGAGAGACGATATAAAATAAAGATTACAATTCTAGAGGGGATGTAGGTTCAGAGCGACATGGGTTATATGTGCATAAGCCATTGAAGATAGCAGGACAGTTTAAGATAGTGCTTAATAAAGAACACAGTATCCTGGGCTTTATTAACAGGAGCATAGACCACAAGAGCAAGGAAGTTATGTTGAACTTGAACAAGACATTAGTTGGGCCTCAGGAGGATTATTGCGGCCAATTTTGAACACCGCACTTTAGAAAGGAGGTGAAGGCATTGGAGAGAGTACAGGAAAGAGTCACATGAAGGACTTCATGGATGAGAAACTTTAGTTATTGATTGGTAAAGTTGGAACTATTGCTTGGATAAGAGAACATTTGATTGAGGTAATAAAAATCATGAGGGGTGTACAGTTTAGGGTTTTGAAGTATAAAACCCTTCTAATTAATACAAACCCTCGGGTCCAAATTTTTAATTTCTCACACTCTGGTCTTTAATTGTGCTTGACCTACAAGGTATAAGTAGCTAGAATCTATAAATCAAGTAGAATTTATGAAGCAAGATTTTACATATACTTAACAAGGGGCAGTGAAGACCCACATCAATTTCTCATCTCTCAAGATCCCTGGAAATCTTGGTTTTGTCAGGACGGACAATGTCATCCTCCTTGTCCCTGAAGTGATGTTGAACTGTATCCAGAAGCCATGATATTATTCTGGATTGGATTGGATGGGGTTTTTTTATTGTCACGTGTACCGAGGTACAGTGAAAAGTACTTTTCTGCGAGCAGTTCAAACAGATCATTCAGTACATGAAAAGAAAAGAAAATTGAAGAAAAATACATAATAGGGAAACACAAGGTACACAATGTAAAGACACCGGCATAGGAAGAAGCATATAGGAGTGTAGTATTAATTAGGTCAGTCCAAAAGGGGTTCTTTTAGGAGTCTGGTAACAGTGGGGAAGAAGCTGTTTTTTAATCTGTTAGTGCGTGTTCTCAGACTTTTGTATCTCCTGCCCGATGGAAGAAGTTAGAAGAGTGAGTGAGCTGGGTGGGAGGGGTCTTTGATTATGCTGCCTGTAGCCACCTGGGTTGGCCAAGTCCCGATTTAAAATGGAGGACAGCAAAGGCTGAAGGGAAATTCAGCCAACACAGGCAGAAACTAGCAGATGCAAGTTACTGCGTATTAAACTCTGCAAAAGCCCAGACAGCATCGATGCAAGCAGTCATCTGCATAATAATGAAGCAGCTATCTACATACGAATGAGCGATCCCCGGGAACAATCGCAACATTTGGGATAAACGGAGCCAAGTCAGACTCCCCGGCGCCAGCAGGACCCAACACAAAAGAGGTTAACGGACACTTCAAGACCGCACATCGATCAGGGAACCGCTCCAGTATTGGAGAAATCGACCCAAGTGATTGGAACGAAGTCCAATCACCTAGAACCAGGTACAGGGTCCGCCCCGAAAGGCGGGAAGCCCCTGGGGACTATAAAGTTAAGCCCCCAAGTTCAAATTGTTCTTCTTGACCGGGTCACTCAGCAACGCGAACCAACCCCTGACCGTGACCGGTGCAGCTGACGCCGATATCCAGTAAGTCTTAAGTCAACGCTCGCTACGAGATAGGCACTCCTAGCTACCAATCCGTACCAACTTCGAATCCCGCAGACTCAGAACCCGAACGAAAGGCCATTTGTTCCCCTGACCTGGTGGGCCAGTCTGAAGCTAAGTATAGGCCTGTTAGTTGGAGAAGTAGCTTAGAAGTAGAATTTGTGCATGAGTAATGATTACTGTGTATAATAAATGTGCTTTGATTTGAATCTTACTAATCGGTGTATTGACTTATTGATCATTACTTGACCTTGAACCTTGTGGCGGTATCATAAAGATACCTGGCGACTTGAGAGCAAAGGTTATAAAACAGCCAATTGAACCAACCAAAAGTTAGCAACATGCCCGCTTCCCCCAGGCAGCGGGAGGTGGAGATAGAGTCAATGGATGGGAGGCAATTTTGTGTGATGGACTGGGCTGTGTTCACGACTCTCTAAAGTTTCATGTGGTCTTGGGCTGAGCAGTTGCCATACCATGCTGTGATGCAGCCTGATGGATGTTTTCTATGGTGCATCTGTAAAAGTTGATAAGAGTTAGTGTGGATATGCCGAATGTCCTTAGTTTCCTGAGGAAGTATAGGCGGTGTTGTGCTTTCTTGGTGGTAGTGTCGACATGGGTGGGTGGACCAGGACAGATTTTTGGTGATGTGCACACCTAGGAATTTGAAGCTGTCAACCATCTCCACCTCGGCTCCGTTGATGCAGACGGGGTGCATATGATACTTTGCTTCCTGAAGTCAATGGCCAGCTCTTTGGTTTTTCTGGCATCGAGGGATAGAGTGTTGTCGCAGCACCACCCCACTAGGTTCTCTATCTCCCCCCCTGTATTCTGACTCGTCGTTATTTGAGATATGGCCCACCATGGTCGTGACATCAGCAAACTTGTAGATGGAGTTGGAACCAAGTTTTGCCACGCAGTCGTGTGTGTACAGGGAGTATAGTAGGGGGCTAAGTACGCAGCCTTGAGGGGCCCCGTTATTGAGGACTATCATGGAGGAGGTGGTGTTTATTCTTACTGATTGCGGTCTGTGGGTAATAAAGTTGAGGATCAGTTGCAGAGTGAGGAGCCAAGTCCTAGGTTTTTAAGCTTTGATATGTTCTTGGCTGGGATTATGGTGTTGAAGGCGGAGCTGTCGTCAATAAATAGAAGTCTGATGTAGGAGTTCTTGTTGTCGAGATGCTCAAGGGACGAGTGTAGGGCCAGGGAAATGGTGTCTGATGTGAACCGGTTGTGGCAGTATGCGAATTGCAGTGGATCTAGGCATTCTGGGAATATGCAGCTGATGCGCTTCATGACCAACCTCCTCGAAGCACTTCATTACGATCGATGTCAGGATAATTAAGATTTTTCAACTTTTATCCCCGCTCTCCCATTTCTCCTTCCTTTTTGGGAGATGGTCCAAATTCACTCCTCCTATTGGCTTCAAATGTAGGATGCAATTCATCTTGCATCACCCCACCTTTGCACCTGCTTTATGTGCCATAAGCACCAGTTTACATTCCAACACAAAGAAATGCACATTTTCTTCCTGATCCACCACACATTCTCTTGTCAACATCTTACTCAAGCCCCCCAATGCAACTATATCGTCAGGTAAATCAACAGGTAAGACCACTTCCATTCCTGTTCGTATTCCAGTGTCTCCCCATTTTCATTCCGCGGTCCTTTTTTAAGAAAGTCAATAAAATGATTATGGGATTTGTGTGGGCGGGAAAGTCCCCGCGGGTGAGGAGATTGATGTTCGGGAGGAGCGAGGGGAAGGGGGACTGGCGCTGCCAAACTTTAGTAATTACTACTGGGTGGCCAACATAGCTATGATAAGGAAGTGGATGGTGGGTACGGGGTCAGTTTGGGAGCGGATGGAAGCTGCTTCGTGCAGGGGCACCAGTTTGGCAGCCCTGGTTACGGCGCCTCTGCTGCTTCCGCCAGCATCGTACTCCCACCAGCCCTATAGTGGTGGCGACCTTGCGGATCTGGGGCCAATGGAGAAGGTA
Organism: Scyliorhinus torazame; assembly: GCF_047496885.1. Taxonomy (NCBI): domain Eukaryota; kingdom Metazoa; phylum Chordata; class Chondrichthyes; order Carcharhiniformes; family Scyliorhinidae; genus Scyliorhinus; species Scyliorhinus torazame. The sequence goes on from NC_092707.1 coordinate 293,077,280, forward strand.
TGTGGGGGAAGTGAGAGCATCAATTTGGTCCCCAGTTTGCGAAAATCACCGGTTTGCCCTGGGGAATATGGACGGTGGGTTCCGAACATGGCAGAGGGCTGGGATTGAGAGGATGGGGGATCTGTTCTTAGAGGGGAGCTTCCCGAGCTTGAGGGCACTGGAGGAGAAATTTGGGCTGACGAGAGGGAATGATTTCAGGTACTTGCAGGTGCGGGACTTTCTACGCAGACAGATTCCATCCTTCCCACGCCTGCCACTTAGGGGGATTCAGGACCGGGTGGTGTCCAGTGGATGGGTGGGGGAGGGGAGGATCGCGGATATATATAAAGAACTTATGGGGGAGACCGAAGAGCTGAAGCTTAAGTGGGAAGAAGAGCTCGGAGGGGAGATAGAAGAGGGCTTATGGGCGGAGGCGTTGAGCAGGGTTAACGCGACCGCAACATGCGCTAGGCTCAGCCTGATTCAATTCCAGGTCGTCCACCGGGCCCACATGACAGTATCCCGGATGAGTAAATTCTTTGGACTGGAGGACAGGTGCGCCAGATGTGCGGGAGGACCAGCGAACCATGTCCACATGTTCTGGCCATGTCCAAAACTCGGGGTACTGGCAGGGATTCACGGACGTTATGTCCTGGGTGCTGGAAACAAGGGTGGTGATGAGTCCAGGGGTGGCAATTTTTGGGGTTTCGGAGGACCCGGGAGTCCAGGAAGATAGGTTGACGTTCTGACTTTTGCTTCCCTGGTAGCCCGGCGATGAATGCTGCTGGCATGGAGGGACTCAAAGCGCCCGAAGTCGCACGCCTGGCTATCGGACATGGCGAGCTTCCTCGGTCTGGAGAAAATCAAGTTCGCTCTGAGAGGGTCACTGTCAGGGTTCGCCCGGAGGTGGCAACCATTTATCGACTTCTTCACGGAAAATTAATCGTCAGCAGGGGGGTGGGGGGGGGGGGGAGAGCAGGACGGGGGGTTAGGGCAACATAGATTAGGGGGTTAGTCAGGCGGGTCCTTGCGGGAGGGGAGCTGATTTTTTGCACGATGTTGATTGTGTTTTGCACACTGTTCTGTACTGTTGCTGTTTACTATGCCGAAATGCTTCAATAAAATTGTTTATTTTTTTAAAAACCAGTTAACAAAGAAATGTACAGCACAGGAACAGGCCCTTCGGCCCTCCAAGCCCGCGCCGACCATACTGCCTGACTAAACTACAATCTTCTACACTTCCTGGGTCCGTATCCTTCTATTCCCATCCTATTCATATATTTGTCAAGATGCCCCTTAAATGTCCCTATCGTCCCTGCTTCCACTACCTCCTCCGGTAGCGAGTTCCAGGCACCCACTACCCTCTGCGTAAAAAACTTGCCTCGTACATCTACTCTAAACCTTGCCCCTCTCACCTTAAACCTATGCCCCCTAGTAATTGACCCCTCTACCCTGGGGAAAAGCCTCTGACTATCCACTCTGTCTATGCCCCTCATAATTTTGTAGACCTCTATCAGGTCTCCCCTCAACCTCCTTCGTTCCAGTGAGAACAAACCGAGTTTATTCTCCTCATCGCTCCTCATAGCTTATGCCCTCCATACCAGGCAACATTCTGGTAAATCTCTTCTGCACCCTCTCTAAAGCCTCCACATCCTTCTGGTAGTGTGGCGACCAGAATTGAACACTATACTCCAAGTGTGGCCTAACTAAGGTTCTATACAGCTGCAACATGACTTGCCAATTCTTATACTCAATGCCCCGGCCAATGAAGGCAAGCATGCCGTATGCCTTCTTGACTACCTTCTCCACCTGTGTTGCCCCTTTCAATGACCTGTGGACCTGTACTCCTAGATCTCTTTGACTTTCAATACTCTTGAGGGTTCTACCATTCACTGTATATTCCCTACCTGCATTCGACCTTCCAAAATGCATTACCTCACATTTGTCCGGATTAAACTCCATCTGCCATCTCTCCGCCCAAGTCTCCAGACAATCTAAATCCTTCTGTATCCTCAGACAGTCCTCATCGCTATCCGCAATTCCACCAACCTTTGTGTCGTCTGCAAACTTACTAATCAGACCAGTTACATTTTCCTCCAAATCATTTATATATACTACAAAGAGCAAAGGTCCCAGCACTGATCCCTGTGGAACACCACTGGTCACAGCCCTCCAATTAGAAAAGCATCCCTCCATTGCTACCCTCTGCCTTCTATGGCCTAGCCAGTTCTGTATCCACCTTGCCAGTTCACCCCTGATCCCGTGTGACTTCACCTTTTGTACTAGTCTACCATGAGGGACCTTGTCAAAGGCCTTACTGAAGTCCATATAGACAACATCTACTGCCCTACCTGCATCAATCATCTTAGTGACCTCCTCGAAAAACTCTATCAAGTTAGTGAGACACGACCTCCCCTTCACAAAACCGTGCTGCCTCTCACTAATACGTCCATTTGCTTCCAAATGGGAGTAGATCCTGTCTCGAAGAATTCTCTCCAGTAATTTCCCTACCACTGAAGTAAGGCTCACCGGCCTGTAGTTGCCGGGATTATCCTTGCTACCCTTCTTAAACAGAGGAACAACATTGGCTATTCTCCAGTCCTCCGGGACATCCCCTGAAGACAGTGAGGATCCAAAGATTTCTGTCAAGGCCTCAGCAATTTCCTCTCCAGCCTCCTTCAGTATTCTGGGGTAGATCCCATCAGGCCCTGGGGACTTATCTACCTTAATATTTTTTAAGACACCCAACACCTCATCTTTTTGGATCACAATGTGACCCAGGCTATCTACACCCCCTTCTCCAGACTCAACATCTACCAATTCCTTCTCTACCACTGCCTACCATGTTATCAGAGCAGAAAGGTTCCCCTCCTGGTTCTTCTTCGGCGATCACTCGTTAACGAGTATGATTGTCCCCCTAAGAAACTCCGTGTCACTGGTCACGGATTCTGTGGGCCCTTGCTTGGCTGATGTATCCGATCCTTGAGCAGCATCCTCGACCACACATTTGGCAGGTTTTTCCCGGAGGTGGGATCAGTCCTTGGACTCTGGATCACTGGTATTCCTTTCCTGAAGATGGTGCTGGTGACGGCACCCCTGAGGTCAGCAGAAATTTCTTTTCTCCCAGATTTTCAGGAAAAGCTGTTGGAGATGCTGGGTGATTTCTTCTCCTCCAAGTTTTAAAATCTCCACTGGGATCCCGTCTACTCTTGCGGCTTTTCCATTCGTCACGTGTTTAATGGCAGCTTCAACTTGTCTATGCCTTGTGTGAGCCCAAGATCATCTTTGATGGGGAGTTGGGGATTTCCTCAAACACATCCTCATCTAAGATTGTATCACGGTTTGGGAGTTCTTTGAAGTCTTCTCTTCATCGAAGGCTGATACTTACAAAAGGGTTCTGTCCTTACTCCGCACCTGTTTGAGGCCTAGCGTGTTGGATTCATAATTGCCTTGGTGGCACTGAGGATGCCCTGGGTGTTGGGCTTGTCGGCACGGAGTTGCAGCTTCTTAACTTTCTCAGTCCAACATTGGTTCTTGATTTCTCTCATTTTTCTTTGTACCTCTGCTTTGATGAGCTCTCTTTATCTTGCTGGTTATGTTGTTTTGCCAGGCGTAGAGAGATTTCGTCCTCTTGTCGTTGAGGGCTTCGATGGTGTGATTGTTCTCGTCAAACCAGCCTTGGTGTTTCCTGGTCTTTTGGCTGATGGTTTCTTCACAGCTTAGGCTGATGGCTGTCTTCAGATCTTTCTAGTTTTCCTCCACTCCATTAGAACAGGCACTTGGCGATTTTGGAGAAGATACTGTTGGACGCTCACTAACATGCGTGGCTCTTGAAGCCATTCAATGTTGATCGTTTGTCTGAGCTGTTTCTTCAGCTTCTGCTGCTTCTGGTGGAGTTTGATGGACATAGAGGAGTGGATGAGACAATGTTCTGTTCAGCAGTCATCTGCACAGATCGTCACTTTGTATGATGAGGCATTTGGTCTCTGGATCAGACAATGGTGAAGTCGATCACATGCTAGTGCTTTGATTGCGGATGTCTCCAGGAAGTCTTAGACTTGTCTTTTTGGTGGAACAGTGTATTAATGATGATAAGCTGAAGTTCCGTGCGTCTGGTAAGTAAGAGAACCCCGTTGGAGTTGCAATTATTAACCCCTTCCTCTCAGGTAGTTCCTTTCCAGAGTGGGAGACCTTTCCAACCCTGGTGTTGCAGTCCCCAAGGAGGATGATCTTATCTTCCTTGGGAATGTTGGAGAGAATGGTGTCCAGGGTGGAGTAGAAGCCTTCTTTGGGCTCATCTTTGGCACCAAGGGTTGCGACGTAGGCACTGACGACTGTTGCCTGCTTGGCAAGTTGTAGACTGAGGGTCGTGAGGTGCTCATTGATGCCGACAGGGAGCTCCACGTGTCGGTTGATGAGTTTGTTCTTGATGGTGAATCCAATTCCATGTGTCCTGGGCTGATCCTCAGGTTTTCCTTTCCAGAAGAAGGTGTAACCACCGCCATCCTCTTCGCCTGCTCTTCAAGTCTCTTGCAGGGCGGCGATATCAATGTTGAAGTGCCTGAGTTCACGGACAACAAGGGCACTTCTCCGTTCAGGTCGATTGTCTTGCTCATTATCCATGAGGGTCCGTACATTCCAGGTTCCAAAATTCAGTTTAACTTTGATTTACTGACTGCAGGTAGATGAGTCTGCTGGATTTTCCAGCCAGGTTGAGGAAGGAACAGACTATTCTTAGGGTGCCCTTTCCCCATGCGGGGTGAGTAGAGGGGATCCTGATGAGGGCTGCCCAGTTGTGAAGAAAGCTGCCAATGCTGTACTGTTCGTATTCCAAGAATGAATCAAACTCCATCGCCTACCTGCCAGTCGGATGCTAGAGACTTCCTCCCCTCCGACTTTGCCATTATGGGTGGCCCTGCCATGAGCTTAAGACGCCTGACGGCATCTTGGGATCAATGGAATGTTCAAACCTCTCCACCATGGCAAGATGGCAATCCTAGAAAAGGCCCTCTCTGGTACAGAACAATTAAGGCAATGCATGGTTTGTTTAAATATAAGGCGTCATCTTAAGTTCACAATGTTTTAGCCATTCCTTCAAACTAATCTTAAAAGCAAAGATCTAACCTTATTTTGGCCATTAAGACAGCTTCAGCTCAAGATTCAACAGAGCTCCGTCATAAAACAATAAGACAATTTTGCTTCTTCAGACACAACTGCTTTCTTGTCCCCAACTATCTTGGCTGTTAATTGTCCAACAGAAAGTCAGATCTGAACCATTTAATATTAAACTGTGGGTAAAAACTAAAATCCATACATATTACAGATTATAAAAATTAGTAGAATTATCAGAATGTGACAGGAGCCCAGATAAAGTTGATAGGGTGGAACTGTTTTTACGTGTGGAAGGATCATGAATGAGGGGACACAGAATTCAAGTAATTGGCAAAAGAAGCAAAAACAATATGATAAAAAACATTTTCATGCAGCAAGTAGGTTAAGGTCTGGAATGCACTGCTTGGGTGTGTGGTGAAGGCACAGGTTAAATCGAAGCATTCAGAATGGAATTAGACTTATCTGTGAAGTAAAAATGTGCAGGGTTACGGGGAGAAGACGGGAGATTGGCAAAGAGTCAATTGCTTACACAGAGAGTCAATGCAAACAGAATGGGCTGAATGGCCATCTTCTGTGCTGTAACAATTCTGTAATTATGTTTCACACAGCCAGAAATTGACCATGTGAAGCCACAAAATATACATTAACCTTAAATCATTCACCATTGAAGGGAAGCGGTGGCGCAGATGTTGAAATTTGAATTCAATAAAAATCTGGAATTAAAACCACATGACCATGAAACCCATCTGGTTCACTAAGGGCAGCATGGTAGCATAGTGGTTAGCACAGTTGCTTCACAGCACCAGGGTCCCAGGTTCGATTCCCGGCTTGGGTCACTGTCTGTGCGGAGTCTGCACGTTCTTCCCGTGTTTGCATGGGTTTCCTCCGGGTGCTCCGGTTTCCTCCCACAGTCCAAAGATGCGCAGGTTAGGTGGATTGACCATGCTAAATTGCCCTTAGTGTCCAAAAAAGGGGAGGTGGGGTTACGGGGATAGGGTGGAAGTATGGGCTTAGGAAGGGTGCTTTTTCCAAGGGCCGTTGCAGTCTCGATGGGCCGAATGGCCTCCTTCTGCACTGTAAATTCTATGATTCTATGATAATGTTCTATCGGGATACATATTTACCACCCTTACCTGGTCTGGCCTACATGTGACTCCAGATCCACCGCAATGTGGTTGACTCTTCAATTGGGAGTGGGCAATAAATGCTGGCCCAGCCAATGATGCTCACATCCCACCGATGAACAGAAAACACAATTCATCTTAACTAGTGACTGCTCTAGGTATGGCAATTCCATGGGCCTTTTAACATGCAATTCCTTCTATATCCCGATGAATCCTGGTTCTAAAAAGATCTTCATTATTCTTTCAGGTATTCATTTTTAGCTGAGGTTACCTACATTTCCATCTTTTGTGAAATGTTGTTCGGTACTTTTAAATTTTATGCTCACTTTTACTCTCTCCATTCAGTATTCTACAGAATGACTTACTTCTGCTGTGAAGCTCACTTCCTAATTTGAAGCAGTAAACTTCAGAATAACCCTTGTCACTCTGCTCCAACTCAAAGTTGTGCAGTGTCATTATGCAGATATGTTACAAAATAATTTTTATATCATTGTGAATATTTTTTCTGACTTTACTTGTACCTTGACCAAGTTTCTTTCCCGATCTGATAATCTGCAGTTTGCTTTGAATGTTATGGGGAACTGTGGGTGCGATTCTCCGCTCCCGCGACTAAGTGCCCACGCCGTCGTGAACGCCGCCGAGGTTCACGACGGCGCAAAACGGCCCCGATCTCGACCGATTCAGGGCCCGAAAATGGGCTAGGGTCGTGGCCGCGAGAAACTCGGGGGGCGTGTCGCTAAAGCAGCATCATCAGCGTGTGCTGGGCATTGGTGCCGTGTAACTGGTGTCACCCACGCATGCGTGGTTGCCGTCCTCCCCGAGGCCACCAAGCAAGAAGATGTTGGATGGATCTTGCGGGGCGCGGAGGAAAGGAGGCCCTCCTTCAGAGAGGCCGGCCTGCCGATCGGTGGGCACCGATCGCGGGCCAGACCTCATTTGAGGCCCCCCCCCCCCCCCCCCCCCGGTGCAGGACCCCCCCCCCCCCCCCAGCGTTTCCTCGCTGTTCCCACCGGCAGCGACCAGGTGTGGACGGCGCCCGTGGGAACCCGTCGTATTGGGCAGGCTGCTCGGCCCATCCGGGACGGAGGATAGCGGAGAATCGGCATTTTGGGTGTCTCAGGCGATTCTCCGGCCTGCGCCGCGCAGAACATGACGGGGCCGTTCTCGCCGCTTGGGAGAGCGTCGGACCCGCGTCGCGTGGAAAAATGGCGTGCCAGGCGATTCTCCCAACCGGTGCGGGAGCAGAGAATCGCGCCCCGTGTGTGTGTGTTTTTTTTGCATTAGTGGATTGTACAACATATTTCTATATTTTAAACCTTTTGTTAATTTCTGCATCTTTGCCTGAGTGAGTTTTATTGCTAAAACTATCTCTTTACTTGTTAACTTTCGGAACCTGGCTGGCTTATTTCTTGCACCGAGCTACATACACAGTTAAATATATACTGAGTGGGCGATATCACTTCCCTTTTAAATTGAAACTCTACTGTAACCAACTGGGAAGTGGGACAAAGAGATGAGTTCGTTTACCCCTCCTTACCTGGGTTCTCGATATACTTTCTGAGGTACCCTCAATAACGAAGCTTAGAGATTAAACTGTAAAGAAGGCTTTATTAGACTAAGAACTATGTTAGAGCTGAGACAAGTGCTGACTGCTACACAGCCCATGAGGCAGCACTTTATATATGGCTCACAGATGGGCGGAGCCAGAGGCAGAGTCCCCAGGGTTCCAAGCCCGGTCTTAAAGGGGCTATCACCTTACATGATGATAAGGCAGTAACCGTTCATCACACTTTCCTAATAATCAAAAGAAGGTTAGAATAACTTGCTATGGTGCTAATAATTCTAGGAAACCTTTCCCATCTGTTGTGCTTCTTAGGGACTTGGCATAGAGATATTTACCATTGGCTTCCATTGTTGAAACCTTTATGATTTTGTGTGCAATGCACATCATTTTGCGGGTCCAGGTTCTTGCATTATAACCCCAAATTATCCTATCAGTACTATTTTGTCAAAGATAGGAAAGTTTAAGCACATGGCCTAGGGTTGATGGTGATTCCATAAATGTGATGAGTTCATGATCCAGCTATGTACTTTGTAGCAAATAAATTGCTTTTTTTTACTGACGTGCGCTAAATATTCTTTGGATCAACAGCTGGCTCAAGAGAAGTAACATCGGGTAGCTTAGTAGTAGTGATATTCTTCACTAAAAATTGCCATGTGGCATCAAAGCAATATAACCAATAGTTCAAAGATGGAGGAATCAAATAATTTCTATGGCTTGCAATGCTGGACCGATGGATTTAGTTTTTCCCGCCTTCACCAGGGATTATCTGTAAGTGATGGTTCAAAACAGTAACATTTCATGCAAGACGACCATTTTGATTTTTATGCTCTTCTTAACCTTTCAGGTATTATACTGTTAGATACAGAGAGAAGGGAGAATCAGCCAAATGGGATTATAAAATATCTAAGACGTACAGGCGAATTCTGATCGACAAGCTCACTTCAGATTCCATATATGAATTCTCTGTTCGAACCTCACAAGGAGACCGAGATGGCAAATGGAGCGTTTCCGTCTTCCAAAGAACACCAGAATCAGGTATGTTGTTCATGCTCGGTACTGAAAAGTCATTCCAAATACAACACTATGTTCAAACTGCAATTATATGTACAAGCCGCTGCTGACAGTTCCATTTTTTTGTGTTAAAAGTTAAAATTATATATTAATTCAAATTAAGCAACTTTGAGTTATCAGAAATAGCCTGTAGGTCCAGTACATTGGAGGGATTGAATTCAGTGGTGTTCCTAGTTTTGAATAAACCTGATTTTGTTCTGCATTAAATAACCTTACAACCATTACTTGAAAGACCTAGGTGAGCGATTATTTCAAATGTCAGTAGGGCGTTAGGTCTATCATCTTCTTCTGCTGTTAATTCTGATGATAGGGCGGCACAGTGGTTAGCACTGCTCCCTCACAGCACCAGGCACCCAGGTTCAATTCTGGCCTCTGGCGACTGTCTGTGTGGAGTTTACACTTTCTCCCTGTGTCTGCGTGGGTTCCTCCGGGTGCTCCAGTTTCCTTCCACAGTCCGAAGTTGTGCGGGTTAGGTGGATTGTTCATGATAAATTGCCCCTTACTGTCCAGGGATATGCAGGTTAGGTGGAGTTATGGGGATAGGGTGGAGGATCGGGCCTAGGTAGGGTGCTCTTTCAGAGGATAGTTGCAGACTCGATGGGCCGAATGGCTTCCTTCTGCACTGTAGGAATTCTATTGTATAATTGGCTTTTGAGTGTCTCGTTTGTATAACCATGAGTGACAAAGCTTTATTCCTGCTTCATGTTAAACTGGATATATATGGCCATGCTGTTTTATATACTGGCTGTGCTGAAAAATGTCAGAAAATGTGTGGGACTGGAGAGGTTTTTTCTGCAAGGTGTGCTTTGATGGAAATTTTAGAATGGATTGTAATTTATCTGAGGCAAGTAAAACTGAGAGTGAGCTTCGTAAAGCGATACTGCTGCTATAGTGTATTACTAAAATTCTTTAAAGCCACAAGGGACTCGGCAATGCCAATCCCACTGTCTCATAAATCAAGAGACAAACTCTTAAGGATCAAGAGATTTGCTGTAAAAATCATGAGTTGCTATTTTTTCCAAACATAAACTAATGCAGATTGACATTTGTTTTATAAAGCTTATAAACTTATTTAGCATTAACAGGTCAGAGCTCTTTAAAAAAAAACTACATTACTACATCTGAAAATGCTTTACAAGAAACTGGTTACGCAAATCCTCTCTGTTATCCCAGCATGTTTTAAAGAAGGATCAGCTCTCCCACCACCGTAAAATGATAGGGAAAAAGGAGCCTATTTGGCTGATTATACCTGTGTGTGCTATTCTGCTGAGTTATCCAGTTATCCACATTCCTGCTCCTTCACCAAGTCCCTTCCCTTTTTCCTGCCTGCCCCTCTAATTTTAGGCACTACCTTTTACTGGGCCAAAAGTTCAACCAGTATCTCATCCAAATGCCCTCCAATCAGTTATTGAGAGAACAAAGCATCACAGAGAGGACTGAGATATAAAGCAGAGCAGCATCAGAGAACAGAGCGCCACAGGCGAGAGACAGCAGAGTTCTGTGGGCAAGAGAGCAGAGCGCCGCGGGTGAGAGAGAGCAGAGCATGGCAGCGGCATCAGAGAACAGAGTACCACAGGTGAGAGAGAGCGGAGGCGCCGTGGGAGCGAGAATAGAGCACCGTGAGCGAGGGAACAGAGCGCTGCAGGCGAGAGAGTAGAGCTCCGCGGGCAGGAAATCAGAACGCCGCGGGCGAGACATAACAGAGCGCTGCAGGTGAGAGAGAACAGAGCACTGCGGGGCACGAGAGAAAGCAAAGCACCGTGGGTGAGAGAGCGCTAAGTACAGGAGAGCATGCCAGGAGCAACGCCAGGCATACCTAAAAATGATGTGTCGATTGACGAAGCTACAACACAGAACAACTTGTGTACCAAACAGCATAAGAACAAAGAATAATACAGCACATGAACAGGCCCTTCGGCCCTCCAAGCCTGTACCGGTCATGATACCACCCTTGGCCAAAACCCTCAGCAGCTCCTTATTCCCTATTCCTCTATACCCATCCTATCCATATATTTGTTGAGACGCCTTTTGAATGCCGTTAATGTATCTGCTTCCACAACCTGCCCTGGCAACGGGTTCCAGGCACTCACCACCCTCTGTGTAAAAAACCTGCCTCGCACATCTCTAAACTTTGCCCCATAGACCTTAAACCTATGCCCCCTGGTGACTGACCCCTCCACCCTGGGAAAGAGTGCCTGCCCATCCATGCTATCCATGCCCCTCATAATCTTGTAGACCTCTATCAGGTCACCCCTCAAACTCTGTCGTTCTAATGAAAACAGTCCGAGCCTATTCAGCCTCGTAAGAATTATTTTCAACTACAAACATGAAGACCCTGCACAATTACAGTAATCTATGTGTAACCCTTAATAAATTCCCCCTTAACTGTTCCAATTTAATAACAAGATCCCATAAACCAAAAATCCCTTTTTACCAAAACAGTAGGTAACTATAATAATTGGGTTTCTTCCTTGAATCAAAGTTCTAAACCGGGGAAGGCGATTTTAATAAGATCTGATATGATTTGTCCAGAGTGGACTGGGAGCAGACATCTTTAGCTAAGTCTTTGACAGAACACTTGCAAGCATTCAAAAAGCAAATGGGGAGAATACAGGTCCAACACATTCCAATCAAGAAAAGTGTGGGACCAACAAATTCAGTGAACCCTGATATCAAGGGATATACAGCATTGGATAAAAAGGAAAAGGGAGGCTTTAGGCAGATATCGAGGGCTCAAAACAGCAGAAGCCCTAGAGGCATATAGAATGTGCGAAAGGGAACTTAAAAAAGGAATTAGGAGAGAAAAAGAGGACATGAAAAGATACTGGCAGGTAAAAACAAGGAAAATCCTATTGTTTTACAAGTACATTAAGGATAAAAGGATAACTAGGGAAAGAGGAGGGCCCTTTAAGGACCACAGTGGTAATTTGTGTGTGGAGTCGGAGGACATAGGTAGGATTCTAAATGAGTACTTTGTGACGGTGTTCATTCGTGAGAGGGACGGTGTGGATATAGAAATTAGAAGGACTGTGGTAAAAATAAAGAAATTAATAGAGACAGAGAGGAGGTTCTCAGTAGCCTGGCAGGCTTAAAGGTAGCCAAATCTCCAGGGCTGGATGAAAAGTATCCCAGGCTATTGAAAGAGACAGGAGAGGAAATAGCAGGGGCACTGACAATAATTTTCAATTCATCTCTGGCCATAGGAGAGGTGCCAGAGGACAAGGAGGATAACCAATGTGGTACCTTTATTCAAGAAGGGAGGAAGGGATAAACCAGGAATCTACAGGTCAGTCAGTCTAACTTCAGTGGTGGGGGAGCCATTGGAAGAAATTTTGAGACACAGAATTAACCTGCATTTGGACCAGCAGGGGTTAATCAAGAACAGTCAGAATGGTTTTGATAAGAGGACATCATGTCTGTCCAACTTGATTGAATTTTTCGAAGAAGTGACTAGGTGTGGAGATGAGGGCAATGCATTTGATGTGGCCTCCTTGGACTTCAGCAAGGTTTTCGATAAGGTTCCACACGGTAGACTGAAAGTGAAGGGAAGAACCATGGGATCCAAGGAAATGTGGCAAGTTGGATCCAGAATTTTTATACCAATTCTGCAGGAGGCAGAGGGTGATGGTCGAAGGATGTTTTTCTGACTGGAGCTCTGAGTCCAGTGGGGTCCCACAGGGACCCTGCCCTTTTATGAGGTAGGGGTTGATCAGTAAGTTAGAGGATAAATAAAAAATTGGCGGGCTGGTAAATGGTTAGGAGGATAGCTTTTGACTATAGGAGGATAAAGATGGGTTGGTCAGATGGGTTGATCAGCGGCAAATTGAATTCAACCCAGATAAGTGTGAGGAAATACACTTGGGCAGGAGAAACGAGGCAAGAGAATTCATGATAAAGGACAGGGCAGGACCCTGAGAATCACCAAGTATCAGAGGGACATTGGTGTACGTGGGTGGCTCGATGGCACAGTGGTTAGCACTGCTTCCTCACAGCGGCAGGGACCTGGCTTCAATTCTGATCTCGGATGACTGTGTGAAGTTTGTAAGTTCTCCTCGTGTCTGCGTGGGTTTCCTCCGTGTGCTCCGGTTTCCTCACATAGTTTAAAGATGCGCAGTTTAGGTGGATTGGCCATGATAAATTTCCCTTTCATGTCCAAGAGAAAAGGTTAGGTGGGGTCACTGGGATAGGGTATGCGCCTGGGTGGGTGCTCCTTCAGAAGATCCATGCAAACTTGATGGGCCAAATGACCTCCTTCTGCACTGTAAGGGTTCTATGTACACCAGTCTCTTAAGGTAGCAGGGCTGGCCATTACAGTAATGAAGAAGGTATATGTTACACTTAGCCAAGGCATTGTGTTTAAGAGCAGGGGGGTTATTCTGGAACTGTATAAAACGTTTCATAGGCCACAGCTAGAGTATTGTGTGCAGTTCTCGAATCCACATTATAGGAGGGATGTGATAGCATCGGAAGGAGTGCACAGGAGATTTACCAGGATGTTGCCTGGGCTGGAGAGTTTTAGATATGAAGATAGACTACGGTTGTTTGCCTTGGGGCAGAGGAGATTAAGGGGGGACATGATTGGGATGTATAAAATTATGAGGGGCATAGATCAAGTAGACAGGAAGAAACTTTCCCCTTGGTGGAGGAATCCATAACCAGGTGTAGGGATCAATGACCAGGGAACATAGATTTAAGGTAAGGGGCAAGAGGTTTAGAGGGGATGTGAGGAAAAATCGTTATACCCAGAGGGTGGTGGGTGTCTGGAACTCGCTGCCTAAAAGGGTGGTGGAGGCAGAAACCCTCAAAACATATAAGAAGTATTTAGATGTTCATTTGTGATGCCAAGGTATGCAAGGCTATCAGCCATGTGCTGGAAAATGGGATTAGAATAGTTGGCTAGTTGTTTTGACTGGCGCAGACACGATAGATCGTAGGGCATTTTCTGTGCTGTAGACTCTCGTGATTCTTTAGTTTGAAGCAGATTAAGCAATGGTCATACAGAGATCTTTTTCAATCATTGGTAAAGATTTATGATGCAAGGGTGGTCAACTCTCATAGAAGATGAGTTGAAACCTTATGTGAAGCGTGGGGCCAATTTACGTGTGCAGGATGGATGCATACTGTGGCGGTCAAGAGTAGTTGTCCTGTTCCCTGGTCGTTCGCAAGTCATGGATGAAGTTCATCCTGGTGCTTCTACAATAATTAGTCTAGTTAGTTCATATGTTCGGTGGCCTAATATGGATCTGGATTTGGAGAACAAGGTGAAATCCTGTTCGGCATATCAGATAAACCAGAAGATGGTGCCACGAGCACCACTTCATCCTTGATCCTGGTAGGCCATGGTCCAGACTGCTTGTGGACTTTGCGGCATCTTTCATGAACCACATATTTTTGGTTGCCGTAGATGCACATTCTAAATGGTTGGAAGCACATATCATGAGTAATATTATAGCTCTTGTGATAATTGAGAAACTGTGACATATTTTTGCAACTCATGGTCTACCAGATCCACTGTTTTGGATAACGGCATTACATTTACAAGTGAATTGTTTCAAGAATTCATACAAAAAAATGATATAAGCCTTGTGCTTACTGCACTCTTTCATCCGTCTTCAAATAACTTGGCGGAACAAAATTGAGCAGGAGACATGAGAAGCAGAAGGACGGTCACGGCTACCACACCGAAGAGAGGAGATTGCAATTTGGAGGGATTTTTTTTTTAAAGAGTCTTGAATATTAACAGAATGAGTGAGACATTTTCTGCTCCTGTTCTTTGTGGTAATTAACTCTTTCACAACCTTCAATTGCAGCCCCTACTTCCAGTCCTGAGAACTTTGAGGTGAAGTCATTCGGTGCAGGGGGAACGGCGGTGACTGCATCCTGGGATCCGCCTATTAACAGCAAGGGAAAGGTCACAGGTAGGAGATTTTATGACAATTTTACTAAAATCAGGGAATAACGTAAAGTAAGATCGCCATAGTCGCAGATGACCCTTGGTTACTATCCCCTTTGAGGCGGAGAGCTAACTGGTGGTTAACCTGAGGATCACCACACCTTTAGCGAGGGGCAAGGTTGAGAAGGCATGAATAACCTCATGCTTTTCCATGAATTGCCTCAGCTGGTACAGGAGTTGAACCCATGCTGTTGGCCTCGCTCTGCATCACCAACAGCTGTCCAGCCAACTGAGCTAATACCCAAATGATTGTTATATTCCTTTCTTCTTTACAAGATGTTGGGCAAAGAGATGAAAAGTGAATCTTTGTCATGCAATATCAAATAGAATTCTCACCATGGAAATGAGAGCAGCTGGTTCTGTAAACCAAGTCCGAAAGGTTCATATCTTTTAAGCTCCTGGAAAAAGTGACCATAATTAAACCGAAATATTCAGATTCAAGCAAATGGAAAATTGAACAATCACTTAACAACATTTTTGAGCGTGAATTTTTCCTCGAAAGCTGTCGACAATGGTATAAAGTTTATCTGGGCAGTTAGACTAAATATCAGATCAGCAAATTAACATGGAAACGCTAGCATCCATGGCGGAATTTCAGACCCAATAACAAGACTGCCATACTGAAAAAGGTGAAAACTATCTTCTTGAATTGGTGGTATAAACTGGGGCTGGTTTAGCCCAGTGGTCTAAACAGCTGGCTTGTAATGCTGAACCATGGCGGCAGCGCGGGTTCAATTCCCGTACCGGCCTCCCTGAACAGGCGACAGAATGTGGCGACTAGGTGCTTTTCACAGTAACTTAATTGAAGCCTACTTGTGACAATAAGCTATTATTATTATTAATTAAACCTGCCAGTTATCAAAAAGTCCCTTTATTCCCTTTCTTAGGCTTGTGTCTGACAGGGTTTCTTGATGAGAGTGCAGACCAAAGAAACCAGTGGTTAGTTAGCCACACTCTGTTCTCTAATCTGTCCCACTGTCAGATAAGACACCACGCCAGGTCTAGAGAGTACCAATTTGGGTTCCATTGTTTCCTGTCTTGTAAGTGCTGAATCCCCAATCATTGGACAGAAAATAAAACACTACATCCTGCAATTTCTAGAGAAGTGAACGCCTTTCCTTGTGGGGAGCATCTGACTAGGAAATAAATCCTAACATCTTGTGTCATTAATAGCAAGTATGCTCAATCCGGGGTCCACACAAGCATTGCAATAGGTTTTCCCTTGTCTCCATTACGCAGATATTTTAAAGTTAATGGCTATCCCCAAAGGTTACAGTATTCAGCGTTTTATGTTCTAGCCCCTAGTTACTGATCAATATCATTATAGTCTCCATCTCAGGCCCATATAAGACCTGAAGAAACAGAACCTGTTGTTTCGTCCAGGAGACCCAATCTCAGTCCATGAAGCTTGGAAAGAGTCCACTAACTTAATCATAACTGACCAGGATGAATAGAGAGTCATTGAGTTTTTACAGCACGGAAAGAGGCACTGCAACCCATCGTATCCACCATCAAGCACCTATTTACTCTAATCCCATTCTCCAGCACTTGGCCCGTAGCTTTGTATGCTCTGGCATTTCAAGTGTTCATCTAAATACTTCTTAAAAGTTGTGAGGGATTCCGCCTCCACCACCTCTGGGTGAAAAAGTTTTCCTCAAATTTCCTCTGAACCTCCTGGCCCTTAACTTAAATCTATGCCCCTTGGTTATTGCACCCCTCCCCACTAAGGGAAAACGTTCCTTCCTATCCACCCTATCTGTGCCCCTCATAATTTTATACACATTTAGTATGATATGTGTGTGTGTCTGCCACACCTTAACAATCTTATTTCTCAGAACCAACCAAAGGTTGCCCTTGAAGCAAGTGAAACAAAACTTATAAAGGGGTCCACTTGTTTTGCTAATTTTAACATTTAAAATATTTGAGCTACAGGTGCATGAAATTTTCATAACCTGGTTGAGTGGGGGTGGGGGGGGGGGTGTGGCTCAGAAGTAAAATGATTGAGAACCCTGTGTTATAGTGTGTCTGAATGATTTAAAATTCAATCATCATGGCTAGGGGCAGCATGGTAGCACAGTGGTTGGCACTGTTGCTTCACAGCTCCAGGTACGATTCCCGGCTTGGGTCACTGTCTGTGCAGAGTCTGCACGTTCTCCCCGTGTCTGCGTGGATGTCCTTCGGTTTTCTCCCACAAGTCCTGAACGATGTGCTATTAGGTAATTTGGACATTCTGAATTCTCCCTCTGTGTACCCAAACAGGCGCCGGAGTGTGGCGACTAGGGGCTTTTCACAGTAACTTCATTGCAGTGTTAATGTAACTCTAGTTGTGACAATAAAGATTATTATTATTATTAGGGCTAGAAATCTTAAGCGGGGGGTCGGAGAATCCCCGGGGGACGGCGCGAATCCCACTCCGACGCCGGCAGCCATATTCTCCGGCGCCGGTTTTCGGGCGGGGACGGGGTTCACGCCACTCCGGTCGGGAGCCGTTGGCAGCCCCCCCACCGGCAATTCTCCGGGCCCCAGCCCGTTTTTGGCCAATCCCGTCGGAGTGGATTAGACATGGTCCCACACGGCGGGACCTGGCAGGTAAGTCAGCTAGGGCAGTCCTCGGGGGGAGTGGGTGGGGGGGGGGGGGTGCACAGGGAGATTCGATGCCGGGGGGATCCCCGCGGTGGCCTGTCCCGCGATTGGGGCACACCGATCTGCGAGCGGGCCTGTGCCGTGAGGGGACACCTTCCATCCGCGCCGGCCCCTGCAGGGCTCCGCCATGGCCGGCGCAGAAAGATAGCCCCCGTGCATGCGCCAGAACACGCTGGCGGTTCCACACATGCACGGGATCACGCCGGCCCTTTGGCGCATGCGTGGTGTCGCGCCGTCCCTTCGGCGCCGGCTGGCGTGGCGCCAACCCCCCCTGTGTCCACCTAGCCCCCGGAAGTACGGAGAATCGCGGAGTGGTTCGTGCCGGTTTTCCCGCCGGCGTGGGGACTTAGTCCCCGGAAAGGAGAATCCCGCCCCTGATTTCAGTTTAGAACATGAAACTACCTGATTTGATTTCTGCCTTATTTCAGTTATTTAATTTCAAGCAAGGTATTCGTGGGAAGTTAGTTATTTTTGGGTCCCTCGATTGGGAAAGTGTATATCCGATAGGGTTCCTGATCCTGATCGCTGTTAACTGTCTTTATACAAATTGTATGTATTGCTGTAAGGCGAGGGGACCTCCACGCTGAATTATGATGCCTTCCCATAGTTGTTTATTCTGCTCACATTCCCCATCGTTGTTCACACTGCAATATTGGCCACTTGGAAAAATTACTGCTAAGTGCCTGTTGCCTGTAGGATCATACCCAGTAAAACATTCAGGAGAGGAATGAACAATGTAGAACAAATTGGCAAGATAAAGATCGTGTCCTTGAAATATAACTTGTTCATTCAAATATTAATTGAGTTGCATTTAAATTCATGTTTTGATCATGTATTATACTGACGATCTAAACGTCACATGTTAATTATCTCATGAATGTTTAGTTAAATGTGTTACCTTCAAATGAAAATAGAAAGCTTTAGGTGGAAAAAAGTTCAATATCAAGGTCAGATCGTATTATTTTGTAAAAGGTAAGGTAATTGTTTTAACTAGATCCAGTTTGTCAATACATACCAGCTAATTATATATTCATATGTCAATATTTCTTTAAGTGAAATAGTTCTTGTATATTTAATACGTTGTCGATCTAGATAATTGTGAATTTCTAGATTTGGTCAGTGTATCCTGGATTAATACTATCTAATTTTTGTGACAGATTCCAGTTGTTGTTTAGTGCATTGCTAATCAGTAAACATTAGCAATGCACCCTGTGATTCATTCTTCCCATACAGTATCTCCAGTGGAAAAGCAGAGTTGTTTTCAGTTGTCTCCTTCCAACCATCTGCCAAATCGTTTCAGAATACATTGTTTCATACGCCCCGGCTCTCAAACCATTCGGAGCAAAGACTGTTACTTTTACTGGGGATGTTACAACTGCTATAGTTGATGGTCTGCAACCTGGGGAGCGCTATATTTTCAAAATTCGAGCAGCAAACCGGAGAGGACAAGGTCCTCAATCTAAAACGCTCAGTGTTGCTATGCAAAAAAGTAAGCATTGTACTCCTTTATGATGTGGCCTTCTATCAGCTCCAAGCTTAACACTGGCAAAAACACTCTCAATAACATTTATTGGCTGCTTTGCAAGTTCTATCTGAGTACAGTTCATCACAACTGAAGTTGCACTAAAAATTATAGACGCCCTTATAATACTGTTGGGTCATGGACTAATACCATGAGTTTGAACTCATGATTGGTTAATGCAATTATTACTAATTTAGCACCTCCACTAATGAGAGAAACATTTCAGAGAGAAGTTCCAACCATTTGTACATTAGTATTCCACAGTATAATCTTTGGACCATTTATTTGACCTTAATGTAAGAATGGAATTTAAGCAACAAAGGACTGGGTAATCAACTTGTCATATGGGTATCAAATGGGAATAGTGATCGAGTAATGTTTTGGAACAACAGTAAAGACTGAAACATTTTGGAAATGCATCGATTTTAGATTAGATTGGATTTTGATTTATTGTCACGTGTGCCGAGGTACAGTGAAAAATGTTGTTCTGCATACAGTCCAGGCAGATGTTCCATACATGAAAAACATAGGACATACGATAAATACACAATGTAAATATACAGACATCAACATCGGGTGAAGTGTACGGAGTATAATACTACAACAGTAGAGAAGATGCGTGGAGAGATCAGTTCAGTCCATAAGAGGGTCATTCAGGGGTCTGGTAACAGCGAGGAAGAAGCTGATTTTGAATATGTTAGTGTGTGTTCTCAGACTTTTGTATCTTCTACCCGATGGAAGAGGTTGGAAGAGAGAATAACCCGGGTGGGTGGGGTCTTTGATTATGCTGCCCGCTAAGGCAGCGGTAGATGTAAACAGAGTAAATGGATGGGAGGTGGTTCGCGTAATGGACTGGGCTGTGCTCACGACTCTCTGTAGTTTCATACGGTCTTGGGCCGAACTGTTGCCATACCAATCTGTGATGTAGCCAGATAGGATGCTTTCTATGGTGCATCTGTAAAAATTGATCAGAGTCAATGTGGACATGACAAATTTCCTTAGTTTCCTGGGGAAGTATAGGCGCTGTTGTGTTCTTTGGTCAACCATCTCCACCTCAGCCCCGTTGATGCAGACAGCTCCTTAGTTTTGCTGACATTGCGGGAGAAATTGTTGTTGTTGCACAATGCCACTAGGTTCCCTATCTCCTCTTGTACTCTGACTTTTCGTTGTTTGAGATTTGGGGCGAGATTCTCCGACCCCCCACCGGGTCGGATTTTCCGGCCCGGATGGGCCGAAGTCCCGCCTGTCCCGCCGGCGTGGATTGAACCACCTACCTTACCGGCGGTACAAAGCGGCGCAGGCGGGCTCCGGGGTCCTGGGGGGGGCGTGGGGCGATCTGGCCCCAGGGGGTGCCCCCATGGTGGCCTGGCCCGCGATTGGGGCCCACCGATCCGCGGGCGGGCCTGTGCCGTGGGGGCACTCTTTTCCTTCCGTCTTCGCCACGGTCTCCACCATGGCGGAGGCGGAAGAGCCTCCCTCCACAGCGCATGCGCGGGGATGCCGTGAGTAGCCGCTAACGCTCCTGCGCATGCGCCGCCCGGCAATGTCATTTCCGCGCCAGCTGGCGGGGCACCAAAGGCCTTTTCCGCCAGCTGGTGGGGCGGAAATCAGTCCGGCGCGGGCCTTGCCCCTCGAGGTTAGGGCTCGGCCCCCCAAGATGCGGAGGATTCTACACCTTTGGGGCGGCGCAATGCCGGACTAATTTGCGCCGTTTTTGGGGCCGGTCGGCGGACATCGCGCCGAGACCGGAGAATTCCGCCCCAGATCCACTACGGTTGTGTCATCCAGCTTGTAGATGGAGTTGGAGCTGAATTTTGCCACACAGTCGTGTGCATATAAGGAATAGAGTAGGGGGCTAAGTACACAGCCTTGCGGGGCCCCGGTATTAAGGACTATAGTGGAGGAGGTGTTGTTGTTTATTCTTACTGATTGTGGTCTGTGGGTCAGAGGGTTGAGGATCCAGTTGCAGAAGGAGGTGCCAAATCCTACGTTTTGGAGTTTGATATGAGCTTGGCTGGGATTATGGTGTTGAAAGCAGAGCTGTAGACAATGAAAAGGAGTCTGATGTGAGGAGCCCTTGTTGTCGAGATGCTTCAGGAATGAGTGTAGGGCCAGGGAGATAGTGTCTGCTATGGACTGGTTGCGGCAGTATACGGATTGCAGTAGATCAAGGCATTCAGGGAGTATGGAGTTGGTATGTCTCATGACCAACCTCTCGAAGCACTTCATAATGATCGATGTCAAAGCCACCGGACGGTAGTCGTTGAGACACATTGCCTGGTTCTTCTTTGGCACCAGTATGATAGTGGTATTTAGCAGTTTGACAGTATCGGTGAAGAGAGAAATAGATCTTGGGCGAAATTCTCCCCCAACGGCGCGATGTCCGCCGACTGGCGCCAGAAACGGCGCCAGTCAGACGGGCATCGCGCCGGCCCAAAGATGCGGAATGCTCCGCATCTTTGGGGGCCGAGCCCCAACATTGAGGGGCTAGGACGGCGCCGGAGGGATTTCCGCCCCGCCAGCTGGCGGAAATGGCGTTTGTTGCCCCGCCAGCTGGCGGAAATGACGTTTGGTGCCCCGCCAGCTGGCGCGGAAATGCGGCGCATGCGCGGGAGCGTCAGCGACCGCCGACAGTTTCCCGCGCATGCGCAGTGGGGAGAGTCTCTTCCGCCTCCGCCATGGTGGAGACCGTGGCGGAGGCGGAATGGAAAGAGTGCCCCCACGGCACAGGCCCGCCCGCGGATCGGTGGGCCCCGATCGCGGGTCAGGCCACCGTGGGGGCACCCCCCAGGGTCAGATCGCCCCGCGCCCCCCCCAGGGTCCCCGGAGCCCGCCCACGCCGCCTGGTCCCGCCGGTAAATACCAGCTTTGATTTACGCCGGCGGGACAGGCAATTTCTGGGCGGGACTTCGGCCCATCCGGGCCGGAGAATTGAGCGGGGGGTCCCGCCAACCGGCGCGGCCCGATTCCCGCCCCCGCCCACTCTCCGGTATCGGAGACTTCGGCGTGGGCGGGGGCGGGATTCACGGCGGCCAACGGCCATTCTCCAACCCAGCAGGGGGCCGGAGAATGACGCCCCTAATGTCTCAGGTTAACTACCTTTCTTCGAGGCAGCACGGTGGTGCAGTGGTTAGCATTGCTGCCTCACTGCACCGAGGTCCCAGGTTCGATCCCGGCTCTGGGTCTCGGTCCGTGTGGAGTTTGCATATTCTCCCCGTGTTTGCGTGGGTTTCGCCCCCACAACCGAAAGATGTGTAGGGTAGGTGGATTAGCCACGCTAAATTGCCCCTTAATTGGAAAAAATGAATTGGGTACCCTAAATTATTTTTTAAAAACGACCTTTCTTCACAGATCTGAAACGTTAACTCTGGTTTTGCTCTCGATGTGTGTTGCCAGATCTGCTGAGGTTCCTGCACTTTCTCTTCATTTCAGATTTTAGCATTGGCATATTTTGCTTCCTTTCTGGAAACAGCAGTTGTCTGATATACAAAATGCTAAATAGCTGGAAATGGACAAAAGATCTAGGGGGCGATTCTCCAAAATGGAGACCAAGTGTTCCCGCCGGCGCAAAACGGGCACAGGGACGACCGATTCTGTCCCCCATAGGGGGCCAGCGCGGCGCTCCCTTCCCGGCGCCGCGCCAACCCGCACATGCGCAGCTGGACCGCGCCAACCTGCGCATGCGCGGGGACCTCTTCAGCGCGCCGGCCCCGACTCAACATGGCGTCGGGGTTCAGGGGCCGGCCGTGCAACAAAGTAGACCCCGGGGGGTGGGGGGGAGAGGCTGACCCGCCGATCGGTCAGCCGTCTGTAAAGAGAAAGGACAGATTAATTCTCAGAGTAAAAAGAGAAAATGCTGGGTAAACTCAACAGGGCTGGCAGCGTCTGTGGAGAGAGAAAAAGAGTTAACATTTCAAGTCCATTATGACCCACCTACAGTTTTGGTTTTGTAAAAAGGTCATATGGACTCGAAACATTAACTGTATTTATGTTTCCTCATATGCTGCCAGACCTGCTGAGTTAATCCAGCAATTTCTGTTTTTATTTCAGTATATCAGCATCTGCAGTTTTTTGCTTTTGCTATTTCGAGGAGTGATTTGCCTCTACATATGTTGACTGACCTGCTGCATGTTTCTGCACTCATTTATTGGAAATAATTATTTTCTCTTTTGCTGTAATAGTTGATTATGTTTAAAAGAGAATAGAGATTTTTATTCATGACTAAATTACAAGAATGAGATAGATTTTACGAATTATAGGTTACAGAAATGTAGTTATTTTATTGGACAGCATAATCCAGCAATTGTGAGTTCAAATTCCACCATATCAGTTTGAGAATTTGAATTGAAAACTGAGTTTTAAAAAAAAACAGCAATAAAAAGTTGGTAACTGTAAGTGACAATGAATCTATTGGATAGTCATAAAATTCCTCCTGATTGACTAATGGTCCTTTGGAGAAGCAAACCTGCTGTGCTCACCTTGTCTGGTCTAGGTGCAACTCCATTTCCAATCGGAACGTCAACCCTCACGGATTGACCAGAAACTTCCAAGAATTGAAGAATCTCCAGGGCAATCCTGTGAGAAAGCTGATGGAAAAATCATGGAACCGTTTAATAAATCCTTTTTTCCCCAATTTTCTTTATTAATTATTTTAAAAATTACAGATAGGGGTGAGGAATAAGACTGTTTAACCAGCAGTCAGGAATCATCCAAATGGATTGCAAAGATCATTTTAGCTTCTTAATTCGTGTGAGAAGGTGCAAAGATGGACATGTCACGCAACCAGCAATTAGAATGTTTGGGGGAAGTGGGATGGTTACTGGTCATATGATGAAATCTCTCCAGAACAACTCCAACCAGCCTTAATGCAGTTATCACTCAAGTGGTGTCAAACTGTTCCAATAGGCTCACTGCCATGTTCTTGGGCAACCCGGGATGGGCAGACAATGCTAAACCACTTCTTAAGAATAAACATTACCTTAACTAAAAACGGCTGGTGTAGAGCAAGGGCATGAATGTCAGCATTCAGATGATGAGGCCAATGTTCTTGCACAATTTCCCACCCAAAAGCTTTGTTCTGGAGCACTGTTTTGTAAATCTTGTACAGGGGATCTCTGCTTGTACATTTAATAATATGTGATTGCCTTGTCGTGCTTGAATTTTAGTTTAATTATAATAAACGTAAGGCAGAAAATCACAGACTGTCAAAAATCAGAATTTTTAGCCTGTTGCGTTTTCTTTAGCTGATAATAAAAACTTTTAAACTTTCAGTTTTACACAGCAATTAAATTAAAAACATTAAAATACGCTTGTACTGAAGTTTCATTTATGATTATCTCCTGGATTTAGACAAATTTGAGGAAAATTAGCATCAAAGGAAAGGATATTGAGAAATGTCCACGATAAATATTATAAATTTGAAACATGTATATGTAAGCCTTTGAATTTTGGGCTTGATTAGTTTGGGAAAGAGCAGCCTGTGAGGTGACCTCATTTCCACTGGCTGGCAAGCCTCAAAGCAGAGGACACAGTAAGGGGTAGGTCATTTATTCATTGAAGTCTTATCCATTTAAGATGAAATGAAGAGCAACATCTTCCCTCAGAGGGTGCTGAATCTTTGGAGTTCCCTACCCTAGAGAGCAGTGGAAACTCAACCATTAAAAATGTTCAAGACAGAAATTGAGATGTTTCTGAATACTAATGACAACAGGCAATGTAGGATTGTATGGGAAAGTGGGGATGAAGACGATGATCGGCCGTGATGTAATTGAATGGTGGAGCACGCTCGATGGGCTGAATGACCAATTCCAGCTCCTCTGATCCCATCAAACGTTCAGGATTGTGAAGGCAATGGATAAAATTCAGTCAGCCAAGTTATCGCCTTTGTTGTTCAAATATCAAGACCACATTAAAAAATATTACATTGGGGACAAGCAAGGTCATATGTAATAGAGGCATGGATTCCAATAATACAATGGGTGGTGGCTGAAGCACTAGGTGAGCATTGTTAGATGGTTAACCTTATTCAGTGTACCATTTGCCTCATATGTAGGGCACCTCATAAGGCAGCACTGTGGCACAGTGGTTAGCATTGCCGCTTCACAGCTCCAGAGTCCCAGGTTCGATTCCCGGCTTGAGTCACTGTCTGTGCGGAGCCTGCACGTTCTCCCTGTGTCTGCGTGGGTTTCCTCCGCGTGCTCCGGTTTCCTCCCACGCACATTCTGAATTCTCCCTCTGTGTACCCGAACAGGTGCTGGAATGTGGCGACAAGGGGCTTTTCACAGTAACTTCATTGCAGTGTTAATGTATGCCTACTTGTGAAAATTAAGATTATTATTATGTTGCTTTTTCCTAAAATGTCCCGCCAATGAAAGGGACCAATTTTCCCTGAGCCAATTCTTTGTACTAGATACTGACAGTGCCAGACGCTAGTATTGCTGCTGGGACCTGAGTTTTCAGCTCTAACCATCCCTCTGATAATCCCAATAATGTACAATATATCCAACACCATCAATGCTTTCCTAAATCAAGTGAACTGATATTTTGAGAAGTTAGTTTGTTTAGGCACATGTACATGAAGTAGCTCAGGAGGGTATGTAGTGGTGCTGCATTGTCCTGGAGCCAGTTACCACAGACGGTGGATATTGGCAATGACTCAACAAGCAGAGGGATCGAGAAATGGATTAAAAGTAGGAGTTGATCCATCAAAAGTATTTTAGCTCATTTGTTTGTTATAATTATTTGTTACAGTTTATATTCTCTGTTCTCTTAAAACCCAAGGTTATTAAAGAAAAGAAAAATACATTCTAAGTTGGCAGGAGACAGTTAGTGTAGAAGAGGTAAGCAATTTATAGTGTTGGAAGCCCTTCACCCAAGAGGTGTAGTCTGTAAAATAACTCATGATCCATTTCTTCCGCATCAGATTTTATAACTTAAACCATTCACATTTCAATCAAAGCCGTGGAATCATTTTGAGGTGGAAATTTGAATTGGTATCCTGTGCAACATTAGTTGTCATTTTCTGTGCATCATTTGCTGCACTATTTCTGAGTTTTCAACCTCTTGTGTTTGAATGTTTGCTTTGCATTCCAATTTTTGAAAAATTAAAGAATACAATCTCTAATTGAATGATAGAGCATGCCTATGTCCTTCTGCAATTTTTAATATCCTTAATCAACTGTTTAATTATTTAATTGTAAAAGTAGTTTTCATATTTAGTCTTACAGAAAGCTAGCATTTATATTCAACACTATTCTCTGATTTTCTTGGTAGGCAATATTGCTGCAACTTCCCATCGTAGGACTTATGACAAACCTCAAATTTCTCCACGATTGGAGTTCTCTTCAGTCTTCCAGCCCTTACCCTCATCAATCCTGCCATCTTTTTCAGCTGTTTCTAAACCCATCTCTGGTTTCAGACCGAGTGTGCAAAAATCTTCCTCTCCCTTTCCTGTCTCCCGTTCACCATCGCTGCAGTCTTCTGGTTCTGATACAAAAACAGCTCAAAAAGTGCCTTTCTCCTCTTCGTCGTTAATCCCTCCTGCCTCTCCCTCAACACCATTGAAACATTCAGCTACAAACTCCAGGAGGAGCGGTCAACTTCTAACTAGAACAGGATCTACCTCGTCTGCAATCCCATCCAATAAAAATCCAACTCGGCTAAGAATACCGAATTCCAAAGTGAGTCTCCGAAAACCGCTCACTTCTGGATCATCACCCGTTCAGACACCAAATGAAACACAAGAGCCAAGCCGAGATCGGTCTAAACCTCTGACTTCATCAACTTATCCTGCTGCAAGATCTACTTCTATGTTTTCAGAGGAAGATAAAGAAAAGGTGGAAGAGAAAGCCAAAGAAGGAAAGAAAAAACATAAGAGTCGCATTTTAATAGAGTTGAAGCAATCTAACCATAATTCAATGTTGAGTAGACAGACCTCAATTTTCCAGTCACCGAAGTCATCCTCTGTTCCTGACCCGATACCATTCACAAGGACAGCTTCAAATTCACGTTCTTCTCACACTGCATCTTCCCTGACTTGGCCTAGTTCTAATAGAAGAACAGCGATCAATGATCATGATAAGAAGCCAGTTTCCACATCTTCATCGCACTCGGCTTCACAAAGAAATCCTTTATCCGGGTCCAGTTTTGTTCGGACCAGGCTTGTGTCTGGCAACCTAAAAAACACACTTTTGTCACGATCTAATCCTTCTCCTGTCTTATCCTCGTCTTCATCATCCTTAGGAAATCATAGATCTTCATTGGCAGATCCTCGCACACGTTCCAGTAATGAAAAGGTATTATCTGGTCCTGATAGAAAGCAAATATTGTCTTCTTCCTTTGAAAGAAAACAAATTACTTCCAGTAGTTCCTCTCAGCATCGTCCATCTTCAACAGCTCAGTCTTCTTCACCCTCAGGAAATTCAGATAAATCTTCATTATTAAATCCAAACACAGGTTCTGTTCTCTCTAATGCCATGTGGACATCAAGCACTGAAAGAAAACCAATTTCTTCCTCTGATTCTTCTCAGTCCCGTCAGTTTTCATCAGTCCACTCCTCCTCCTCTGCACCTTCAGGAGACTCGCGTTCATTTTTGCCATCAAATCAACTTTCCACCTCCAGCATTGCCAATGCTAAGATACCCGACAATAAAAGTAAGCCATCTTTCTCTTCAGTACCATTACGAACTATCTCCTCTTCATCTTCACAGGATCCCTCTCATCTAGATAAACTAGCAAATTCCTATTTAAGTCCCAATGGTGCCAACAGAGAACTTGTAACTAGTCTGCCAAAAAAATCAGTTACCTCTTTTGTGACTAGATCTATTCCTTCATCACATGTTCTGCCATCTTCAAAGCACTCCAGACCACAAGCGTCTTCATTTCCTTCAGGCTCAAAAGAAACAGCTGGAAGACGACCTTTCTCTCCATCCTCACCACATCTTCCTGCATCACGTCAACTTTTCCCATCTTCACCTCAGCAACGTTTCCCAGGGATAAGGACACGGTTTCCTTCCAGGTCCGCTAACATAGGAGACCTTTTACGTTCAGGAAGATTTCGAAAATTTGGAAAGTCTCCTCCAGATCAATGTAAGTATGCACAAAATAAAAACAGAATATGCTGGAAACACTCTGGAGGGCTTGCACCATCTTTGGGAAGAGAAAAAGGTCTATGATTGTCCACCAATACGGGAAAACCTTTTAATGTTGAACAATTAATGGATTTTATGCAGAAGCAGTGCCAGGAAAAGAGGCAGAAGGAAAGAGGAAAAAACAAAGTGGAAATGTCTGTGATAGGGTGGAAGAAAAGAGAGTAATTCAGTAATAAAAGGAATGATTGTGAAAGTTAAAAAAGGACAAGTAAAGAAACAAAAATGAGCCCAGAGCAGGTGTAAGTGCCTACAGTAAAATAGTATTGGGGAAGGGAGGCTTGGAATATTTAGCAAAGAGAAGAAACTTGCATTAATGTGACCTTGGGGATGCAGATCATCTTGCTGGTCCTTTGTACAAAGAGGGAATCCCCATCCTAAATACTAGCCCCCACATCCACTACTCACTATTCTCAATAACCATCCTCCATTTCCCATCCGCTGTTTGAGAAAATAGGAACAGTGGCTGAGATTTACACCCTTCTCAAGGACAGAAGGCATTAGAGTGCCTGGTAGAAAGATGAGGTATTGTTCCTTGAACTTAATTTAAGTTTCAATTGAAATGCTTAAGCCAAGGACAGAGAAGTCAGGATTAGAGTGGAAGTGGGTTTGAGAATTGAAGAGGTAATCAAAAGCTCAGGACCATCCTTGCAGACTGCTAGAGATGTTCAGCAAATTAATGATTGAATTTGTGTTTGATTTCCTCAATGTAGGGGAGACAGCATCGTGAAATGCAAATTCTATTCCTTGTTCCTCAGATGCTGCCTTACCCAAGTGTTTTAAGAATTTCCTGTTTTTATTTTAGATTTCCAGCAGCCACTGCCTTTTGCATCCCTTTAGGTATTTGTAATGGTTGGCTTGGAGTTAAAGAAATGGTTTTAAAAATGCAAGAGCAAGATTAAGGAGTTATCTGACTGAGGCATTCAAGATGATTAAAGGAATTGATGTGGTAGATAGAGAGAAATTATTTCCTTTTATGGGGAAGTCCAGAGAAAGCGGCATAGAGCTTGGTTTCGTGCAGGATAAAATAAACTTTTCCCCTTAAAAAGTTAATTGAAAATGTCAAAGCTGAGATTGATGGATTTTTCTTTGGCAAAGATATTGGGGGTTACAGAACCAAGGATGGTACATGGAGTTGAGATACAGATCAACCACGATTTGATTTACTTGGTCCAATTGGAAGGCCAAATTGTGTTGCTATGTTTCAATTTTCATGCACAGCAATGTACATGAATGATCAACTCAATTCAGGTAAAGTTGGGAATGGTAGACATTTGTGAGCACACCCTGCCTCATTTTCAGACGATGTGCAAGATTAGGTTCAGGGAAAGAAAGAAGACATATTTTATATTGATTTTTCCTGAGATGAAAAATACGGGAGACGAGATCCATCTTAAATACAGATTTTCAGCAAATATCATACATTAATGAAGTTAAATGTTGTGTCAAATCACAGGGAAAAGTGGGAGACCAAATTTAACAGCTGACAGAGGGAGCAAAGTTTCAACTAACAAAGGTGGTAATGAAAAGGCAACTGGGCGTAGGGTCATCGCTGGACCTCAGGACACTAAATGGGTTGAGTATATCTTGTACAACTGGATCATACAAATGTCAAATCAACAATGTCAGACTCTTATCAATTGTAAAACATTCTTATCAGCTCTTTGGACAAGCGTTCCTATTGTGACGTAATTGTTTTTTCTCCCCCCTTTAAGATTGTAGATCTTGATCGAGGAATACTGATGAACCCTGAAGGACAAATCCTCCAGGACACAGAGGGAAAGCCCCTCCAAATACAACTGGGAGTAGATGGGCGAACTGTACTAGGTTAGTGCAATTCCAGTCAAGCCCTTTAAGATAAATTTGATTGCATAAGGAAAAGTAATTCTTATTAGTATGTGATAATTAATAGATTTAGTGCTGATGAAAGAAACATCCTGTCGAAGCTCTTCCTCTTGCTCTCATCAGGACAGTCACAAGAATACCAAATTTCAAAGGGGACAATAATTTATACTGCATTAGAAAATGGTGCTTATTGGTTGGCAAGTGGATTCTGGTCAAGGCATTGCCATGGAAAATGCACCAGGAAACACTTACTCCCAAACATTTGTTTAAATTCAAAAAAGATGAGTCAATAGTGATTGGGGAATGCACCAGGGAACAGTTGCCTTCCACGCATTTGTTTAATTGAAAAAGGTGCAATGCCTGGACATGTTCTTTCTGTTTTCAGAGAGCTCTGTGTATGAATATATTTGGCCTCTACCAAGTGTGTTACGACACCCTAGGTGAGTGCTCAGTCGATTCCAGGCCCACAGGTCCTGGAGTCCCAACACAAGTGAAGTAACCAATAATTTGTATAAAGTTTGCAGAATCTTTGGTCCCTTGACTACTCAATAAGTTATAACCACCAGGTTTATAGGTTGAACGCAATAACTGTTTATTTGTAACAGAAACAAAGTTGAAGTATCTAATAATTATAATGGACTAACGACCAGCTAATCTACCATCCCCTTTTTACTGTCCCCCCCTCTACCCAAACGCACACAATACAGATGAACACAGAGGGGGAGGGGTAAAAATAAGAAGGATTAAGATGAAAAGAGAGTGATGAGTGTCCTTGTTTCTGAGGTTGAGGTCGTTATAGCAGGCTGTCCTCCCAGATTGCAGAGTGATTGAAACTACTGGTTGGAGACTTCCGGTTGCGGCTATGCCGAGCTAAGTCGCACGTTCAGCAGCTCCGCCAGAAACGGACTTTTGGGCTCTTTTGAGGGGCCCCAGCGACATTTGTTCGACGGTTCCCAGTGTGGGAAGGTGACAGTACGATTTCCCCGGCATTGTATGGATTGGACCAGGAATGGAGCGGTGAAAAAAGTAATTCTGGTGCAGCGAAAAGTGCGAGGGAGGAAAGCCAAGATGGCAGCGGGTGGAGACCAGGCAGCGTGGACACAGTGGGCGCAAGAGCAGCAGGAGTTTCTCAAGCGCTGCTTCACGGAATTGAAAGCAGAGCTGCTGCAGCCGATGAAGGCTTCAATCGACAAGCTGGTCGAGACCCAGAAGGCCCAAGGGGCGGCGGTGCAGCAGAAGGCCTCGGAGAATGAGGACAAGATATTGGGCCTGGCGGTGAAGGTTCAGGCACACGAGACGCTGCATAAGAAATGGCAGGAGAAGTTCGAGGACATGGAGAATCGGTCGAGGAGGAAGAATCTGTGGATTCTGGGTCTCCCGGAGGGACTGGAGGGGTCGGATGCTGGAGCATATGTGGTCACGATGCTGAACACGTTGATGGGCGCGGGTGCCTTCCCGAGGCCCCTGGAGCTGGATGGGGCCCACCAAGTCCTGGCGAGGAGGCCCAAGTCTAACGAGCCGCCGCGGGCGGTATTGGTGCGGTTCCACCGCTTGGTGGACAGGGAGTGTGTCCTAAGATGGGCAAAAAAGGAGCGGAGCAGCAGGTGGGAGAATTCAGAGGGCCGTATATACCAAGATTGGAGCGTGGAGGTGGCCAAGAAGAGGGCCGGGTACAATCGGGCTAAGGCGGTTCTGCATCGGAAGGGGGTGAAATTCGGGATGCTGCAGCCGGCGCGACTGGGTCACGTTTAAGGACCGGCACCATTACTTTGAGACGCCGGAGGAGGAGTGGACCTTTATTCAGGCCGAAAAGTTGGACACAGACTGAGGGTCAGTTGTAAGGGGAGGTCGTGGGGGGCTACTGTGGTTACCGTGCTTTGGGGGATGTTCTGTTCTGTTCTGTATTGTTTCCTTGGGTGCTTGGTGGGGTAGGGTGAATTGGTTCGAAGAGGGGGTTTTGTGAGAGTGTGGGCGTCGGTGGTTGGAAGGATGGGGCCCCATTGGGGGGAGGGGAGATGGGAGGCCCGAGGTGGGGGAGCTGGGATTAGGCCGCAAAAGGGAGATGCGCCCTGATCCGGCTGATAACTTGGAATGTGAGAGGCCTGAACGGGCCAGTCAAGAGGGCCCGTGAGTTTGTGCACCTGAAGGGACTGAAGGCAGATGTGGTTATGCTCCAGGAGACGCATTTGAGGGTGGCAGATCGGGTTAGGCTGAGAAAGGGGTGGGTAGGGCGGGTTTTCCACTCTGGGTTGAACGCAAAGAATCGAGGGGTGGCGATTTTTGGTGTGGAAGCGGGTGTCATTTGAGGCACTGAACATCGTGGCAGACAATGGAGGTAGGTATGTGATGGTGAGTGGTAAACTGCAGGGGGTGCGGGTGGTATTAGTGAATGTATATGCCCCGAATTGGGACGATGCCGGATTTATGCGGCGCATGTTGGGCTGGATTCCGGACCTGGAGGCAGGGAGCTTGATAATGGGGGGGGGGGGGGGACGGGACTTCAACACGGTACTAGATCCAGCATTGGACCGCTCCAGGTCCAGGATGGGTAAGAGGCCGGCGGCGGCCAAGGTGCTGAGGGGGTTTATGGACCAAATGGGAGGAATGGACCCATGGAGGTTTGTCAAGCCGGGGCCAGGGAATTTTCTTTTTTTTCCCACGTCAATAAAGCCAACTTCCGGATAGACTTCTTCGTTATGAACAGGACACTAATTCCGAGGGTGGAGGGCACGGAGTATTCGGCCATAGCCATCTCAGACCATGCCCCGCATTGGGTGGAGCTGGAGCTAGGGGAGGAGAGGGACCAGCGCCCGCTGTGGCACCTGGATGTGGGCTTGCTGGCGGATGAGGAGGTGAGTGGGCGGATCCGGGGGTGTATTGAAAGTTATCTAGAGGCTAACGATAATGGGGAGGTGCAGGTGGGGGTGGCCTGGGAGACGCTGAAGGTGGTGATTAGGGGAGAGGTAATCTCCACTAGGGCCCACAGGAAGAAGAAGGAGAGAGAGGGAGAGATTGGTGGGGGAGATTTTAAGCGTGGATAGGAGGTATGCAGAGGTCCCTGAGGAGGGACTACTCAAGGAGCGACGAAGCCTCCAGGCCGATTTCGACCTGTTGACCACTAAGAAGGCAGAGGTGCAGTGGAGGAAAGCGCAAGGGGCTGTGTATGAGTACGGGGAGAAGGCTAGCCAGATGTTGGCACACCAGCTTCGGAAGCGGGAGGCAGCGAGGGAGATTGGGGGAGTTAGAGATAAAGGAGGGAACACGGTGCAGAGTGCGGTGGGAATAAATGGGGTATTTAGAGACTTTTATGAGGGGCTGTATAGGTCTGAGCCCCCGACGGAGGAGGGGGGATGCATCGATTTTTGGATCGACTGAGGTTCCCGAGGGTGGAGGAGGAGCAAATGGTTGGGTTTGGGGCACCAGTAGAGCTGGAGGAGCTGACTAAGGGGCTGAGGAGTATGCAGGCGGGAAAGGCACCGGGGCCAGATGGGTTCCCGGTGGAATTTTACCGGAAGTACATGGACCTGTTGGGCCCCCTATTAGTGAGGACTTTCAATGAGGCGAGGGAGGCCCCACCCCCGATGATGTCCTGGGCGCTGATCTTGAAGCGGGACAAGGACCCATCACAGTGTGGGTCGTATAGGCCAATCTCTCTCCTCAACGTGGAAGCGCAGCTGTTAGCGAAGGGGTTGGCTACCAGAATTGAGGACTGTATCCCGGGGGTGATTCACGAGGACCAGACGGGTTTTGTGAACTAAAGGCAGCTGAATACCAATGTGCGGAGGCTCCTGAACGTAATCATGATGCCTGCAGTGGAGGGGGAGATAGTGGCGGCGATTGACGCGGAGAAGGCCTTCAATAGGGTGGAGTGGGGGTACCTCTGGGAAGTGTTGAGGAGGTTTGGGTTGGGGGAGGGGTTCATTAGTTGGGTTTGGCTACTTTACGAAGCCCCGGTGGCGAGTGTGGCCACGAATCGGAGGACGTCGGAATACTTTCGGCTGTACCGGGGGACGAGGCAGGTGCCCCCCTATCCCCCTTGCTATTTGCATTGGCAATTGAGCCTTTGGCTATGGCTCTAAGGGAGTCCAGGAACTGGAGGGGGTGGTCGGGGGGGGGGGGGGGGGGGGGGACACCGGGTTTTGTTGTATGCCGATGACCTGTTACTGTATGTGGCAGACCCAGTGGGGGGATGCCGGAGGTGATGCGGATCCTTAGGGGGTTTGGGGACTTTTCCGGGTATAAACCCAACGTGGGGAAGAGTGAGCTCTTCGTGGTACACCCAGGGGACCAGGAGAAGGGGGATAGACGAGCTTCCACTGAAGAGGGCAGAAAGGAGTTTTCGGTACTTAGGGATCCAGGTGGCCAGGAGCTGGGGGGCCCTACACAAGCTCAACTTGACGAGGCTGGTGGAGCAGATGGAGGAGGAGTTTAAAAGGTGGGATATGCTGCCACTCTCCCTGGCGGGTAGGGTACAGTCGGGTGAAGATGACGGTGCTCCCGAGGTTCCTTTTTATATTCCAGTGCCTCCCCATCCTGATCCCCGAGGCCTTTTTTAAGCGGATCAGTAGGAGCATCATGGGATTCGTGTGGGCGAAAAAGACCCCGAGGGTGAGAAGGGTGTTTCTGGAGCGGAGTAGGGACAGAGGAGGGTTAGCGTTACCTAATCTGTGTGGATATTACTGGGCTGCCAATGTGGCGATCATACGCAAGTGGGTAATGGAGGGGGAGGGGGCGACGTGGAAGAGGCTGGAGATGGCATCCTGTGTGGGCACGAGTCTGGGAGCACTGGTGACAGCACCGCTGCCGCTCCCGTCGACTAGGTACACCACGGGTCCAGTGGTGGCGATGACTTTGAAAGTTTGGGGGCAGTGGAGGTGCCACAGGGGTGAGGTAGAGGCTTCGGTTTGGTCTCCGATCTGGGAGAACCATCGGTTCATCCCGGGGAGAATGGATGGAGGGTTCCTGAGCTGGCACAGGGCAGGAATTAGAAGGATGGGGGACCTATTTTTAGATGGGACGTTTGCGATCCTTGGGGCGCTGGAGGAAAAATTCGGGCTTCCCCCCGGAAATGCCTTCAGGTACATGCAGGTAAGGGCGTTCGTAAGACAGCAGTTGAGGGAGTTCCCGCTGCTTCCAGCACTCAGGATCCAGGATAGGGTGCTCTCGGGGGTGTGGGTTGGAGAAGGCAAGGTCTCGGCGATCTACCAGGAGATGCAGGAGGAGGAGGAGACCTTGGTGGAGGAGCTAAAGTTTAAATGGGAGGAGGAGCTTGGGGAGGAGATAGACGAGGGTGCGTGGGCGGACGCCCTGGGTAGGGTTAATTCTTCCTCCTCTTGCACCAGGCTTAGCCTGATACAATTTAAGGTTCTTCACAGAGCGCTTATGACAGGGGCGAGGCTGAGCAGGTTCTTTGGAGTGGAAGACAGGTGGGGGAGGTGCTCGGGGATCCCAGCAAATCATACCCATATGTTCTGGGCTTGCCAAGCACTGGATGGGTACTGGAGGGGCGTTGCGGAGGCGGTGTCTAAGGTGGTGAACACCCAGGTTAAGCCGAGTTGGGGGCTCACACTATTTGGGGTATCGGACGTGCCGGGATTGCAGGAGGCGAAAGAGGCCGGTATTCTGGCCTTTGCGTCCTTGGTAGCCCGGCGGAGGATTCTGCTACAGTGGAAGGATGCGAGGCCCCCAAGCATTGAAGCCTGGATCAGCGACATGGCAAGGTTCATTAAATTGGAGAGGGTAAAATTTGCCTTGATGGGGTCTGTGCAAGGGTTCTTCAGGCGGTGGCAGCCGTTCCTAGACTTTCTAGCGGGGCATTAGGAGGTGGTCAGCAGCAGCAGCAACCCGGAGGAGGGGGGTGGGGGGGGGGTGGACTTTGTGTTTTCTACTGTGTTTATTATTGCTTAATGGGGGGTTTGTATATTGGGGGTATTCGTGATGTAGTTGCAAGATGTTTATTTTTGTGTTCTTTGTTTTTCTTTTTTCTGTAAGGGGGGGGTTTGTTGAAAATATGTAAAAATTTGAATAAAAATATTTCTAAAAAAAAGAAACTACTGGTTGGATTGCTAACGAGCACCTTATGGCAGGAGCATTTAGTCAGACTCCCAGGCTGAAGGATTCCCTCTGGGGATTCACGTTAACTTTTATTAACCTGGTCCTTCACTCAGAGGATTCGCCTCCGGCCTGTTTAATTCTTTCTTGTTTCCAACTCCACCAGAATGACCAGCAGCCTCACTGAGATAAGATCAGAGTTCCCCACGCGAGGTTTTAAAAAGCTTTTTTAATAACTGACCCTGCCTGCAGCCAGTGGCTGTGCTGACTCTCCTGACAGCTCAATCTTGCTGTGGAGAGAGAAAGGTCTTTACTTTGGGTCTTCAGAAAGAATCCATTAGATGAGAGAGTGAAATCAGGACTATGATCCTCCAGCCTCTGACCAAAACAAAAGTAAAATCTGGCCTCCCTAAGGAACATTCCAGTGACAGTAGAACCCATCACTGCCTCGTCCTCGAGAAGAACCCGGTTCTTGGGAATAGCTCATTGGCCACCAGCCAAGCCAGTCAGTCCAGGTCATCACTGATGTCAGATCAAACAGCACATCATGCTGGAGCTTCCTGTGTTTAAATTAAAGGTAAGGGGCGGGATTCTCTCAGGGGCTGGGCCAGAGAACCCCGCGACCGGCGCGAATCGCGCCACGCCACCCCGACGGCGGCACGCAATTCAGAGAATCACTGCCATTGGCGCCGGCATGATTGGCGAGCCGCCGGTCGGGGGCCGCTCTACGTGGCCCCCCCCACTGATTCTCGGCCCGGGATGGGCCGAGTGGCCTTCGTGAAAAGCCCGAGTCCCGCCGGCGCCGTCCGCTCCTGTTTTCAGCCGGCGGGAACTCGGCGTGGAAAGGCCGGGGGGCAGCCTGTGGGGGAGGAGGCGGGGGTCCGACCCTGGCGGGGGCCAGCAATGTGGCCTGGCCCGCGATCGGGGCCCACTGATCGGCGGGCCGGCCTCTCTGGCTGGGGGCCTCCTTTCTTCCGCGCCGGCTCCTGTAGCCCTGCGCCATGTTGTGTCGGGGTCGACGCGTTGAAGGGAGCCACTGCGCATGCGCGTGTTGGCGCCGGTGCCACTACGCATGCGCGAACCCCTTGGCGCCCAGTTGATGCCGGGATCAGCAGCCGGAGCGGCGTGAACCGCTCCAGTGCCGTGCTGGCCCCATGTAGGGACCAGAATTGCTGATCCTGAGGCCGTGTTGACGCCGTTGAGAAACGCGACGGTGTTTCCGACGGCGTCAACACTTAGCCTCAGGATCACAGAAACCCGACCAAGATGTTTGGTCTTAAAGGCATTAACCATCCATGGACCAAAAAATGGCAAAAGCAAATAGGAAACTAAAAGCAGGAAAGGGGAACAGGGATTAAACAGAAGGATCCTTACAAGCGCAAGTCAGCCATATTGCATGCCTGGCTGATAACCTTAAATTCTTTCTTAGCATAATTCTTAGCACATTTGATATTGTTCACTAAGAGCTGCCACCATCACCTTCTAAATGGCAATTGGGAATGGGCAATTAATTCTGGCCTTGCCAACAATTCACACATCTCATGAATGAATAATCAACAAAAAAATGCATGTAATATCTTGCACTCGTATGACTGGCAGTTTTCTGTTTCATTTTAATATTATAGATCACCAAGGATCCCCAATCCTGAGTCCTGATGGGTTACCCCTGTTTGGACATGGGCGAGATAGTAAGCCTTTACTTGACCCAAAAGGTAAGCCAGTTTTGTCAGTCGGAGGCAAGCCCGTCATTGGATTGTTCCGCCAATTAGAAACGACAGTTGCACCTACCACAACCACGACTGCAACAACCACAACCACGACTGCAACAACCACAACCACGGCTGCAACAACCACAAGTACCACAGCACAGCCAACTACAACAAAGTTAACAACCAAGCCTACTACTGTCATTCCAAAATGTTCCAGGGGCAGCAATATAAGATTGAATGAAGATGGTTATCCTATACTGGGTCTGGCAAATACCGTTGAATGCTTCACTGAAGGTAAGAACTATTGGCCGTTTTATTGAATACTGTAAATGAAGTTTTCAAAATGAAGGACATATGTCAAAATGCTGCTGAAATTAGCTTTGTGATATTTATCTTTGATTTATCCCTGATAAGGTGCACGTTAGCAATACATGCCATGATTTAATATCATGTTGGTAAGTATTGCAGGCACAGCTTGGAAAGAGCTACTTTGTCTAATTGATTCCATTGAGTGCTTGGCACGCCATAACATTCAAGGCAATGGGCCAAGTGCTGGCAAGTGGGATTAGGTGGGCAGGTCAGGGCCTTTCATGCATCGGTGCAGACTCGTTGGGCCGAAGGGCCTCTTCTGCACTGTAGTATTTTGTGATTCTGTGAATTGAGAGCATTATCTTCGGGAGTGGTAGTGCAGATTAACATAAGAAAAAATACACAGCAAGGGAATCTCTAGAATTATGAATCAACCCAACTGAATAGACGTGTTGACAACTAGGAAAGAAAAAGTTCAGAGCAATGTGCTCAACCCAGCAGACAAGGTATCCAACAGGTCACAAGCCATTTTTTACCGGGAGCAGAATTTTATGGTCCTCTAACAGCAGGCTTGCAAGCAGGGGGCCCGTAAAAGTCTTGGGTGGCCTTTCTGCTGCCTTCCTGCCCATCCCAACCCGTCTGTACTTTTATGTGGTGTGGGTGAGGCTTATAGGGTGGCTTGCCCACCTTCACCCTAATTGAGGCCCTTAATTGCTACTTAAAGGTGCATTCTTGCCCAGCTTCAATTTTGAGGCTGGTGGAGGGTTACGGCGGAAGGGGGTTTCAGGCGAAGCCTGGCAGGTCACTCTGCATGAGTGGTAATGAGGGGAGAATGGGGGCGACTCCATAAAGGGACCGCCCCATTTCCACATCGGGCAGCCCAGTCCAAGGTCTGCCCAGCAAGTGCCATCCCTTCCCACCCTTGGCCTATCCATAAAGACCCCCATCCTACCGTTTCCTGACCCATCCTGGGCTTCAGCTCCCCGAGCTGCCATGAGAACCCCCACACTTACCTTGGTCTGGACTTTTCAATCTGGAGACTGCTTGTAATCCCAGTCCAGGCCACTGCTGCCACTTCTAGGACTATACAACTGCCAGCCAATCTGATATGCTGGTAACTCTCTGAGGCGGGACTTGCCCTGAGCGAGGGATGGAAGACCCAACTTCAAAATGGCTGCCATCAACTCTTTGAATGGTGGGCATAAGAAATCTTGTCCTGGATGGTGCTGCCAATACTTTAGATAGCTAATGTTTCAATACAAAGGCTTGTGTATGTGCACCCGTTCACTGGAAGTACAAAACCTGCTATTTTGGTAACTGCACCTGCACAGGCGTCTAGAGCATGGGGCTGATGCCCTTGTTGACCCTTTGCATATGCAAATAGGAGGCTTACTCCGCATCTGCAGTAAAATGTGTGACTTAACTGCATGCTGTGGTTAGCATTCTCAGTCGATTGGCAGCCAAACCTGTGGCCCTTAAAGGGATTTCAGGAGACTGCTACTTGAATCATAGAATGATTACTGCATAGACAGAGGCCATTTGACTCATCAGGGTATGTTAGCTCTCTGCAAGAGCAGGTCAACTAGCTGAACTTCCAGCTTTTCCTCCGTAGTCTTGTCATTTTTCACCATCAGCTGCTTAACCAACTCCCTTCAGAAAGCTATAACTGAATTTCCTTCCAAAGCCCTCTTGCTGTGTTAAATATTTTTCCTTGTGTCACCTCTAGCTCTTTGTCAATCAATGTGTCCTCTGGTTCTTGATCCTTTGGCCAATGGGCGAAATTTCTCTTTTTTACACTGTCCAACCCCGCACAATACATGAATACATCTATAGATTTCCTCTCAACATTCTCTCCACTCAAGTCTCTACAATCTATCCACATAACTGAAGTCCCTTATCCCTGGTACTATTATTGTAAAACATTTTTGCATCCTTTCTAGAGTGTGATATCCAGAGTTGGCTGAACCTCTGTTTTGTAAATATTCGTCATAACTCCCTTGCTTTTGAACCCTATGCATTTATTTATTCAGGCCAGGATCCCGCATTTTTTTTTAACTACTTCTCAATTTTCCCTGCTATCTTCAATGATTTGTGCACATACATCCCCAGGCCTCTCTGCTCTTGCACTATTTTCCGCTTAATCTTATTCTCTCTCTCTTTCATAACCACAGAGCAAGCTCTATCTTTGAATGCCCTACTTTTCCCCCTCATGGCAATGCACTTCAATTATACCTGATTCATCTCCCATTGTTCCATTACAATTTTACCTGCCAATCTTTGATTCCAATTTACTCAGGACAGATTCATTCCCACCCTCTCCCACCTTCAAATGGTTTGAACCCATGCCCGCAGGTCTTGTCCTCAGTCTCTGGATTACTAGTCTAATGACAATGCCACCATCTCCCCATATGTGAACACGATTGGCATAAAGCATCATTGGACCTTGATTACCTGGCAATGTAATAGGATTGGGAAGATAAAGGGCCCTTTTGATCAATCGGTCACTGATATGAAACAAACGGAAGGCAATAATTGGAGAGAAGAAAGAGGAAAAAGTCCCTTAAAAATAATAAATGAGATTGGTCACAAGATTGTCAATTTTAAAATAAAATTTAATAAAGCATATGGCTTAAAAATGTAATCAAAACATGAATTAACATCTAGGAGTTCAGGAGAATCTTGGAATGGCCTGTTCCAGAAACTCAAGTTGCTCAATATTATCCCAGCTTAATAATAACACTCCATTACCCTTGTGCTTTAATGATTGGAATTGAGTTTATCTTTAACATCTTGTTACATCTGTTCTTCAAGTAACTGGCTGTTTTCATTAATCTCAGACTTCACAATCAAGTCAAATTTTGAACAGCTGCTCCGGCATAGAGCCTCGTTCAAGTCCAGTTAGTGAGAATAGAGCTCAATACGGCCTTTTGAGATGGTCTCAAAATCAAAGCACTGGAAAATTGGATACACGGTATCCATGGTCCCATAGAGAGAACTTCCACACAAGAAACATAGACTTGTAACTTATACTCAGTATGTTAATCTCTAAGTGGGCTGAGACAAACATATTCCAGGAGCTGATTCTGAGCAAAATGGGCTCTTGAACCATGTATGTTTATTGAAGAGACTAGGTATAGGGCACGATTTACAGACCCCCGAGTGGTTGGAGCAGGGTTGTACACTGGCACTTCACCAGCAGCCGGAACCCTGGCAGTGCCGCCATGGCATGGTCAGGGTGTCCTTGTGGCACTTTCAGGATGTCAGGCTGGCAGTACCAAGGTGCCCGCGTACCAGATTGGCTCTGCCGGGGTCAGGACCGGGAGGAGACCCTGTTCATGAGGGGAATAGTGAAAGGGGTTTCCAGGGACCACATAAAGGTTGGGAGGCGGGGGGGGGGTTAAAATGCCTGAAAGCAGGGGGAGGGTATAGAGATCGGGACAGACGGTCAAAATGGCGCCCCGATCTGCGAGGTGTCTGTCTTGCTAACGTATGGCTTCAATGAGGAGAAACACCCTGAGACACAAAAAACCGGCAA
The DNA here is from genome assembly GCF_047496885.1 of Scyliorhinus torazame. Lineage (NCBI taxonomy): Eukaryota > Metazoa > Chordata > Chondrichthyes > Carcharhiniformes > Scyliorhinidae > Scyliorhinus > Scyliorhinus torazame. The sequence goes on from NC_092707.1 coordinate 293,118,843, forward strand.
GGTGCCGGTGAATAGAATAGCGCGGTGAATCTCAGCACTGCAACTGCTGAGAAACATCCCACCAAACGCGCCCGAAAGCAGACTTTGTTTTATGTCCGCTGAATCGTGCCTAATCTCTGCCAGTTTAATCTGTCGTGTGCTCTGAGTGATAGCATAAGCCTGAAAACAGGGAGACATGGCAACCTCTGATTTATTCATGCAGCAAAGTCACATAGATGAGGAAAATATAAAATCAGCAAGCATTTCTACTGCATATTCTTTAAAGGGCACACATGTACAAATCCAAAATGTGATCAACTGTGCAGCATTCAGAAAAGTAATGTACTGCGCAATGTCTTTTGATTGTGGCTTGGTTTCATTAAATAGCAATGTAGTCTGTTTAAAACAACGTGATCCTTGGCCACAGGGGAGTATGTGATAACAGACTGCAAAAAATATATAATTCAGCTATCAAACATTATGTATTCTGTTTTATCATGTTCTCAAAGTTAAAGTGTTGATTTGTAACATGCAACATTTCTTAACTTGGAAGAATGTTTATTTGGTGCAGTAAAATCAGTGGTTACAATTGAGATGTCTGAAGTGATCGCGGATTTTTTTCCAGAACATTGTAATATTCACATATTCCAGCAATGCGATGTTGCAACTCTTTCAGTCCAAGTCAATTAATCAACGGGAAGTCCAAGGCTCCAAGTTATTTTTTCCTGATCAGCAGTCTCTCTGAACACTACTTCCCGCAGAGAGCATGAAGTTAGCGAATGAAATGTTAACTCAAGGCATTTTAATATTCAAATACAAAGGAGCTTTCAAATGGCAAGAAAGTTGCATAAATCTGCTTATTATTTTTAATTGCTAAACTTAATTAACAGTGCAGATTATAATTGTTCCCTTATCCGTCTTCAGAGGCTGATTAATTGTGAGGGAACTGAAGTTAGATAGGAAAGCTGTGTTAGATTCATTAGATTTACAAGACACACCCTGAAAATCATCATCAAGGCTTTAGTTGAACGTCAATAAATTTTCTTTAAAATGGAATAAACATATATAAATAAATAGAAACTGCACAAGCTGGAAATCATAGACGGGAAACAAAATGCTGGAAATAATAAATAAGGTCAAGAGAAACGTTAACAATAATTCACCCAGAGAAGCTACCACGTTGATTCTGTACAAGTACCGACAGGCCTGCTGTGTATTTCCAACATTTTTGTTTTTATTTGAACAAGGAAGAATCCTTTCTCAGTGAATAATATTGTATCACAGAGACATTTTACAAGAAGGCACGGTAACTTTCCCATTCAGGAATATTTTTATTTAATTGTGCTGGTAATATTCAATAAGCTTTCTTTGTGCATGCAACTGAATGCAGCTTCACTGTGAACGTATAAAGAGATCTGCAAAGGATGAAAAATCTAAATTCTAATAGCGTCTGAATTAAATTCCATTTCTGTTATGAAGGGAGATAGTTTCTTGAATTTCTTAGTTAGTACCTTAACCTTTAGTTAGGTTAGTTTCTTAATCTTTGTTAAGATAGCATAAAGAGGAATTGTGCACGGTGACACAGTGGTTAGCACTGCTGCCTCATAGCACCAGGGATTTGGGTTCAATTCTGGCCTCAGGTGACTCTTTGTGTGGAATTTGCACTTCCTCCCTGTGTGTGCCTGTGTTCCCTCTGGATACTCGTTTCTTCCCACAGTCCGACGAGGTGCAGGTCAGGTAGATTGGCCATGCTAAATTGCCCCTTAGCATCCAGGTATGTGCAAGTTAGGCTATGGGATAGGGTGGGGGGAGGACCTGAGTCGAGTGCTCTTTCGGAGGGTCAGTGCAGACTCGATGGACCAAATGGCCACCTCCTGTATTGTGGAGATTTTATGGAACATACTACAGCATTGGTTAGGTGGGGTTACGGGGATAGGATGGAGATATGGGCTTAAACAGGGTGCTCTTTCCAGGGTCGGTGCAGACTTGATGGGCGGAAAGGCCTCCTTCTGCACTGTAAATTCTATGATTGGTGATTAATAGCAAACAGCATGATTTCAGGGGAGAGTGGCATTTTACATTGATTTACAGAAATACAAATTCTCACTAATATTTTTTGCACAACTTTGCCTTTCTTCAATAGAAGAATCTTCAGGGATGGAACTTGACATGATGGTAACAGCTTCCACAGAATGGGATTCACTGGATGCTTTAGCCATTAAAGAAGGTACAGCCTGGGTATGGCTTTCTTTTTTGTGCTGCATTTTTTAACTTTCCTCTCGCTGGCCATCTCTGCGATGTGTAAAAATTCTAATGTTCTTGAGGTGAAAGACCGGGGTGCAATTCTCCCAGCCCGGGCACTCCGAGGTGTGGAGGATCGTTGCCATTTGCGTCGGCGCGTTTGGCGCGGCGCTGTCCGCGGCCGAGCCGCCGATTCTCCGGCCCGGATGGGCCAAGCGGTTGCACGGAAATGGCAGAGTCCCGCCGGCGCCGTTCAACCCTGGTCGCTGCCGGCAGGAACTCTGCGCGAAGGGTCGGGGGGGCGGCCTGTGAAATTAAATGAAAATCGCTTATTGTCACGAGTAGGCTTCAATGAATTTACTATGAAACGCCCCTAGTCGCCACATTCCGGCGCCTGTTCGGGGAGGCTGGTACGTGGGGCGGGAATAAGCGCTCCTTCACCGGGGGAGACCTCTGATGGGGTCTGGCCCGCGGTCGGGGCTCACCAATCGGCGGGCCAGCCTCTCTTTCTCTCCCCCCCCCCCCTTTCCCGGGCCTACTTTGTTCCGCTTCCGGCCCCAGAACCCCCGCGCCATGTTGCGTCGGGGCCGGAGCATTGAAGAAGTCCCCCGCGCATGCGCGGGTTGGAGCGGCGCCCATTTGTCTCCGGGAAGGGAGGCTGGAGTGGCGTGAACCGCTCCAGCGCCAGAATCGGTAGTCCCCGTGCCCGTTTCACGCCGTCGTGAAACGCGACGGTGTTCACGATGGCGCGAACACTTAGTCTCCATTTTGGAGATTCGCGCCCCAGGTGTCATTTTTTTTTCAATTTAATACTTTGCTTCCACTATTTTTAATATGTGTCAAAATAGTCCAATTTGTATGTCCTAAATAAGTAACATGAAACTGTTTTAGAACCATTTATATGGACGAACTGCAAAGAGAGCAATTACTTTTTATTTTACACACAGAGCGTGGTAAATATATGGAACGCATTGTCTGGGGAGGTGGTGGGAGTAGGTACGATAGTGGCATTTAAGGGACATCTAGACAAATATAGGTGGGAATGAAAGAATACGGACTCTGTCTGTAAGTGCAGACAGTTTTAGTTTAGGCAGGTATCATGGTCGGCGCAGGCTTAGAGGGCCAAAGGGCCTGTTCCTGTGCTGTATTGTTCTTTTTTCTACTGGCTTTAATATCAACCGGATCCTACTAGTGATCTCAGTCAACCCTCACAACTTCAGCTAATTGATACTGCTGATATGCACAATTCCTTCTGTTTTCTGGTTTGTGTGCTTATTGTCTGCTTCTCTTGGAATTAGCACACTATAAAAGTATGCCAAGTTCTGCAGAGAAACATGTGTATGTGGACGAGAACGTCGACCAGAGTGAATGTGTTTCAGATGTAGTTTGTCCAGCTGAAAGAACTGGCTGCTGGCTTATTGTGCCAGCTAATAAATTGTATTTGTAGTATATTAGAATGAAAACAGGCTTGGTTACATGTGCTGAGCTAGTCTTAAGACCAAGCAAGGATCAAATCAGCTCTGTTTTATCAAATCTTATTTTACCATTGGTATGATCTGTCTTCTACACGATTGAACAGAGTGACAAGCTTACCAGTTTGAACAATGAGACAAGGAATGGATCCAAACCGGACGCCTAGAAGCATAAAACAAAATGTGTTTGATAATGTGAGAAATTATCAGCCAAGTGCTTTAATGGACATTACTCATTTCTTCCAGTATCTGTTGTAGTTTTTACTGATGGGGACTTTACACAACAAAGTTAATTTGAAGAAAGAGTGTACAGAAAACACTTTCACCAGGAAGGAAATGCAGCATTTCACTTATTTGGGTGGATATTGCTATATATTGGGCCATACCTCTGGGGTCCCCCATCAGATTTGGGGGGTATCCCCAAGGATGTAGTGGGAATTGCTCTTGGAACTTCCCAGGTAAGCATTTACATGGCAATTGTCCTGAAGCAATAGCCTTTCCTGGACAATTGTCCTGTGCTGTGAACCATCTGAAAAACAACTTAAAATCGCTAACTTCGAGTAGTTCTGTAGAAGCATTGGAAATAGGAGCAGGAGGAGGCCATTCGGCCCTTCGAGCCTGCTCTGTCATTCATTATGATCATGGCTGACCATCCAACTTTGTAACCTTTTCGCACTTTCCCCCCATATCTTTTGATCCTTTAGACACCAGAGCTATATCTAGCTCCTTCTGAAAAACAGAGGGGGGAGTCCCCTTCCTGCCGGCAGCGGGGTTCTCCACCCCGCCAGTGGGGTTTCCCATTGTGGGCAGCCCCACGCCGTCGGGAAATCCCCGGGCGTGGGTGCGCTGCCAGAGCAACGGAGAATCCTGCCAGCGGAGAATCCAGCCCACAATGTTTTAGCCGCAGGCTCGCCACTCTCTGGGTGAAAAGATTTCCCCTCATCGGTCCTAAATGGTTTAGCCCGTATCCTTGGACTGTGACCCCTGGTTCTGGGCACCCTCACCATCAGGAACGTTCTGCATCTATCCTGTCTAGTCCTGTTAGTCCTGTCCAGTATGATTAAAGATCAATTAAAAAGAGAGATTTGACAGTATTTTGATGCTTGAGCTTTTATGTCCACTTCTCAAATGTTGTGTTCTGCAATGGTAACTGATTTGAAAATCTTTATCACTCTTCCAAATCTGTAATTGGCTAATACTTTTGTTTTACGACATGGGGTAAATGAGACTGAGTAAATTTGTGCAGGTATTTTCCAGAATGGAGGGCCCTCTTGACAGCAGAGTTGAAACCAGGTTCATGCTGCAAGTTGATGTCGGTCACGTCTTAAAAGTATTTTAACTGCATTTATCTTGTATTTTCCAAGGTTTTCAGCTGGTTACAGCTACTTTACCTCCAACAACCGAGTCGCCGACGACAACAGAACCTGTGACGAGGTCATTCCATATGACTCCTCAGTCAAAGTTCGACAAGGCAGGAAATGAACGATTTGTAGGTGAGTAAATAGCTTTAAAGGTTTTAATTTCAATTCACTTGCTTTCATTTACTCATTATCAAGCATTCTCCTTTAGGTAGCAAGGCGGGAATTGACAGAATTAATTATAGCTTTCAATGTTTTTCCATCTCTCTCGTTCCATACCCTAAGAGCAGGATGGTGACACAGCAGTTAGCACTGCTGTCTCGCAGCACCATGGAGCCGGGTTCAATTCCAGCCTCGAGTGACTGCTTGTCTGGAGTTTGCACGCTCTCCCTGTGTTAGCTTGGGGTTATAAGGATGGGGTGGGGGAGTGGGCCTAGGTAGGGTGCTCTTTCAGAGATTGGTGCAGACTCGATGTGCCAAATCGCCTCTCTCCACAGCCTAAGGATTCTATGGATATGGATGAGAGAGTTGGCCACCATGGACTCCCATGAGCTGGTCCATGGTTATGTTCGGCAAGATACTGCAGTGATTTGAGATTGCCTTCTGCAGTTTCTGGCTGACCAGGTGACACTCCTCTGACCATTTGCCGTAAACAAAGTGGAAGGAATTACAGGTTGATAATAAACCTGTTTGGCCACATTACGAATGCATCTTCACTGGGCATCTTCAAGTCCAGAGTGGGACTCGAACCAGGATCTTCTGGCCCAGAGGCAGGGACGCTACCACTGTACCATAAGACCTTGTTGTTTGATTATTAGTTAGTGAAGTAGACATGCCCAAATGAATGATTCGTTCTTTGAGTGATAACCAAAGGGACTTGTTACTAACTGGGTGCATAATCCCATGCCCAAGAGAGCAGAGGTACTCTGGTGATATTGTTGCCCCCGATTCTCCAAATTGCAATTTTGTGAATGATGTGTGTGTGGGATCACATAACTCCCCCTCTTTATTAAGCGAAGCCATTTTATTTACATGTTACTCTGTGTGGAATATTTTTCATTTAACTATAAAACTTATTTCTATCCGTTTCTTGGCAACTGGTTTGAAATTGATCCTCATATCGGCAGCATGGGCATGACTTTTAATCATGGGGGAATATTAGAGGGTCGTATATGTCATAATATACACCAGTATATCATGGTGCAGACACACACTGATGGACACACAGTGGGACCAATCAACACACACAACACCGCAGCCAATCACCAGTTAGAGCACACGCACTATAAAGACAGGGGGCATCAGAGTTCCCGCTCATTCGAGCTGCAGCTAGCTAGGAGGACAGAGCTCACAGCCTGCAGCACAGACATTCACCATGTGCTGAGTGCATCGACTGGTTAGGACAAGGCAAAGGTCTTTAGTTAAAGCTAGTATCGTGTTAACCCACAGTCAGAGTATGTTACAACAGTTAATGATTCAATAAAATAGTGTTGCACTATTTCAAGTGTTGGTGACCTGTGTGTGTTCCACGGATCCAGAGCACCCAACACAACAGTATATAAAACAAAAGTTTCACATGTTAGCTCTGAAGCGCCCATGTGCTCGACACACTAGGGACCACCGTGGTTACAAATCGGACACAAAGCCTGGTGAAGCTCACACTAGACACTATTTTGGCAAGGACATTAGCATGGCTGGTGGAAGGTGCGCCAGTAGTATATGGAGGAGGCATGTCATTATGATTGGACACCAGTGCAGCCATTTTTGACCTTAACACTTCAGTTTACGCACACTCTTAAATATGTAGAGCTGACAATGCATTCAGCAGCAGGAAGAACCCCCCCCCCCCCCCATCAGTAACATTTAAAGAGATATTAAATGACTTTCAGCTTAGCTGCTGATTGATTTCTGTTGCCTCTGACTGAGTTTAGAGAAATGCTGTCGATTTTCTATTCCTATTTGAAGTTGGTGAAGTTGTCACAGTGTGGTGTTGCACATGGTGAAGGTCTACTGACTTCAAAAGGTCTGTTGATAACCTGCTTCATAACTCTAGTGTAAAACCCAACCGTATTTGTATAGTGTGTGTATAATGAAAGATATGTTGCCATACATAGTGTCACTGTTCTTAACTCAACTTCCCCCAGCCTGCAACTCTATGTGCAGCCACAGTCCGTAACTCTGTGTCCCTCCCCTAGCCTGCAACTCTGTGCCCCACGCAGTCCGTAACTCTGTGTCCCTCTCTCAGTCTGCAACTCTGTGTCCAACCCCAGTCTGCAACTCTGTGTCCACCCCCAGTCCATAACTCTCTGTCCCCTCCAGTCCGTAACTCTGTGTCCACCCCAGTCTGTAACTCTCTGTCCACCCCCAGTCCATAACTCTCTGTCCCCTCCAGTCCGTAACTCTGTGACCACCCCAGTCTGTAACTCTCTGTCCGTCCCCCCGTCCCCCCAGTCCGTAACGCTGTTCCCCCACGGTCCGTAACACTGCCCGTCCACCCCCGGTCCATAACGCTGTCCCCCCCCGGTCCATAACGCTGTGTGTTTCCCCAGTCCTTAACTCTGTGTTTCGCCCCCAGTCCGTAACTCTGTGTGTTTCACCCCCAGTCCGTAACTCTGTGTGTTTCCTTAACTCAGTGTGTTTCGCCCCCAGTCCGTAACTCTGTGTGTTTCCCCAGTCCTTAACTCTGTGCGTCTCCCCAGTCCGTAACTCTGTGTGTGTGTGTCCCTAGTCCGTAACTCGGCGTGTGTGTCCCTAGTACCTCTGTGTGTCTCCCCTAGTCCGTAACTCTGTGCGTTTCGCACCCAGTCCGTAACTCTGTGTGTTTCCTTAACTCAGTGTGTTTCGCCCCCAGTCCGTAACTCTGTGTGTTTCCCCAGTCCTTAACTCTGTGCGTCTCCCCAGTCCGTAACTCTGTGTGTGTGTGTCCCTAGTCCGTAACTCGGCGTGTGTGTCCCTAGTACCTCTGTGTGTCTCCCCTAGTCCGTAACTCTGTGCGTTTCGCACCCAGTCCGTAACTCTGTGTGTTTCCTTAACTCAGTGTGTTTCGCCCCCAGTCCGTAACTCTGTGTGTTTCCCCAGTCCTTAACTCTGTGCGTCTCCCCAGTCCGTAACTCTGTGTGTGTGTGTCCCTAGTCCGTAACTCGGCGTGTGTGTCCCTAGTACCTCTGTGTGTCTCCCCTAGTCCGTAACTCTGTGCGTTTTGCACCCAGTCCGTAACTCTGTGTGTTTCCTTAACTCTGTGTGTTTCGCCCCCAGTCCGTAACTCTGTGTGTGTCCCCACCAGTCCGTAACTCTGTGTGTGTCCCCCAGTCCGTAACTTTGTGTGTGACCCCTAGTCCGTAACTCTGTGTGTGTCCCCACCAGTCCGTAACTCTGTGTGTCCCCACCAGTCCGTAACTCTGTGTTTGTCCCCCAGTCCGTAACTCTGTGTGTGTCCCCACCAGTCCGTAACTCTGTGTGTGTCCCCCAGTCCGTAACTCTGTGTGTGACCCCTAGTCCGTAACTCTGTGTGTGTCCCCACCAGTCCGTAACTCTGTGTTTGTCCCCCAGTCCGTAACTCTGTGTGTGTCCCCACCAGTCCGTAACTCTGTGTGTGTCCCCACCAGTCCGTAACTCTGTGTGTGTGTCCCCCAGTCCGTAACTCTGTGTGTGTCCCCCAGTCCGTAACTCTGTGTGTGTCCCCACCAGTCCGTAACTCTGTGTGTGTCCCCACCAGTCCGTAACTCTGTGTGTGTCCCCACCAGTCCGTAACTCTGTGTGTGTCCCCCAGTCCGTAACTCTGTGTGTCCCCACCAGTCCCTAACTCTGTGTGTGTCCCCACCAGTCCGTAACTCTGTGTGTCCCCACCAGTCCGTAACTCTGTGTGTGTCCCCACCAGTCCGTAACTCTGTGTGTGACCCCTAGTCCGTAACTCTGTGTGTGTGTCCCCCAGTCCGTAACTCTGTGTGTGTCCCCCAGTCCGTAACTCTGTGTGTGTCCCCACCAGTCCGTAACTCTGTGTGTGTCCCCACCAGTCCGTAACTCTGTGTGTGTCCCCACCAGTCCGTAACTCTGTGTGTGTGTCCCAGTCCGTAACTCTGTGTGTCCCCCAGTCCGTAACTCTGTGTGTCCCCACCAGTCCGTAACTCTGTGTGTGTCCCCACCAGTCCGTAACTCTGTGTGTGTGTCCCAGTCCGTAACTCTGTGTGTGTCCCCCAGTCCGTAACTCTGTGTTTGTCCCCCAGTCCGCAACTCTGTGTGTGTCCCCACCAGTCCGTAACTCTGTGTGTCCCCCAGTCCGTAACTCTGTGTGTGTGTCCCAGTCCGTAACTGTGTGTGTGTCCCCCAGTCCGTAACTCTGTGTATGTCCCCACCAGTCCGTAACTCTGTGTATGTCCCCACCAGTCCGTAACTCTGTGTGTGTCCCCCAGTCCGTAACTCTGTGTGTGTGTGTCCCAGTCTGTAACTCTGTGTGTCCCCCAGTCCGTAACTCTGTGTGTCCCCACCAGTCCGTAACTCTGTGTTTGTCCCCCAGTCCGTAACTCTGTGTGTGTCCCCACCAGTCCGTAACTCTGTGTGTGTCCCCCAGTCCGTAACTCTGTGTGTGACCCCTAGTCCATAACTCTGTGTGTGACCCCTAGTCCGTAACTCTGTGTGTGTGTCCCCCAGTCCGTAACTCTGTGTGTCCCCCCACCAGTCCGTAACTCTGTGTGTCTGTCCCAGTCCGTAACTCTGTGTGTGTCCCCACCAGTCCGTAACTCTGTGTGTGTCCCCCAGTCCGTAACTCTGTGTATGTCCCCACCAGTCCGTAACTCTGTGTTTGTCCCCCAGTCCGTAACTCTATGTGTGTCCCCACCAGTCCGTAACTCTGTGTTTGTCCCCCAGTCCGTAACTCTGTGTGTGTCCCCACCAGTCCGTAACTCTGTGTGTGACCCCTAGTTCGTAACTCTGTGTGTGTGCCCCAGTCCGTAACTCTGTGTGTGAGCCCCAGTCCGTAACTCTGTGTGTCTCCCATCCAGAAAAGGTTGATGAGGGTAATGCTGTTGATGTAGTGTACATTGACTTACAAAAGATATTCGATAAAGTGCCACACAACTGACTTGAGAAAGGTTATAGATAGAGAGAAACTGTTCCCGCTCGTAAAAGATTCAAGAATAAGAAGGTACAGAATTTAAGTGATTTGCAAAGGAAACAAACGTAATGCAAGAAAAATGTTTTTCACACTGAGTGGTTCAGGTCTGGATTGCACTGACTGCGGTGGGGAGTTGGGGGGGGGCGGGAGTGCAGGTTCAATCGAGGCATTCCAGAGGGCATTAGATAATTACTTGAATAGAAACAATGTGCAGAGATATGGGGGAAAGGCACTGAGTCATGATGCTCATTTGTAGAGCCAGTACAGACACGATGGGCCGAATGGTTTCCTTCTATGCCGTAACAATTTTGTCATTCTGTATTGGTCACATTATTATAATAAAAACACCTTTGAACACCTCCCACTGTATTCAAGTGGTGGGCATTCACAGGGTGTTCACTTGTCTCCCTGAAATTTGTGCCTCCGAACGTGGCGGAAATGGAGACTCTCCGTGTGGAAGTTGATTTTGCTGATATTTTGCCTGAAGATTTCTGGAGCTGAATTCAAGCAGCATACTCGCATTAGTTTGATGGCCAACCCATTGAATCTGGCGGATGTGGGAAGACGTTGCTGATGGAAGTTCTCTAACTGTCACTGATGCACCGTCCAGGCCATTTTGCAGTCCAGGTGTGTGGTGGTGACAACTGCTCTGTACACTCGGACTTTTGTTGACTTGTGGAGGTCTTTGCTGTCAATCACTCACTGCCGTCATTTGTAGAAGGTTGAGGTGATACTGTTGATCCCTCTGTCACTGACCATACAGCATAATCTTGCCACAAAGCTGAAATAATAGCCTCACACAATAAAAGTGTATACCAATTTTATCAAAAAAACACCTAATATTCCATACCATAGTCCTAATCACCCTTATGTTCACTTAAGGCCTGTTTTGGGGATACATTTGCCTGGCTTAGCCCTCCTAATGGAGTAGTCACTCCAGTGGCTCCAGTATGACCAGTGGAAGACTGTTGACTTTCATTTGGTGAGATTGCAGGTGGCCTTGCAGAATGCCTGTGGGTAGCAGGGCAGTGTGGGCCTGGCTTTGGACTGCGACATTTCAACATGCGTAGCAGCAGTCTGGGTTGACTAGCTGAAATTCAGCAGTCAGGCCAGATTAAATTATGTCACCCTGAGAGAGGACGGCAGGTTCACACACCACAGAGCCACTGCCAACCCTCTGAGGAGGCACTTCACCAACCTTCGTAATCAGCTGGAGGGCAGATTGCTAGGCTGCAGTTGAGAACTTTGATGTCCACAGCTATGGTGGCAGTCGTTTGACTTGAGAATGTGTATCTAAGGGTCCCCCTGTCCTTGCTGCATTCACACGTGCTCCATGACCTCCATGTGCAGATTCCGCCTCTGTGCTACTCTCTAAAGGAACATCCTGTGTAGCTTGTAAATCAGAAAAGATTGTGGGATGAGAGAGAAATGCAATGTCGGAAGGAGAGATAGTTTGAAGCCTTCAGTTATGTTCAGTGGTTTCAGCATTGTCACTGGCCACTGCCTCAGTTGTGGCAGCTGCAGTTATGGTGGTCACAGTCTCCTCCATTAGGGAGAGGACTCTGACCCCTTGCTGGTTAAGGGATTGGCACCCCCTCATCCTGAAAGTGAGCGATTTGTGGTAGTGAGTGTGGCGCAATATGTTTAGGTGATGTTCCTGCCATTGTTGAATAGCTTGCAGTGTGTGCAGACTGAGGTGTGTGGTAGTGAGGCTTGCAGCCATGTTCAATGTGTAAGGGTGGGTGAAGCTATGAATGTGAAAGATTCTCAGTAAATGGAGAGCGGTGAATTGAGCAGAGTGTAACGCTAGTGGTTTTTTTGTAATGATTTGACATTTGAATATACTTTCACACCACTCATAAGGTAATTGAACTTCTTGGGGCAGTAAATTCACTGCCTCACGGTTAGACTGCTGGCAAAGAATTATTTGCTCCCATCACCTTAAGTATCTGGATGGCCTCCTGGTCCTCTTTGAAGCTTGAAACATTCTCTGTGCCCTCTTGCACCATATTTACTCTGATTTCAAGTCAGACACTCTTCCCAAGCCAACTTGCTGCACCCTGCTGCTTCAGGAATATGTTTCTAGTCTCCCGAGGTCAGGAATGCAGACCTTGTCACCCTGCTGTGGTCATACGTGGCAAGTCCCTGGTGCTATGCTGTCTGTTTTAGGCTGACGTTTTTGTCGGTAGGACTGTTTGTGCATCCATGGCTACCAACCATGGCAGAGGTTTCATCGACAGGATGGGGAGATATGTGTGATGTTTTCTGCCCATAGGAGTTCTGACGGGCAGGCCTGTAAGGGAGTGGACCTGTAAGTGAGGAAGTCCTTGTTTTCCTTCAGGAAGGTTTTTACCAAATGGAACCCTCATTCCACTTCACCGTTTGACCGCGGGAAGCTGACATTGCTGTGGAAGCTGGCTAGAGCTGTGAAATGTGGAAAGCCTTTGTTCGGGAATTGTGGCCTGTTATCGGAACCTCGATGGTATGGCGTGCAAACATCTTTTTGAATATTTTGATGACTGTCTTCGTGGTGGTTGCATGAAGTTGCTTTACCTCCAACAATCTGGAGAAGTAATCTACAATAATTAGGAAAGATTTTCCATTGTAAAAAACAGGTGCCGAGCCAGCCTTTCCCACAGCCTGTAGAGGAATTGCATGGGAATGAGTGGCTCCCCTTGGGTCCTGGCAGTAACACACACACCTGGCAGTTAGCAATGGTGTCTTCTATTGCTTAGGAAATACCCAGCCACCAGAGGATATTCGTGATTCCCAGACAACCCTGGTGTATCTTCTGAAGGACATCTGCCCACAGCGAGGCCGGAATGACCAGCTGCTAATCAGAGACCGGGGGATCATTTAAGATTATAAAGTGGCTCAGCTGTTCTGTTGCACCACCACCTGGTCTCTGACGAGGCCACCCTTTTGGCAGTAATTGTGGATGTGGGCACGCTCTTCATCACCGAGCTGCTCTTGGTGAATCTGTTGGAACCTGGTTATGGTTGCTGACATGTGACTGGTAGTGGTTTGAGATTCAGCCTCCAGCTCAGTAGCAGTGTTGATGTTTTGTTTGCTCAGCCGGCCCAAGGTGGCTTTGAAAGTACATCTGCCATTGTCTGATTGTTTTTTTTTCCCCTTCACAGACAGTCTCGTAGGTAAATTGAATGAGGTGTAGACTAAACCTCTAGATTAGAGGAGACATATTTGTGAGCTCTTTTTCATTTAACAAGGAGACCAATGGTTTATGATCCATCTCGATTTTGACCTTGAAGCTGACAATCTTGTTGAAAAAGGCCAAATGACCACAAGAACTTCCTTTTCAATGACAGCTTTCCTGGTTTCTGTGTGCAACAGCCTCTGGAAGCGTAGTAGGCAAATCACCGACTGTCGTCCAATTGCTCCTGAAAGTGAGTCCCCCAAGTCCTATGGACAAAGAATTGGCTGCTATGGTGATGTATTGGGCCAGAATGTCGGTGGAGAGCAAAATCTCCTTGATGTGAGTGAGTGCAGACTCTTGCTGGGAATCCCAGTACCACCTTGGTATTTCTTGAGGGTTCTGTGACTTGTGCCAAGTGAGGTACAAACAATGCCACCTGGTTCACCATCCCTAAGAGACATCACCCAGTCCGTAACTCTGTGTGACCCCTAGTCCATAACCTAAGAGGTCGAGGATGGAGAAAGGGGTGCGGAAGTCGGTGATCGCATTGGTTTTGTGCAGGTCTACTGTAATGGCTTTGTTGCTGAACATGTGGCCCAACTACCGAAAGGAGGTCTTGGTAAACTCAGATTTATCGTTCAGCATCAGTTACAGTCGATCGAAGACAGCCATGAGACTATCATCATGCACTCCTATCATCATTCCACTTTGACCCTGTGAACTAAGAAATTGTCCGTATAGCTAATAACCTCCTGAAGGCCTTGTAGGGTGTCTAATGTTGTGCATTGGAAAATCTCTGGTACCAATGTCATCGGAAAAGCAGATGGTTGAAGCAATGTATTCTGAAGGGGGTATAAATGTAGTTAGGTTCCGGGAGTCCGAGTCAAGTGGGAGCTGCCATTCAGTTAATGTCTAGTTTGGAAAACATCATGCTCCTTGAAAGCTTAGTCAGGCTCTCATTCATTGGTGACATGGAATGGACTTCTCTGGTTTTGGCCTTGTTAAACTGTGTAAGATCTATGCAGAAGGAAAGAGAACCCATTCAATTCTTGGACTGTGACCATCCCCAAACACCATGCCATAGGATGTTTGACTGGGCAAATGGTTCCCAAGGTGGCACAGTGGTTGGCACTGCTGCCTCACAGCAGAAAAGTACTCATGTTCGATTCCAGCCTTGCGTGACTGTCTGTGTGGAGTCTGCACGTTCTCCCCATGTCTGCGTGGGTTTCTTCCAGTTGCTCCAGTTTCCTCCCACAGCCCAAAGACGTGCAAGTTATATAGGTTGGTCATGCTAAAAAATTGCCCCTTAGTGTCCAGGGATGTGCAGGTTAGATCACAGGATAGTGGCGGGGTGGGCAGGAGAGTTGGCTGGGTTGAATGCTCTTTTGGAGAGTCGGTGCAGACGCGATGGCCTCGAATGACCTCCATTTGCACTGTGGAGATTCTGAGTGTTGCTAGCCATCTTGGCCAGCTGCCGCTGTACTTCCCTCATGACTGGGTAGGAAATTTTTCATGGAGTTGAAAGTCATATCGGCTTGGCATCACTTCGGAGTGTAATCCTGTAAGCATTTATCAGGTGACCAAGTGCCTTGAAGAGCCTTCATCATTAATGTCCTTTGTTGCTCTCACTGTCCTATCCATACCTCCTCTGCTTATTATTACCTAAAACGCTATTCTTCTCCAGAACATTGATTTCTCCCTTTCTGCTTTTGAATTTTCCTTTCCCAGAATCCTCCTATCCCAACCTTCCCAGCAACCCCTCCTTACCCTCCCACCTTTATTCGTTTAAATCACTAGAACACTGGTCCCAGCCTGCTTTAAGTGGAGCCCATCCCACCAGAATGTGCTCTTTCACCAATATTAGTGTCAGTAGTCCGTGAAGCGAAACTCCTGACTCCAACACCATTCTTTCAGCCTCACATTTAACCTTATCTATTCATTCCTTTGGCAAATGGTCTGTGACTTAGCTAATAATCCAGACAGTATTAACTTGTAGTTCTGAATTTTAATTTCAATCCTACCTCCCCAAACTCTTGCAGCAGGTCATCATTCCTTGTTCTACCTAAAACATACAGTGAACCCATGTTTGAACGAAAAAAATGAATTTTATCCCTGATCTACTGAAAAAGAAAAGCTTCAAATTAATCATTATCATCTTGAATAAAAGAGGAGTTCCTTGTATTTGTTCTTCAAAAACAATTTTTTCAAGACAACTCCTAGGTTCCTCTGTACCCCAGAACAACTTCACATTTTCCAACATTATACTCTATCTGCCAGATTTTTGCCCACTTACTCAACTTATGTCTGCAACTCCTTATTTCTTCTTCACAACATACTTTCCTACCTATCTTTGTGTCATCTACAAATTTTGCTACCAGTTCAATGAACTCCTCATCCAGGCTACTACTGCCAATCTGATTTTTCTAGTTTCATGATCATTGCCACCTCAATATCACAAGCACATATTTCTCGTACACTTTGTCCTTCATTATGTGATGAGGTCTGTGTATCACTCCCATTAGTAACTTCATTCTCCTCCTGTTCCTCATCTCCACCTAAACAGATTCTACATCCTGACTTCCTAAACCAAGGACATCTCTAACTATTGCACCAATGCCATCTTTGATTACCACACTGGGCTAAATCGCTGGCTTTTAAAGCAGACCAGGGCAGGCTAGCAGCACGGTTCGATTCCCGTACCAGCCTCCCCGAACAGGCGCCGGAATGTTGCAACTAGAGGCTTTTCACAGTAACTTCATTTGAAGCCTACTTGTGACAATAAGCGATTTTCATTTCATTTCAAAGCTACCCTCTACCTTTACCTTGCTCCCTATTCTTCTTGAACGTCCTGTACCCCTCGATATTCTGCACGTAATCCGTGTCCTCCTGTAACCGAGTCTCCGTAATGGCTATCAGATCAGATTTATTTATATCAATGAATCCATTTAATTTATGAATGCTGTTGTGTTACCTGCGTGGTCGATAACACGTGTTACTCAATCCTTGGTTGATGGCGAGGTCCTCTGAATCTTGTTGAAGAAGACTCAAACTCGTCCAGTAACAACAAAGATTTATTGAGTAACTATAACTATTAATGCATGAGTTCTTTACCTTAACATGGAAACTAGGAATTGGTTAACAAGATTTAACAATAATAACTAAACGTAACTCCACTAACTATCTATGTGATTGTGATTCTGTTCACAGTGCACTTACGAGAGAGAGGGAGAGAGACCCCGTGTGACTGCTTTTATACCCCTGTTGGTCCAGCTCTCTAGTGATCATGTGATGCTGTTATTTACCCATTAACCCCTTGTGTGCATGCACCTAGAGATCACTACATCCCTCCCTTTTTAATATGTTATAGATTTTCTGTATGGTGTAACAAAAATTGAACAAGCATAATGCGTTAAGTCAACTGGGAACCGATAAAACAAGTAATGCTGTGTACAGAATGTGATAGTAATAATGACTGTACAAAGTCAATCAACGTTTAAAAAGTCCAATCACAACAGAAAACTTTGTGAGTCCAGACTGTATGAGTTTGATCAGGTGGGTTGATCTGGTCGCCTGTCGTTGAGGTGGCAGTGTTGATGTTGTCATGTCTTTGTGACCACTGTCAGTGTTTATGTGTGTACGTGAAGACATCGAGACATCGGAATGGTCGAATCACTTTGTTGTCTGATTTATACTTTTGATTTTATGCCTTGTGGGAGCGATTCTGTGTTGCATCTTTCTTGGAAGCTGGTTTGCTTGTTTGTTGTGGGGCAAATGCGAATTTGTGAGATTTGTTGCCATGCCATGGCATGTTTGTACTCCTGTTGTGCTCAATTTGTGTTCCGTGAGGATAATGTGAGTAATTGTCACAGTTATTGGTGTCAGTTACATTGAGCGTTTCTTTTTGAGAACTGTGAGAATGATCTGATGTCGTATTGATGTTGGTGACACAGTCATTTGTGGTGGATTTGATTGTTCTTCTTTGCTGCCTCGGTGCTCCTCTGATGGAGACATTTCCGGTACATTTGAATCATCTGTGATCTCTTTATGCTCCTCTTCAGGAGTTAAAATCTTCAAGATTTCAATTGACGTGGTCTCACTGGACCGAAGAGTAGTCCTATCCTGTGCTTCTGTACAGACGAGCTGAGATCTGTCGGTCTCGCTGTGATCCTGCACACCCTGTATGTCGAGTGTGATCGCTTTGTCACTGTTTTCACATACAGTGGGTAGACATTCAGTGTCTTCTTGCCGATTCATGGGTGTCGCTCCGGGGTCTTTGCTTGCAGCCATTCTGGAGCCTATCAACGAGCTCGCTATGGAGGCCGGTATCACTCCCTCAGTGGAGTCAATCTGTGCTCTCTGCGTGGCGTCGCCTCTGCTAGGATATGTGACATGTGGTTGTCATCCATTTTGTCGACGAGTTGCCATGTCGTCATGGTACTGGATTCACCCACCATGAGACTTGTATGGAACTTGGCACCCATGTTGCTGCTGCAATGACCATCACATCCAGAGAACGGATCCATGGCTGAGTGGCATTCGTCAGCGAGCAAATCATCGCTTCTTGTCAAGGATGTGTCATGGTGGTCTATTTGTCCAATGGGGAACTCATCTCCTGAGTAATCATCGTCAATGAACAAATCTTTTCCTATGGATTTGTCATTGTGCTCTTCTCTTTGGGTGTTGCAAACTGCTTATTCCAGGGTGTTGTGAAAGTTATTTTCAACTGCTGGTGTAAGTTCGGTCATTGTTCTGTCTTTTGAGGTATAAAAATTGGGTTTTGCAGCTTTAAATTTCTTTTTGTTCATTTTCGTGTATTTCCCTTTTAAGTGGGTGTGGTCCTGGTCCTCTGACATCATGACGTCGTGACGTCATGTGTAGGACTCGATTGCGCATGCGCACTCCGAGTTTCCTGTACTGTGCGCGCTTTCCGCAACTGCGCATGCGTGGCTTCTCGCGCATGCACAGAACACTGTTTTGCCGGTTTGCGTCTGATAGGGAAGTGCACATGTGCGGCTCCTTTCTCAAGATGGCTGCCAATCAAAAAGAGCTGTTGCATCGAGTGAGATCCTGCCTCTGCCTCGTGGTAAGTTTTGCCGCCATTTTTTCTTTGGATAAATTGAAGGTACTGATTTTTTTTTCTGTTCATGCACTATGCACTGCTTAATCGCGATTTCTAGAGTTAGATACTGTTGTTGTGAAGGTTTTTTCGTTAAATTTTTATCAGATAGTCCATAAATTAATTGCTCTATTATCATAGCATCTCTGAAATCAGCATAATTACAGCCTTGTGCTAGTACCTGGAGGTCTGCAATAAAATCAGTGATTGACTCTCCGAATCTCTGGCACCTATTACGAAATTTAAGCCTTTCCAGACTGATTTTTACAGTGTTGTTCAAATTTTGGATAATTACTTTAAATTTAGTTTTGTCTTCACCTTCCAAGAAATTGAATAAATTATATATCTCCATGGCTTGTTTCCCCGCCGCCAATAAGAGATAGACTATTTTTTTAGAATCTGGCACAGTGTTTATGTCCTTAATTTCCAGAAATAGGTTAAAGTGTTGAAGGAAAATTTTCTAATTATACTTGAGATTACCCGAAGTTCTTAGGGGCTCTGGAGCTGGAAGTGAGTCCACCTTACCGTTTTTTTCTTGCCCGAGAGGTCCGGCTGCTGCGATGCCTTCCATAGTCGAATATCTATCCAAATTTTTTTTCTTTTTCTTGTCTGTCGAACCTAATCTAGCTAGTTCCTGTTTTTGTTGTTAAGGCCAACACTCCTCGGTACCATGTTGTGTTACCTGCGTGGTCGATAACACGTGTTACTCAATCCTTGGTTGATGGTGAGGTCCTCTGAATCTTGTTGAAGAAGACTCAAACTCGTCCAGTAACAACAAAGATTTATTGAGTAACTATAACTATTAATGCATGAGTTCTTTACCTTAACATGGAAACTAGGAAATGGTTAACAAGATTTAACAATAATAACTAAACGTAACTCCACTATCTATGTGATTCTGATGTCACCCTGTTCACAGTGCACCCACGAGAGAGAGGCAGAGACCCCGTATGGTTGCTTTTATACCCCTGTTGGTCCAGCCCTCTAGTGATCATATGGTGCTGCTATTTACTCATTAACCCATTGTGTGCATACACCTACAGAGATCACTACAAATGCTACACACAATCACAGAAGATTTGGCCACTTGCTACACAAGTGGAACAACTCAAATTGTGACTGTGGCCATCCAGGTCAGACCATCACCCACATACTGAACTCCTGCCTCAAGACGTCCATTCCTGGTAGCATCACAAGCATTCACACTGCCTCATCTGAAGTTGTCAAATGGATTGCTCACCTCAACATTGACTCAACTCCTACCCCGGCCATGTGAATAAAAAGAAGTATATCCATTTTTTTATAAATTTATCCTCAATTACTGAGACTCGCTATCTTCCTTCCAGATTATATCAATGGCTAGAAACCTGCTAAAACTCAATGTTAAAATATCATTATTGCATAAGGGTGCTGTCCAAAAATACTGTTCAGTGAGCTTGTAGACCCATAAATGACCTGTTTTCTGTCTTTCGTCATTGAGAACTGAAGTTTTTTTGAATGATTTAATCAATACTTTGACCTGTTGCAGCTGCGCACGTGAATTACATCAGCAAAGACCCAGCAGCCCCTTGTTCATTGACAGAAGCACTGGAGCATTTTCAGGTGGATTCTCTGATAGATATTATTCCAAAAGAACTGCAAGACAAAGCCCAACCTCCCGAGCGAGCTCCGCACCAAATCACCATTGTGGCTGTCGAAGGCTGCCATTCCTTCATCATTCTTGACTGGGCAAAGCCTCTAAAGGATGAATTTGTAACAGGTAGAGACAAATTTATTCATATTTTCTCTTGGGCTGCATAACTTAACATTTATTTCCCATCCAAAATTTCTCTGGCGGTGTTAAGTAATTTCTTTCTCTCAACTCCTTCGCCTCCGTCGCATTTGTTCCGATGATGCCACTTTCCAAAATGGTGCTTCGAAAATGTCCCCTTCTTCCTCAACAGTGATTTCCCACCTACAGTTGTGGACAGGGCCCTCAGCAGTGTGCAGTCCATCTCCCGCGCCACTACCCTCGTCTCCTCCACTCCCTCCCAGAACCAGGATAGAGTCCCCCTCGTTCTCACATTTCATCCCACCAGCCTCCGCATGCAAAGCATAATCCTCCGCCATTTTCGCCAACTCCAGCGTGATGCCACCACCAAGCACGTCTTCCCTTCACTCCCTCTGTCAGCATTCCGCAGAGACCGTTCCCTCCAAGACAATCTAGTCCACTCCTCCACCATACCCAACTCCTCTCCCATCACCCATGGCACCTTCCCATGCAATCGCAGAAGGTATAACATCTGCCCTTTTTCCTCTTCCATGCTTAACATCCAAGGCCCAAAACACTCATTCCAGGTGAAGCAGCATTTCACTTGCACCTCTTTCAATTTGGTCTACTACATTCGCTGCTCCCAATGTGGTCTCCTCTATATCGGAGAGACCAAATGCAGCTTTGCTGAGCATCTTTGGCCTGTGCGCATTCAAGACCCTGACCTTCTTGTTGCTTGCCATTTTAACAAAAGACCCTGCTCCCATGCCCACATGTCTGTTCTTGGCCTGCTGCAATGTTCCAGTGAAGCTCAACGCAAACTGGAGGAACAACTTCTCATCTTCCGGTTAGGCACGCTACAGCCTTCCGGCCTGAACATCGAATTCAACAACTTCAGATGAGCAGCTCTACCCCACCTCGACCCATTTGTTTTCATCCCATTTCATTTTAACTGTCTTTTACCATTTCTTTCTTTCTTAATATATATTTAATTCCGCCCCCCCACCAATCGTATACACCTTTCCTTCACCTTTCTCCTCTTTGCTTCCCCATCCCCTGCCCCCACATCTACAGTTCATCCTCTGATGTTAGTTTCCCTGCTGTTTGACCTTTCACATCTTTTGTTCTCTCTGGGGACTCCCATTAGCACTCTTTCCCCTTGGTTTCTGTGGCCATTAGCACCCGGTTTCCCTGGATTTCTGTGGCTATGACTCATCTTTCATCCTCACTCCACAGTATAAATATTTCCCACTTTCTCTGTCTGTTAGCTTTGACAAAGAGTCATCGGACTCAAAACGTTAGCTCTTTTCTCTCCCTATAGATGCTGCCAGACCTGCTGAGATTTTCCAGCATTTTCTCTTTCGTTTAAGTAATATATGAATTGAGTCACATTGTAGGTTGGGCCAGATAGAAGTAGTAGAGATCTCTTTGTTGAGGAACATCCCCTCACAACAAAGTGTATTTGTATAGTGCCCTTAGGCCCAAGATGCTTCTCGGGGCAAAACGTTTAAACTGAACCTCAAGAAACACAGGAACTGGCGACCAAAATCTTGGACAAGGAGCATCTTAAAGGTGGAGAGAATGATAGAGAGGTCAACAAGCTTTGGGATGGAATTTCAGAGCTTGGGGCCTATAGAACTGAAGGCATGGGGACTGCCAAAGGTGAGTGATTAAAATCAAGGATGCACAAGCGAGCAAAATTTAGAAGAGGACAGAAATTTCTCAGGCTTATAGTGTTGGTGGATGCTACAGATATGGGGAGGGGCAAGGTCATGGAGGAATTTGAAAGCATTGGGAAAGTGTGGCATAACTATACTGGGAAGCCTCTGAAGGTGGGCGAGTAGAGGGTTGATAGATGAATGGGAGCTGGGCAAGGTAGGATTTGGGCAGCAGAGCTTTGGATGATCTTAAGATTATATAGGGTGGGGCAGCATGATGGCGCAGTGGTTAGCATGGCTGCCTCACGGCACCGAGGACCCCGGTTCGATCCCGGCCCCGGATCACTGTCCGTTTGGAGTTTGCACACTCTACCCGTGTTTGTGTGGGTCTCACCCCCTAAAACCCAAAAAGGTGTGCGGGGTAGGTGAATTGGCCATGCTAAATTGCCCCTTAATTGGACAAAAAAGAATTGGATACTCTAAATTTATAAAAAAAAGATTAGATAGGGTGGAATATGGAAGGCTGGCCAAGATAGCATTTGAATAACCAAGTCTAGAGACAAGAGAGAGATGGGCGAGGGTTTCAGCAACAAATGATCTGCGACGATATTTGTGGGAAAATCGTATGAGATCCTGACCTCTATAAATGGGAGCATTGAATATCATAGAATCATAGAATTTAGAGTGCAGAAGGAGGCCATTAGGCCCATCGAGTCTGCACTGGCCCTTGGAAAGAGGACCCTACTCAAGCCCATGCCTCTACCCTATCCCTGTAACCCAGTAACCCCACTTAACCTTTTTGGACACTAAGGGCAATTAAGCATGGCCAGTCCACCTAACCCGCACATCTTTGGACTGTGGGAGGAAACCGGAGCACCCGAAGGAAACTCACGCAGACACAGGGAGAACGTGCAGACTCCACACAGACAGTGACCCATGCCGGGAGTCGAACCTGGGACCCTGGAGCTGTGAAGCAACTGTGCTGACCACTGTGCTACCGTGCTGCCATCTAACACTGCTTCAGCATCAACTGGAATATTGTGTCCACCACACTTTAGGAAGGATGTTGAAGGCATTAGAGAGGGCAGAAATTAGAATAGTCAAAGGAGTGAGGGATTTTAGTTACGTGATTGGAGAAATGGATGTTCCCCTTAGAGAAGTGAAGGTTGAGTGGAGTTTTGATAAAAGTTTCAAAATCATTGGGTTTGGAGTGAGTGAATCGGGAGAGCGAGTGGAAGGGTTGAAAACCAGGCGACACCAATTTAAGGTGAATGGCAAACAAAGTAAAAGTGACATGTAAAGTCTTTTCATGCAGCGTGTTGTTTGGATCTGGGATGCACTGCCTGAAAGTGGTGGAGGCAGAGTTCATCATGGCTTTCAAAAGGGAATTAGATAATGACTGAAGTGTAAAAAACAATTGCAGGAAAAGGCCAGGAGAATGGAACCATCGAGTTATACTTGCCAGGAGTGTGGGACCAACCAAGTTACTCTTGCTAATAATAATATTAATAATAATCGTTATTGTCACAAGTAGCCTTACATTAACACTGTAATGAAGTTACTGTGAAAAGCCTCTAGTCGCCACACTCCGGCGCCTGTTCGGGTACACAGAGGGAGAATTCAGAATGTTCAAATTATCTAACAAGCACGTCTTTCGGGACTTGTGGGAGGAAACCGGAGCACCCAGAGGAAACCCACTCAGACACACGGAGAACATGCAGACTTCGCATAGACAGTGACCCAAGCTGGGAATCGAACCTGGGACCCTGGCGCTGTGAAGCAACAGGGCTACCCACTGTTACTCTTGCCAGGAGACTGGGACCAACCGAGTCATTCTTGCCACGAGAGTGGGGTTAGCTGGGTTACTCTTGCCACGGGAGTGGGACCAACCAAGTTACTCTTGCAAGGATGGGATGGTGTTTTGTCCTGAATGTTGAAATGGTCAGTCAGAGTTGTACCATTAGGCCACATACAGAATTTTCACAATCTTTTCTTGTCCAGAAATCGAGCACATAATCACTAATGTTCATGGATGCAAATTGGTGCTGTTCTTTTCTGCAAGGATAAATTGTCCCAATAAGCTGTTTGTAAACAGAATCTAAGGGGGCGATTCAGTGCACTTAAAACCAAGTCCGCTCGCAGCGGCGAGAGACCCCGCTATTCAACGTTACTTTGCTGCCCACCGATGCCGCTCTTGGGTGATTTCCTGCTGGCGGGCTGATCCCGCCAGCAGGCACGGCTACTCACAGATCGGGTGACATTTTGATCGGCAGCCCCGATCTTTTGCCCCCCCTTTCACTCCTTCCCCTGCTTTATCGACCCCCCCTGATCCCCTACAACCTTGCGAGGCCCCTGGGTGCCACCCTCACCCCCTCACTCTAATTGACAAGGTCTCACTGGGCATGACCGCTGGCAGTGCCAACCTGGCACCCTGGCACTGGCACCCTCCAGGATACCTGGGTTCTAAAGGGAATACCACGCTTCCCTGTCCAATAGTCTGCGAGCCCCCTGCAGGTGCCGGTTCGCCTGGCCCACGTTTGTGTAGGCCAGTACTAAACGGTGCCCTGGCAAGATCTCAAGGGCGCATCGGGAGTCCGGCTATTTAAATGAGCCATATAATCACAGACTCCCTACTGTACAGAAGGAGACCATTCAGCCCGTCAGGTCTGCACTGGCCTTCTGAAAGAGCACCTCTGGGTTTTCTCCCACAATCCAAAGATGTGCAGGTTAGTTGGATTGGCCATGATTAATGCGCAAGGTTACAGGGAGAGGGTGGGGGTTTGGGCGTCGGTAAAGTGCTCTTTTGTTGGGTCGGTGCACACTCGATGTGCCGAATAGCCTCCCCTGCAATGTAGGGGTTCTATGGAAAAATTAAAACCATGAGATAACTATGTTACTGACCTCTTTCCCCATCCCCAAACCCAACTACTTTGTCACCTCCCCCCAACTACACCCTCACCTTCCCCAACGACCTCTTCATCAACCCCAACTACTCCCCCATCAACCCCCACCCGAGAACCTTCATAACTCAACGACTACCCTCATGACTACATCTACCCCCTCCAGATATCATCCCAACCTGCCCAACCTACCCTCCCCCAATCCCCCAACTGACCCGACAACCCCGACTGTGATTACCACTCCATGAATGTACTGATTCTTTGTTTTAGAAAACACTTATAGTACTGGTTGGTAATGGCCATGCTGTTGTTGTTCTTCCTTCTTGCTGAACTACTATGGACCAGGGACTGTAATTGTTTTGGACATGTTTTACATCATAATACATTCAAGTAGCTTAACACCATCCAGGACAAAGCAGCCCACTTGATTCCTCCCCCTTCCACAAACATTTAACCCTCCACCACCGACGAACAGTGGCAGCCGTGTGTACCATCTACAAGATGCACCGCAGCAAGTCACCAAGGTTCCTTAGAAACCTACAACCACTACCATCCCGAAGGACAAGAGCAGCAGATACCTGGGAGCCCCACCACCTGGAGGTTCCCCTCCCAGTCACTCACCACCCTGACTTGGAAACATATTGCTGTTCCTTCACTGTTGCTGGGACAACATCTTGGAACTGCCACATTAACAGAACAGTGGGAGTTCATACACCTAAGGGACTTCAGTGATTCAAGAGTGCAACTCACCACCTTCTGGGGCAACTAGGGATGGGCAATAAATGCTGGCTTAACCAGTGAAGCCCACATCCCGTAAATGAAGAAAAGAAAATGTGAGCACGGATCTTGCGTCAACTGGCCTTGGAACATTAATAAATTGCACATCCACTTAATGTTACCCAAGGTGTAACCCCATATTTACCTTTATTTTTCTTTAGTTATCCCAAACTTCTGCCCTGATTAATGCTGCTTATCCCAGACTACAAAAAATGTAATGATCCTCAGTGTTGTATCTTGTATATCAATGATATAGAGGAAGGAATAGAAAGTTTAAGTTATTTTTAAACTAGGAGGCACAACCAATTGTGCAAATGGAAGCAAGCACTTACAAAGCAATGTAGTCTATGTTAGTGAGAAAAACCATGTCATTGAATTTCAACGTTCACATTGGATCTGAAACAATCAGAATATTTTCTGAACACTTTCCTCCCCTCACCCCGCCTGCCCTCCATTGAAGGCCTACAATTTATCCGCCTAACCTCAACCCTCCAAATTTCCACTCACCTGGCTGTATGTTCCATCTGTTCCTACGTGTCTTTCCCCCAGGCCACCAAATCCCCCATCTCCTCAGGCCTCAACCACTGCCCCCTCACACTTCCCCCTCTCCACCCCATCTCCAAATCTTCTGGTAATGTCCATACATCCTCTTACCCCATGAGCCTGGAATCTGATAAGCCATTCTTTCCCACTATGAATTGCTCTCCCATGCCTAATATATGTATATATAATTAACTTTACCACCAATTTGTGTATTATTTTAAACCTTACGATGGAATGGAACTTACTCACATACCAGATGCTCACCAAAGAGCTAACTCCTTTTTCTGTAGTAGTGTAATAACCAATTTCTACAGGATGGGAAAGAGAAAAAGCAACAAAGAAAGAACAAATGACACTTGGCTGCCAGATGTCGAGCCACTGAAGTACTTTGTGAAACGTAGTGATTATTGTAATGTAGGAAAGATGGCAGCTGATATGCACTCCGCTAACTCCAGCAAACATCCTGGGCAGCACGGCGCCGAGGTCCCAGGTTCGATCCCGGCTCTGGGTCACTGTCCGTGTGGAGTTTGCACATTCTCCCCATGTTTGTGTGGGTTTCACCCCCACAACCCAAAGATGTGCAGGGTAGATGGATTGGCCACACTAAATTGCTCCTTAATTGGAAAAAAATTAATTGGGTACTCTAAATTTATATATTTTTTAAACTCCAATAAACATCCAAGTGATAATAACCAGTTAATCTGTTTTTGTGACCTAGATTGAGGGATAATATTGATTAGGATACCTGCTTTTTTTCGAAATAGTGCGATGGGATGTTTTATATCCACCTGGGCAGGCAGTTGGAACTTCAGTTTAGCACCCCATCTGAAAGATGGCACTTCCGATTATGCAATGTTTCCTTAACATACTGGATTGTCAGTATTTTGTGCTTAAACTCCTGGAACTTTGTGATTCAAAGGTGAGCATGCTACTGAATGAGCCATTTGCTGACACACAGGGTAAGGGGACTGACCCAAGTATGATTTGGTGGTAAGAGATACACTTCCACGGTCTGAGCGAAGCAATGAGTGGAAGACAGGCGGGAGAAGCTTCAGTTTAGGGAAAGATACTATCACCCCTCTGCCAGGTTTTCATCAAGGCCATTATGTTGATGCAACCTCCCACAGTAAGCAAGCTCACAGATAGCAATGGCTTTCTTCACGAGTGAAACTGCAAAATCTGAGGAAATACAAGAGGAAAATTTAACTTCTTAAGTAAAGATAAGTTGAACTTCAGATCGCAAATTGAAAGTGAGATTTTTTTTGACTGGAATTTACCACTCTTAATTTCAATTGCAGGTTACCTTGTCTACAGTGCTTCTTATGATGACATCTTGAATAACCAATGGTCTGCAATACCTACACCAGCCAGCACGCACTTACCTATTGAAAATCTGAAGCCAAATACAAGGTATATTGCAAGAAACCATGTGACTAACTGAAAATATTCCCCTACAGTTTTTCTAACTTTCCTTTGTGTGTTTGACCCACCCTCCAGAATTTTACAGACCATTCTACCCAACTGATGTTTCTGTTCCACATACGGTTTCTGTCTCTCGACTTCACCCTATTGTTATATTTAGTGATCGTAATATGTCGTTACTCTTTACTTTACTTCCAGAATGTCTGATGGTTAGATTTCAATGTAACTGCCAATCTTCAATTTAAAGCAAATTAGATTTAATAAATAACGAATATAAATACTAATGAGTTTTTTCACTCTTACAGAACTATAACTGATGATAAAGTATCAGAAGAATTAATTATATTTAACTACATGTGCTAACTATGCTCTACCTCTCTAACACTCTGCTATCTAGTCACTCCTGGTTCGAAGAGCCCCAAGGTCCTCTTGAGTTCAGTTTTTATACCTGAATCTAGTACTGCCATCTAGTGGTTGTCTAACACTATGTAGCAGTTGTTAACCTTTCATATATCATCAGATATACCGATCACGACACCTATCATCCTGTTCTGAAATAAAATGTACACAATGCTTGGGAGTTACTTTATTAAAAATTCTTCTCAGTGTAGGGATGATGCTGGCATGGCTGCTTTGTTGCCTATCCTCCGTTAGTCTGCATTGCTGCTTTGAACCAGTGCAATTCTTGTGCGAGGATTCTCCCACAGTTGTGTTAAGAAATCAGTGGCAATGAAGTAACTGCAATACATATTCTGATGCAGTACATGGGTTGTGACTGATAGGTTTAGCAGGTATTTTTCTCAGTATTCAACCTAATGATCTTTTGCAACTGAGTGACACCATTTAAGAGAGCATTGGAGAGATAGGCTGTAGTGATTGGTAAACCAGACAGAAAAAGATGCAATTTCCTGAAGACCATTCTTCTTACCACTGCCCCCCCCCCCCCCCCCCCTACCCCCCCTCCAACATAGATATATTTAGGTGTTCCACTCACCGAGCTTATTGGGACATTTTGGTCTCTATAGTTTTAATGCTACACTGGACTGTGCTATGTGGCCATCAAAGAAGCTGCTAGAAGTGCTTACATTTGTTGACATCAATATATTGACCAGTCAGAGATGCTTTCCTGTAACACAGAGCAAACGGAAATTAGAAATGATCTGTGTTATGCTTAGGCGATGTTCTGCTGCTTCATTGGAATTTAACAGAGCTGACCTTCCGGCGACATTCCTGAAGCTTGAGCTCATGTAGGGTGTAATGGAGTCACAGTGATCTGGAAACATGCTGATGATTAATGTCATAATATACACCAGTATATCATGGTTCAGACACACACTGATGGACACACAGTGGGACCAATCAACACACACAACACCGCAGCCAATCACCAGTGAGAGCACACGCACTATAAAGACAGGGGGCATCAGAGTTCCCGCTCATTCGAGTAGCAGCCAGCTCGGAGCACAGAGCTCACAGCCTGCAACACAGACATTCACCATGTGCTGAGTGCATCAACTGGTTTGGACAAAGCAAAGGTCTTTAGTTAAAGCTGGTATTGTATTTACCCACAGTCAAGTATGTTTAAATAGTTAACCTTTTAATAAAATAGTGTTGCACTACTTCAAGTGTTGGTGATCTGTATGTGATCCAGAACACCCAACACATCAATTAATGTAGGCCCATTTACTAAAACTGAGAAACAAAAGTGGTGCAGATTGACTATGTTTCAGAATTTGAGGGGAAAGTTTCAAAATCTGGCCATCCAACAGGGAATCCCAGGCAGGTCATGATATTGCAGTGCTTGTTACTGAAAGAGTCCTTCCTGTTTATTTCCTTTGTTCCCATTCTATTTTTATTTTATTATTTTTGGTGTGTGGACCCATAATTGGAATGTGCTTTTAAGCAGGGTACTCCAGCTGAAGCAGCCTGCTTGTCAAGACAGTTGTGTTCCTAGGGTTTGTATTTTGGAGAGGAGACGTAGACTTGTTGACAGCAGGTGAATCTTAGGAATCAATTTTTGAAGAAGTCAATTTGATTGGCTAGCTGGCAACCGGTGGCTTAGCCATGACAGTGTTCTGCCTGAACAGTCAGTGATTGGTTCCTGCGTGATGCTGTCTGAGAGAGCTTGGCAGAAATGTTTAGACCTTGGAAGTGAAAGAGACAACCTCTCTCTCTCTTTCTCTCTCTCTCTCACTCTCTCACTGCAGAAATAAGAACTGCTTTATTGTTCTAAAATCAGTGAGTGCCTGGCATATCTTTGCTGTAAACTTGAAATTATCCTAAAACTACAGAGAAAATCGGCAACCTTGCCAAAGAAAACCATCTCAAGCCTAGAAGGAAGAAGTACCAAAATTAAAATTTGAACTCCAGAAAGACATTGAATGGATGCCATCCTCTTGCATCATAGATCCTCTGTCCTTTTATTTTTATTAATATTTTCGTTACCTCTCCTTCATCTCTTTCCCCTCTGTGATGTTTGCGTGTGTATAGAAAGCGAGGGGGGGGGGGTTGGTTGGGAAAGAGGTACTAGTTAGTCAGTTACATCTTTCTGCTAGGTTAACTCTAATACTGTACAGAAAAAAGGTTACTTGTGTTAAAGATACAAACCTGGTGACTGCAGTTTACTTGTCACAGCCAAGGACCCCGGGCATTTTAAAATAACATCTCATTTTACTTGTGTTGCGACTCCGGGTCAAGTGGGGCTGGAATTCACCGTGCACCAGCCCAGGGTGTTGTGACAGTTACTAGCAGTGAAACCTTTAGTGATTCAGATTTTGAATATGGGCCCTAGTTCTAGCTTGCGGTGTTCTGGTGACTCATCTTTAAATTACAAGTGGCATACCTGCAGTTGAACAAATCTGCCAGAGAATCTCAACATTCCTAGCAGCATCAACAGTGTATTTTTAACTCTAAGAAGCCATTTTGTAGCCAGACAATATAGCAGTAGGTGTGTAACACAATGAATGGACTTTTGTGTCCCAGATCCTATCCTTGCGTGTTATGTACATGGAGCCTTGGTACACAAGCAAAAGTGTTGCTTTTAATTAGAGTCAAGGGAATTGAAATATAATCCTCAAATGAGCACAATCTTTGTTCACAAGAAAATGCCCTTGCTCGTTGTCAAGAAATCCGGTGAATTCATGTCAACCTCTTTTTCTTCGGTGGAAATAGTCAAATCACCCGCGATAGGACACAGCTACCCGTAATGCCTCGTCCAATTTCTGTTGATTTATGGGTCGATTGTATGAACATCACTTCCCTAAAGTACAAATGAATGCTTGCACCAGATCCATATTTTCTGTTGTCTAGTAAGAGCAGACCTGTCAAAGTTGCTAACTTCTGACTGTTAAGAGAGCCTTGATGCTGAGAGTAACCTGATGTATTAATAAGTTCTGACAGCAGTTTCTGACCAACCACGTATGGCAACCGAGTATGTTCTTTGTGTCACCATAACTAATGTTCGTACAGATGCACTACTGGAAATTTGAGCCCTGTCCTCAAATAAAATAAATCAAAGCTTCAAGTTTCAAAGGTGAAATATAAAACACATATTGACTAAAATTGTAATAAAGTCAACTGGTGCATAAAATTGGAATGAATGCAAATTGGTACTATATCATTTTCCATTTAACTATCTCATCATGAGTTCTTACTGTTTAATGCTGTTTTCTTTTACATCTTGATTACATATGGCCTTATAATTAAATTAAGGCTAACTGGAGTTACAACCATCTCTCATAAAAAAGAGACCTGTCGTCATGCTCATGCCACTTAGCAACAATCTTGACTGATCCAGATGACTTCTTAAACAGATTGTTTGCTTCAGAATTTCAAGTTTAGAGACCAGAACAAAATGTTGTATTGCCAGAAAATGGCTCTTGGTATTATGAAGGAATTTGACAGGCACATTAATGGTTTGAATGTTACCACACCAGAAATTAGGGGCGTCATTCTCCGCCCCCCCAGAGGGTCGGAGAATGGCCGTTGGCCGCCGTGAATCCCGCCCCCGCCCCCGCTGAAGTCTCCGAAGGGAGAAAAGTCGGCGGGGCATTAATGGCGCCGCTGCCGCGGAGAATGTCACGGGTCTGCGCAAGGCAGCCGATTTTCGGCCTGCCGATATTCTCCCTTCCAGATGGGCCGAAGTCCCGTCGACGTGATGACCGTTCACGTCGACGTGAATCAAACCTCCTTTTCATTGGCGTGACCCGGTGCTCCAGGCTCACGCCGACCAGCGTGGAGGTGAGTGACGGCCTGGGGGGTTGGCTCTGGGCAGGAAATGGCGTGGCCGCAGTCTGATTGCGTGAGGAGAGGTGTGTCTCGGGTTGTGTGTGTGTGTGTGCGGCGGGGGGGGGGGGGGTGGTTAGAGTAGGCTGGGCTCCGGGCGAGTGCCGGGAGGGGGTCCGTGCCGGGGTGGAGGTTTGGGGGGGGGGGGGGTCCGTGCTGGGGTGGAGGTTGGGGGGGTCCGTGCCGTGCCGGGTTGGGGGTTGGGGGGGGGTCCGTGCTGGGGTGGAGGTTGGGGGGGGGTCCGTGCCGTGCCGGGGTGGAGGTTGGGGGGGGTCCGTGCCATGCCGGGGTGGAGGTTGGGGGTTGGGGGGGGTCCGTGCTGGGGTGGAGGTTGGGGGGGTCCGTGCTGGGGTGGAGGTTCGGGGGGATCCGTGCCGTGCCGGGGTGGAGGTTGGGGAGGGGGGTCCGTGCTGGGGTGGAGGTTGGGGAGGGGTCCGTGCCGGGGTGGAGGTTGGGGGGGTTCCGTGCTGGGGTGGAGGTTGGGGGGGGTCCGTGCTGGGGTGGAGGTTGGGGGGGGTCCGTGCTGTGCCGGGGTGGAAGTTGGGGGTTGGGGGGGGGGTCCGTGCTGGGGTGGAGGTTGGGGGGGGGTCCGTGCTGGGGTGGAGGTTGGGGGGGGGTCCGTGCCGTGCCGGGGTGGAGGCTGGGGGTTGGGGGGGGGGTCCGTGCTGGGGTGGAGGTTGGGGGGGGGGGGTGTCCGTGCCGGGGTGGAGGTTGGGGGTTGGGGGGGGGGTCCGTGCTGGGGTGGAGGTTGGGGGGGGTCCGTGCTGGGGTGGAGGTTGGGGGGGGGTCCGTGCCGTGCCGGTGTGGAGGTTGGGGGTTGGGTCCGTGCTGGGGTGGAGGTTGGGGGGGGGGGGGGTCCGTGCTGGGGTGGAGGTTGGGGGGGGTCCGTGCCGTGCCGGGGTGGAGGTTGGGGGTTGGGTCCGTGCTGGGGTGGAGGTTGGGGGGGGGGTCCGTGCCGAGGAGGGGGATGGGAGGGCAAGTGAGTTGGTCCACCTGGTCAGGTGCCAGCCTCCAACAGTTGGACCCATGCGGTCCATGCCACCTGGCTAGGGGGAGGAGGGGATATGGGCAATGATGACATGTCGTCGTTCCCCTCCCCCCCACCAGGCCGTCATGTTTTCAGATCATCCAGCGATGTTGGCCGCCGTGGTGGCAGCCGCTCATGTCTATGTTGCCCTGGATTAGGAGGAGGAGGAGGAGCGTGCCAGAGAGGCGGCGCACGCTGCCGCAGAGGGGCAGGCGGCAGCCGCCCAGGCTGGAGGGACACCTGACCGACAGGACGAGGAGGGGGAGGAGGACGTCGCGGCCCCACGGCAACGGAGGCACCCGAGGGCGCCCCGTGTGTACCCGCCCCGGCAGTCATACCAGGACCTCACGGACCGGGAATGCAGGAGGAGACTCCGGATGAGCCGGGAAACCGTGGCACACATCTGCCACCTGCTGGCACACCTGTCACCGCGTGGCACTGGCGGGGGACACCCTCTCCCCATGTCCGTCAAGGTTACGGTGGCCCTGAACTTTTATGCAACGGGGTCATTCCAGGCACCGAGTGGGGACCTGTCCGGCATATCGCAGACATCGGTGCATCGGTGCATCCGGGCAGTGACAGATGCCCTTTATGCCATGGCGCACCGCTACATCCGCTTCCCAGTGGACCGGGCCAGCCAAGATGCCCGGGCCGTGGGCTTCTCTGCCGTTGCCGGGTTCCCCATGGTCCAGGGCGCGATCGATGGGATGCACGTCGCCGAGCGGCCACCTGCAGATAACAGGGCCGTGTTCACTAATAGGAAGGGGACCTACTCGATGAACGTACAGGTGGTCTGCAACCACCGCATGATGATCCTGCACGTCTGCGCCCGTCACCCAGGCAGTGTACACGACTCATTCGTGTTGTCGCGGTCATCCATCCCCGGCATGTACGAGGGACGCCATCCCCGGCTGAGGGGCTGGTTGCTGGGCAACAGGGGCTACCCATTGCGATCGTGGCTGATGACGCCTATACGGAGGCCACGCAATGAGGCGGAGAACCGCTACAATGATGCCCATGTAGCGACAAGGGGAGTGATCGAGAGGTGCTTTGGCGTGCTGAAGATGCGTTTCAGGTGCCTGGACCTCTCTGGGGGCGCCCTCCAGTATCGGTCAGATAGGGTCGGCCGCATCATTGTGGTGTGCTGCGTCCTGCACAACATAGCCCAGCAGAGGGGCGATGTGCCACAGGCAGAGGAGGGCGGAGTGGAGGAGCAGCAGGAAGAGGCCCAGTCCTCCCCAGATGAGGGGGATGGGGGCAATGGTCAGGGCAGACAGGGTAGACACAGGCGGGTGGCTGTCCACCGTTACCGGCTGGCCCAGCGGGCACGGGACAGACTGATAGACGCCCGCTTCACTGACTAGATGGGCGTGGGAATCGGGTAGTATGGCCACAGACCGCACACCATGGCAACAGCCGACCACCCACACCCCCCACTCATCCACCCACCCAGCACCCTCACCTCCCTCCCCAACCCCACCCACCCCACCCGCATGCACACCACCCCCCCCCCATTGCCGATCCACCTGCGGCACAACGGGCTGGGCTCACACAGTTGCGGGTGGACGCGTGTCTATCGCAGGCCATGGAGGATGATGGCAACCCGCCCTGCGATGAGCTCCTGGCTCTACATCGTTGGACTATGTCTGACCCATGGCCACAGTACCACCATCCACCCGGACCATCCCTGCATGCGGCTGTGACACTGCAGCGCACGGTCCCGTCCTCTGCCCGGGGGATGTTGATGGCGGCCCAGGGGGAAGGGGGCAGACTCACCTGGGGCTGAGGTAAGACCACCCCTCACACACACACTTGCGCTCAACGTACATGACACCCCCGCACACTTTGGACAGAGCACAAAGGCAGCTTCTGTCGGTGTAACATTGACTTTAATAACCAAAGGAGTTCATGCACATGCCCCATCCCCTAAAACTCATCTGTGCCCTGCACCCGTGCCAACTTACTCAGTGTCTAATTGTTTGGCCTTACGGGCCCTTTGACTACGTCTACGTGGTTCCCCAGACGGTACAGCAGAACTGGAGGTGGACTCCTGTGATTCCTG
The DNA here is from genome assembly GCF_047496885.1 of Scyliorhinus torazame. Lineage (NCBI taxonomy): Eukaryota > Metazoa > Chordata > Chondrichthyes > Carcharhiniformes > Scyliorhinidae > Scyliorhinus > Scyliorhinus torazame. Next base: position 293,153,696 of record NC_092707.1, read on the forward strand.
CCCTCTGACACTGGATCCCTTTGGCGGCCGTTTCCTGGGGCGTCCTGGCCTAGATGGGCCAGGCTGCGGCCCGGGCGACTGGGATGGCGAGCTGCCAGCCTGTCCTGCCCATTGCCCACCCGATGCACCTGGGACGGAAGGAGGGGAGTCCGAGGTGTCGCGGTGTACCGGGACCTCCCCTACAGAGGGAGCCGGGACGGACCACACCACCTCCTCCTCCCTCGGGGTGCCTGATGGCCCCCAGGCCTCTACATGGGTGGGGGATGCGAACGGACTGGCCATCCGACGCCCCCCCGACATCTGGCGCTGCCAGTCCTGGAGGCCCGTCATGGTATCGACAGGGGTCTGCAGGTTTGCAGCCATGGAGCCCAGGGGGTTGGCAAACCCTGTCTGTGACAGAGCGACGCCAGCTTGCACATGGCCACTGGCGCAGATGCCCTCAGCGATGGCCTGCAGAGACTGGGCCATGGCCTGCTGAGACTGGGCCATGGCCTGCTGAGACAGGGCCATGGCCTGCAGAGACTGGGCTATGGCGTTGAACGCCTCTGCCATCTGGCGCTGGCACTGGCTCATGGCCTCCTGTGAGAGGGCAGCCATTTCCTGGGCCACAGACGCCGCCTGCACGGAAGGCCCCAGGCCTCGCAAACCGTTCCCCATGTCTGACACCGTCGCACCCATTGCCTCCACCGCGGACGCCACCCATGCGGTGTCAGCCTTGGTGGCACGTATGACCGGCACCACTCCCAGCTCCTGGGCGCGGGTGGACTCCTCCACCTGCGACCGCAGCCGCCGCAAGCCGCCCGTCACCCTCTTCGCTCGTCTCCGGGTCGGTGGTTGCATCGGATCTATGTGTGGGTGTGGTAACTGCAGGAACCCGGGATCCATCTGGGCGGCAGATGTTCGCTTGGGCTGGGCTGCCCTCCGACCGCCCGGTCCCTCTGCTGCTCCTACCTCCACCTGCTGTACCAAATTAAATTTAAATTTAATTTAGTGAGCAATTAAGGAGCATGGTGCAGCTGCTTCTATTTAAATGATTCATTCGGAGATCCTTTTTGTTTTCTATGACAGATGTATCCAGAGAATGTTACTTGCAACCATCTAGACGAGTGTTGAAATTAAAGCTGCGCATTTTCTTCTGAAACTAATAGAAAATGGAGGAAACTCCCTCTTCCCCACCCTCGCCATAGCTTAGTGGTTTCACACATTACCCACTGTGCTGAAAACCAGGATTGCAGGCCCCAAGTTCTACAGCCAGAATGTGCCAAATTAGCTGTTCTCGGCTAGGGCTAGGGATTGAGGCTAAGGGAAATACAGTGTTAGCCAAGGTTCCTGATAGCTGCCCTGCCAGGTCTGATGGAAAGTGAATGGCTGGTTAAAAAAACTGTACTGTGTTCAACTGTGATGTTCTCTCGTATTGAGTATCTAAGGTTCAGCAAGAAAGGCCACTTATTTGAGGCACTATCTACACTTGTGGAACAGTGCTCCAGACTATGTCATCAGGAAGGAAGAAAATAAAGGATTTATTGAGTGTTTTAATTGTACCAATTATTATAATCACAATAAGGGTATTTAACACGTTTAACTTAAAAATAGATCTTGAGGTGCTTCAAAAGTGTCAGGAAACATTAGTTTCGGGCAGTGAACAAAAACTCAAAGAGGGAAGCTTTAAGGAGGATCTCATAGTAGGAGAATAAAGCAACAATCGCGTTAGGGAGGGATTCCAAAGTATAGGGCTAGGCTGAAAATACTGCTGCCAGTGAGGTGTAAAGCAAGGGGAAAATACACCAGAGCTTGAGGAATGAAGAGGGTTGTGGGCTGGAGGAGGTTATAGGGATAAGGAAGAAATGTAATCCTAACGTGATCTAAATACAAGGCTTAAAGTTTTACCTCAGGCATTGCTAGCAGCTGTTCTAAGTTGAGGGTGTGAGATGGAAGACACATTGCAGTTTTTTGCTGAGAGGTTATTGCGCTTTAATTAATTGAAACCTTATATTTTCTGAGTACTCACTGGCATTGAGGAACCTTGCTTAGCACTAACACGTAAATCACTGCATGCTCCTGATTGAATATTGATTTAGTTTTTGTTCACTCTGATTCGTTAAAATAGAATGGAATATGCTGCCAGTTTTAACTGGAATATTGAATTGGTAACTTGTAAGCTAAACTTGTGAGATAAATAATTAATTGCTAATATTTGCTATCTTTCAGATATTATTTTAAAATTCAAGCAAAGAACCCATACGGCTATGGCCCTATCAGCGAAGCCTTGACTTTTGTTACTGAATCAGGTGATGGATGACATTTTCAATATGATTATGGTACTGGATTCACAACCCAGCAATTGAGAGTTTGGAACAGGTTTTCAAATGATACTATGCAAATTGTGGGATTCAGTTCAATATCTTTGGTAACTTATGAACTGGCATCAGGAAAGTGTGGTGATATACATCACTGTGTACACAAAGGGTTAATGTACATACACTACACCTAGCTAGACACTAGAGGGAACACCAGAGACATGACACTGAGTCAACCAATAGGTCAGTAAGATAGGACACGACCAATGGGCAGTCACGATACACATAGAGGTGACACTACCACAGGAGGGCATTACACCAACCATATATAAGGACACTGCACACCTGGGGCGAGATTCTCCGACCCCCCGCCGGGTCGGAGAATCGCCGGGGGCTGGCATGAATCCCGCCCCCGCCGGTTGCCGAAGTCTCCGGCACCGGAGATTCGGCGGGGGTGGGAATCGCGCCACGCCGGCCCCACGCGATTCACCGGCCCGGATGGGCCGAAGTCCCGCCGCTAAAATGCCTGTCCCGCCGGCGTAGATTAGACCACCTACCTTACCGGTGGGACAAGGTGGGCTCCGGGGTCCTGGGGGGGCGCGGGGCGATCTGGCACCGGGGGGTGCCCCACGGTGGCCTGGCCCGCGATCGGGGCCCACCGATCCGCGGGCGGGCCTGTGCCGTGGGGGCACTCTTTCCCTTCCGCCTCCGCCACGGTCTCCACCATGGCGGAGGCAGAAGAGACTCCCTCCACTGCGCATACACGGGAATGCCGTCAGCGGACACTCCCGCGCATGCACCGCCCGGAGATGTCATTTCCGCGCCAGCTGGCGGGGCACCAAAGGCCTTTTCCGCCAGGTGGCGGGGCGGAAATTCGTCCAGCGCCGACCTAGCCCCTTAAGGCTGGGGCTCGGCCCCCAAAGATGCGGAGCATTCCGCACCTTTGGGGCGGCGCGATGCCTGTCTGCTTTGCGCCGTTTTGGGCGCCAGTCGGCGGACATCGCGCTGTTTCCGGAGAATTTCGCCCATGATCTTCCTTTTCCAGTGCAGACTGTCAGTGAGTACAGACACAGGGTTGATTGAACACCACTCCTACCACCTGGATTGTAGCAGACTGGTTCGTCAGTCTGAGTAGCTATAGCAGGATTCCCAGTAGCGTCGAATCCAAGTAGGAGAATTGTTAATAGTTTAATAAATGTGTTAAAGCTATCTCCAAGTCTGAACCTTCCTTTGTCAGAGTGCACATAAAGGAAGCAGCTTATGCTACGACAAGAGCATTACAAAACAGAAAGCATGATTGCGAACGCTGCTGGATTGTCATATAAACCCAGCTAGCTTCACTGATGTGACTCTGCCACCATAATCAGTCTCGCCTAGTCTGACTTCAGTCCCACATTATATTCATAGAATTTACAGTGCAGAAGGAGGCCATTTTGCCCATCGAGTCTGCACCGGCTCTTGTAAAGAGCACCCTATCCAAGGTCAACACCTCCATCCTATCCCCATAACCCAGTAACCCCACCCAACACTAAGGGCAATTTTGGACATTAAGAGCAATTTATCATGGCCAATCCACCTAACCTGCACATCTTTGGACTGTGGGAGGAAACCAGAGCACCCGGAGGAAACCCACGCGCACACGGGGAGGATGTGCAGACTCCGCACAGACAGTGACCCAAACCGGAATCGAACCTGGGACCCTGGAGCTGTGAAGCAATTGTGCTATCCACAATGCTACTGTGCTGCCCTTGTTGATTGTTGATAGTTGACCTGAAATTTCTTCCTGGGGCAGAAAAGAAATTGGGTTGGGGGGTCCACCACTATACACTTAGCCCTAACACTGGGTTTCATACTTTTTCCTGCTCCCACTCCACCACCTGCCCCCTTCCTTATAGATGTCAGCCAACGTCCCTCTTCCCACCTCGCTCATATTCAAAAGATGGATTGGGGCATAATACTCTGGCTGAATTCCCTTCTGTACTGCCTCAGTACCATTAATTCACAGCAAGATCGATACCAGGAGGCATGAAGGCCATTGTTACAGCTTTCCCCTTCTATTCCCTTCTCCTCTATCTTCTGCAGCTACTGCTGAGGTATCAGTAGGATTCATTCACAGTCATCTAGTACTGAACTTGGACTGTCCATTTTGGATGCTGCACCAAGAGCTCAAGTGAAGCAACACGATGCCCAGAAGTTGGGGGCTTCCTCTGCAAGGCAGAGATACTTCTGCAGGCTCACCCTTGCTTTGTAGAATTGACTCCACCCCAAGAAGACTGACTTTGACCCTGACCTCTGGAAGGAACAGCAAAATTGAGGCCTGAATGCTCCAGTGGCTATAGGTAATCTATCAAGAAGGAGGCGGCCATCTTTTCTTTTTACTTAAGGATGGGCAATAAATGCAGCAGATGCAGTGTTACCCACATCCCACAATAAAACTAAAAATGCATCATGAATTTTGGTCTTTATATGGAGCAATTCATAATGCTGAACATGTTTAGCAGCCACAGTAATATCAGGGTAAATTACACTATGCACAGGACCAGGTGGAGGTACTGGTCAGAGATGAACGCTGTGGTGCTAATTCCCTGACTCATTCTCCCATCCACAAAGGTAGGATTGCTAAATTCCCTCGGTTAACCTGATGACATTATGCAGCATTCTGTTCTATAAGCTTTGCGTTTGGTTGACCTTCCAAGCCTGTCGACCTGTTGTGAGGCCTTACTACCTGAAACTGCAGCAGGGGAAATCCAGGACAGGGTCCACACAATTTCTGATTCATAATACGAGAACACATTGGAAAATCAGGGGCGAAATTCTCCGGAAACGGCGCGATGTCCGCTGACTGGCGCCCAAAACGGCGCCAATCAGACGGGCATCGCGCTGCCCCAAAGGTGCGGAATGCTCCGCATCTTTGGGGGCCGAGCCCCAACATTGAGGGGCTAGGCCGACGCCGGAGGAATTTCTGCCCCGCCAGCTGGCGGAAATGGCCTTTGTTGCCCCGCCAGCTGGCGCGGAAATCACATCTCCGGGCGGCGCATGCGCGGGAGCGTCAGCGGCCGCTGACAGTTTCTCACGCATGCGCAGTGGAGGGAGTCTCTTCCACCTCCGCCATGGTGGAGACCGTGGCGGAGGCGGACGAGAAAGAGTGCCCCCACGGCACAGGCCCGCCCGCGGATCGGTGGGCCCCGATCGCGGACCAGGCCACCGTGGGGGCACCCCCCGGGGTCAGATCACCCCGCGCCCCCCCCCCCAGGACCCCGGAGCCCGCCCACGCCGCCTTGTCCCGCCGGTAAGGTAGGTGATTTAATTTACGCCGGCGGGACAGGCAATTTATCGGCGGGACCTCGGCCCATCCGGGCCGGAGAATCGAGCGGGGGGGGGCCCGCCAACCGGCGCGGCGCGATTCCCACCCCCGCCGAATCTCCGGTGCCGGAGACTTCGGCAACCGGCGGGGGCGGGATTCATGCCAGCCCCCGCCGATTCTCCAACCCGGCGGGGGGTCGGAGAATGTCGCCCCAGATCTCTAGAACTCAAAGTATATGTAAGCGATTTTCCGATATGTAGTGAAGGTTCGAACATTCCAAGCCCAGTGTCTTTCTTTACGTAAGTAGGAACTTCATAAAATCTCGCAGTACACAGATGTCACTTAGTCCATCATGACCTGTTGACTTTTTGAACAAGCTATGTAATTAGCTCCATTCCCCTGCATTTTCCGCAGAGCGTTGCAATTTGTTTTCCTTTGCAGCTATGTCCTGTATCCAGTTCCTTTTTGGAAGTTACCATGGAAGTTGCTTCCACTACCCTTTCATGTAATAACCCACAGCATAAAAGAAATCTTTTTCTCTATCCTCCAGTTCTCCATCCTTCTAGTTATCAATCCTCCTCCCAAAGGAAATAGTTTTTCTTTGTTCGTTCATGGGATATGGGTGTCGCTGGCTAGGCCAGCAATTATTGTTCATATCGAATTGCCCTAGAACTGAGTGGCTTGCTAGGCCATTTCAGAGGACAGTTAAGAGTCAACCACATTGCTGTGGGTCAGGAGTCACATGAAGGCCAGACCAGGTAAGGATGGCAGATTCTCTTCCCTAAAAGAACATGAGTGAGCCAGTTTTTTTTTTTAACGACAATTGACAATGGTTTCATCAACATCATTAAACTTTAATTCCAGATTTTTACTGAATTCAAATTTCACCAACTCCCGTGGTGGAATTTGTACCTGGGTCCCCAGAGCACAACCCTGGTTCTCTGGATCACTAGTCCAGCAACAATACCACTACGCTACTTGTAGCGCACAAAGACTCCATGAGACGAATATAGTGAAGTCGATGAGGCTTTATTAAGCGTGTCTGTTCCCCAGCAGCTCGATAGTAAACTGGCCTGCGGGGGAAGACACCGGCTTCTTATACTTCGCCTTCAGGGCGGAGCTTGAGGTCAACGGCCAACCAGGACCCAGGATCTGTCAGCCAATGACATTAGGGCTTCCAGTCCCACATGACCCCCAATACATACTACCACATTCACCCCTTGTCAAAATGAACCCGGCGGGGTGATGCTTCGTATGGTGGTAAGGGTTTACAGGGCTGGTTCTGGGAGGATAGAACATTCACATGGTAGTACAGTATTGGACAGTTCCGTCCTGTTGCAACTATTTACAGAGGGTATAGGAACAAAAACAAAATGTTCTTTGAACAGTCCATCTTTGTTTTACATCGACGCCACGAGTCGGTCGGGCGGTCTGGTCGTCCGTGTCGATCGCCTCGGCCCCGGCGGTGGTGGTGGTGCTTGTACCAGTGTTGTCGCCTCCAGGAGCCGTACGGTTTCAGCTGTCGGTGCAAAGGGGAGGGGGACTGATCCTCCTGGGAAAGGGGCGGTCGCGGGGTGCGGCGGTGGCAGGAAGGGGGGCGGTTGGGTTGATGGTGTCGGGGGGGGGTGCGTGGTGCCGGCGGGCGCCAGATCCCGCAGGGAGACCGTGTCCTGTCGGCTGTCGGGGTACTCCACGTAGGCGTACTGGGGGTTTCCGTGGAGGAGGTGAACCCTTTCGACCAACGGGTCCGCCTTATGTGCCCGCACATGCTTTCGGAGCAGGATGGGTCCTGGGGCCGCCAGCTAGGTCAGCCGCGACGTTCCAGAGGAGGACCTCCTAGGGAAGACAAGGAGACGCTCGTGCGGCGTTTGATTAGTGCTTGTACATAATAACGACCGGATGGAATGGAGAGCGTCCGGGAGGACCTCCTGCCACCGTGAAACTGGGAGATCCCTGGACCGTAGGGCCAGTAGGACGGCCTTCCAGACCGTGCCATTCTCCCTTTCTACTTGCCCGTTCCCCCGGGGGTTGTAGCTGGTCGGCCTGCTTGAGGCTATGCCCTTGCTGAGCAGGAACTGGCGCAGCTCGTCACTCATGAAAGAGGACCCCCTGTCGCTGTGGACGTATGCGGGGTAACCGAACAGTGTGAAGATGCTGTTCAGGGCGTTAATGACTGTGGCCGCGGTCATGTCGGAGCAGGGAATGGCAAAAGGGAAGCGGGAGTATTCGTCCACTACATTAAGAAAATATGCGTTGCGGTCGGTGGAGGGGAGGGGCCCTTTGAAATCGAGACTGAGGCGTTCAAAGGGGCGGGAAGCCTTAATCAGGTGCGCTCCATCTGGCCTGAAAAAATACAGCTTGCATTCCGCGCAGATGTGGCAGTCCCTCGTGACTGTACGGACCTCTTCTAAAGAGTATGGGAGATTGCGGGACGTGATGAAGTGGTAAAACCGAGTGACCCCCGGGTGGCAGAGGTCCTCGTGAAGGGTTTAGAGGCGGTCAATTTGTGCGTTGGCACACGTGCTGCGGGATAGGGCATCGGACGGCTCGTTCAGCTTTCCGGGCCGGTACAAGATCTCATAGTTGAAGGTGGAGAGCTCGATCCTCCATCTTAAGATCTTGTCATTATGTCAGCCAATGACATTAGGGCTTCCAGTCCCACATGACCCCCAATACATACTAGCACACTACTGCATTCCGTATTAACCCATTAATGTCTACTCTGCCAAAACTGCAATAAAAAAACTGAAAGTAATGCATCCAAGTTTGCTAACAATACAAAGCTAGGTAAGGAAGAAAGTTGTGAGGAGGGGGCAAAGAGGTTTCAAATGAATATAGACCAGTTAAACGATTAACCAAGATGCTGGCAGAGGTACGGAAGGGTGAAATTATTGATTTCAATGGAAAGAATTGAAAGTTTTAAAAAGATGAGTGACAAATATTCACATTTCGACGGCGATTGATGCCCTTGTAGACCATAAAATGTGGGCCATTCGGTCCATTAAATCTGTTCTGCCATGCAATAAAATCATGACTGACCTGATATAACGGTTCTCAATTCTGCTTTCCTCCCGTAACCCTTTATTCCCTTACTGATTAAAAATCTATCTATCTCGGCCCTGAACGTACTTAACCCAGCCTCCACAGCCCTGTGCGGTAAAGAATTCCACAGATTCTCTACGCCCTGAGAGAATCAATTCCTCCTCATTTTGGTCTTAAACCAGTGACCTTTTATTCTGAAATTATACTCTCTTGTACTAGACTCTCCCACAACCTCTCAGCATCTACCCTGTCAACCCCCCTGGGAATCATATATGTCTCAATAAGGTCGCCTCTCATTCTTCTAAATTCCAGTGAGTAAAGGCCCAACCTACTCTTTTTTAAAAAAAAAATATCTTTATTCAAATTTTCAACACATTTTCAACAAACCCCCCCCCCCCCCCCCCACAGAAAAAAGAAACAAGAACATAAGAACACCACCCGGAAGAATTATACATAGAGTTTCCCCAAACTACAATAACCCCCCATATAACAATAAAAACACAAATAGGGAAACACGTCACCCTAACCCAAACCCCACCCCAGAATAACCCCCCCCCCCCCCCCCCCCCCCCCCCCCCCCGCTCAGGTTGCTGCTGCTGACCTCCTCTTACTACGCTCCGCGAGAAAATCTAGGAACGGTTGCCACCGCCTGAAGAACCCTTGCACAGACCCTCGCAAGGCAAACTTTATCCTCTCCAGCTTGATGAACCCTGCCATGCCATTAATCCAGGCTTCCACGCTAGGGGGCTTTGCATCCTTCCACAGTAACAAAATCCTCCACCGGGCTACCAGGGACGCAAAGTCCAGAATACCGGCCTCTTTCGCCTCCTGCACTCCCGGCTCGTCCGATACCCCAAATAATGCTACCCCCCAGCTCGGCTTGACCCGGGCGTTCACCACCTTGGACATAGTCCTCGCAAAGCCCCTCCAAAACTCATCCAGCGTATGAACATATGGGCGTGATTTGCTGGGCTCCCCGAGCACCTCACACATCTGTTCTCTACCCCAAAGAACCTACTCAACCTCGCCCCTGTCATATGCGCTCTGTGAACAACTTTAAACTGTATCAGGCTGAGCCAGGCGCAAGAGGAGGAAGAATTAACCCTACTCAAGGCATCAGCCCACAGACCCTCACCTATCTCCTCCCCGAGCTCCTCCTCCCATTTGCCCTTTAGTTCCTCCACCGAGGTCTCCTCCTCTTCTTGCAGCTCCTGGTAAATCACCAAGACTTTGCCTTCTCCAACCCATACTTCCAAGATCACCTTGTCCTGAATCCTGCGTGCTGGAAGCAGCGGGAATTCCCTCACCTGCCGTTTCACAAACGCCCTCTCCTGCATATACCTAAAAGCATTTCCCGGGGGTAGCCCAAATTTCTCCTCCAGCGCCCCTAGGCTCGCAAACGTCCCACCAATGAACAGGTCCCCCATTCTTCTAATCCCTGCCCGATGCCAGCTCAGAAACCCCCCGTCCATCCTTCCCGGGACGAACCGATGATTCTCCCGAATCGGTGACCAAACTGAGGCCCCCACCTCACCCCTATGACGCCTCCACTGCCCCCAAATCTTCAGAGTCGCCGCCACCACCGTTCAGGCCCCTCACATTCCAAGTTATCAGCCGGCTCCTCCCCCGCCGACTAGTCATCTCCCTTTTTAGGCCAGCCACGTGCCCGCGCCTCCTGCACCCTCCATTCCCTCAGGCGGTGGACCCCCGCCTGACTCCCTCTCCTAGTTCCAGCTCCCCTTTGGCCAATACAGCAGCAACCCAGTTCCCCCCCCCCCCCAGCTAGATCCTCCTCTAGCCATTTTGCTCCCCCTATAGCACTCCCGTAAGTCAGCTGACTCCTGCTGACCCCGGCCTCTCCCGCCATTCCATCGACCCCCCCAGTGTGAGAATCCCTTCACCTCCCCCTGGCAAAGAGTGTGTGCTCCTCTCCAGCACCGCCCTCCTTCCCCCCCTCTCTCTCTCTCTCTCTCTTTCCCCCCCCCCCCCCCCTGGCCCCAGCCCCGCCCCCTTCCTTAAGGCTCAACCTCTCCTCATTAGAAAACAACCTCTTGAACCTTCTCTGGACTGCCTTCAATGCCGGTATATCTTTCCTTACATAAGGGTAACCAAACTGCTCACAGTATTCCTGGTGTGGTCTAACTGGTGCCTTGTATAGATTTAACGAGACTTCCTTTTATATACTCCATTCCCTTTGAAATGGATTCCAATGTTCCATTTGTTTTCCCTATAACCTCCTGGACGTGCATGCTAGCTCTGTATGATTAATACACGAGAACCCCCAAATCCTGCGTGCTGGAGCTTTCTGCTGTCTTTCTCCATTTAAATAATATTCAGTTCCTTTATTCTTCCTGCCATGGTGCGTAACTTTGCATTTCTCTGCGTTATAGCACGGGACACAGTGGTTAGCACTGCTGCCTCATTGAAAAATATAAAATTCCCAGAGAGCTTGCCGGGGTTACTTTCCCTGGCTGGAGGTCTAACACTAAGGAGTATGCTCAGGATAATGGGTCAGCCATTTAGGACTGAGATGGGAAGAAATTGATTCACTCCAAGTATTGTCAATCTTTGGTGTTCTCAAGAGAGCTGTCAACTCTCAGTCAGTGAGTATAGTCAAGACCAATATCACTAGATTCAGAGACACCAAGGGAATCAGTAGAAATCAGGATAGGACAGGAAAGTGGAACTAATATAGGTGGATGCCCATGATAAATTTGCCCTTGGTATACAAGGGTAAGGTGGGGTTACGGGAATAGGGTGGGACTGTGGGCTTGGGTAGAGTGCTCTTTCAGAGGGTTGGTGCTGACTCAATGGGCTGAATGGCCTCCTTCGGCCCTGTAGGAATTCTATGATTCTATGATTATAGAGGTTCAAACACTATCGTATTGAATGACAGAGTAGGTTTGATGAGTCATATCGCCTGCTCCAGCTCCTCTTTCTTATGTTCTTGTATTTCAACATTTTTCATGAAGGCAATAAGTTATTTGCCAATGTGTTAAACGATTGCTTCATTAATGTCATCAAAATACCATCAATATTTGAACAATATATTTTTCTGTTCTTACAGATGACCCACAGATCATTGTCAGGCCACCTGGTAAGTGCATCCAAACTCTCACTTGAAACACATAATTGATTGTTTTGTAAGGTTATGTAATCGGTGTTCTTTTTTAATATATTCATTGACTGGATGTGGACATCACAGGCAAGGCCAGGATTTATTGCCCATCTCTAATTTCCCTTGAGAAAATGGTGGTGAGTTGCTTTCTTCAGCAACGGCAGTCTGTGTGGTGAAGGTACTCCTGCTGTGCTGTTAGTTGGGGAATGTTGGGTCTTGGATCCAGCAATGATCCTTCCAAGTTAGAAGAGTGTGTTACTTGGGGGGGAAACTTGCTGCTGCCTTTGTCCTTTTGGGTGGTCAAGGTCACAGGTTTTGCTTCAAAGAAACCTTGGCAAATTGCCGTGGCAAATTTTGTCAATGGTTAAACACTGCAGCCACTGCACCAGGTTGGAGAGAGAATATGTTTAGGGTACTTTGTCCTGGATGGTGTTGAGCGTTTTGAGTGCTGGAGCTGCAGTCATCCAGACAAGTGGAGAGTATTTCATCACAATCCTGACTTGTGCCTTGTAGATGGTGGACAGGCTTTGGGGAATCAGATGAGTTAGTCACCACAGAATTCCTAGCATCTGACCTGCTCTTGTAGTCACAGCATTTACACGGCTAATCTAGTTGTCATTCTGATCAATGGTGATATTGATGGTGGCATTCAGTGATGGTATTGCCTTTGAGTATCAAGAGGAGGTGTTTTTTGTTGGAGATGGTCATTGCATGACACTTACATCATGTGACTGTTACTTCCCACGTATCAGCACAAGCTGAATGTCGAAAGTCATAACGGCACAGATGGAGAATGTTCCACCCATTCAGTCCATGTTAGCACCTTGTAGAGAAATTCTGTCCCATTGCAGTATTGCTTTATGCAGGCACAGATAGCTGCGCTACCTCAAGGATTGGAAACAAAATTTCCCACTTGTAATCATCCTGACTTTTGACCTTATAATTGAGAGAACGTCATTTAGAAGCATCTGTAAGTGGTTGGGCCCAGGACTTCGGTGACTGAGCTGATCAACTTCCAGCGAGTGGAGCGTCTTCCCCCTAATTTCCCTTGACTTCAAGGGCATCTTGATGCAGCATTCAGACTGTCTTAATGTCAAGGGAAGTCACTCTTACCACGCTTGTGGAATTCACCTCCTTTCTCCATGTCTAGACATAGGCTGTAATGAGGTCTGAAGCTGAATGGCCGTTGCAGAACCAATACTGAGCGCCAATGAGCACATTATCGATGAGTATGTGCCACTTGATAGCACAGTCGACAACTTTTCTTCATGTTGAGTGGAGACGAGTAGGGGAGTAATTGAATCAATTGGCATTGTCCTGCCATTTGCACGTTGTTGGGTAGATGCCAATGTTATAGCTGTATTGGTATTTACATATCCAGTTCTAAAGCACAATTCTTCAGCACCACAGTCAGAGTAATGTTGGGGCCCATTGCCTTTGCTGTATATAATGCACTCAGTCATTTTTTGATATTGTATGCACAGAATTGAATTGGCTTCAATTCCAACAACTGTGATGGAGGAGCCAAGACAAGATCATCCACTCAGCATTTTGTGCTGAAGATGGGTTACAAACACTGCAGCCTTGTCTTTTATAGTCACATATTTGGCTCCACCATCAGCATGCATAGCCGACTTGTGATCTCTACAATTTTTTGACCGATAAGAGAATCCTAGATGAGTATGGCAAAGAAGGAGGCCATTCGGCCCACGTGTCTGCACCGGCCATAGCAGATCTCTCCAAGTCTAACTTTCTCACTCTTACTCTGTTGTCTTGTTTGTGATGGTACTCAAAGTGCATATTTTATTTTTAATTCATTCGTGGGATCTGGGTGTCACTGGCTAGCTGGCATCTATTGCCCACCCCTAATTTTCTTTGAGAAGGCAGTGATGAGCCACCTTTTTGAGCCACTGAGGTCCATGTGATACCCACAGTGCCCACCTTCCAAACCCACGACCATCTAGAAGGACATGGGCAGCAGATATGGGAACCCCACCACCTGGATGTTCCCCTGCAAGCCACATACCATCCCGAGTTGGAGAAATATTGCGGATCATTTACTTTGACTGGTCAAAACCTGGAACTCCCTTCCTAACAGCATAGTGGGTGTACCTACACCGCAGCGACTGCAGTGGTTCAAGAAGGCAGCTAACCACCACTTTCTCAAGGGCAATTGTGGGTAGACAAACAATACTGTCATTGTCCGGGCCATCCATATACCAGGAAATAATTGAAAAAATAAAAAGTAACATTTACCAGCTAGTCTAATCTTTTTAAAATGTTTTTATTGGAGCTTTTCATTTATGACAGGTGAGTCTTTGCTTCATACCGTTCATTTTACAATTGTGTCCCTCTTAAAAAAAGGTTATAAATAATTTACATCTCTTTGCTACACAAGTGGTCAAATGTTATGTTAGTGTTATCATGCATATACGGTGAACAATGGAAAAAAAATCAAAGTAAGAAAGGTAAATTTAAAAAAAACACAGGAATTGTTTCATTCTCGAATCCCCCTCTGAAGGCTCAGAGGTGCAAAGTCCCCGGTAAAAGTTTGCAAAGGCCCCAATGGTCTAATCTGGGGCAGTGACCATCCAACTGCTCCCATCCCTTAACTCTGCTTTCTCCCTTAAGGCAGCCTGCTTCCTCAGCTAGTGTGCCAGCAGGCGGCTGACCTTGTCTCCATGCTTATAGTCCGTGTATGGGGGAACTGGTTCACTGCTTTCCCTGTGGAGAACAGGTCAAATTCCATCTATAGCTGCTTCCTCTCCGACAGCAGCTCCACGGTCAGGGCCATGGAGTACCGTCGATCCACTCCCAATATGGAGTCAATCAGCCGTTACTTAGCTGCTCCTTCCTTCCTATCTTTAAGCGCCCTATAAGTTATTATTTCCCCCAGATCACCACCTTCAGTGCCTCCCAGAACATGGAGGGTGAGACCTCTCGATTTTGGTTGCAGGATACATTGATGGTTGGTGACATTCTTTTGCAAAACGCCCGAGCAGCTATAAGAGCTGCATCCAGCCTCCATGTGGGCACTGGGTCTGGCCCATCTCGAACCTCCCGTCCGTGTAGTGTGGAACATGATCCGCGATTACTATCACGGAGTATTCCACCCCTGCTACCCCTGGAATCACCGATTTCTCTATTATGAATAAATCTATGCGTGAACTTTGTGCATGTGGGAGAAGAAGGAGAACTCCTCCTCCCTCAGGTGGTTAAACCTTCAAGGCTCTACAACCCCATTTGCTCCATAAAGATTTTTAATTCTCGTGCCATTCCTGATATGGCTCCCATTCTAGGGTTTGACCTGCCCAGTTTTGGATCCTGTCACAGTTGAAGCTCCTTCCTCGGGTGAAAGGTGTCGATGATAGCCATGATGAAGGAGCAGCGCTCCGAAAGCTAGTGATTCGAAACAAACCTGTTGGACTTTAACCTGGTGTTGTAACACTTCTTACTGTGCCCACCCCAGTCCAACGCCGGCATCTCCACATCGTATCTCTTGTAGGAAGACTACGCCAACCCTCAGACTTTTAAGACGGGCAAAGACTCTGCATCTCTTCATTGGCCCATTGAGTCCCCCTCACGTTCTGGGTGACTATTCCAATGGGGGGTTCCTCGTCCCCCTGTGGGGTCAGCAATACTTGCCTCTGCACGCTGGGGTTTCCTTTCGGTTCGTGGGCTATCTCAACATGCGACTTGTTGTAACCAGCATTCTGCCACCCACCCCTCCCCCCCCCTCCCCCAACCCTGCAGTGTATCTTTCCCACTTGCATGGTCACATGTTCCTCGCCCACATCGAGATCCGCTCTTTAACTTGGAACCTATGGAACCTCACTATTATTGTCAGTGGTGGTTCTCTCGACTTGGGTCTCTGGCAGAGCGACCTGTGGGCCGGTCCACCTCTGATGGCTTGGCAATGCCCTCCTCCCAAACAGCTTTCTGAGCATCGATGGTACGAACTCCCCCTCCGTGCCCTCCTGTAGCCCGACGATCTGCAGGTTCTGTCAGCGGGACCTGTTTTCTTGGTCATCAGCCTTTCCCTTCAGTGATTTCTGGGTCGTGACCAACCTTGCCACCTCGGCCGCGAGCGAGGCGATCCACTCTCCCTGCTCCGTGGCTGTCTTTTTTAGGTCCCGCAGCGTTGCCTCTTGGGCTCCACTGCACTCTGTCCATTGCCTCCTTTATGGGGGCCAATGAGCCTCTATTGCTGACCCCACGCCAACATGAGGTCCTCTTTAATCGCTATTCTGTACTTCAGGAGTTCCGTTGTGATGAACTCTATCAGTTTCTCCATCGTCGCCTGGGTCGGTATTGGCGATCCTGTTGGGTCAGCCATGTTCGGTTCTCGGCCCCCATGAGGGTCTCGCTGTTCAGGGGTCGAAGCTTTCCTCTCCCTACTCTCACTGTTTTTCTGGTCTGATTGCTGGCTATTCGGCATCCTGGTTGACTAAGGTGGATGGGGGGTTAAGCTGGGGAACATTTTGCAGTCTTGGTGCCCACTTGGGAGAAATAGGTCTAATCAGAAGTTCCTAGGAGGGAGCCACCTTTCATGCGACAGATTAAATGGTAGAAGCACTGAGGCAGAAATTTCTCAATAATCCAACCAGACATCATGAGATACCCTCAATTACGACTCAGGAGAGAAGAGTGATAATTCAAAGGCTTTAATTACCAGAGAACCAGACAGCTGCCGAGAAGTGTGCTCACTGCACGCTGCCCACTGAACGTAACCTTATATACAGTTCCCTGGAGCCGGAGGCGGAGTCCCCCAGAGTTCCAAACCTGGTCTTAAAGGGGCCTACGCATTAAAGGTACATGTGTATACAGATATTATTCATCACATTCACCCCCTGTTTAAAAAAAACGCATAGTCCGTCGGGGGTGAAGTGGAATTACATGTTCAGTCTTTTGGGTGGTCTGATTGTCCGTGTCGACCTTCTCAGCTCCAGTGGTGGTGCGGTGGATACGGTCATCCTCGGTGGTGGTATATCCAGGAGCACGGTTGTCTGAGCCTTTGCCCGCGTTGGAGCAGGGGCGGTATCTGGGATGACTAGGGTCATTGGTGCCGGCGCCGGCTGGGGGGAGGGGAGCACTACGGGGGGGGGGGGGGGCTGTCGGAGTCGACAGCCGGTGTGGGAGGGGAGCGTCGGTAGAAGGGGGGGCATCGGTGGGCGAGCCAGCGGGTGCCAGGTCTTGCAAGGAAACGGTGTCCTGCCTGCCGTCGGGGTGCTCGACATAGGCGTATTGAGGGTTTGCGTGTAGTAGTTGGACCCTCTCGACCAGCTGGTCTGTCTTATGGCTCCTCAACGTGCCTCCGGAGTAGAACTGGTCCCGGAGTCGTCAGCCAACGTGGAAATGAAACCCCAGAGGTGGACTTCCTGGGGAAGACAAACAAACGGTTGTGAGGGATCTCGTTCGTGGCCATACAGAGGAGCGACCTAATGGAGTGTAGGGCATCGGGTAGGACCTCCTGCCAGTTGGCGATTGGGAGACTTCTTGACCATAGGGCTAGAAGGACAGCCTTCCAAACTGTTGCGTGCTCCCTCTCCACCTGCCCGTTTCCCTGTGGGTTATAGCTGGTCGTTCTGCTCGAGGCGATGCCCTTGTTGAGCAGATATCGACGCAGCTCATCGCTCATGAACGATGTACCCGGTCACTGCGGATATAAGCCGGGAAACCAAACAGCGTGAAGATGCTGTGCAGTGCCTTGATTACGGAGGCCGGGGTCATATCGGGGCAGGGGATAGCGAAGGGGAAGTGGGAGAATTCATCAATGACAGTGAGGAAATAAATGTTGCGGTTGGTGGACGGGAGGGGCCCTTTGAAGTCCACGCTTAGTCACTCAAAGGGCCCAGAGGCCTTTACCTGGCAGGCCCTGTCTGGTCTGTAGAAGTGCGGTTTGCACTCCGCACAGATCTGGCAAGCCTTGGTCATGGCCGTGACCTCCTCGGTGGAGTAAGGTAGGTTGCGGGACTTGATGAAATGTGCAAGCCGGGTGACCCCCGGGTGGCAGAGGTCATTGTGGATGACCCTCAGGCTGTCTTTTTGTGTGTTGCCGCACGGGCCGCGGGACAGGGCATCTGAGGGCTGTGTTGAGCTACCCCGGACGATATGTAATATCGTACGTGTAGGTGGAGAGTTCGATCCTCCACCTCAGAATTTATCATTCTTTATTTTGCCCCGTTGTGCGTTATCGAACATAAAGGCGACCGACCGTTGGACGGTGACGAGGGCAAACCTCCTACCGGCTAGGTAGTGCCGCACGGCCTCCACTATGGCTTGTGCCTTCTTCTCGACTGCAGAGTGTCGAATTTCCGAGGAGGTGAGGGTTCGGGAAAAGAACGCTACTGGTTTGCCCGCCTGGTTGAGGGTAGCAGCCAGGGCGACGACTGATACGTCGCTTTCTACCTGGAAGGGAATGCTTTTGTCCACCGCGTGCATGGCGACCTTGATGATATTGGCCTTGATACGACTGAAGGCCGACTGAGCCTCAGCCGTCAGGGTAAAAACCGTGGTCTTAATGAGTGGACGGGCTTTGTCCGCGTATCTGGGGACCCACTGGGCATAATAGGAAAAGAGCCCCAAGCACCGTTTAAGGGCCTTGAGGCTACGGGGGAGGGGAAGTTCCTTAAGGGGGCGCCTGCGGTTGGGGTCTGGACCTAGGACCCCGTTTTCCACGACATAGCCGAGGATGGCTAACCGGGTTGTGTGGAACACGCATTTCTCTTTATTGTACGTCAGATTGAGGGCCCGGGCGGTCTGGAGGAACTTCCTCAGGTTTGCGTCATGGTCCTGCTGGTCATGGCCGCAGATGGTGACGTTGTCCAAGTACGGGTATGTAGCCCGTAAGCCGTACTGGTCCACCATTTGATCCATTGCCCTTTGGAAAACGGAGACTCCGTTTGTGACGCCAAAAGGGACCCTGAGGAAGTGGAAGAGCCGACCGGCTGCTTCGAAGGCCGTATAGGGGCGGACCTCTGGGCGGATCGGGAGTTGATGATAGGCCGATTTTAGGTCGACCGTGGAGAATACTCGATACTGGGCGATTTGGTTCACCATTTCTGCTATGCGGGGAAGTGGGTACGCATAGAGTTGCATAAAGCGGTTTATAGTCTGACTATAGTCCACCACCATACGTTGTTTTTCCCCGGAGCGGACTACCAGTACTTGTGCCCTCCAAGGGCTATTGCTTGCCTCTGTGACCCCCTTCTTTTAGTAGCCGCTGAACCTCTGACTTGATGAAAGTCATGTCTTGGGCACTGTACCGCCGACTCCTGGTGGCGACGGGCTTACAGTCGGTAGTGAGGTTCGCGAAGAGGGTGGGTGGTGCAACTTTGAGTGTTGCCAGGCTACATACCGTGAGCGGGGGCAGGGGTCCACCGAACTTCAGGGTCAGGCTTCGGTGGCTGCACTGAAAGTCCAGACCGAGCAGCAGAGGTGAGGGAGGACATAAAGTTTAAAACGGGCGTATTTGGCGCCTTGGATAGCGAGGTTCGCGACACAAGACCCCGTGATTTGGACCGAATGAGACCCAGATGCGAGGGCGATAGTTTGCGAGGCGGGATAGGTGCGCAGGGAGCCGCATCTTACCGTGTCTGGATGGATAAAACTCTCCGTGCTCTCGGAGTCAAAAAGGCAGTGGGTGTCGCGGCCGTTGATTTGAACCTGCATCATTGAGTTTCGCAGGTGTTTCGGCCAAGATTGATCGAGCGTGATCGCTCCTAGTTGTGGGCAGTCAGAGTCCTCGGTTGAATCGGACTCGCAAAATGGCCGCCGCCGTCGGTCGCACGTGTTGGGTTTTGAAGATGGCCACCGCCAAGATGGCCACCCCATGACTCGCACGAGGCCGATGATGCATCGGAAGTAGGCGTGTCCAGCCGCTACTCGGCCGCGTTGCGTGGCTTGTGGTCCCGGGAGTTCGATTCTGGGCCCGATGAGACTTTTGTTTCTGGCCTTTGGGCCCAGCCAGGCAGACCTTTGCGAAGTGCCCCTTCTTTCCGCATTCGTTGCAGATAGCGGAGCGGGCAGAGCAACGCTGGCGTGAGTGCTGGCCTTGCCCACAGAAATAGCATTGGGGGCCCCCGGTGTGAGCGGGTCGCCGTGCGGCGCAGGTCTGTAGCGTGGCCGAGTCTGGAGGGGATCGAGAGGGGTTCGCAAGGTCCGCGGAATACGTGCGTAGATTATGGTGAGCCGCTTCCAGAGAAGAGGCGAGCGTTACCGTGCCTTGGAGGTCCTCAGCTCCGTCTTCTAGGAGCCGCTGCCGGATGTACCTGGATCGGATACCGGACACGAAAGCGTCACAAATATGTAAGTTCATGAGGACTTCTGCCGTCACCTCTTTATGGTCGCAGTTCCTGGCGAGCGTGGTGAATCTCTCCAAGTGTTCGTCCAGCATTTCCCCGGAGCGCTGGCGGCAGGTCGAGAGCAAATGCCGGGCGTGTACCTCGTTTATCGGCTTTACGAAGCGCTTCTGTAGGATTTTGACCACCGTTTCGTACGTCGTAGCTTTCTCGATCATGGAGGATAGTCGGTGGCCCACCCGAGCATGTAGTAAGCCCAGCTTGCGAGGTCCGTCAACTTCAGTCTCTGAGGAATTCAGATAGGTCTCAAAGCACCGGAGCCAGTATTTAAAACTTTCTGTGGCTTCCGGCGACCGAGCGTCCAAATTGAGTTTCTCCGGCTTTAGACCGCTGTCCATCTTGATGTAGGCTGGTAATTAAATTGAGATACCCTCAATAAGACTCAGGAGAGAAGAGTGATAATACAAAGGCTTTAATTACCAGAGAACCAGACAGCTGCCAAGAAGTGTGCTCACTGCACGCTGCCCACTGAACGTAACCTTATATACAGTTCCCTGGGGGTGGAGCCGGAGGCGGAGTCCCCCAGGTTCCAAACCCGGTCTTAAAGGGGCCTACGCATTAACGGTACATGTGTATACAGATATCATTCATCACACATCAGGAATCAGGGGCATGAGGGAGGAACTGACGAAAATCGACTGAGAGCAGAGCCTAGTGGGAAAGACAGTAGAACAGCAATGGCAGGAGTTTCTGGGAGTAATTGAGGACACAGTGCAGAGGTTCATCCCAAAGAAAAGAAAGGTTATCAGAGGGGGGATTAGGCAGCCATGGCTGACAAAGGAAGTGAGGGAATGCATCAAAGCAAAAGAGAAAGCCTATAATGTGACAAAGAGTAGTGGGAAGTCAGAAGATTGGGAAGGCTACAAAAACAAACAGAGGATAACAAAGAGAGAAATAAGGAAAGAGAGGATCAAATATGAAGGTAGGCTAGCCAGTAACATTAGGAATGATAGTAAAAGTTTCTTTAAATACATTAAAAACAAACGGGAGGCAAAAATTGACATTGGGCCGCTCCAAAATGACGCTGGTAATTTTGTGATGGGAGACAAGGAAATAGCTGAGGAACTAAATAAGTACTTTGCGTCAGTCTTCACAGTAGAAGACATGAGTAATATCCCACCAATTCCGGAGAGTCAGGGGGCAGAGTTGAATATGGTAGCCATCACAAAGGAGAAAGTGCTAGAGAAACTAAGAGGTCTAAAAATTGATAAATCTCCGGGCCCAGATGGACTACATCCTAGAGTTCTAAAGGAGATAGCTGAAGAAATAGTGGAGGCGTTAGTTATGATCTTTCAAAAGTCACTGGAGTCCGGGAAAGTCCCAGAGGATTGGAAAATCGCTGTTGTAACCCCCCTGTTCAAGAAGGGAACAAGGAAAAAGATGGAAAATTATAGGCCAATTAGCCTAACCTCGGTTGTTGGCAAGATTCTAGAATCCATTGTTAAGGATGAGATTTCTAAATTCTTGGAAGTGCAGGGTCGGATTAGGACAAGTCAGCATGGACTTAGTAAGGGGAGGTCGTGCCTGACAAACCTGTTAGAGTTCTTTGAAGAGATAACAAATAGGTTAGACCAAGGAGAGCCAATGGATGTTATCTATCTTGACTTCCAAAAGGCCTTTGATAAGGTGCCTCACGGGAGACTGCTGAGTAAAATAAGGGCCCATGGTATTCGAGGCAAGGTACTAACATGGATTGACGATTGGCTGTCAGGCAGAAGGCAGAGAGTTGGGATAAAAGGTTCTTTTTCGGAATGGCAACCGGTGACGAGTGGTGTCCCGCAGGGTTCAGTGTTGGGGCCACAGCTGTTCTCTTTATATATTAACGATCTAGATGACGGGACTGGGGGCATTCTGGCTAAGTTTGCCGATGATACAAAGATAGGTGGAGGGAGGGGCAGGTAGTACTGAGGAGGTGGGGAGGCTGCAGAAAGATTTAGACAGTTTAGGAGAGTGGTCCAAGAAATGGCTGATGAAATTCAACGTGGGCAAGTGCGAGGTCTTGCACTTTGGAAAAAAGAATAGAGGCGTGGACTATTTTCTAAACGGTGACAAAATTCATAATGCTGAAGTGCAAAGGGACTTGGGAGTCCTAGTCCAGGATTCTCTAAAGGTAAACTTGCAGGTTGAGTCCGTAATTAAGAAAGCAAATGCAATGTTGTCATTCATCTCAAGAGGCTTGGAATATAAAAGCAGGGATGTACTTCTGAAGCTTTATAAAGCATTAGTTAGGCCCCATTTAGAATACTGTGAGCAATTTTGGGCCCCACACCTCAGGAAGGACATACTGGCACTGGAGCGGGTCCAGCGGAGATTCACACGGATGATCCCAGGAATGGTAGGCCTAACATACGATGAACGTCTGAGGATCCTGGGATTATATTCATTGGAGTTTAGGAGGTTGAGGGGAGACCTAATAGAAACTTACAAGATAATGAATGGCTTAGATAGGGTGGACGTAGGGAAGTTGTTTCTATTAGCAGGGGAGACTAGGACCCGGGGGCACAGCCTTAGAATAAAAGGGAGTCACTTTAGAACAGAGATGAGGAGAAATTTCTTCAGCCAGAGAGTGGTGGGTCTGTGGAATTCATTGCCACAGAGGGCGGTGGAGGCCGGGACGTTGAGTGTCTTTAAGACAGAAGTTGATAAATTCTTGATTTCTCGAGGAATTAAGGGCTATGGAGAGAGAGCGGGTAAATGGAGTTGAAATCAGCCATGATTGAATGGCGGAGTGGACTCGATGGGCCGAATGGCCTTACTTCCGCTCCTATGTCTTATGG
The DNA here is from genome assembly GCF_047496885.1 of Scyliorhinus torazame. Taxonomy (NCBI): domain Eukaryota; kingdom Metazoa; phylum Chordata; class Chondrichthyes; order Carcharhiniformes; family Scyliorhinidae; genus Scyliorhinus; species Scyliorhinus torazame. The sequence goes on from NC_092707.1 coordinate 293,176,594, forward strand.
TCTTATGGAATCACTGTGCATCAAAAGAAACTTTAAAACTCTGTCGTCCTCACGAGGGATTTCAGATTCTTTCTTTGGATGATATAGCTACTGATTGCCCTAAAGAGCCATTCCATTGCCCCAATGCCTGCTCTTCGCTCAGCTACTCAATACCTTCTGACTAGACTGTATCCCACTGGATTCATGAGGCTGAACCCCAGCATCAAATAGTTGACATGATTGCAACTCTCTAGCTATGCTGAGCAGAACATCACTGCTTCGGGGGTTTCCTTAGCCTCAACTACATCTTCACCAATCTCTGCCACTCTTGAGATCCACCTCCCTTAACTGCAGCATTTCAGTTTCATGGAACTGAGTCTCCTCTTTTTTTCCCCATGTATTTTATTACCAACATGTATCAAAAAAGATTACAACACATAAACACCCCGGGAAACATGGTTCCCAACAATCAATTGCAGCCTGGACAGATGTTTTTCCCCTTTTTCACCCCCCTCCCCCTGCGACGAACAGCTCCTCAAATACGGTCACAAACATCCGCCACCTTTTCTCAAACCCCTCCCCTTAACTCATACTTTATCTTCTCCAGCCGCAGGAAGTCGTACAGGTCATCCAACCATGCTGCTACCCCTGGTGGCGATGCCAACCACCACTCCAGTAAAATTCATCGCCGTGCAATCAGAGAGGAAAAGTTCACGCCATCGGCCCTCCTCCTCTCTATGAACTCCGGCTTCTCTGAAACCCCAAATATCGCCACCAAAGAGTCCGGGTCCACCTACTTCTCCACATCCTGGCTAAGACTGCGTACACTCCCGCCCAGAATCTTCCCAATTTGTCGCAACCCCAAAACATGTGCGCGCAATGCGCTGGTCTCCGCCCACACCTCTCACAGTCATCTGCTACCCCCTGAAAGAATCCATTCATTCTCGCCTGAGTCATATGCACCCTGTGCACCATCTTATACGTGCAATCAGAGAGGCGAAGGCCACGACATTGGCCTTCCTCCTCTCCATGAGCTCCTTGCAAAGCAGGAGGTCCCGTTTACCCTATGCAGTGCCTCACTCCATACTCCCAATTGATCTCTCTTCCCAACTCCCCTTCCCATTTCTCCTTGATCTTCACCACCCGCTCGCCTCCCTGCTTCCCCCCCAGCCACTTGAATATATCCCCAATTATTTCCTCCCCTTTGACATCCAGAAGCAGCAGTCGCTCCAGCAGGCTGTATCCCGGCAACCTAGGGAACCCCCTCCAGACCTTTCGCGCAAAGCCCCAAACCTGCAGATACCTGAACTCACTCCCCCTCGGCAGCTGTACCCTCTCCTCCAGACTAGCGAATCCTTCCTCCAAATACAGATCCCTCATCTTGGCCAGCCCCACTTCCCTTGACTCTCCTCTTGATTTACTCTTAACATGGGCTAACCTGTTGCTCTGCACATCGGCCCCTGGTCATTGACTAGTGCCTCAACACCATGCAGGCGCAATGCCTGGTGCTTACAGTTTTGGAGGAATGCCCTGCAATGTGTTGTGTGACACGCCCACTGTACTAAATGGGATAAATTTGAAACAGATCTAACGACTGGGCAACTATGAGGCACTGTGGGCCATTAGCAGCACTGGATTGTACTCAATCATAATCTGTAACCTCATGGCCTGGTATATCCTGCCCTCTACCATTACCACCAAGCCAGGGGATCAACCCTGGTTCAATGAAGTGTGTAGGAGAGCATGCCAGAAGCAACATCAGGCATACCTAAAAATGAGGTGTCAACCTGGTGAAGCTACAACACAGGACTACTGTGTGCCAAACAGCATTAGCAGCAGGTAGTAGACAGAGCTAAAAAATTCCTCAATGGGGTCAAACCTCGGCAATCCTTCCACATCCAGCCGCGAATGGTGGTGGACATTTAAACAACTTACTGGAGGAGGAGCTCCACAAATATCCACACCCTCAATGATGGAGGAGACCAGCACATCTGTGCAAAAAACAACGTTGAAGCATTCACAACAATCTTTAGCCAGAAGTGCCGAGTGGATGATCCGTCTCGGTCTCCTCCAGAGATCTCCAGCATCACAGATGTCAGTCTTCAGTCAATATGATTCACTCCACATGATATCACGAAACAGCTGAAGACACTGGATACTAGGCTATGGGCCCTAAGAGCTGTTGCTAACTTTTGGTTGGCAAATCGTAATTTGCTCTTTTTGTTTAACCTTTGCTCTAGAGTCGCCAGGTATCTTTATGATACCGCCACGAGGTTCAAATTCAAGTAATGATCAATAACTCAACACACCAATTAGGAAGATTCAAATCTAAGCACATTTATTATGCATAGTAAATCACTACTCATGCATAAACTCTACTTTCTAGACTATTTCTATAACTAACAGGCCTATACTTAGCTTCGGACTGGCCCACCAGGTCAGGGGAACAAATGGCCTTTCGTTCAGGTCATGAGTCTGCAGGATTCAAAAGCTGGTATGGACTGGTAGCTAGGAGCCCCTATCTCGTAGCGAGCGTTGACTTGAGACTTACTTAGTTGGCAGCAGCGAGGCAGGTCACTGTCAAGGGTTGGTTCAAGTTGCTGAGTGACCCTGCCAAAGAAGGACGATTTGAACTTGGTGGCTTTACTTTATAGTCCCCAGGGGCTTCCCGCCCTTCGGGGCGGACCCCGTACCTGGTTCCAAGTGATTGGACTGCGTTCCGATCACTTGGATCGATTTCTCCAATACTGGAGTTGTTCTCTGATCGCTGGGCGGTCCCTAAATGTCCGTTGGCCTTCCTTTGTCTTGGCTCCTGCTGGCGCCGAGGAGTCTGGCTTGGCTTTATTCACCTTAACTGTTGCGATTGTGCCTTGGAATTGCTCATTACTATGCAGATGGCTGCTGCATTACTATGCAGATGGCTGCTGGTTTTGGTGCTGTCTGGTTGTTTTGCAGGTTTCAATATACATGATTTCTGTATTTGCTAGTCTTTGCCTGTGTTGGCTGAATTTCCCTTCAGCCTTTGCGGTTCTCCATTTTAAGTCGGGAAGTGGCCAACCCAGGTGGCTACAGAGCATAAAGGCAGAAGCACTGAAGATTGGGCTCCCGAACTTACCTCGCTCCTAGCCAAGCTGTTCCAGTATAGCTACGACAATGGCAATTTGGAAAACTATCCAACTATGTCCTCTACAAAAAACAAAAGGACAAATCCAACTTGGCCAACTACCACCCTATCAATCTACTCTCGATCATCAGTAAAGTGATGGAAGGGGTCATCAACAGGGCTATGAAGTGGCACTTACTCAGCAATAGTCTGCTCATGGATGCTCAGTTTGATTTCTGCCAGGGTCACTTACCTCCTGACCTCATTACAGCCTTGGTTCAAACATGGACAATAGAGCTGAATGCCAGAAGCGAGGTGAGAGTGGCTGCCCTAAACATCAAGGCAGCATTTGACCGAGTATGGCATCAAAGAGCCCTAGCAAACTGGAATCATTGGGAATTGAGGAAACCCTCCACTGGTTAGAGTCATACCGGGCACAAAGGAAGATGGCTAGTTTGCTGGAGGTCAATCATCTCAGTTCCAGGATATCACTGCAGGAGTTTCTCAGGATAGTGCCCTAGGCCCAACCATCTTCAGCTATTACGTCAATGACCTTCCCTCCATCATAAGGTAGGGTGCTCTTTCCAAGAGCCGGTGCGGACTCGATGGGCCGAATGGCCTCCTTCTGCACTGTAAATTCTATGATAATCTATGATAAGGTGAGAAGTGGGGTTGTTCTCCGATGATTACACAATGTTCAGCACCATTCTCTTCTCCTCAGACACTGAATCAGTCCCTGTCCATATGTGCATTACGGTGGCATAGTGGTTAGCACTGCTGCCTCTCAGCACCAGGGACCTGAGTTTGATTCCAGCCTTGGGTGACTGCAGAGTTTGCACATTCTCCCCTTCTCTCCGTGGATTTCATCCGGGTGCTCTGGTTTCCTCCCACAAGTCCAAAGATGTGCAGGTTGGGTGCGGTGACAGGGATTGTGCGGGGCAGTGGGCCTGTCAAGGGTGCTCTTGCAGAGGTTCAGTGCAGACTAGATGGGCCGAACGGCCTCTTTCTGCACTGTAGAATGTGAATCTCATAAAGTGAGACTGACACTAAGTGGGAGAATGTCTAATACTCAAAATAGAGGGTTCATATGTATGCTTTTGGTTGACCAAGCCATTCATATAAGCAGCAAATGTATTAACACAAGTACAATATTTTTACAGTGGTTGCAAACCCATGATTTTGTGTGCCGGAAACCTGGTCTGTTACTGCTTCCGACAGGTGTGGGGTTGTTTCAGTCAGGTGTTCGCCAGTAGGTGAGCCTGTGCCTAATCCTGGAGCAATGTCCCACCAAGGCTCGTGTCTCTGTGCAGGTGGAGGGTGCTGGTGAACGCAGTGACAGTTCTTTCTCGGTGGCTTCCTTACCTGAGGTGGGCTGGGGAGTATGTTGGCACTACTTGTCTCCCTAGGTCTGCTCCTGCCTACAGAAGAGAGAAGAGAGATTTAGTTCATGAGCAGGCAGAATCGAAGATTACATGTCACTCACTGTGAATGTCAGGATGTGGTGAACTCATGGAGGTGTAACCCATACTAGGAATCTCCACGTCCGGACAGGAGTGATCCCGGTTCTCCTCAGCCAGCTTGGCGGTATCCTCCTCAAACTGGGTGAGGGGAATGATGTCGGCCATGCCTCCTCTGGTCTGGGTTCTTTCTTGACTGTTATGGCCCAGTTTGCCATGGATGAAGACAACAGAAAGGAATGTGATGAGAAGGGATAGAGTTGAGGTTGGGAAATATGCATGTTTCCGGTGTGTGATGAGCCCTCCCCAGAAGGGACTGAAGGTGGAGTGTAAACATGACAGATGAAATGGTGGTGATGCGCAAGTTTCCGTGATTAAGGCAGTGGTGATAAGTGTCCTACGGTAATGATTGTGTGAAATCCCTGAAGAGAGCAGCCCTTTGAGTACATGATGCCATGCTGAGTGTTTGATATTGGACGGAGTTGAAGGCTGACTTACCGTGGCAGAACCGATGAGATTGTTCATCTCCTTCCTGCACTGGATGGCGTTGCACGTATGGCGGCCAATGCACTGACTTATGTTCTTATTTTGACCACCAACGATGTTCTTTTGATGGCCCCCTCCACCCACTGCCCCCCCCCCCCCCCCCTCCACCCCGCCCTTCCATTTCAGGCTTTCAGATACTTAAGCAAACATTATTTCAAATGAATGAAGGAGCGCTGCCTGTACTCACAGATTCACTTAGAAAGCTCATGTAACGATTTATTTGTATGAATTATGGGGTTATAATCAGAGTCATTTTTGAGTTGTCAACTGTTTGTGGTTGACAGGATTTAAAAATGTATTGCCATATATGAAAATGAAATGATTAAATTTGTATATTCTCTCCGAGGATGTAAGAGGACATTAAGTACTGCTGGCAATTTACAGCATATCATGTGCTCCTATGACCATAAAGTGATCTTGGTCACTCTTGCAAATTAGGTGAAGCACTGTTCGTAGAATTTACAGTATAGAAGGAGGCCGTTCAGCCCATCGAATCTGCACGGCCCTTGGAAAGAGCACCCCACCCAAGCCCACACCTCCATCCTATCTCCGTGACCCAGTAACCCCACCCAACCTTCTTGAACATTAAGGGCAATTTAAAATGGCCAATCCACCTAACCTGCATATCTTTGGAGTATGGTAGGAAACCGGAGCACCCGGAGGAAACCCATGCAGACACGGGGAGAACGTGCAGACTCCGCACAGCCATTTGATCCAAGCCGGGAATCAAACCTGGGACCCTGGAGCTGTGAAGCAACTGTGCTAACCACTGTGCTACCATGCCGCCTCTTCATATATATCTGTTCTGATGCAGATAGCCGTCTGGACACATTGCCCTTGTTAGCACAGACCTGTCTTCTACCTTCAGGCACCACTCTAATTTTTGCCTCCTATCCCTCATGCTTTCACTGACCTTTACACCCGGGCCAGCACTGGCCACACACAATGTAATTAAAAGAACAAAATACTGTAAATGTTGAGTACTTTGAACTTGTGACTTTAAGACTCATTGGTTAGTGTCATCACATAATTTACATCCCGCCCCGCCCACCCACCCCCAATTACCCATTCCGCCCGATAACGGGAACTCCTTTCGCTGTAAGATTCTCTTCACATCCTCTGTAATTGCATTCTGGCCTCCTGCATGTTCTCTCTCCCACTTCCCTCCAATTAACTTGCAGCTAAAATATTTTCTGCTTTGCATTCTGAAACACCTTTTCAACAAGGCCTTTCAGCCCCTCTTTGTTACCCCTCCCTTGATTTTCTTTTGTCTCCACACAACTCAGTCTGGAGTACCAATCCTTTCCATATACACCACGGTCTGGAGTACTAATCCTTTCCATACACACCTCAGTCTGGAGTACCAATCCTTTCCATACACGCCTCAGTCTGGAGTACCAGTCCTTTCCATACACACCTCAGTCTGGAGTACCAATCCTTTCCATATACACCATGGTCTGGAGTACTAATCCTTTCTATACACACCTCAGTCTGGAGTACCAATCCTTTCCATACACACCTCAGTCTGGAGTACCAGTCCTTTCCATAAATACCTCAGTCTGGAGTACCAATCCTTTCCATATACACCATGGTCTGGAGTACTAATCCTTTCCATACACACCTCAGTCTGGAGTACCAATCCTTTCCATACACACCTCAGTCTGGAGTACCAGTCTTTTCCATACACACCTCAATCTGGAGTACCAATCCTTTCCATATACACCTTGGCCTGGAGTACTAATCCTTTCCATACACATCTCAGTCTGGAGTACCAGTCCTTTCCATACACACCTCAGTCTGGAGTACCAATCCTTTCCATACACACCTCAGTCTGGAGTACCAATCCTTTCCATATACACCATGGTCTGGAGAACCAATCCTTTCCATACATACCTCAGTCTGGAATATCAATTCTTTCCGTACACAACTCAGTCTGGAATACCAATCCTTTCCATACACACCTCAATTTGGAGTACTAATCCTTTCCATACACACCATGGTCTGGAGTGCTAATCCTTTCCATACACACCTCAGTCTTGGGTACTAATCCTTTCCATACACACCTCAATTTGGAGTACTAATCCTTTCCATACACACCACAGCCTGGAGCAATGATCCTTTCCATACACACCTCAGTCTGGAGTACCAGTCTTTTCCATACACACCTCAGTCTGGAGTACCAATCCTTTCCATATACACCTTGGTCTGGAGTACTAATCCTTTCCATACACACCTCAGTCTGGAGTACCAATCCTTTCCATACATACCTCAGTCTGGAATATCAATTCTTTCCGTACACATCTCAGTCTGGAGTACCAATCCTTTCCATACACACCTCAGTCTGGAGTACCAATCCTTTCCATACACACCTCAGTCTGGAGTACCAATCCTTTCCATATACACCATGGTCTGGAGTACTAATCCTTTCCATACACACCTCAGTCTGGAGTACCAATCCTTTCCATACACGCCTCAGTCTGGAGTACCAGTCCTTTCCATACACACCTCAGTCTGGAATATCAATTCTTTCCGTACACATCTCAGTCTGGAATACCAATCCTTTCCATACACACCTCAATTTGGAGTACTAATCCTTTCCATACACACCATGGTCTGGAGTGCTAATACTTTCCATACACACCTCAGTCTTGAGTACTAATCCTTTCCATACACACCTCAATTTGGAGTACTAATCCTTTCCATACACACCACAGCCTGGAGCAATGATCCTTTCCATACATACCTCAGTTTGGAATACTATTCCTTTCCACACACACATCGGTCTGGAGTACCAGTCCATTTCAGGCATCGAAGGGTACAATTTCTTTTTGCCGTTGCTGTAAGTGCTTTCTGTGGTTTGGCATTGTGGGTAGGTGTTCTCAACATCCGAAAGGCTGGGAGTGTTCAGCCCAGCCGAATCCCCTCTTCCTCTGACCCGTTGACCCCTTGAGCTCCAGCTCCACAGGCCGAGGGGGGTGGCCCTGCCGCTCAGCAAGGCCCTGAAAGCTGGCCAGAACCCGCCATGTCTCGGCCCTCCAGAGGATGCCCACCAAGATAATCACAGACAGCGGGTTGTAGCAGTCAGCAGGCTGCATCCACCTCCGCTGTGGATGTTTGGGATCCATCAGGACCTAGCGGCAGGGCTAGAAAGATCTAGAAGTTGTAGTTTCACAGTGTGTGGGTGAATGTTATTCACTTGTGCATAATATTAACTAGTGTAAATAAACTCCTACCTCAGCCTGCCTATGGATCCTTGTTATGATGTGCAGTGCTCCTGTCAGTCTGAAGTGAAAGCTTGGTTCCTGCACAAGATAAAGGCAGGTATGTCAGTCCACGGCCTCCTCCCTGTACTCTGTTCAATTTCCCAGCACACTGATGCTTCACCTTTGCAATGACTGGATAAATCAATCAAGCCTGCCTCTCTGTGGGACCTACCGTTATTGTCATGAATGTCATGGGCCAACGTCACAGAATTCCGTCATTCTCCCTGTGTGATCTCTGCATATTTGAGGTGTGGTTGGACAATCTATCAACTTCTATGTCAGGTGACACTGTGGTCCTGAAGGTTTCAGCTCACAAAGGATGCCATAGGATCAGGAGAAGTTAAAGTTTCTCCACTGCATCCCCATGATATGCGCGTAATCATTGAGGGCAAGCGAGCTGCCATCAGCCGGACAGGAGTCAAATATTCACAAAAGCCCAGTGAGGATCTATGGACTGTCTCCACTGCAAGTCATCATCCTCCACCTAGCAGTAATGTTATTAAAAAAAAACCTGGATTCACACTATAGCTGGCTGCAACCAATTGGAAAGTTAACATAATTTAACATGCAGTCAGCTGCTGATCCTACAAAATGTGGGCCATCATAATGAGGCTGCACGTCATACAGTTGGTGCACACAGTGCATTCCAGTGCTAGCCTTGTTGATTATAGCCCACGACAATGCCAGGATGTCAGATCAAGCTTTTCATATCAATTGAGTTTGATCTCTTTACTGTAGTTGTTATGATGACAGGCTTGCAAATGTTCAGATATCATGCTACAGGAGTTGGTCATGTTCTAGAAAATACTTTGGTCAATTCTTGCTCTGCATACTGAACAAATTGTGCAACTGGCATGATATCACAGATATTATGAAATTATTTCATAATGTACATAATGGAGATGATGGTGTCGTGGAACGATACTGGACTAAGAAATGCAGAGTCCCAGGTTAATGCCCTGAAGACGCACAGGTTGAAATCTGCCATGGCAGCTGGCGGAATTTAAATTCAATTAGTAAAACCTGAAACCGAATCAAAGAATAAAAAAAAGCATTGGCTGATTTTGTGTCGAATGCAGTTCTCACATCTCGGGATAGATTGAGAACTCTGTTCCTTACTAATAGGTTAAATATGTATTTCACTGACTCGTTGATTGTAAATGGCATGAGAAACGTTGTGTGTTTCTTCCCTTCAGGAGGTGAGCCAATTTGGATTCCTTATACGTTCAAGTTCGAACCTTCCTCCAGCGAATGCTCAGGAAAGCAGTATGTGAAACGCACCTGGTACCGCAAATTTGTGGGTGTGGTACTCTGTAACTCACTGAGATACAAAATCTTCCTGGCTGAAGGCCTGAGAGGTAAGTGACCAGTGATGGTCTACAACACTGTCATGCAGCTGAGCATACTTATTGCACCCTCTTTCTATATACACGCACCGGCATACATGTGGAGAGACATATGTGCACATATGGCATATGGATACACATATAGGCAGATACAGATTTACATGTAGACTTAGTGCATACATGCATGTGTACGTACATACATTTGTGTATGAAGTTGTATGTACATACCTATAGACACCTACATATATATGAATACATATATATGCCTAAGTGATTGGTAAATACATATACAAATGGAATTACAGAATGGTTATGGTACAGAAGGAGGCCATTCGGCCTGTTGTGTCTGTGCTGGCTCTACTCTAAAGTAACTCAGCTGATCCCACTCCCCTGTTTCTTCCCCGTAGCCTTCCTCAGATAATGCTTTGGAAAGTCAAAGTTAAATCTGCCTCAACCGTAGACTCAGGCAGTGCATTCCCGATCCTAACTATTTGCTGCATCCAAACATTTTTCCCTCATGTCACCTTTGGTACTTTGATCATTCACCTTAAATCTGTGCCCTCTCATTCTCACCCCTCCACAGTGGAAACAGTTTCTCACTGTCTACCCTGTTCAGACGCCTCTATTTTAAATACCTCTATTAAATTTTCAACTTTTTCTCCTGCAAGAACTGTCCAGTTTGTCCAGCTAACCAAAGTCTCTCATCCTTGAAAACATTATCAGAAAGCATTTCTGCATCCTCTCATACCATTCATGAAGTGTGGTGTCCAGATTTGGACACAATACTGCAGTTACATAGATACGTAGAAGATAGGAGCAGGAGGCGGCCTTTTGGCTCTTCAAGTCTGCTCCGTCATTCATCACGATCATGGCTGATCATCTAATTCAATAGCCTAATCCTGCTTTCTCCCCATAGTCTTTGATCCCATTCTCCCCAAGTGCTATATCTAGCCGCCTGTTGAAAAAATACAGTTTTTTAGCATCAACTACTTCCTGTGGTAATGAATTCCACAGGCTCATCACTCTTTGGGTGAAGAAATATCTTGTCATCTCTGTTGTTGAAAATGTCCATCCAAGTAAGCGCCAATGTATTCATGAAAGAGTAACAATATCCACGTGCAAATGCAAATGTATTTCTGAATATGCATACACGTTTGCATACAAAGTTGACATATATATACCACATCATTACCAATCCTTAGAATATATCGCAGCGACAGTCAAACTTCTGTTATCCAGCACTTGACCAACCAGGAATTGCGGGGTAGAGTCTGTCAGGTCTGTTTTTGACTAGACGTGTCAAACTCCCCAGTAGTTGTTATTGGCAGCCTGCCCTCACTGCAGTCTCAGAATCCCACTGTTCTGCAGCACCATATTACCTCGGCACCAATTTGCACACTCCCTGCACCGCTTTGAGGAGGTAACAAGGAAGTTAGACAAAGGAGAACCAGTGGATGTGATCTGTTTGGTTTCCAGAAAGCCTCTGACAAAGTGCCATACAGGAGGCTGCGAAATAAGATAAGAGTCCATGGTGTTAGGGACAAGGTACTGGCATGGATAGTGGATTGGCTGATTGGCAGAAGGCAGAGAGTCCTTTTCAAGTGGCAGCCGGTGATGAGTGGTGTTCCGCAGGGGTCAGTGTTAGGACCATGGCTATTCACAATATACATTAACGATCTGGAAGAAGGAACTGAGGGCATTGTTGCTAAGTTTGCAGATGATACAAAGACATGCAGAGGGACAGGTAGTATTGAGGAAGCAGAGAGGCTGCAGAAGGACCCGGAGAGGCTAGGAGATTGGGCAAAGAAGTGGCAGAAGGAATACAATGTAGAAAAGTGTGAGATTATGCACTTTGGTAGGAAGAATAGAGGCGTAGACTGTTTTCTAAATGGGAAAAGGCTTTGGAAATCAGAATCACAAAGAGACTTGGGAGTGCTTGTTCACGACTCTCTTAAGGTTGACGTGCAGTCGGCAGTTAGGAAGGCAAATGCAATTGTAGCATTCACATTGAGAGGGATAGAATACAAGAGCATGGATGCACTGCTGAGGCTGTATAAGGCTTTGGTCAGACCACATTTGGAGTACTGTGAGCAGATTTTGGCCCTGTATCTAAGGAAGGATGTATGGCCTTGGAGAGGGTCCAGAGGAGATTCACAAGAATGATTTCCGGAATGAAGGACATGTCATATGAGGAGCGGTTGAGGACTCTGGGTCTGTACTTGATGAAGTTTAGAGGGATGAGGGGGGATCTCATTGAAACTTCGACAATAGTGACAGGCCTAGATAGAGTGAACATGGAGAGGATGTACCCACTAGTAGGAGAAACTAGAACCCAAGGGTACAACCTCAGACTGAAGTGACGATCCTTTAAAACCGAGATGAGGAGGAATTTCTTCAGCCAGAGGTTAGTGAATCTGTCGAGCCCATTGCCATGGAAGGCTGTGGAGGCCAAATCACTGAGAGTCTTTAAGACAGAGAGAGATAGGTTCTTGATTAATAAGGGGACCAGGGGTTATGGGGAGAAGGCAGGAGAATGGGGATGAGAAACATATCAGCCATGTTTGAATGGTGGAGCAGACTCGATGGGCTGAATGGTCTAATTCTGTTCCTATGTCTTGCGGTCTCTCCTGAAACCTCAACACCCATGTGATCACCCTGTATCTGATTGGTTGAAAATGCGGAACTCACCTTAGTTAATCGCCATATTTGATTAACTAGCACCTCCCATTCCTGCAGCAAGCACACAGGTTTTCCTGTATTTGGAGGGGATTGGTGGAATGGTGAAATGAGTGAAAACGTCTTGATGCAACAAGTGGGTTAGGATCTGGAATGCTCTGATTGAGAGTGTGATAGAGGCAGATTCAACTGTGGCATTCAAAGAGGAATTGGATTATTATCCGAAATGGAAGAATGTGCAGGGTTACTGAGAATGGCACTCGGTGCATTACTCATTTGGAGAATCAGCACAGAGAAGACTGGCGGAATGACTCCTCCTGTGCTTCTGACAATTCTACAACTATTTGCCAGAAAGGCCTTAAGTAAAGGATTACCTCCCAAACCTCAGTTTCTGCTCTCAGCCCACCAACTACACTAAAAAATGTTTCAAAATAATATAGTCTTCAAATTCTATTTACTAAATTTAACAAAAATCTTCAGAGTAGTGATTGTACTAATTAAAAGAGGGCAATTAAAGCCAAGGTAGCCATAATTAAACAAAAATAAATAGGCAATAGCAAAGGGACTTGGAAAAAGTGCCCCCTCATTAACATTAACGTCCAATAATCGTATAAAAGTAAAATACAACGGATGATGGAAATTTGAAATAAAAACAGAAAATGCTGGATAACCCAACCCAGCAGGTCTGGCAGCATCTCTCGAGAGAGAGGAACAGAGTTAATGTTTTGAGTCCAAATGACCCTTCTTCAGCTCCGAACATATCCAGCATTTTCTCTTTTTATTCCAGTTATTGTATGTTCTGGTGCTGATGCCATGGGAAGCGATCTAACAGGCTCGAGTTCCTGATCACCGTGTTGCCTTGTTTTGAAAGACATTGCTGATCCATGTGGCCTGTTGCCAGTGATCATTTAATATGATTTACAGTTCTGGTCCCTGTTATATCAAAGGATATAGAGGTGCTGAAGAAGGTGCAGAAAACCATTCACAAGTATCGTCACTTGATAATACAGAACTTAAGTGATGAAGTGCCATGAAATATTGTTGTGTTCGATAAACAGAGCTGGAAATATAGAAGTGTATTTCAGACCAGAGGGAGAAATGGCTTATTTATGTAATATCCAACTTGCAGGAAGATTAATAATCACTGTTAAGTAGGAGCTAATTTAGAAAAACATGTGTCCTCTTTACCCTCTTTCTGCTGGCATCTTGTTTGAATTTGTATATCTGGTGATTCCTATACGCCAATAAATGATCTCTGAGTCTCCCACTGGGATTGTTATATTCATCCATTGCCAGATGATCTAGACCCTGCCAGAGACAACAGCTGCACTGGAGAGACAAACTGAAGGGAGCTCTTTGGAAATGAAGAGCCACAGAAAAGAATGAAAAATTTACAGCGGAGCCTAGTTTATTGTTGAGCTTTATTAGATTGATGTAGATCAACATCACAGCCACTCAGCAGTGCAGACATGAGTGATTTTGAGATGTGTGTGCTGGCGTGTCTTTGCAGGCCCCCATTGACCGGGTTGTGTGAAGAGCTTGGAGTGAAGCTTGCGACAGATGCCTGCGCTTACATGGGAGTTCAGGGTGCAGTAGGGAGGCCACAGCTGTGGCCATTCGCTCAAGCTGAGTCTGGAAAGGATGGTGTGTGGGGTCTTGTCCATTGAGAGGGACAGATCCTCAATATGGTGGCCAGCACACTGAGAGCAACAGAGACCAGATATAATGAGGCTCATGCTGCTACTTGCACTTTGGTGGAGCAGACTATCAGAATGCTGAAAATACAGTTCCGGTGCCTGGACCAGTCTGTGGTGGAGGTCTGCAATATAGCCCACGCGGGTGTCACACAACATGGATGTCTGCTGTGCCCTTCACAGCCTAGCGCTTCAACTAGGTGGGGAGCTGCCTGAGGAGGAGATGGAGCGGTACATTTCCTCTGATGAAGAGGATGTTGAGGTGGATGAGGGAGAGGCGGTTGGCCCTCGGGCAATAGCAATAGCCAGATGGTGCAGACAAGCTAGGGACATGCTCATTGTCACCCAATTCCTGGATGGTAATGATTGGGGCCAATGATAACCCCTCATCATCCTGAAGTCCCGCCATGTATACTGCTCTCCCGTCTGACTGCTGCCAATTCTCACCCTCACTGATATGGCTCATGTCATGGGAAGTGAGCGGATGCCCATTGTCCCAACATTGCAGGAGAATGATGATGACTTGCAGTGGTGACAATGCATTCTTCCTCAAAGAGCTACTGTGAATGCCTGACTCCTGTCTGGCTGAAGGCAGCTCGCTTACTCTCAGCGACCAGGGTAATATCAGGGTGATGTGGCATGGAAAGTTTCACCTCTCCTGATCTAAGGTCATCCTTGGTGATTTGTAACCTTGAGATTCAATATCACCAGAGGCTGAGACAAATATTTTATTGGAACAAGCAGCTGGGCACACACATTTACAGTGACTGGGATGAGTGACAGTAGACCTGTACATTGTGGGAAACATCCTCCCTCGCTATGATGAACAGGCATGGCTGATGTGTTCAGTCACTGTGAGAGCATGCTGGTAACCTAGCAAGAGAGCAGATGAGGAAGCTCTGGATTGAACCGCTGTGAAACCGGAATCTAGTTGTCTGAGCAGCATTACAGAAAGGCATCTCAACAGATCAAGGAGCCATAATAAAGGTGCTATAAGTGAAAGTTTATTTACAGAGGTGGACGCGATCTGCAAGTGCCTAACACCCGTGCTCATGTTGTACGAGGTGGAGAATCCCTTCTGTCCTCTGGCATTGGCATTTGATGATGCCCACAAATTTATGCTCCTTGGAGTGCGGGTCCTGCCCCTTGGAGTGCGGGTCCTGCCCCTTGGAGAGCGGGTCCTGCCCCTTGGAGTGCGGGTCCTGCTCCTTGGAGTGCGGGTCCTGCTCCTTGGAGTGCGGCTCCTGCTCCTTGGAGTGCGGGTCCTGCTCCTTGGAGTGCGCGTCCTGCTCCTTGGAGTGCGGGTCCTGCCACTTGGAGTGCGCGTCCTGCTCCTTGGAGTGCGGGTCCTGCTCCTTGGAGTGCGCGCGCTGCTCCTTGGAGTGCGGGTCCTGCTCCTTGGAGTGCGGGTCCTGCTCCTTGGAGTGCGGGTCCTGCTCCTTGGAGTGCGGGTCCTGCTCCTTGGAGCGCGGGTCCTGCTCCTTGGAGCGCGGGTCCTGCTCCTTGGAGCGCGGGTCCTGCTCCTTGGAGTTTATGTCCTGCTCCTTGGAGTGCTGGTCCTGCTCCTTGGAGTGCTGGTCCTGCTCCTTGGAGTGCGGGTCCTGCTCCTTGGAGTGCGGGTCCTGCTCCTTGGAGTGCGGCTCCTGCTCCTTGGAGTGCGGCTCCTGCTCCTTGGAGTGCGGCTCCTGCTCCTTGGAGTGCGGCTCCTGCTCCTTGGAGTGCGGCTCCTGCTCCTTGGAGTGCGGCTCCTGCTCCTTGGAGTGCGGCTCCTGCTCCTTGGAGTGCGGCTCCTGCTCCTTGGAGTGCGGCTCCTGCTCCTTGGAGTGCGGCTCCTGCTCCTTGGAGTGCGGGTCCTGCTCCTTGGAGTGCGGCTCCTGCTCCTTGGAGTGCGGCTCCTGCTCCTTGGAGTGCGGCTCCTGCTCCTTGGAGTGCGGATCCTGCTCCTTGGAGTGCGAATCCTGCTCCTTGGAGCGCGGCTCCTGCTCCTTGGAGCGCGGCTCCTGCTGCTTGGAGCGCGGCTCCTGCTCCTTGGAGCGCGGCTCCTGCTCCTTGGAGCGCGGGTCCTGCTCCTTGGAGCGCGGGTCCTGCTCCTTGGAGCGCGGGTCCTGCTCCTTGGAGCGCGGGTCCTGCTCCTTGGAGCGCGGGTCCTGCTCCTTGGAGCGCGGGTCCTGCTCCTTGGAGTTTATGTCCTGCTCCTTGGAGTGCTGGTCCTGCTCCTTGGAGTGCTGGTCCTGCTCCTTGGAGTGCGGGTCCTGCTCCTTGGAGTGCGGGTCCTGCTCCTTGGAGAGCGGCTCCTGCTCCTTGGAGTGCGGCTCCTGCTCCTTGGAGTGCGGCTCCTGCTCCTTGGAGTGCGGCTCCTGCTCCTTGGAGTGCGGCTCCTGCTCCTTGGAGTGCGGCTCCTGCTCCTTGGAGTGCGGCTCCTGCTCCTTGGAGTGCGGCTCCTGCTCCTTGGAGTGCGGGTCCTGCTCCTTGGAGTGCGGCTCCTGCTCCTTGGAGTGCGGATCCTGCTCCTTGGAGCGCGGATCCTGCTCCTTGGAGCGCGGCTCCTGCTCCTTGGAGCGCGGCTCCTGCTCCTTGGAGCGCGGGTCCTGCTCCTTGGAGCGCGGGTCCTGCTCCTTGGAGCGCGCGTCCTGCTCCTTGGAGCGCGGGTCCTGCTCCTTGGAGCGCGGGTCCTGCTCCTTGGAGCGCGGGTCCTGCCCCATGTAATGCGCGTCCTGCTCTTTGGAGTGCGGGTCCTGCTCCTTGGAGTTTATGTCCTGCTCCTTGGAGCGCGGGTCCTGCTCCTTGGAGCGCGGGTCCTGCTCCTTGGAGCGCGGGTCCTGCTCCTTGGAGCGCGGGTCCTGCTCCTTGGAGCGCGGGTCCTGCTCCTTGGAGCGCGGGTCCTGCTCCTTGGAGCGCGGGTCCTGCTCCTTGGAGCGCGGGTCCTGCCCCTTGTAATGCGCGTCCTGCTCTTTGGAGTGCGGGTCCTGCTCCTTGGAGTTTATGTCCTGCTCCTTGGAGTGCGGGTCCTGCTCCTTGGAGCGCGGCTCCTGCTCCTTGGAGCGCGGGTCCTGCTCCTTGGATCGCGCGTCCTGCTCCTTGGAGCGCGCGTCCTGCTCCTTGGAGCGCGCGTCCTGCTCCTTGAAGCGCGCGTCCTGCTCCTTGGAGCGCGCGCGCTGCTCCTTGGAGTGCGGGTCCTGCTCCTTGGAGTGCGGGTCCTGCTCCTTGGAGTGCGCGTCCTGCTCCTTGGAGTGCGGGTCCTGCTCCTTGGAGTGCGGGTCCTGTTCCTTGGAGTGCGGGTCCTGCTCCTTGGAGTGCGGGTCCTGCTCTTTGGAGTGCGGGTCCTGCTCCTTGGAGCGCGGGTCCTGCTCCTTGGAGTACATGTCCTGCTCCTTGGAGTTCATGTCCTGCTCCTTGGAGTCCTGGTCCTGCTCCTTGGAGTGCGCGTCCTGCTCCTTGGAGTTCATGTCCTGCTCCTTGGAGCGCGGGTCCTGCGCCTTGGAGAGTGGGTCCTGCTCCTTGGAGTGCTGGGCCTGCTCCTTGGAGTGCTGGTCCTGCTCCTTGGAGTGCGGGTCCTGCTCCTTGGAGTGCGGGTCCTACTCCTTGGAGTTTATGTCCTGCTCCTTGGAGTGCGGGTCCTGCTCCTTGGAGTGCGGGTCCTGCTCCTTGGAGTGCGGGTCCTGCTCCTTGGAGTGCGGGTCCTGCTCCTTGGAGTGCGGGTCCTGCTCCTTGGAGCGCGGGTCCTGCTCCTTGGAGCGCGGGACCTGCTCCTTGGAGCGCGGGTCCTGCTCCTTGGAGTTCATGTCCTGCTCCTTGGAGTACGGGTCCTGCTCCTTGGAGTTCATGTCCTGCTCCTTGGAGTACGGGTCCTGCTTCTTGGAGTACGGGTCCTGCTCCTTGGAGCGCGGGACCTGCTCCTTGGAGCGCGGGTCAAGCTCCTTGGAGCACGTGCCCTGCTCCTTGGAGCGCGGGTCCTGCTCCTTGTAATGCGGGTCCTGCTCCTTGGAGTGCGGGCCCTGCTCCTTGGAGTGCGGGTCCTGCTCCTTGGAGTGCGCGTCATGTTCCTTGTAATGCGCGTCCTGCTCCTTGGAGTGCGGGTCCTGCTCCTTGGAGTGCGGGTCCTGCTCCTTGGAGTGCGGGTCCTGCTCCTTGGAGTGCGGGTCCTGCTCCTTGGAGCGCGCGTCCTGCTCTTTGGAGCGCGGGTCCTGCTCCTTGGAGTTCATGTCCTGCTTCTTGGAGTTCATGTCCTGCTCCTTGGAGTTCATGTCCTGCTCCTTGGAGTTCATGTCCTGCTCCTTGGAGCATGGGTCCTGCTCCTTGGAGCACGGGTCCTGCTCCTTGGAGCGCGGGTCCTGCTCCTTGGAGCGCGGGTCCTGCTCCTAGGAGCGCGGGTCCTGCTCCTAGGAGCGCGGGTCCTGCTCCTTGGAGCGAGGGTCCTGCTCCTTGGAGCGCGGACCCTGCTCCTTGGAGCGCGGGCCCTGCTCCTTGGAGCGCGGGCCCTGCTCCTTGGAGCGCGGGCCCTGCTCCTTGGAGCGCGGGCCCTGTTCCTTGGAGTGTGGCTCCTGCTCCTTGGAGCGCGGGTCCTGCTCCTTGGAGAGCCGGTCCTGCTCCTTGGAGTGCCGGTCCTGCTCCTAGGAGCGCGGGTCCTGCTCCTTGGAGCGAGGGTCCTGCTCCTTGGAGCGCGGGCCCTGCTCCTTGGAGTGCGGGTCCTGCTCCTTGGAGAACGCGTCCTGCTCCTTGGAGTGCGGGTCCTGCTCCTTGGAGTGCGGGTCCTGCTCCTTGGAGTTCATGTCCTGCTCCTTCGAGTGCGGGTCCTGCTCCTTGGAGCGCGGGTCCTGCTCCTTGGAGTTCATGTCCTGCTCCTTGGATGTCCTGCAGATGTCTTGCAACAGTGTTTCCATTGTGGCTGTCACCTTGGAGTTCATGTCCTGCTCCTTGGAGTTCATGTCCTGCTCCTTGGAGTGCTGGTCCTGCTCCTTGGAGTGCTGGTCCTGCTCCTTGGAGTGCGGGTCCTGCTCCTTGGAGTGCGGCTCCTGCTCCTTGGAGTGCAGGTCCTGCTCCTTGGAGTGCTGGTCCTGCTCCTTGGTGTGCGGGTCCTGCTCCTTGGAGTGCGGGTCCTGCTCCTTGGAGTGCGGGTCCTGCTCCTTGGAGTGCGGGTCCTGCTCCTTGGAGTGCGGGTCCTGCTCCTTGGAGTGCGGGTCCTGCTCCTTGAAGTGCGCGTCCTGCTCCTTGGAGTGCGGGTCCTGCTCCTTGGAGTGCGGGTCCTGCTCCTTGACGTGCGCGTCCTGCTCCTTGGAGTGCGGGTCCTGCTCCTTGGAGTGCGGGTCCTGCTCCTTGGAGTGCGGGTCCTGCTCCTTGGAGTGCGGGTCCTGCTCCTTGGAGTGCGGGTCCTGCTCCTTGGAGTGCGGGTCCTGCTCCTTGGAGTGCAGGTCCTGCTCCTTGAAGTGCGCGTCCTGCTCCTTGGAGTGCGGGTCCTGCTCCTTGGAGTGCGGGTCCTGCTCCTTGGAGTGCGGGTCCTGCTCCTTGGAGTGCGGGTCCTGCTCCTTGGAGTGCGGGTCCTGCTCCTTGGAGTGCGGGTCCTGCTCCTTGGAGTGCGTGCCCTGCTCCTTGGAGTACGGGTCCTGCTCCTTGGAGTGCGGGTCCTGCTCCTTGGAGCGCGGGTCCTACTCCTTGTAATGCGCGTCCTGCTCTTTGGAGTGCGGGTCCTGCTCCTTGGAGTGCGGGTCCTGCTCCTTGGAGTGCGGGTCCTGCTCCTTGGAGTGCGGGTCCTGCTCCTTGGAGTGCGGGTCCTGCTCCTTGGAGTGCGGGTCCTGCTCCTTGGAGTGCGCGTCATGTTCCTTGTAATGCGCGTCCTGCTCTTTGGAGTGCGGGTCCTGCTCCTTGGAGTGCGCGTCCTGCTCCTTGGAGTGTGGGTCCTGCTCCTTGGAGCGCGGGTCCTGCTCCTTGGAGCGCGGGTCAAGCTCCTTGGAGCACGTGCCCTGCTCCTTGGAGCGCGGGTCCTGCTCCTTGTAATGCGGGTCCTGCTCCTTGGAGTGCGGGCCCTGCTCCTTGGAGTGCGGGTCCTGCTCCTTGGAGTGCGCGTCATGTTCCTTGTAATGCGCGTCCTGCTCTTTGGAGTGTGGGTCCTGCTCCTTGGAGTGCGGGTCCTGCTCCTTGGAGCGCGCGTCCTGCTCTTTGGAGCGCGGGTCCTGCTCCTTGGAGTTCATGTCCTGCTTCTTGGAGTTCATGTCCTGCTCCTTGGAGTTCATGTCCTGCTCCTTGGAGTTCATGTCCTGCTCCTTGGAGTATGGGTCCTGCTCCTTGGAGCACGGGTCCTGCTCCTTGGAGCGCGGGTCCTGCTCCCTGGAGCGCGGGTCCTGCTCCTAGGAGCGCGGGTCCTGCTCCTTGGAGCGAGGGTCCTGCTCCTTGGAGCGCGGACCCTGCTCCTTGGAGCGCGGGCCCTGCTCCTTGGAGCGCGGGCCCTGCTCCTTGGAGCGCGGGCCCTGCTCCTTGGAGCGCGGGCCCTGCTCCTTGGAGCGTGGCTCCTGCTCCTTGGAGCGCGGGTCCTGCTCCTTGGAGAGCCGGTCCTGCTCCTTGGAGTGCCGGTCCTGCTCCTAGGAGCGCGGGTCCTGCTCCTTGGAGTTCATGTCCTGCTTCTTGGAGTTCATGTCCTGCTCCTTGGAGTTCATGTCCTGCTCCTTGGAGTTCATGTCCTGCTCCTTGGAGTTCATGTCCTGCTCCTTGGAGCATGGGTCCTGCTCCTTGGAGCACGGGTCCTGCTCCTTGGAGCGCGGGTCCTGCTCCTTGGAGCGCGGGTCCTGCTCCTTGGAGCGCGGGTCCTGCTCCTTGGAGCGAGGGTCCTGCTCCTTGGAGCGCGGACCCTGCTCCTTGGAGCGCGGGCCCTGCTCCTTGGAGCGCGGGCCCTGCTCCTTGGAGCGCGGGCCCTGTTCCTTGGAGTGTGGCTCCTGCTCCTTGGAGCGCGGGTCCTGCTCCTTGGAGAGCCGGTCCTGCTCCTTGGAGTGCCGGTCCTGCTCCTAGGAGCGCGGGTCCTGCTCCTTGGAGCGAGGGTCCTGCTCCTTGGAGCGCGGGCCCTGCTCCTTGGAGCGCGGGTCCTGCTCCTTGGAGAACGCGTCCTGCTCCTTGGAGTGCGGGTCCTGCTCCTTGGAGTGCGGGTCCTGCTCCTTGGAGTGCGGGTCCTGCTCCTTGGAGTTCATGTCCTGCTCCTTGGAGTGCGGGTCCTGCTCCTTGGAGTGCGGGTCCTGCTCCTTGGAGTGCGGGTCCTGCTCCTTGGAGTGCGGCTCCTGCTCCTTGGAGTGCGGGTCCTGCTCCTTGGAGTGCTGGTCCTGCTCCTTGGTGTGCGGGTCCTGCTCCTTGGAGTGCGGGTCCTGCTCCTTGGAGTGCGGGTCCTGCTCCTTGGAGTGCGGGTCCTGCTCCTTGGAGTGCGGGTCCTGCTCCTTGGAGTGCGGGTCCTGCTCCTTGAAGTGCGCGTCCTGCTCCTTGGAGTGCGGGTCCTGCTCCTTGGAGTGCGGGTCCTGCTCCTTGAAGTGCGCGTCCTGCTCCTTGGAGTGCGGGTCCTGCTCCTTGGAGTGCGGGTCCTGCTCCTTGGAGTGCGGGTCCTGCTCCTTGGAGTGCGGGTCCTGCTCCTTGGAGTGCGGGTCCTGCTCCTTGGAGTGCGGGTCCTGCTCCTTGGAGTGCGGGTCCTGCTCCTTGGAGTGCGGGTCCTGCTCCTTGGAGTGCGGGTCCTGCTCCTTGGAGTGCGGGTCCTGCTCCTTGGAGTGCGGGTCCTGCTCCTTGGAGTGCGGGTCCTGCTCCTTGGAGTGCGGGTCCTGCTCCTTGGAGTGCGCGTCCTGCTCCTTGGAGTGCGGGTCCTGCTCCTTGGAGTGCGGGTCCTGCTCCTTGGAGTGCGGGTCCTGCTCCTTGGAGTGCGGGTCCTGCTCCTTGGAGTGCGGGTCCTGCTCCTTGGAGTGCGTGCCCTGCTCCTTGGAGTACGGGTCCTGCTCCTTGGAGTGCGGGTCCTGCTCCTTGGAGCGCGGGTCCTGCTCCTTGGAGTGCGGGTCCTGCTCCTTGGAGTGCGGGTCCTGCTCCTTGGAGTGCGCGTCATGTTCCTTGTAATGCGCGTCCTGCTCTTTGGAGTGCGGGTCCTGCTCCTTGGAGTGCGCGTCCTGCTCCTTGGAGTGTGGGTCCTGCTCCTTGGAGCGCGGGTCCTGCTCCTTGGAGCGCGCGTCCTGCTCTTTGGAGCGCGGGTCCTGCTCCTTGGAGTTCATGTCCTGCTCCTTGGAGTTCATGTCCTGCTCCTTGGAGCACGGGTCCTGCTCCTTGGAGCGCGGGTCCTGCTCCTTGGAGTGCGGGCCCTGCTCCTTGGAGCGCGCGTTCTGCTCCTTGGAGCGCGGGTCCTGCTCCTTGGAGCGCGGGCCCTGCTCCTTGGAGCGCGGGCCCTGCTCCTTGGAGCGCGGGCCCTGCTCCTTGGAGCGCGGGCCCTGCTCCTTAGAGCGCGGGCCCTGTTCCTTGGAGCGCGGGTCCTGCTCCTTGGAGCGCGCGTCCTGCTCCTTGGAGCGCGGGTCCTGCTCCTTGGAGTTCATGTCCTGCTCCTTGGAGTTCATGTCCTGCTCCTTGGAGTTCATGTCCTGCTCCTTGGAGTACGGGTCCTGCTCCTTGGAGCACGGGTCCTGCTCCTTGGAGCGCGGGTCCTGCTCCTTGGAGCGCGGGTCCTGCTCCTTGGAGCGCGGGTCCTGCTCCTTGGAGTGCGGGTCCTGCTCCTTGGAGTGCGGGTCCTGCTCCTTGGAGTGCGTGTCCTGCTCCTTGGAGCGCGGGTCCTACTCCTTGTAATGCGCGTCCTGCTCTTTGGAGTGCGGGTCCTGCTCCTTGGAGTACATGTCCTGCTCCTTGGAGTTCATGTCCTGCTCCTTGGAGTGCTGGTCCTGCTCCTTGGAGTCCTGGTCCTGCTCCTTGGAGTGCGCGTCCTGCTCCTTGGAGTTCATGTCCTGCTCCTTGGAGCGCGGGTCCTGCTCCTTGGAGAGTGGGTCCTGCTCCTTGGAGTGCTGGGCCTGCTCCTTGGAGTGCTGGTCCTGCTCCTTGGAGTGCGGGTCCTGCTCCTTGGAGTGCGGGTCCTGCTCCTTGGAGTTTATGTCCTGCTCCTTGGAGTGCGGGTCCTGCTCCTTGGAGTGCGGGTCCTGCTCCTTGGAGTGCGGGTCCTGCTCCTTGGAGTGCCCGCCCTGCTCCTTGGAGTGCGGGTCCTGTTCCTTGGAGTGCGGGTCCCGCTCCTTGGAGCGCGGGTCCTGCTCCTTGGAGCGCGGGACCTGCTCCTTGGAGTGCGGGTCCTGCTCCTTGGAGTTCATGTCCTGCTCCTTGGAGTACGGGTCCTGCTCCTTGGAGTTCATGTCCTGCTCCTTGGAGTACGGGTCCTGCTTCTTGGAGTACGGGTCCTGCTCCTTGGAGCGCGGGACCTGCTCCTTGGAGCGCGGGTCCAGCTCCTTGGAGCGCGTGCCCTGCTCCTTGGAGCGCGGGTCCTGCTCCTTGTAATGCGGGTCCTGCTCCTTGGAGTGCGGGCCCTGCTCCTTGGAGTGCGGGTCCTGCTCCTTGGAGTGCGTGCCCTGCTCCTTGGAGTACGGGTCCTGCTCCTTGGAGTGCGGGTCCTGCTCCTTGGAGCGCGGGTCCTACTCCTTGTAATGCGCGTCCTGCTCTTTGGAGTGCGGGTCCTGCTCCTTGGAGTGCGGGTCCTGCTCCTTGGAGTGCGGGTCCTGCTCCTTGGAGTGCGGGTCCTGCTCCTTGGAGTGCGGGTCCTGCTCCTTGGAGTGCGCGTCATGTTCCTTGTAATGCGCGTCCTGCTCTTTGGAGTGCGGGTCCTGCTCCTTGGAGTGCGCGTCCTGCTCCTTGGAGTGTGGGTCCTGCTCCTTGGAGCGCGGGTCCTGCTCCTTGGAGCGCGCGTCCTGCTCTTTGGAGCGCGGGTCCTGCTCCTTGGAGTTCATGTCCTGCTCCTTGGAGTTCATGTCCTGCTCCTTGGAGTTCATGTCCTGCTCCTTGGAGTATGGGTCCTGCTCCTTGGAGCACGGGTCGTGCTCCTTGGAGCGCGGGTCCTGCTCCTTGGAGCGCGGGTCCTGCTCCTTGGAGTTCATGTCCTGCTTCTTGGAGTTCATGTCCTGCTCCTTGGAGTTCATGTCCTGCTCCTTGGAGTTCATGTCCTGCTCCTTGGAGTATGGGTCCTGCTCCTTGGAGCACGGGTCCTGCTCCTTGGAGCGCGGGTCCTGCTCCTTGGAGCGCGGGTCCTGCTCCTTGGAGCGCGGGTCCTGCTCCTTGGAGCGCGGGCCCTGCTCCTTGGAGTTCATGTCCTGCTCCTTGGAGTTCATGTCCTGCTCCTTGGAGTTCATGTCCTGCTCCTTGGAGTTCATGTCCTGCTCCTTGGAGTATGGGTCCTGCTCCTTGGAGCACGGGTCCTGCTCCTTGGAGCGCGGGTCCTGCTCCTTGGAGCGCGGGTCCTGCTCCTTGGAGTTCATGTCCTGCTTCTTGGAGTTCATGTCCTGCTCCTTGGAGTTCATGTCCTGCTCCTTGGAGTTCATGTCCTGCTCCTTGGAGTATGGGTCCTGCTCCTTGGAGCACGGGTCCTGCTCCTTGGAGCGCGGGTCCTGCTCCTTGGAGCGCGGGTCCTGCTCCTTGGAGCGCGGGTCCTGCTCCTTGGAGTGCGGGCCCTGCTCCTTGGAGTGCGGGCCCTGCTCCTTGGAGCGCGGGCCCTGCTCCTTGGAGCGCGGGCCCTGCTCCTTGGAGCGCGGGCCCTGCTCCTTGGAGCGCGGGCCCTGTTCCTTGGAGTGCGGCTCCTGCTCCTTGGAGCGCGGCTCCTGCTCCTTGGAGAGCCGGTCCTGATCCTTGGAGAGCCGGTCCTGCTCCTTGGAGCGCGGGTCCTGCTCCTTGGAGCGAGGGTCCTGCTCCTTGGAGCGCGGGCCCTGCTCCTTGGAGTGTGGGTCCTGCTCCTTGGAGAACGCGTCCTGCTCCTTGGAGTGCGGGTCCTGCTCCTTGGAGTGCGGGTCCTGCTCCTTGGAGTTCATGTCCTGCTCCTTGGAGTGCGGGTCCTGCTCCTTGGAGCGCGGGTCCTGCTCCTTGGAGTTCATGTCCTGCTCCTTGGATTTCCTGCAGATGTCTTGCAACAGTGTTTCCATTGTGGCTGTCACCTTGGAGTTCATGTCCTGCTCCTTGGAGTTCATGTCCTGCTCCTTGGAGTGCTGGTTCTGCTCCTTGGAGTGCAGGTCCTGCTCCTTGGAGTGCTGGTCCTGCTCCTTGGTGTGCGGGTCCTGCTCCTTGGAGTGCGGGTCCTGCTCCTTGGAGTGCAGGTCCTGCTCCTTGAAGTGCGCGTCCTGCTCCTTGGAGTGCGGGTCCTGCTCCTTGGAGTGCGGGTCCTGCTCCTTGGAGTGCGGGTCCTGCTCCTTGGAGTGCGGGTCCTGCTCCTTGGAGTGCGGGTCCTGCTCCTTGGAGTGCGGGTCCTGCTCCTTGGAGTGCGGGTCCTGCTCCTTGGAGTGCGGGTCCTGCTCCTTGGAGTGCGGGTCCTGCTCCTTGGAGTGCGGGTCCTGCTCCTTGGAGTGCGGGTCCTGCTCCTTGGAGTGCGGGTCCTGCTCCTTGGAGTGCGGGTCCTGCTCCTTGGAGTGCGGGTCCTGCTCCTTGGAATGCGGGTCCTGCTCCTTGGAGTGCGCGTCCTGTTCCTTGTAATGCGCGTCCTGCTCCTTGGAGTGCGGGTCCTGCTCCTTGGAGTGCGGGTCCTGCTCCTTGGAGTGCGGGTCCTGCTCCTTGGAGTGCGGGTCCTGCTCCTTGGAGTTCATGTCCTGCTCCTTGGAGTGCGGGTCCTGCTCCTTGGAGTGCGGGTCCTGCTCCTTGGAGCGCGGGTCCTACTCCTTGTAATGCGCGTCCTGCTCTTTGGAGTGCGGGTCCTGCTCCTTGGAGTACATGTCCTGCTCCTTGGAGTTCATGTCCTGCTCCTTGGAGTGCTGGTCCTGCTCCTTGGAGTGCGCGTCCTGCTCCTTGGAGTGCGGGTCCTGCTCCTTGGAGTGCGGGTCCTGTTCCTTGGAGTGCGGGTCCTGCTCCTTGGAGTGCGGGTCCTGCTCTTTGGAGTGCGGGTCCTGCTCCTTGGAGAGTGGGTCCTGCTCCTTGGAGTGCTGGGCCTGCTCCTTGGAGTGCTGGTCCTGCTCCTTGCAGTGCGGGTCCTGCTCCTTGGAGTGCGGGTCCTGCTCCTTGGAGTGCGGGTCCTGCTCCTTGGAGCGCGGGTCCTACTCCTTGTAATGCGCGTCCTGCTCTTTGGAGTGCGGGTCCTGCTCCTTGGTGTACATGTCCTGCTCCTTGGAGTTCATGTCCTGCTCCTTGGAGTGCTGGTCCTGCTCCATGGAGTGCGGGTCCTGCTCCTTGGAGTACATGTCCTGCTCCTTGGAGTTCATGTCCTGCTCCTTGGAGTTCATGTCCTGCTCCTTGGAGTGCTGGTCCTGCTCCTTGGAGTGCTGGTCCTGCTCCTTGGAATGCGCGTCCTGCTCCTTGGAGTTCATGTCCTGCTCCTTGGAGCGCGGGTCCTGCTCCTTGGAGTGCTGGGCCTGCTCCTTGGAGTGCTGGTCCTGCTCCTTGGAGTGCGGGTCCTGCTCCTTGGAGTGCGGGTCCTGCTCCTTGGAGTGCGGGTCCTGCTCCTTGGAGTTTATGTCCTGCTCCTTGGAGTGCGGGTCCTGCTCCTTGGAGTGCGGGTCCTGCTCCTTGGAGTGCGGGTCCTGCTCCTTGGAGTGCCCGCCCTGCTCCTTGGAGTACGGGTCCTGCTCCTTGGAGTGCGGGTCCTGCTCCTTGGAGCGCGGGTCCTGCTCCTTGCAGCGCGGGACCTGCTCCTTGGAGTGCGGGTCCTGCTCCTTGGAGTTCATGTCCTGCTCCTTGGAGTACGGGTCCTGCTCCTTGGAGTTCATGTCCTGCTCCTTGGAGTACGGGTCCTGCTCCTTGGAGTGTGGGTCCTGCTCCTTGGAGCGCGGGTCCTGCTCCTTGGAGCGCGGGACCTGCTCCTTGGAGTGCGGGCCCTGCTCCTTGGAGTGCGGGTCCTGCTCCTTGGAGTGCGGGTCCTGCTCCTTGGAGTGCGCGTCATGTTCCTTGTAATGCGCGTCCTGCTCCTTGGAGTGTGGGTCCTGCTCCTTGGAGTGTGGGTCCTGCTCCTTGGAGCGCGGGTCCTGCTCCTTGGAGCGCGCGTCCTGCTCTTTGGAGCGCGGGTCCTGCTCCTTGGAGTTCATGTCCTGCTCCTTGGAGTTCATGTCCTGCTCCTTGGAGTTCATGTCCTGCTCCTTGGAGTACGGGTCCTGCTCCTTGGAGCGCGGGTCCTGCTCCTTGGAGCGCGGGTCCTGCTCCTTGGAGCGCGGGTCCTGCTCCTTGGAGCGCGGGCCCTGCTCCTTGGAGCGCGGGTCCTGCTCCTTGGAGCGCGGGTCCTGCTCCTTGGAGCGCGGGTCCTGCTCCTTGGAGCGCGGGCCCTGCTCCTTGGAGCGCGGGCCCTGCTCCTTGGAGCGCGGGCCCTGCTCCTTGGAGCGCGGGCCCTGCTCCTTGGAGCGCGGGTCCTGCTCCTTGGAGCGCGCGTCCTGCTCTTTGGAGCGCGGGTCCTGCTCCTTGGAGTTCATGTCCTGCTCCTTGGAGTTCATGTCCTGCTCCTTGGAGTAGGGGTCCTGCTCCTTGGAGCACGGGTCCTGCTCCTTGGAGCGCGGGTCCTGCTCCTTGGAGCGCGGGTCCTGCTCCTTGGAGCGCGGGTCCTGCTCCTTGGAGCGCGGGCCCTGCTCCTTGGAGCGCGGGTCCTGTTCCTTGGAGCGCGGGTCCTGCTCCTTGGAGCGCGGGTCCTGCTCCTTGGAGCGCGGGTCCTGCTCCTTGGAGCGCGGGTCCTGCTCCTTGGAGAGCCGGTCCTGCTCCTTGGAGTGCCGGTCCTGCTCCTTGGAGCGCGGGTCCTGCTCCTTGGAGCGAGGGTCCTGCTCCTTGGAGCGCGGGCCCTGCTCCTTGGAGCGCGGGTCCTGCTCCTTGGAGAACGCGTCCTGCTCCTTGGAGTGCGGGTCCTGCTCCTTGGAGTGCGGGTCCTGCTCCTTGGAGTTCATGTCCTGCTCCTTGGAGCGCGGGTCCTGCTCCTTGGAGTTCATGTCCTGCTCCTTGGATGTCCTGCAGATGTCTTGCAACAGTGTTTCTATTGTGGCTGTCACCCTCGCTGTGTTGTTCTGGTTTCCTTGGAGTGTCGGCACTATTCCCTCAGACAGAAGGCAGTAGAACTCCTCCGTCCTGTCTGACATCCCTTCCTGAGGTTTCCCACTCTGCCTTTGGAGCTCCAGCAACTGAGACAGAACCAAGTCCAGAGGCTTGTAATCTGATTGAGGCACAGGAGACCTAATGCCTCTAGCAATCCTCCGAGTACCGGCATTCTGGGATGCCCCTGCCTCCACCTGCTGTGGATCAGAGGGAGTGAGGCGCTCACTAGATTGTGACCCCAAGGTGTCTGATATTAAGTCCCCGAGATGTCTGTCTCTACGTTTGTGGAGGGTGTGGGTCAGAGCTGTGATGCCTTGTCTATCTCCACTTCCAGAAGTTGTCCATGATGGTCTTGGAGGTGGTCTCTTGGACCTTGCTGTTGGAGGCCTCGGGTTGTTCCCCTGATGTGCCTGCAAGAGAAGGGAGATGTCATTAGTGCATGGTAGGGGCCCTCGGATAGTGGACGTATGATTTGCGTTAGTTTGGTGTGACTGATGATGGTGTTCTGGCCCCTCACCTGGTTTATTGGTGTCCAACTCACCTTCATGCAAGTTCCTCCCCAGCCCGCTGGAGGGCTCGCTTCAAAATTAAAGAGCACTTTAAACTCAGGCATTCTTCTGGGATCTCTCCCACTTATTGTGAGAAAACCTACTCTGCATGTAGTCAGATGGAGAGAGTATAAGCAGGAGTGTGTCAGGGCAGAGAGAAACAAAGACATTAGAATCAAAGAATTTACAGTGCAGAAGGAGGCCATTCGGCCCATCGAGTCTGCACTGGCCCTTGGAAAGAGCACCCTACATAGGCCCACCCCCCCCCCCCCCCCCCCACCCTATCCCCTTAACCCAGTAACCCCACCCAACCCAACCTTTTTGGTCACTCAGGGTAATTTATCATGGCCAATCCACCTAACCTGTACATCTTTGGACTGTGGGAGGAAACTGGAGCACCCGGAGGAAACCCACGCAGACACGGGGAGAACGTGCAGACTCTGCACAGACAGTGACCCAAGCCGGAATCGAACCTGGGACCCTGGAGATGTGAAGCTGTGCTAACCACTGTGCTACCGTGCCGCCCACGGAGCAGGAGTTGGCCATTTGGCCCTTCAAACCTACTCCACCAATCAATGTGATCATGGCTGATCCTCGATTTCAATGCCAAATTACCACTCTTTTCCCCCCCATATCCTTTGATACCATTAAAATCTTTTCAAAAAACTATCTCTTCCTTGATTATATTCATTGACTTGACCTCCACAACCTGTGGTAGAGAATTCCACAGGTTCATTACCCTTTGAGTGAAGACATTTTTCCTCATCTCAGTATTAAATGGTCTACCCTGTATCCTGAGAGTTTGTCCCCTGGTTCTAGATTCCCCAATCTCACAGTAAGGATGCCTGGCATATGTGGATGGTGAGTGAGCACAGGGAGCGAAGAGGAGATGAGCCATAGGGGAGATGAAGATGTGTGTGGGAGAGCGAGTGGTGGTGTCCCTTGAGCTGGCAGTGAGTGTGAGGGATATGGATGTGTGAGAGTTGAAATTGACATCCTGGCAGAACAGAAGTGATCATTCGTCCTTTTCCGGCACTGGGTGCCTGTTACCTTTTACAGGGGGTTGGTGCTGACCACTGATGCCACCACCTCCCATGCTGGGTTGGTGTCTTTGCTTGCTGGTCTCCTCCCTGTGCATGGGTACACAGCATCACAACGAGTCTCCGCGGCATCTAAAATTCTGGTGAGGGAGCCCTCTGAGAATCTGGGGGGGGGGGTCAGACTTCTTTGCAGCCATCCTCTGCATTGGACCATGAAGAACTTATATGAAGTGCCCCACTGATTGAAATGCTTAATTGATGGTTGGGCAGGTGAATTCAGAGACCGCCTAGGAGAATTTATATTCCCCCTGACTGGCCTCTCAGCGCCAGGGACCTGGATTCAATTCTGGCCTTGGGTGACTGTGTAGAGTTTGCATGTTCTCCCCCTGTCTGCTGGGTTTCCTCCGGGTGCTGTGTTTTCTCCCACAGTCCAAAGATGTGCGGGTTAGGTGGATTGACTGTGATAAATTGCCCCTTGGTGTCCAAAGATGTACAGGTTATGTGGGGTTACAGGGGTAGGGCAGGTGTGTAGGCCTAGGTAGGGTGGTCTTTCAGAGGGTTTGTGCAGACTTGATGGGCCAAATGGCTTCCTTCTGCAGTGTAGCGGTTCCAGGGATTCAATGAAAATATGACGGGCAAACCCACCAGAGGGCTAAACACTGTTTTTCCTGCCGGTATCGCATTCTGCCAAATCCTGAGAAGGTTCCACCCAGGGGCTACGTACAGCAGGCACCTCAGAACGCTGGAGAATTACCACCAGTGCTGCCTCTGCAAGAGCCTGGAAATCCATTAGCAGGAGAGGCACACAACATCAGTGTTTCCACTCAGGTCAACATCCCCAGCATCGAAGCATTGACCACGCTCGACCAGCTCCGCTGGCCAGGCCACATCATCCAGAGGCCTGATTCGAGACTCCCGAAACAAGCAATCTACTTGGAGCATCGACACGGCAAGTGAGCCCGAGGAGGGCAGGAGAAACATTTTAAAGCCTTGTTGAATAAGTGCAACATCCTCACTGGGAATCACAGGCCCAAGACGGCCCAAAGTGGAGGAAAAGCATCTGGGAAGGAGTTGAACACCTCAAGTTTCATCGGCGAGGGCAAGCTGAAGCCAAGTGTTGACAGCGAAAGGAACGAGTGGCAACCCGGGCACTCCACCCACCTGCTTCTCCAACCACCATCTACCCCACCTGTGACAGAGATGGCCGGTCACGCATTGGACTCCTCAGTCACCCAAGAACTAATTTTTAGTGTGGAAGCAAGTCATCCTCGACCCTAAGGGACTGCCTAAAAAGAAGAAGACACAATTGATTTTTGGACTTAAGGAGCGGACATGTGAGGAAAAACTAATTACCCCAGTTGTTTCTTGATAAGTGAAGACTTGCAAAGAAATATAGAAATGTTTAAAACGATGAAAGCTTTGGACTTTGCAGTGTACAGAATTGAAGCTGAAGAGATCATATTTCTAAATTATGGATAACAAGATAATAGGAATTGTAGGGCAAGCTTTTTTCAACAAAAAGAATGGAACAGATTGCTGGCATAGATGGCGGAACTTGAAATCTTGGTGGGTTTCAAGAAGGAACTAAATGGTTCTTGTTAACATATACGATTCAGGGTTCATGGAAATGTAGGAGGGGAATATGAATTAGGTGGATCAAAAGTCTTAGCGTGCCTGAAACTGTTACTAAAATAACATTGTAAATATGGGTGGGGATTCTGAGTTAGCCAGTGCTTTAACCCGTTCCTCTGTTAGTTCACACACAATTGTGCACAGAAAAATTACACCATGCAGATTTCTGTGGAGGATTTTGAATCCTCTTCAAATTACTTTTTCAGGATCTTCCATGCCTGTTAGCATCTCCAGCCAAAATACACAAGCTGTAAAGGATGGATTACTTTACTTCCCTCATTTCTTGCATGGAAACATCAAGTTTTGTCCCCTCCTATGATGGCACAGATGGGATTAAGAGCTGAGCTTGTATTAAGAGTAGCAAGCTTTCAACCCCCATTCCAGTCATAAGACTTGGGAAAGTGGGCAGCATAATCATGACCCCTCCCACCCGGCTTACTCGTTCTTCCAACATCTTCCATCGGGCAGGAGATACAAAAGTCTGAGAACACGCACTAACAGATTCAAAAACCGCTTCTCCCCCGCTGTTACCAGACTCCTAAACGACCCTCTTATGGACTGATTTGATTAATACTACACTCCATATGCTTCACACGATGCCCGTGTCTATGTATTTACATTGTGTATTTTATGTTTGCCCTATTGTGTATTTTTTTTTCATGTACGGAATGATCTCTCTGAGCTGCACACAGAACAATACTTTTCACTGTACCTCGATACACGTGACAATAAACAAATCCAACATCTACATACAGAAACTGCATTTCTGAAAATTACTGGGCTGTGAACATTTTTAGCCTTGGTTTGACTGTTTCAGTTCAACTAAATTGAGTTTAACATGTTTCTCCCGCATGAGTAGTGAATGAAGCCTTCACCTGTACTTTATCATTTTCAGATACATTTTACAGCATTGGTGACGCATGGGGGAAAGGGGAGGATCATTGCCAGTTTGTTGATTCTTTCATGGAAGGAAGGACAGGAACGCACACATACCCGGAATCCCTGAATATCATCCCAGGTAATCGGAGAATGCTCTAAATTACAATGATCTGGGGTGTAGTGATATCCAGATGCGATGGTGGCCGAAATGGTAGAATGTTTAACTCTCGGGTCCGTTTGTCTCCAACAGTTAACCTGTGATTTTGCCCCATTATTTTAAATGTTTTTATTAGTTACCCCTCACTGGGTGACATTAGTATAAATAATTGTTACAACTTATGAGGATGTTTAAACGTTGTATTGCTGTGTTTCTTAGAATACTTAATGGTTGTTAGATATAATTTGCATTAGAATAGAATTTATATGTTTATGTTTCATCCCTGCTCTTCATGCATGATAGACATTCATCTTTGCTAGCTGAGTCCTCTCTGCTGGGTGACCAACCCTGCAGAGTGGCAGTAGATATTGCAGTGTTAATATAAGCGCAGTGGGACATTAATAAAGATTAGTATTATTAGATCTGGTCTGACCCCAGAAAGATGATGGGCTGGGTAACATGGTGTTTAGTTGATGATCTGGAATGGTTTACATATAAATTTAGCGATCATCATCAATCTTTGCCTTTGAAGTTGCCCAAGTTTTTAGATGGCCAGAGTCAAAAATGGAAAAGCTTCAATGGCAGAGTCAAAGTAATGGTAAACAATGATGAGTTTGGTGGCGAATTTAAGATGAAACTGGGTGGAACCAAACCAAACTCATTTCAGTCAGGTCTCAACACCTCAGTTAAGTTTTTCGAACTCTAAAGACATTTAAGTAAAAACAACGTGCTGAAAATACTCTGCAGGTCAGGCAATAACTGCGGAGGGAGAAACAGAATGAATATGTTCAAGTCAATGACCTTTCATCAGAGCAGGAAACAGTTAAAAATGTCCTAGCTTTTATGCAAGTGAAATGGGAGAGATTGGAAAAAGAACAGAGGTTAATGTGATAGAGTAAAAGACAGAAGAGATTAAATGACAAAACAGTTGGTCATAGGAAGTGGTAATTTTTTTAAAAGTGAAACAACGGTTTAGAGGAGGTGTGAAAGGCAGAATGATAAACGGCTGGTGCCCTAAAGCAAAACAAAGAGGTAAAGTGGACCAAGACCAACATATGCAAAGAAAAGAAAACAAAATGGGGGCAGAGATTAAGGTTTGAAATTTTTGAACTTATTGTTGAGTCCAGAAGGCTGTAAGGTACCTAGTTGAAAGGTTAGGTATTGTTCATTGAAGAACTGCAGGGGGCTGAAGACCGAGAGGTCAGCGTGAGATCAAGTTAGAGATGCAATACATGCCCTTTTACCTCTTTTCTCCTCCATGCCCAAGGCCCTGGCCACTCCTTCCAGATGAAACAGAGCATTACATGTAGTTCTATCAATTTGATACACTGTCTTTGCCACTCACAATATAGGCTGCTCTCCACTGGGGAGACAACATACAGTTTGGGTAAATGCTCTGGGGAACACCTCCACTTAGTCCACAAGAATGACCCTGAGCTGAGCTTCCAGTGGTCTACATTTGAAATCTCCATCTTGCTCTCACTCTGACATGCGTGTCCTCTGCTTACTGCGCTGTCCCAATGAAGTTCAACATAAGCTTGAGAAACAGTGCCTCGTCTACAATTAAATATTTTACACCTTTCTGGACTCAATATTGAGTTCAACAATTTTGGACCGTAATTTCTGCCCCATTTAGTTTGCGTAATTTCTTCGCATAAGTCGGCCTTACTGTTGTTTTCTCTTGTTTTTGCTTTTGGGCTGTAACAGTTCATTTTGCCACACAAAGCTCCATATATTGTTCCTGTTATGGACCTGGGAATATATTCTTGCTGGTTTGCATCACATGATGTGTAGTGACATCAGCAGAGTGTTTGTACGGGCTTTGGATAGATCGCCGTCTTGATTGTATGAACAACACCCTTAATAAACCTCTCATGGTGTTTTGCAAGAATCCAGAGTGTGGGCTCCCCCATACCTTTTTCTCTTTGCGGGAACATATATATAACAGGAGAGAAAACTGGCGACAAGGATTGAGGCATAAAAAGGAAAGAAGATATTTGTCAACTAATTGTGAGACTGCATCGGGAGCAACAGAAGAGTCTCAGGACCGGACTCGCACGCGCACGCACACACACATGTTAAGCGAAGTACTGCCACCAAATGTAAAGGTTTTAAGCAGAAACTGTGAGTAAGAAGACCGGTAGTTGGGAAGACTTGTTTGCCTAGAAATGAATGTGGCCTGGGCTGGAAGGAACACGCATGTGGCAAAGCTATACAGCCTGCGGGGAATGGGGATTTTGAAGTCTGCCGACTCTGCACAGGCCACTGCAGATAAGTCGAAATACGCGGGCAAGAAGGAACAAAAATGCCTGGTTGCTTGTACACTGGATTGTTTGTACCATATTTCCCAAACCAGTCCGAAGGGAGGAAGTATAGACCCTAGGAGACAGGATCCAAAAGTGGTGGAAGAAACGGACACCAAGGATAGGTTTGATGAAGGTAATGGAACCAGCAAAACCAGGAGACAAGTCCCTCTGTGAATTAATGAAAATCTTTGAGACCATTTCTCTCCTAAACCATTATTGATTGCAAGAAAGTTTGATTCCACTGCCGTAGTCAGAAAGAAGGTGGAAGCATTTTACAGTTGTAACATCTTTAAGAAGATTAGCTAGATGTTGTGAATTTGGTGCAATACTTGCTGATACTCTTCAAGCCAGGTTGGTTTGTGGGGAACAAAATGAAGCTATTCAGAGGAAGTTGCTCACAATGAATGATTTAAAACTCTAAAAGCTGCTGTGGATGTTGCCACATCCAGGGAGCTTGCTACGAGACAAGTTTCACAGATAGGGGCTGGAGTGAAGATGCACAAAATGGATACCTCAAGGAACAGGGCTGCAAAGGTGCAATCATGTCAGTATTGCACACAGGTCGCACTCAGTCCGGGGATGCTGTAAGACTTCAAATACATGCAAGAACTATGGCAAAAAGGGCCAAAATGCCAAGGCCATTGGGCTCATAAAACATCTCCTACACCAAGAAGGTACAAGAAGAACAACAGAAGTAAACAATCTAGTCGTGTCTACAAATTAGTGGATGAAGCTCAAGTTCACTCAAAAGACAGTGAAACTGAGCTACAGCAAGAACTAATGGTAGGTGTTTTTTTACTGCAGGGCATTAATGTTTTTGGACATATCCAAAACTTGAAGGTCATGAAATTTAAGTGGAAGTGGATATGGGCGCAGCAGTAGCACTATGCCCGAGATAATTTATCATCAAAAGCTGAAGCATCTTCCATTAAAACTGTCAAATGTGATCCTAAGGATGTACTCTAATGAGATTGTACCATTAAAAGTATGGTGAAAGTAGAAGCAAATGGGCGGATAGGGAAGTTGCTTCTTCACATTAACCGTGGGAACTTTCCTGCTCTATATGGCGGAGCATAGTTGGCTAAGTTTAGGCTTAACTGAAAACAGTCAATTAATTAATGGATTCGAAGAGCAATTTGCAACGACTTCTGAAGAAGTGGGAGAAGGTGTTTGAAGATTCACTATGACCGGAGTTGAGCTACATCTCAAAATCAAGCCAGACAGCACACCCAAATGCCTCAAAGCTCAAACCATACCATATACCGCCAAGCCTAAAGTTGAAGAAGAACTAGAAAGATTAGTAAAGACAGGAGTCATTGAACCTGTTGCTACAAGTGATTGGGCAACACCAATCATTCCTGTATTAAAACAGGATGGCTCAGTGAAAATTTGTGGAGATTTAAAAACTGCTATTAACCCAGTTTTATCCGTAGATCATTATCCACTGCTGCTGATTTAAGACTTGTTTGCTGGAGTTTCTGGATGGCAGAAATTCAGTAAAATTGATCATCAAGGCGTATCTGCAGATAAATGTAGTTGTCGAATCACAGCCACTACTACTCTCCATCATAACACACAAAGGTCTGTTTTGTTATAGAAGACTGCCTTTTGGAATAGCATCTGCGCCTGCTCTTTTTCAAAGATCCTTGGATCAAACTCTAAATGGGTTGAATGGAGTGCAGTGTTATTTAGATGACATACTCATCACAATTCAAGTGAGCTGGAACACTTGGGGAAATTAGAAGCTACCCTGAAGTTACAGAGTGACAACCTGAGAGTTATTGTTTTTAAATCATTTTCAGTGTAAGAAGGTCCCATCATTACCTTTATGGGCATCATTTTATTCCTTAATGGATCATTGCCCTTTGACCACAGTCTTTGGGCCGTAGAAAGGTATACCTTCTTTGGCAGCTGTAGATTGCAAAAATGGTCATTGATATTGTTGGCACTCATTTTGAATATCCAGTATCACATGTCCAAGCAGCATGCAAATGCTGATGTTTGATCATGATTGCCGTTGCAAGTCTTTGACCAACTGCATGAGGTACATCCTGGTGCGGTGAGAATGAAGGAGTTAGTACGAAGTTACTTTTGGTGGCCAGGGTTAGATAATCAAATTGAAGAAAAAGTTGGGCAAATCCAATCTTGTGCAAAATTAAGGAACACTCCACCATGACATCCATGGGAATGGCTGACTCAGCAGAGAATACACATTGATTATGCTGGTCGCCTGGTGAGGCACGTGTTCTCAGTGATTGTGGACGCACACTCAAAATGGTCAGAAATTGCGATAACGAAATCAACGATGACCGAACAGACCTTGGAAAAACTAGAGGAAACATATGCAAGATTTGGAACACCGGAGCAGATTGTCAGTGATAATGGTACGCCGTTTACTTCAAAGGAGTTTGAGGACAACTTGAAAAGGAACGGTATTCACCATATCAAGTCAGCTCCATATCATCATGCTACTAATGGATTGGCTCAATGTTTTGTGCCATCATTAAAGCATCGAAGTACCAGGGGACATTATCAAGAAGGGTAAACAAATTTCTAATATCTTATCGGAACAATGTACATGCTACCAAGCAATGTTTAACGGCAATGCTGTTGTTTAAGAGGAAACTACGAACAGTTTAACCTGATAACTCCACTTGATACTTCAGAGATTGTCAAACCACACCAGAAAGCACAAGTTGCTAGGAGGGAGAAAATCTCTAAAAAGCGAGTATTCAACCAGAGAGGGAGAGTGTTACCTAGGAGATGCACCACCAATGAGAAATAGGTACCAGCTACGATCCTAGCAAAGACAGGTCCAATATCATATAGCGTACAGATGGATGATGAAAGAGTTTGGTGAATTCATGCTGATCAGTTATTTCACAAAGTGAATTTTCAGAAATATCTTAAAAGGTTCTACCGTTCCAAGATCTGGACAACTCTCTTCTGTAATGGAGACCAGAGACAGTGACGAGTTCAGATTCTGTTTCCGAGGACTTGTCAATGCCTATACCGACAGATACTGAAATAACTACTCAAGAAGTATCAGCTACAGAAAGGAACGAGGACACTTCTGTAGTCGAATTCAAGAAAGCCAAATTCTATCAAAAAGGAATGGATGTTCACCACAGAGAATGTCTTATTGAATTGTATAGATGTATATCAGTTCATCTGTTGTATAACTGTTAACTGTTGTTGTTGCACTATTGAAGTAAAGAGGGCGGGATGTTATTTATCTGGGAATCCATTCTTGCTGGTCTTGCGTGATGTATAGTGATATCAGCAGAGTGTGTGCGTGGACTTTAAGCAGACCACCACCTTGACTGTATGAGCAACACCCTTAATAAACCTGCCATCGTGGTTTATAAGATTCCAGCGTGTGGATATCTCCATGCCTTTTCTCTTTGCGGCAACAAAGAAATATAACAGTTTATTTCTTCATTACATGACCAGCTCTTTTGTCATTTCATCTTTCTGGTCCTCAATCTTATAATGGCCTTCCATTTGTGCTTTTTCCACCCTCTCCTATTTCACCAAATCAATAATGTTCAAAATGCTCAGCAAGCCAGACAGCTTTTGCGGAGAGAAAAATTGAGTTGACGGCCAGGGTTCTCTGTTGCGAGGAGTGAGAATTTGGCACTCAGCCAAAACTCCCATTCATTGCAACGGAGCCGGAGAATCCCGCAGCAGTGAACAGATGGAGAATCCTGCCCAACATGTCAGGTTTGTATGACCTTTGTTCAGAACCTATCACTTGCCAGACATGCTAACTCTGTTTTTCTCTCACCGATGTTGCCAAACCGTCAGAGCATTTTCAGCACTTTTCGTTTTTATTCCTGGTTTCAAGTAGCTGTCGTATCTTGCTTTTGTAAAGAATTAAGACTTCGATTTGATTGTTTTTTTTCTGGTCTAGTACTGACTTTGTTCAATAACTGATCCTCGATATGAATTTTTTTAGGTTATTATCGAAGTTATCGCCAGGAGCCAGTGACATTTGGACTCATTGGTGGATTTGGGAGGTTTGGTGGGACTTCCAATTACTACGTGGGTTGGTATGAATGTGGAGTACCTATTCCTGGAAAATGGTAACAAAATGAATCCTTTGAGATTGCTTGTGGAAGATTTAACAACTCGACTTGCATTTAAGTGAATTGACAGAGTACTGAGAGAACTCCTTGCTATAGAATATTGGACAATGTGTCGAATAAGCAAGATGATTTTCACGCAATTTCAACTACTGCTTCTACTACAGTCTTACTGGAATATACAGCATATCCTTTTAATATCTATAAATGGAGGACGAGGGCTTAAAATAAACATGCCTTATATCATTGCCCTCACTTCTGGTGGCTCCATTTGCGACCTGTAGGTAAGGAATCGAGTTAACAAATAAATGCTCTGCTGACATGAGGCAAAACAAAGCCCTCCAGAAGTTCCACCTGAGCATTAGAGCAGCCTCCATGAACTAAGCTCATGCATTTCTCAAGAAAAACCTCTGACAGAGCATTGTACTGAAAGATTTTGTTACAGAATGTTGAGCTGTTAGACAAAATTCAAATAGTGCTTTATAAAATATTCTCATTTAACAATTGCCACAGTTGAACTTCCTTTTCAATGTTTCCACTGCTAGAATCCACTTCAGTAGCTGCTGTCCTTCTATTAATCAACATGGTATGTGATCTCTTCTCATCATTAGGATTAGATGTGAATATTGACATATTTCCAGTTTTAAAATGGCAAATCTCAGGCAAATCGAGCTCTGCTTTATCTTCCCTGCAATGCTGGATTGTGAACGTGCAGTCATCCACGTTCTATTTTCTCCCTCTGTGTACCCAAACGGTGCCGGAATGTGGCGACGAGGGGATTTTCACAGTAACTTCATTGCAGTGTTAATGTAAGCCTACTTGTGACACTAATAAAGATTATTATTATGAACTGTACATTTTTCGAAGACCGACCGTAGACTATATTGCATTGTGACCCTACACTGAACACAACACTGAAGATCCGTGTCCAAATCCATCATTGGCCAGATACGAACATTGGGATTTGACATTCCATCACTTCCTTTCACCAATATTTTCAGTCCACAGTCTGAAATTGAAACCCGTTTCCACATGCCAATCTTGTTAAGCTGCTTATGTGGTGCTAATTTCTATTTAACATTTTCCAGCTAACTCAAAAAGTATTTTCAAAGTGTATTTTTCACATCTGTGAAAGTCCATTATGTTGGAAAGAATTCAAAAAATACAAATTGTTTTGTGAAAACTGAATGTTCTGGATAGATTGGGCTTGATTTTGAAACTACTGCAGCAGAGTAAAGGGAGTTTTACTTGATACATTCCTGCACAATTTCCTTGCTGCATTTGTTTTAGTGCTTGCGCAGTATTTTAAGGCACCGTTTTTTTGCGCAGGCGCGATGAATTTATGGTGTTTTGAAACAGCACCAAACAAAACAATGTTGTGAAGTCGTATCACGCGTAACTCCTTGCATGTTAATCCATTGCGCTGGCGCAAAAAACAAATCAATATTTGAGAATGAATTTGCTAATTGCAGTTTCCAGCAAGTAGCCACACTCAATGGGGGTGCAGTCAATGATAAAGCTACAGCACATGTAGCACCAGTTCTCCCATTTACACTTTAAAATATGGCTTCTCACTGGGAGCTTGGATCAGGGAATTTCACCTCATGATCTGATGTGCCTTTTATTGAATGTTATTTTGATTAAATATACAAAGTAAACCCCTTAAAAAAATATAAATCTTTTTTTTTATATATTGTGTATTCTATAGTAAAAAGGGCTGTTTAGAGAGCATATTTAAATGGAATTTGGGAATTTCAAACGCATGCTTTTCTGCTTTTCCAACTTGTAAATCTTGTGGCTTTGTATACAGAACCACACATTTAACCAACAATTGTGTCAGTCTGTTGTTACCTCTAGCACCTGTAAAAAATCTGTACTTTAAAAATGAGATC
Organism: Scyliorhinus torazame; assembly: GCF_047496885.1. Taxonomy (NCBI): domain Eukaryota; kingdom Metazoa; phylum Chordata; class Chondrichthyes; order Carcharhiniformes; family Scyliorhinidae; genus Scyliorhinus; species Scyliorhinus torazame. Next base: position 293,217,369 of record NC_092707.1, read on the forward strand.
AGCTGAAAATAATGGTTTGCATGTTTTGGCAAAGGACGAATGTTTCCACTGTAAACTGCACTAAATCAATGAATTTGTGCAAATTAATTGTGTGCAGTCTTTGGGTTTAATAGGCAGCCTATGTCTGGTATCAGAAATGTATCTTGTGCTTTTGGCTCTAATTGTTGAATTGATATCACACTATTTAAACTTGTTTTGCATCACAACACTTTGTGCGTCAAGCTTGTCTTTCATTTGATCCACAACACTCAGCAGCATTTTTAACTCTAAGGCCTGGGTCTTAACTTACTTGACCTGCAGGCGCAGGGTTTCAGAAAGGCCTGAAAACTCTGGAGTTTAAACTCCACAGGAATTGGATGACATCATCGGTCAGTTCCCCACCTGAACATCAGCCTTATTGGGCTTTGCTTCCAGTTGGAGTGGAAACTGGTCAGTGATCAGGACCAGGTAGGTCTGTGCCAAAGTTGTTGGTGTCGTGGTTAGGGATGGTGAAGGGGAATTGATCCCAGCGGGTGTGGAGAGGGTGGATGATAACAGGGTGAGGATTGCGAATGGTCAAATCTCCTGAGGTAGAGTGGGCACCCCACAGGGACTGCTGATCCCAGGGTATTCTGAGAGAGAAAATCAAAAACATGGGGGGATTGACATCTTATTTAAGACTGGTTCTCCCCCCCCCCCCCCCCCCCCCCCCCCCAAGGCAGGGGGAACATCCTTAACATCCATCCTGCATCTACCCTGTGGAACTCTGAGATAATTTTGCATGCTTGAATGAGATAACCTCACATTCTTCTAAGTTCCAGAGAATAAAGGCCCTGTCTATTTAATCTTTGCTCTTCCCTCCATCCCAGGAACTAATTTAGTGAACCTTCTTGCACTCCCTCTCCGGCAAGTACATCTTTCCTTTGGTAAGGAGACAAAACTGCATGCAATGCTCCAGGTATGCTGTCATATAATTGGAGTAAGGCAGCATTACCCCTTTACTTAAATCCTCTTGTATTAAAGGACAATATGCCATTAGCCGTCTTAATTGCTATGCACGATACTCACCGCCTTATGGATGCTCCACAGTGTCCCCAGCCCCTGCTTCAGCACCAAAACCCAGTCTTTCAAGAACTGCAGCTGGAGATACTTTCTGCACACATACTGGCCACAAGCACTGGAAATGTCCTCGGCTTCCCACATGGAACACGAGGGGCACAGCACATCTTTGAGCTCTCCTGCCTTGACTTACTCCTTTAAATCATGATGTGGATATGCTGGCGTTGGACTGGGGTGAGCACAGTAAGAAGTCTTACAACACCAGGTTAAAGTCCAACAGGTTGGTTTCAAACACTAGCTTTCGGAGCACTGCTCCCTCCTCAGGTGAATGATTCACCTGAGGAAGGAGCAGTGCTCCGAAAGCTAGTGAATGGAAACAAACCCGTTGGACTTTAACCTGGTGTTGTAAGACTTCTTACTGTCCTTTAAATCAGAAAGATGATTTACTGAAAGCTGACATGCAAGTACAGCAGAACTGCCGACTCACGACTGTCTTTTGACTTTCTGTGCATGCACAGGCCTGGGAAGGGATGCACATGTGCACTTTGGCATTTTTTCGTTCTACAGGTCCTTGGCAGGCCCTCTGTGCCTGCTCATAGGTGAAAAAAGGGGCCGGAAGCCAAGTGGCTTGAGTGTGTAGCTCCCTAGTTAGAAATTGTCCAGGAGAGATGGACAAGGGAGGGAGAAAGGGGCAGGTCCAAGAAATAGCCCAGAGGAAGGGACGAGAGAGAAAGGACAGTGCCAGGTCTCAGTTAGTTAAGAAAAGGAGAAACAGTCTCCAATTAAAGAAAGTGCTGGTGGGAACGGAATTTCAGTGACGTGGGCTCAGTATAAGCCCTGGTAGTCGGAGAGGGCTCAGGAGAAGCCCTTAAGATCCAACAGGCAGCCAAAGGTGGTGACTCCATGCTGTGGGCTGTTCGGGAAACAATATCCCTTTGGAGCAGTAGTGTTCTGCTTTGCATGACCGAAAAGCTGAAATTCTGCTTGTAATTTAATGCTTAAATGTACTCAGGAAGACAGGCGAGATTGGAACTCTGTGAGGGGGTCATTGTTGAAGCTGTCTGAATTGGAGCGACGTTTGGAGAAAACTCCAAGGCAGGATCTTCGAAAGTGAAGATTTGCAGGGTGAAGGTGAAGATCCTTGTGATATGTTCAATCTCAGGATACAAGTTGTATTTACAGTTCATAAAAAAAGTTACATTTATGTGTTCAAACTGTTTAAACTTCATCAATGAAAATGGCATCATCAAATAGTAAGAAACATAAGAGCAGGAGTAGGCCATCTGGCCCCTTGAGCCTGCTCCACCATTCAATGAGATCATGGCTGATCTTTTGTGGACTCAGCTCCACTTTCCGGCCCGAACACCATGACCCTTAATCCCTTTATTCTTCAAAAAACTATCTATCTTTATCTTAGAAACATTTAACGAAGGAGCCTCTACTGCTTCACTGGGCAAGGAATTCCATAGATTCACAACCCTTTGGGTGAAGAAGTACCTCCTAAACTCAGTCCTAAATCTACTTCCCCTTATTTTGAGGCTATGCCCCCTAGTTCTGCTTTCACCCGCCAGTGGAAACAACCTGCCCGCATCTATCCTATCTATTCCCTTCATAATCTTATATGTTTCTATAAGATCCCCCCTCATCCTTCTAAATTCCAACGAGTACAGTCCCAGTCTACTCAACCTCTCCTCCTAATCCAACCCCTTCAGCTCTGGGACTAACCTAGTGAATCTCCTCTGCACACCCTCCAGTGCCAGTACGTCCTTTCTCAAGTAAGGAGACCAAAACTGAACACAATACTCCAGGTGTGGCCTCACTAACACCTTATACAATTGCAGCAGAACCTCCCTAGTCTTAAACTCCATCCCTCTAGCAATGAAGGACAAAATTCCATTTGCCTTCTTAATCACCTGTTGCACCTGTAAACCAACTTTTTGCGACTCATGCACTAGCACACCCAGGTCTCTCTGCACAGCAGTATGTTTTAATATTTTATCATTTAAATAATAATCCATTTTGCTGTTATTCCTACCAAAATGGATAACCTCACATTTGTCAACATTGTATTCCACCTTCCAGACCCTAGCCCATTCACTTAGCCTATCCAAATCCCTCTGCAGACTTCCAGTATCCTCTGCACTTTTTGCTTTACCACTTATCTTAGTGTCGTCTGCAAACTTGGACACATTGCCCTTGGTCCCCAACTCCAAATCATCTATGTAAATTGTGAACAGTTGTGGGCCCAACACTGATCCCTGAGGGACACCACTAGCTACTGATTGCCAACCAGAGAAACACCCATTAATCCCCACTCTTTGCTTTCTATTAATTAACCAATCCTCTATCCATGCTACCACTTTCCCCTTAATGCCATGCATCTTTATCTTATGCAGCAATCTTTTGTGTGGCACCTTGTCAAAGGCTTTCTGGAAATCCAGATATACCACATCCATTGGCTCCCCGTTATCTACCGCACTGTTAATGTCCTCAAATTCCACTAAATTAGTTAGGCACGACCTGCCCTTTATGAACCCATGCTGCGTCAGCCCAATGGGACAATTTCCATCCAGATGCCTCGCTATTTCTTCCTTGATGATAGATTCCAGCATTTTCCCTACTACCGAAGTTAAGTTCACTGGCCTATAATTACCCGCTTTCTGCCTACCTCCTTTTTTAAACAGTGGTGTCACGTTTGCTAATTTCCAATCCGCCGGGACCACCCCAGAGTCTCGTGAATTTTGGTAAATTATCACTAGTGCATTTGCAATTTCCCTAGCCATCTCTTTTAGCACTCTGGGATGCATTCCATCAGGTCCAGGAGACTTGTCTATCTTTAGCCCCATTAGCTTGCCCATCACTACCTCCTTGGTGATAACAATCCTCTCAAGGTCCTCACCTGTCATAGCCTCATTTCCATCAGTCACTGGCATGTTATTTGTGTCTTCCACTGTGAAGACCAACCCAAAAAACCTGTTCAGTTCCTCAGTCATTTCCTCATCTCCCATTATTAAATATCCCTTCTCATCCTCTAAAGGACCAATATTTACCTTAGCCACTCTTTTTTGTTTTATGTATTTGTAGAAACTTTTACTATCTGTTTTTATATTCTGAGCAAGTTTACTCTCATAATCTATCTTACTCTTCTTTATAGCTTTTTTAGTAGCTTTCTGTTGTCCCCTAAAGATTTCCCAGTCCTCTAGTCTCCCACTGATCTTTGCTACTTTGTATGTTTTTTCCTTCAATTTGATACTCTCCCGTATTTCCTTAGATATCCACGGTCGATTTTCCCTCTTTTTACCGTCCTTCCTTTTTGTTGGTATAAACCTTTGCTGAGCACTGTGAAAAATCACTTGGAAGGTTCTCCACTGTTCCTCAACTGTTTCACCATAAAGTCTTTGCTCCCAGTCTACCTTAGCTAGTTCTTCTCTCATCCCATTGTAATCTCCTTTGTTTAAGCACAAAACACTAGTGCTTGATTTTACCTTCTCACGCTCCATCTGTATTTTAAATTCCACCATATTGTGATCGCTCCTTCCGAGAGGATCCCTAACTATGAGATCCTGAATCAATCCTGTCTCATTACACAGGACCAGATCTAGGACCGCTTGTTCCCTCGTAGGTTCCATTACATACTGTTCTAGGAAACTATCGCGGATACATTCTATAAACTCCTCCTCAAGGCTGCCTTGACCGACCTGGTTAAACCAATCGACATATAGAGGGGCTTAGGGGCTGGTTTAGCACAGTGGGCTAAATCACTGGCTTGTAATACAGAACAATGCGAGCAGTGCAGGTTCAATTCCCATACCAGCCTCCCCAAACAGGCGCCGGAATGTGGCGACTAGGGGCTTTTCACAGTAACTTCATTAAAGCCTACTCGTGACAATAAGCGATTATTGGTGGGCAGCACGGTAGCATAGTGGATAGCACAATTGCTTCACAGCTCCAGGGTCCCAGGTTCGATTCCGGCTTGGGTCACTGTCTGTGCGGAGTCTGCACGTCCTCCCCGTGTGTGCGTGGGTTTCCTCCGGGTGCTCCGGTTTCCTCCCACAGTCCAAAGATGTGCAGGTTAGGTGGATTGGCCATGATAAATTCCCCTTAATGTCCAAAATCGCCTTTAGTGTTGGGTGGGGTTGCTGGGTTATGGGGATAGGGTGTGGAAGTGTTGACCTTGGGTAGGGTGCTCTTCTCCAAGAGCCGGTGCAGACACGATGGACCGAATGGCCTCCTTCTGCACTGTAAATTCTATGAAAATTAAAATCCCCCATAACTGCTGTACCATTTCTACACGCATCAGTTATTTCTTTGTTTATTGCCTGCCCCACCATAATGTTACTATTTGGTGGCCTATAGATTACTCCTATCAGTGACTTTTTCACCTTACTATTCCTGATTTCCACCCAAATGGATTCAACCTTATCCTCCAGAGCACCAATGTCATCCCTTACTGTTGCCCGGATGTCATCCATAAATAACAGAGCTACACCACCTCCCTTACCATCCACTCTGTCCTTCCGAAAAGTTTGATACCCTCGGATATTTAACTCCCAGTCGTGACCATCCTTTAACCATGTTTCAGTAATGGCCCCTAAATCATAGTCATGCACGATGATTTGCGCCATCAACTCATTTACCTTATTCCGAATACTACGAGCATTCAGGTAAAGTACACTTATGTTGGCTTTTTTACCTCTGTTCTGAATCTTAACACCTCGATCAGTAACCTCTCCTAAGTTATATTTCCTCTTAACCTTGCTCCTAATTTTCCTAGTCGTTGAACCCATATCTTCATGTAACAACCTGCCGCGTCGCTTACCATTAATGTTTTCACTTCCCGTTTTATTTCTTTTAGTATTCCTGGTCCTATTCACTGAGCTCCCCTCAGTCACTGTACCTTGTACTGTCACCCTTTTTTATTTTTGACTATGGCTTCTCTGCCTTACACTTTCCCCCTTACTGCCTTTTATTTCTGTCCCTGTTTTACTACCTTCCAACTTCCTGCATCGGTTCCCATCCTCCTGCCACATTAGTTTCAACTCTCCCCAACAGCTCTAGCAAACACAGGACATCGGTTCCAGTCCTGCCCAGGTGCAGACCATCCGGTTTGTACTGGTCCCACCTCCCCCAGAACCGGTTCCAATGTCCCAGGAATTTGAATCCCTCCCTCTTGCACAATCTCTTGAGCCACGCATTCATCCTCTCTATCCTGACATTCCTACTCTGACTAGCTCGTGGCACTGGTAGCAATCCTGAGATTACTACCTTTGAGGTCCTACTTTTTAGTTTAACTCCTGGCTCCCTAAATTCAGCTTGTAGGACCTCATCCTGTTTTTTACCTATATCGTTGGTGCCTATGTGCACCACGGCAGCTGGCTGTTCACCCTCCACCCCCCCCCCTCCCCCCCCTCCCCCCCCAGAATGTCCTGCAGCCGCTCCGAGACATCCTTGACCCTTGCACCAGGGAGGCAACATACCATCCTGGAGTCTCGAGTGCATCCGCAGAACCACCTGTCTATTCCCCTTACAATTGAGTCCCCTATCACTATAGCCCTGCCATTCTTCTTCCTGCCCAGCTGCGCAGCAGAGCCAGCTACGGTGCCATGAACCTGGCTGCTGCTGCCTTCCCCTGGTGAGCCATCTCCCTCAACAGTATCCAAGCAGGAGCTGTTTAGCACAGGGCTAAATCGCTGGCTTTGAAAGCAGACCAAGGCAGGCCAGCAGCACGGTTCAATTCCCGTAACAGCCTACCCGAACAGGCGCCGGAATGTGGCGACTAGGGGCTTTTCACAGTAACTTCATTGAAGCGTACTGGTGACAATTAGTGATTTTCATTTTCATTTCATTTCAAAGCGGTATATCTGTTTTGCTGGGAGATGACCGCAGAGGACACCTGCACTGCCTTCCTACTCTTGCTCTGTCTTTTGGTCACCCATTTTCTATCTCCCTCAGTACCTTTCACCTGCGGTGTGACCAACTCGCTAAACGTGCTATCCACGACGTCCTCAGCATCGCGGATGCTCCAAAGTGAGTCCATCTGCAGCTCCAGAGCCGTCAAGCGGTCTAACAGGAGCTGCAACTGGACACGCTTCATGCACGTGAAGGAGCCAGGGACAGTGGACGTGTCCCTGAGCTCCCACATCGGACACGAGGAGCATGACACGGGTCTGAGATCTCCTGCCATGACTTAAACCTTCGGTTAACTTCAACAACTACAATTTCAACAAAAAAAAACAAAGAAAAAATAAATAAATATACCAATGAAAAGAAACAGAAACATTACTTACCAGTCCCTTACCAGGGATAAAAAGCACTTCCTCCCCACTCAGCATTGAATTTCCACCTAGATTCAAATTCCCAAACTCACTCTTAGCTGTGTCTCACTCTGGCTCCGTCTTCTCTGGCTCACTGGGAGAACTCACTGGGAGTGAGTTTACAAGTTGCTCTTTTTAAACTGTCCTGAATTGACTCCCCTCCCCCACCTGCTTTTAGATCAAGGTAGATTTAAGTGACTGACACTTAACTGCCAACCAGTTATGTGAGTGGGTGGGGCAGCCCTTGTTAACCTACACTGCACAATTCTAGCTTAATTTAAATTAATTTAAACTCCTGAAATTTAAAAGGAGCTGCCTTACTGATTTGATTCAATTCCCACCTAGATTCAAATTCCCAAACTCACTCTTAGCTGTGTCTCATTCTGGCTCTGTCTTCTCTGGCTCATTGGGAGAACTCAATGGGACATAATGGGAGAAACAATAGTATGACTGTGAAAACAGAATTTTTTAGCCAGAATAGGAGGAAGATTTTGTGTTTACAATTAGAGGTGAGAAACCTATGTGCCTTATCTGCAATGAACCACCCACTCACTACAAAGACAGTAACTTGAAACACTGTTATGAAAGAAATCATCAAAAACATCCATCTGTGCATCCTCCTAAATCAGGATTATGGGAAAAAAACAAGTTAACCATGTTAAAATTATCCTTAAATAACCACCTGGCCCTATTCTCAGCAGTCAGTAAGAAGGCTGACAAAACAACCAAAGTTAGTTTTCTTAAGTCATGGAATATTGCTCATGCTGAATGCTTTTTAAAATGGACGTCCAAGCTAACAACGGCCATGAATGTAAAGTCAGAATTGCTGGGGGGGGGAGGGAGGGGGGTGATATACTGAGAGACTAATAGAACCACCCTGCTTCCAGACGAGGCATATCTAAAGCATCCAGAAATTAATTGCCATCTCCGGTGGAGACAATGGGACATAATGGAAGATGAGTATCATCTCATAAAGAGATGTTCTTGGCGTAATGGCCAGACAGATTTGTAGATTTCACCTCATAGGAATATACAAAGACTGGGCTAAGGTCAGCTGAAATGCCGCCCCGGTGTGTGTGATTTAAGTTGCTTTCTGGTAACAGTCTTTTTTGGATAGCTTTGCTTCTTAACCCACATAGTCTATCTCTAGTAATGTCATTCAAGACATATCTAAATTCATAATATCCAGCTAATTTCTTCAAAGTAGCTATGAATTGTGTGATTGATTCACCTTGGTTACGTTTATGGGACCTGAATATCTTGGTGATGACCAAAGGTTCAGGTGAGAAGTGACCCTCCAGAATCTTCACAATCTCATCATCGATTTTTGAGCCTGGTTTCATAGAATTTACAGTGCAGAAGGAGGCCATTCGGCCCATCAAGTCTGCACCGGCTCTTAGAAAGAGCACCCTACCCAAGGTCAACACCTCCGCCCTATCCCCATAACCCAGTAACCCCACCCAACACTAAGGGCAACTTTGGACACTAAGGGCAATTTATCATGGCCAATCCACCTAACCTGCACATCTTTGGACTGTGGGAGGAAACCGGAGCACCCGGAGGAAACCCACGCACACACGGGGAGGATGTGCAGACTCCGCACAGACAGTGACCCAAGCCGGAATCGAACCTGGGGCCCTGGAGCTGTGAAGCAATTGTGCTATCCACAAGGCTACCATGCTGCCCCTTCGCTGGCTGCACCAGATTTCACAGGAGGTTGAATGTCTCTTTTTGCTCCCCTTCCCCTATTGTACTCAGGACAGTTGGGATTGCAATATCGGCCACAATTGTATTCGCTTGTACAAAATAATCAATCCTTCAGTTCTCGGTATTCTCATCATACAGTCCTGTGGCACCAAAGGTTCCAGCCACTTTTACTATAGAAAGGTTCTGTATAAGCACGATGTGCCACAAAATATATTTTGTTTTATAAATTTAGAGTACCCAATTATTTATTGTTTTTTTTCCCAATTAAGGGGCAATTTTAGCATGGCCTATCCACCTAACCTGCACATCTTTAGGTTGTAGGGGTGAAACCCACACAGACATGGGGAGAATGTGCAAACTGCCACAAAATATTTAACACTAACTTGCTTCTTTCTTCAAACAAGGTACACTGAGCTCAACCTGTTTCCTTCTGAGTTTTGGAACACCCCGAACTCTAAACTATTGTTGCAGGGTATTTCTACTCACTGTGCTTTTCCAGACATTTCTGGGCAGTGCATGTGGCGAGCTTCTTTTCAATGTTGTTTCCTCCACAATCTATGTTTTAAGTTTTTTTTCTTTGATGGCTGCTACCAATTCTTGGAACCCCTCCGTCGCCAGTTTTGATGTAGCGAATGTTTTAGTTTCTTTACCCTTTTTGGGCATCTGTGCACGGATTGACAATTTTCCTATTTTTTTTTACTTCGGGAGTCTGCCAGCATAGTTCTGACCTCCTTTTCGCCAATTTTCTTTGTATTTATAAGGGATAGACTTGAAGACTACTTGGTACGAACAAACCTTATTGGAAAGGCGTTTACAGCTGTTAGTATAGATTGCCCACACAAATGGCCGATGACATCATCAATATGTCACCTGACCAGATTCTTAAAGTGACCTTGTTCCAATTAGGAACAAGCATGAAAACACAACTTCGCTGCTTGACTATAAATAAGCATATACCTTTCTCCGCTTGCCAGACAATGCCGCACCACAGTAAAGATACCACTCCTTCTAAAACCTTTCCCAACTATCCACAATATTTTCTTCACAGACGAGTGGTCACGTGAGAACGTGATGACGTGCCTACAGAAGAGGTCACGTGGAGGGTGCGTGGGCAGAGCACAAATGTTGAAGTAGCTGTTAAGCTCATGAAAAAAATACTTTTTCTGTTGAAAATCCTTACTGTCGGTAATTCGCAACCCTTAACATGTACAGTGATTATGTACAAAGTGTTCACAAGCTTCTTCAATGCCCCTAATGCCTTCAAATATGGGAGCGTGCTCATAAAGTGAATGCAGTTCCCAAGTAACTATTTCACATAGGAACTTACCTGTTCGATTAGCCTCTCCCACCATAAGGTTGCTGCCATTGTGTTCAGGCTTTCAGTGCAATATTGAGCAAAGAGAATAGAGGCCAAAGTGCAGACCAGTAAGAAAACATCAGTGTGGTATCAGCAAGTTTGACTGTTTTTTGCAGCCTTGTTTCGGTCCCAACCTTTCCACTCCTAGTACGTCATTTTCTGAGAGCACCACTGAAATATTTTGAGGAGTTGATTTTAATTTATAAGATCTTAAGCTGGCAGATCCCATTGCGAGCTGCAGCGACCACATTTGCAGTAAGTGTTGGCTGCTCGAAGAGCTCCGGCTCAGAGTTGATAAGCTGGAGTCTGAGCTTCAAACACTGAGGCACATCCGGGAGGGGGAGACTTACCTGGACACTGTGTTTCAGGAGGCAGTCACACCTGTCAGAGTAAGTAGTTTAAATCCTGCCAGTGGCCAGGGACAGCAGGGTGTGACTGCAAGTCAGGCAGGTAAAGGGGACCAGCAGTCAGGAACTCAGGAGCCTCAGCCCTTGACTCTGTCCAACAGGTATGAGGCACTTGCTCCCTGTGTGGATGGCGAACAGGGCTGCAGGAAGGATGAGTCAGCTGACCAAGACACCATGGTTCAGCAGGCCATTCAAGGGGAGGGAGTAAATAGGCAAGTTGTACTTGTAGGGGATTCTATTATCAGGGGGATAGATAGTATCCTTTGTGAGCAGGATAAAGAGTCCCGCATGGTATGTTGCCTGCCCGGTGCTAGGGTGCGGGACATCTCTGACCGGCTTGAAAGGATACTGGAGAGGGAGGGGGAGGATCCAGTTGTTGTGGTCCATGTCGGTACCAACAACATAGGCAAGTCTAGGAAAGAGGACCTGTTTAGAGATTATAAAGAGCTAGTTTTCAAATTAAAAAACAGGTCCTCAAGGGTCATAATCTCTGGATTACGGCTCGAGCCACGTGCAAATTGGCATAGGGAGGCAAGAATAAGGGAAGTTAACACGTGGCTGAAAGAGTGGTGTGGGAAAGAGGGGTTCCTTTTCATGGGACACTGGCATCAGTTTTGGGACAGGGGGGACCTAGACCGTTGGGATGGTCTCCACCTGAACCGAGCTGGGACCAGCGTTCTGACGAAAAGAATAAATAGGGTGGTCAATAGGACTTTAAACTAAAGATTGGGGGGGAAGGGAAAGTCAGGGAACCAAGAGGTGAACTAATCAGTGGGAAGCGTAGCTGCTTAGGAATACAAAAAAGCACGAAAAGACAAAACTCAGGAGAGGTTACGATAGTCCCCATCCCACAAAATACGACACAGTGTATGGAAAGGCTCAGTAAACCAAGGTCCACCACACTAAGAAAACAAAAAGGGACGGTCAATGGAGAATTAAAGGTGCTATATTTAAATGCGCGCAGTGTACGGAACAAGGTAGATGAGCTTGTGGCCCAGATTGTGACTGGCAGGTATGATGTGGTAGGCATCACAGAGACATGGTTGCAGGGGGTTCAGGACTGGCATTTAAACATCCAGGGATTCACAACCTATCGAAAAGACAGGGAGGTGGGCAGAGGGGGTGGGGTTGCCTTGTTAATTAGGAATGAAATTAAATCAATAGCACTAAATGACATAGGGTCAGATGATGTGGAGTCTGTGTGGGTAGAGTTGAGGAACCACAAAGGCAAAAAAACCATAATGGGAGTTATGTACAGGCCTCCTAACAGTGGTCAGGACCGGGGGCACAAAATGCACCACGAAATAGAAAGTGCATGTCAGAAAGGCAAGGTCACAGTAATCATGGGGGACTGCAATATGCAGGTGGACTGGGTAAATAATGCTGCCAGTGGACCCAAGGAAAGGGAATTAATTGAATGTTTACAGGCGGGCTTTTTGGAACAGCTTGTGATGGAGCCCACGAGGGAACAGGCCATTGTGGACTGAGTGTTATGTAATGAGCCAGACTTTATTAAAGATCTTAAAGTAAGGGAGCACTTAGGAGGCAGTGATCATAATATGGTAGAAGTCAATCTCCAATTTGAAAGAAAGAAGGTAGAATCAGATGTAAAGGTGTTACAGTTAAATAAAGGTAACTACAGGGGCATGAGGGAGGAACTGACGAAAATCGACTGGGAGCAGAGCCTAGTGGGAAAGACAGTAGAACAGCAATGGCAGGAGTTTCTGGGAGTAATTGAGGACACAGTACAGAGGTTCATCCCAAAGAAAAGAAAGGTTATCAGAGGGGGGATTAGGCAGCCATGGCTGACAAAGGAAGTTAGGGAATGCATCAAAGCAAAAGAGAAAGCCTACAATGTGGCAAAGAGTAGTGGGAAGTCAGAAGATTGGGAAGGCTACAAAAACAAACAGAGGATAACAAAGAGAGAAATAAGGAAAGAGAGGATCAAATATGAAGGTAGGCTAGCCAGTAACATTAGGAATGATAGTAAAAGTTTCTTTAAATACATTAAAAACAAACGGGAGGCAAAAGTTGACATTGGGCCGCTCCAAAATGACGCTGGTAATTTTGTGATGGGAGACAAGGAAATAGCTGAGGAACTAAATAAGTACTTTGCGTCAGTCTTCACAGTAGAAGACATGAGTAATATCCCAACAATTCCGGAGAGTCAGGGGGCAGAGTTGAATATGGTAGCCATCACAAAGGAGAAAGTGCTAGAGAAACTAAGAGGTCTAAAAATTGATAAATCTCCGGGCCCAGCTGGACTACATCCTAGAGTTCTAAAGGAGATAGCTGAAGAAATAGTGGAGGCGTTAGTTATGATCTTTCAAAAGTCACTGGAGTCAGGGAAAGTCCCAGAGGATTGGAAAATCGCTGTTGTAACCCCCCTGTTCAAGAAGGGAACAAGGAAAAAGATGGAAAATTATAGGCCAATTAGCCTAACCTCAGTTGTTGGCAAGATTCTAGAATCCATCGTTAAGGATGAGATTTCTAAATTCTTGGAAGTGCAGGGTCAGATTAGGACAAGTCAGCATGGATTTAGTAAGGGGAGGTCGTGCCTGACAAACCTGTTAGAGTTCTTTGAAGAGATAACAAATAGGTTAGACCAAGGAGAGCCAATGGATGTTATCTATCTTGACTTCCAAAAGGCCTTTGATAAGGTGCCTCACGGGAGACTGCTGAGTAAAATAAGGGCCCATGGTATTCGAGGCAAGGTACTAACATGGATTGACGATTGGCTGTCAGGCAGAAGGCAGAGAGTTGGGATAAAAGGTTCTTTTTCGGAATGGCAACCGGTAACGAGTGGTGTCCCGCAGGGTTCAGTGTTGGGGCCACAGCTGTTCTCTTTATATATTAACGATCTAGGTGACGGGACTGGGGGCATTCTGGCTAAGTTTGCCGATGATACAAAGATAGGTGGAGGGGCAGGTAGTATGGAGGAGGTGGGGAGGCTGCAGAAAGATTTAGACAGTTTAGGAGAGTGGTCCAAGAAATGGCTGATGAAATTCAACGTGGGCAAGTGCGAGGTCTTGCACTTTGGAAAAAAGAATAGAGGCATGGACTATTTTCTAAACGGTGACAAAATTCATAATGCTGAAGTGCAAAGGGACTTGGGAGTCCTAGTCCAGGATTCTCTAAAGGTAAACTTGCAGGTTGAGTCCGTAATTAAGAAAGCAAATGCAATGTTGTCATTCATCTCAAGAGGCTTGGAATATAAAAGCAGGGATGTACTTCTGAAGCTTTTCAAGCATTAGTTAGGCCCCATTTAGAATACTGTGAGCAATTTTAGGCCCCACACCTCAGGAAGGACATACTGGCACAGGAGCGGGTCCAGCGGAGATTCACACGGATGATCCCAGGAATGGTAGGCCTAACATACGATGAACGTCTGAGGATCCTGGGATTATATTCATTGGAGTTTAGGAGGTTGAGGGGAGATCTAATAGAAACTTACAAGATAATGAATGGCTTAGATAGGGTGGATGTAGGGAAGTTGTTTCTATTAGCAGGGGAGACTAGGACCCGGGGGCACAGCCTTAGAATAAAAGGGAGTCACTTTAGAACAGAGATGAGGAGAAATTTCTTCAGCCAGAGAGTGGTGGGTCTGTGGAATTCATTGCCACAGAGGGCGGTGGAGGCTGGGACGTTGAATGTCTTTAAGACAGAAGTTGATAAATTCTTGATTTCTCGAGGAATTAAGGGCTATGGAGAGAGAGCGGGTAAATGGAGTTGAAATCAGCCATGATTGAATGGTGGAGTGGACTCGATGGGCCGAATGGCCTTACTTCCACTCCTATGTCTTATGGTCTTATGGTCTTATGATCAGAATTAGGCCACTCGACCCATCGAGTCTGCTCCGACATTCAATCATGGCTGATATGTTCCTCATCCCCATTCTCCTGCCTTCTCCCCATAACCCCTGATCCCCTTATTAATCAAGAATCTCATTTGCAACAAGCGCAAGCAGCAATATCAGTCTCAAAGTGAAATTGATGTTCATGAAAGTTCAATTTTGATTAAAACTTCCTTCTTGACATTTAAACATGTTTCTCGATGGTGGCAGGGGGTCCGCCATTGGATCTTCTGGTCCCACCGCTGTCAATGGGATTTCCCATTGAATCCACTCCCTGCCCGACCGGAAAACCCATGGCGCGGGTACACCATTGGCGGGATTGGAAAGTCCCACTGGCGTGAACAGCCGGAAGATCTCGCCACTGTTTTTAAGAAAGGTTATAATTGTCCTTAAAACTATCTTCTTTTGGGAGACAATTTTTTATTTAATATAAGAAAAATACACAGAATGACTTCTGATCAGTCTTGCCCACTTACCTACCTTTTCATTAAGTTTAATATACAGGTGACAATATTCATACCATATTAACAATAAATCCTGCCCTATCCCTGTATTCATCTAAGGGGCAAATTACCATGGCCATGGCCAATCTGCCTAACCTGCACATCCTTGGGAGGAGGAGACTGGAGCACCGGGAGGAAACCCACATAGACATGGGGGGTAAAGTGCAAAGTCCACTAAGACAGTCACCCGAGGTTGGAATCGAACATGGGTCCCTGGCGCTGTGAGGCAGTAGTGCTAACCAAGGTTCCTTAGGCAGCACCTTCCAAACTCACGACCACTGCCATCTAGAAGGACAAGGGCAGCAGATACATGGAAAGCATTTTTGTGCCCATGTAATCTTCTGATAACCTGTTGCAGGTGCTTTGTGTCATCCTCACTGATTGCAACTCCCTCAAGTTTTATATCAGTGGCAAATCTACTTTGTGCTGCAAGATGCATGTAATTTATACACAGCAAAAAAGGCAGTATTCCTAGCACTGCACCATCAAAAACGGCAGTATTCCTCCACTGCACCGTCAAAAAATGCAGTATTCCTAGCACTGCACCTTGGGGAATACCACTGCCTATCATCTTCTAATCTGAAAAAGAAACATTTATCTCGGCTTAATGGTTTCTGTCCTTCAGCACATTCTTTTAATCCAATTGCAAACTGACCAATCTATTGCATAGGCCTCATTTGTATTATCCCGTCTTGTGTGGTACCTTTTCAAACGTGTTCATAAAATCCAGATATACAACATTTAGCACAGTGCATTCATCAACCTTCACTGCTACTTCATCAAAAATTGTAATTACATTCGTCAAGCATGATTAGCCGCCTTATGAATCCCTGATTATGAATTATGAAAACTTACTCATCACTGATATTACACTACCTGGTCGGTAGTTGCTAGGAATGTCCTTAAACCCTTTCTTGAATGTGGGTGTCATGTTTGCAACTCTCTATTCCTCTGACACTTCCCTGAAGTTTAAGTAAAACACTTCCATTAGACATCTGTTTGTTGAAGGTAGACTTGCGGTACTGGAGGCGATCTTGGACAAATTTCAACTCCCAAGGGGAGTTTGTTTAGGTGTCTGCAGTGGTTGGACTTTGCTCACAAAGAACTCTCTTCGTTCCCTCAGTTACCGAGACCTACACCAATGGACAGGATGTTATCGCAAGAGGAGATAGGGGAAGGGAAGATATCTGATATATGGGTGGTTGCTGGAGACAGGGAAGGCTCCATTAGTGAAAATAAAGGAGAAATGGGAAGAGGAATTGGGCCTGGGGCTAGAGGGAGGGATCTGGAGTGTGATCTTTTATAGGGTAAATTCCACCTCTTCTTGTGCCAGGTTGAGCCTGATACAATTTAAAGTGGTCCATTGGACACACTTGATGAGAGCGCACATGACTGGGTTCTTCCCCGGTATAGAAACCAGTTGCGAACATTGTTTAAGGGGGCCACCATTCGCATATGTTCTGGTCCTGCCAGAACGGGTTTTGTTTTTCAGACCATGTCGGAGATTGTGGGTGTTAGGCTAGAGCCGTGTCCATTGGTGGCGATTTTTGGGATGTCAGACTTGCCGGAGCTTCTTGAGGGGAGGAATACCAATGAATTGGCCTTTGCCTCTCTGATCGCCCGGCAACGAGTCCTGCATGGATGAGGGTGCCACTTACGACCTCGACATGTTTGGGGGGCTTGGCATGTTTTCTGAGATCGTAAAAGATTAAGTATGATGTGTTATGTACTCTGGGATAACACAGGCTGCAACTGGATGCAGCTTTAACCAAAAGATATTCCCGACCTTGAAGTTAGTTCAATCTGATTTATTGAATCAGTAGCACAGTTCTCTGTGAGTTCGACTCTCTGCTAACCGAAGGTGGTTACTCTGTCTGACTGAACCAGACTAGATCTTAGCCACGTGCTGGAGGTGTGATACTGTACATACACCCTGACTCACTCTGTAGATGTTCATCAGTGGAAAGAGGCGGAGTGTGAGTGCCTCGTGCCTTTTATAGTGAGATACTACCCCTGAGTGTCCTGCCTGCTCATTGGTCATGTCCTGTTCTCTGTGTTCATTAACTGCCTGTCTGTGCCTGTCTGTATATCATTATCTGCATGTCTGCATATCATGACAAAGTATGCCGCCAGAGGATTGGAGGCAAGATTCTGTCCCACGTGGAAGCCATGCATTGCCTTATTCAAGGATCTGGCCAGCAGCTGGGGGAAGGGGGATGGATTTGGATTTATTGTCACGTGTACTGAGGTACAGTGAAAAGTATTGTTCTGCGTACAGTCCTGACAGATCGTACCATACGTAAAAAACATAGGGCATTTGATAGATACACAATGGGTGGCACTGTAGCACAGTGGTTAGCGCTGTTGCTTTACAGCCCCAGGGACCCGGGTTTAATTCCCGGCTTGGGTCACTGGCTGTATGGAGTCAGCACGTTCTCCCCGTGTTTGCGTGTGTTTCCTCCGGGTGCTCCGGTTTCCTTCCGCATGTCCTGAAAGATGTGCTGTTATGTGAATTGGACATTCTGAATTCTGCCTCTGTGAACCCGAACAGGTGCCGGAATGTGGCGACGAGGAGATTGTCACAGTAACTTCATTGCAGTGTTAATGTAAGCCTACCTGTGACAATAACAATGATTATTATTGTTAAATACATAAACATAGACATCGGGTGAAGCATAGAGAGTGTAGTGCTACTCAGTAGAGAAGATGCATGGAGATATCAGTTCAGTCCTAAGAACGTCGTTTAGGTGTCTGGTAACAGTGGGGAAGAAGCTGATTTTGAGTCTGTTCATGTGTGTTCTCAGACTTTTGTATCTCCTGCCTGATGGAAGAGAGAATAACTCAGATGAGAGGAGTCTTTGATTACACTGCCCACTTTCCCAAGGCAGTGGGAGGTTTACACCGAGACAATGGATGGGAGACAGGTTTGCGAGATGGACTGGGCTGTGTTCCCGATTCTCTGTAGTTTCTTGGGCCGAGCAGTTGCCATTCCAGGCGGTGATGCAGTCAAATAGGATGCTTTCTATGGTGCATCTGTAAAAATTGTTAAGAGTCAATGTGGACATGGTGAATTTCCTTAGTTTTCTGAGGAAGTGTAGGCATTGTTGTGTTTTCTGGTAGTAGCGTTGACATGGGTGGATCGGACAGATTGTCGGTGATGTGCACACCTAGGAATTTGAAACTGTCAACCATCTCCACCTCGGCTCCGTTGGTGCAGACAGGGGAGTAACGATAGTTCACTTCCTGAAGTCAATGACTAGCTCCTTAGTTTTTCAGACGTTGATGCAGAACTTGTTGTCGTTACACCACTTGGTTCTCTATCACCCTCCTGTACTCTGATTCATTGTTGTTTGAGATCTGACCCATACGGTTGTGTCATCAGCAAACTTGTAGATGGAGCTGGAGCCAAATTTTACCACACTGTGTACAGTCTTCTGTGTACAGGGAGTATAGTAGGGGGCTAAGTACACAGCCTTGCGGAGCCCCGGTATTGAAGACTATAGTGGAGGAGGAGGTGTTGTTTTCCTTACTGACTGTGGTCCATGGGTCAGGAAGTCGAAGATCCAGTTGCAGGGAAAGGAGCCAAGTCTCAGGAGTTTTGATATGAGATTGGCTGGGATAATGGTGTTGAAGGCGGAGCTGTAGTCAATGAATAGGAGTCCTTGTTGTCAAGAATCTCAGGGATGAATGTAGGGCCAGAGAGATGCTGTCTGCTCTGGACTGGTTCTGGCAGTATGCAAATTTCAGTGGATCAAGGCATTCTGGGAGTATGGAGTTGATGTGTCTCATGACCAACCTCTCGAAGTACTTCGCAATGACAGATGTCAAGGCAACCGGACGGTGGTCGTTGAGGTTCTTCTTTGGCACCGGATGGTGGTCTTTCTGAAGCAGATGGGAACTTCAGAAGGGAGGAGGGAGAAGTTGAAAATTTCCGTGAACACACCAACCAGTTGGTCCGTGCATGATCTGAGTGCACGGCCAAGGACTCCTTCAAGACCCATTACATTCAAGAAGGCGATTTGACTTCGGAAGCTGTGATGGTGGGTATGGGTGTGTCCAAGGCTGTTGGGCAGTTGACAACAGTTTATTGGTTTCCGGCTCGAAAGAATCATAGAATGCATTGAGTTCATCGGGGAGGGGTGCGCTGTTGCCGGAGATTCTACTTGGCTTTGCTCTTTAGCCCGTTATATTGTTTAAGCCTTGCCACGACTGGCGAGAGTGTTTGGTCTGGGTTTGGGTCTCCGGCAGGGTCTTCCTGCATCAGGTTAGGCCGGATCAC
Source organism: Scyliorhinus torazame (assembly GCF_047496885.1). NCBI lineage: Eukaryota > Metazoa > Chordata > Chondrichthyes > Carcharhiniformes > Scyliorhinidae > Scyliorhinus > Scyliorhinus torazame. Next base: position 293,236,827 of record NC_092707.1, read on the forward strand.
ATGTCCATTAGTCTGTGACTCTAGCTTAATCTGGTATTGTCTGTTGGCATCCCTGATGGTTTTGCGGAGGTCGTACCTAGATTTCTTGTATAGATCAGGGTTGCCGGTCTTGACCGCTTCAGACCTAGCCTTCAGTAGGGAGTGAATCTCCCGGTTAAACTATAGTTTCTGGTTGGGGAAACGCACGTACTATCTTCTTTGGCACACAATCTTCTACACACTTACTGATGAAGTCTGTGACGTTGGTGGCATACTCGTTTAGCTTGGCCGCTGAGTTCTTGAATATGGACCAGCCACTGACTCCAAGCAGTCATGTAGGAGTTCTTGCATTGCCTCGGACCAGCACTGCACGACCTTCTTAACCGGATTCTCCCGCTTAAGTTTCTGCTTGTGTGCTGGGAGAAGGAGCACCGTCTTGCGGTCCGATATTCAGAAGTGCGATCGGGGGATGGATCAATAGGCACCCTTGATGTTTGTATAGCAGTGGCCAAGGATGTTGGGGCCCCTGGTGGGGCAGGAGATGTGTTGGTCGAATTTTGGCAGTACACTCTTGAGGTTGGCCTGGTTGAAGTCCCCAACCATGATGAACAAGGCCTCCGGGTAGTCTGTTTCATTGTTATTTATAGCGATGTACAATTCATCAAGCACCTTCTTCACTTCCGTCTGGGGTGGGATGTAGACTGCTGTGATGATGGCAGAAGTGAACTCCCGTGGAAGGTAGTATGGGCAGCACTTCACCGTCAGGCATTCCAAGTCTGGGGAGCAGTAGTTCACCAGTGTCACCACGCCCAAGCACAGGGAGGTTGATGAGGAGGCAACCACCTCAATTCTTCGCTTTGCCCGATGAAGCCATGCGGTGTATTGAGAAGCTGTCAGATTGTATGGCACAGTTCAGTGAGGAATTAGCCATGTCTCTTGTTTTCGATCTCTTGGATGTTTGCCAGGTGTATGCTGGGGAGAGGAGACTTGAACCCGCATTGTTTTAGTCTCACCTGCAGACTGCCGCGTTTCCCTCAATTCCTTGGTCAGCGGCTGCTTCTGAATGGTCCTAGGATCTGATGGGAAAAGTCTGACCTTGTGGAAGGTAAGTGGTCGCATCTGGTGCAATCACGGGCGCTGGTTCCAAGTTTGGGGTCACGACCCAGTCAGGTCCTGGGGTTCCATCAGGATGGGACTACCTTTTGGTGTGGTCGGACCTCACGTGGAGTCTTCGCTGTTTTGGGGGTGTTTAGTCTGTGTTTGGGTGTCTGGGAGGGTCTTCCTGGGTCAGGTTGGGTCAGGTCACATGTCCGGTTCCATCGTTGGTGGTCTGGTTGGGCCATCGTGAAATCAGGCATTAGAGTATGCCTGGTCAGGCCTACACGTTGAGTCTCCTCTTCTCCATCTGCCGGTAGATTGGGGCGCTAGGCGGGCCACTCCGGTTCTGTTCTCATGGTCGGGGGCCATGTCAGGCTGTTAAGGAGCCGGGATCGCTTCCCAGGCTGGGTTTGAAGCTCTGGGAGCCAGGTCGTTTTCCATGGGTGGTGTCATGGGCCAGGGTTCAGAGAACCCCACGGTGTATCATGGAGTTCACCTGACCCACGATTTTTAATAGATTGTGGTATGGGGAGCACACGGCCCACTCTTCAGGTGTGGTGCAGCAGAAATCTAACCGTACTTTTGAAAGCAAAACAATGTTTATCCTATGAATCAAGTTAACTTTTTAAACCATACAGTGAATATCTTACCAACCATTAATTCAAATACAACCCCAAAGAATACAATACTAAATAATCCTTACTTTCCTTTTAACATCCATAAGACTTTAAAAAAAACTTTTAACAGAAGCACATCAGGTTTAAATTCACTACTGAGAACAGTTATAACTCTGAATTCACCAAATGATCAAGAGATAGTCTTTACATGTCAGAGAGAAAAACATTACACATTCTGTGGCTGACGGCAGCTGCAACACTGAAACAAAACCAAAAAAACACAGACACACCCAAGCTTTTCTCAAAGTGAAACTAAAAGCTGACAGACAGCCCAGCTCCACCCACACTCTGCTATCACTGCAGTAATAAACACCCATTTCTTAAAGGTACACCCACTACAGTTATTCTATAAAAAAACACTCTTCTTAAAGGTACTCTCACATGACAGTGGTCAAGGTTGGGCTTCCGTGCCAGGCCTTTTCCGCTTCCAGAGTGAGGTCAGGGTCAGGTCACCAGAGGAGTCCTGCCAGTCGTGTCATGTCGTTTCGGGTCATGTAAGTAAACATAAATGCTGGAATGAGGAGGCAGCAACATGTTTGTGTACTGTCTGCCTTAACGGGACTGGGCATGGATTTGTTGCCTTTGCAACACCCACACTTGAAAACAACCCTTGATTACCCTGTATTCCACTTTTGCCTTTGAACGTATTTTCCAAAAAAGAAACACACTTAAAGAAAATATCAGTGACAAATAGGAGGAGGAACAGACTCTGGCATGTTGAAGCTGGATTTAGTCTGCACAAGTGTAATATTAATCTCTACATCTTTTACTACCAACAGGATGCTAAGGCTCCAAGGGTGAAAGGACAAATGTGATCGTGTTCACAGTGCCGTTTAGAAATATTGCCAATTTCTACCGGCTACTCTGATGCAGGAAGTGGCTCTATCATGATGAAATGTATTTTGAAGCTTTGCTTTTATGTTTTAAACTATAATCCATTAATGCAGGAAACAGAAAAACATTGTTCAAAGACATACGATTAAAAGTTAATAAACCTGTGCGAGCTCACCATCTTGATTCAATTGACAGGAGAAATGCATTAAAAGGGTTTAGGAGAATGTTGAAAGATCATATAGGGACACAGCAAACAGATAGACGAGATCAAACAAGAAAATTGCATATGCTCACCAGGAGACTTTTAATATGCTGTAAGCTAGCTCACAACGACAGTTCATAGGGGAGTTTTGTTAAATTTTCATGACCCTGTATAAAGTGCTGCAGGTCACTTTTATGTTTTATTGCTGTATATTTCAGCGATTTCGATTTCGAGTCGATTTCGGCGGGAGTGGAGCTGGCTGGTTAGTCCATTTCAGCAGGAGCTGAGAATTTTTTTTTAAAAAATTAGTGTTTTAGGCGGGAACAGGAAGTCGACCCGCGGACGTCTGGGAAGACCCTCACCAATAAATTCTGGTGGAGAGGAAACCCAAGACACTACACGTGTAGTGTCTCCCACCCGCCCTCCTCCTCTAACCTAATAATAAAACCCATTGGTCTGAGGTAAGTACCATATTTTATTATATTATTATTATTTTTTATAAAAAATTTAATTTAGTTGTTAGCCAGATCTTGGTAGAAAGTTAGAGGAATGGCAGGGAAGGGAGTGCAATGTTCCTCCTGCAGGATGTTTGAGATGAGGGATGCAGTTAGCGTCCCTGCTGATTTTACCTGCAGGAAGTGCTGCCATCTCCAGCTCCTCCAAGACCGAGTTAGGGAACTGGAGCTGGAGTTGGAAGAACTTCGGATCATTCGGGAGGCAGAAGGGGTCATAGATAGCAGCTTCAGGGAATTAGTTACACCAAAGATTGGAGATAGGTGGGTAACTGTAAGAGGGACTGGGAAAAAGCAGTCAGTGCAGGGATCCCCTGCTGTCGTTCCCCTGAGAAACAAGTATACCGCTTTGGATACTTGTGGGGGGGACGACTTACCAGGGGTAAGCCATGGGGTACGGGCCTCTGGCACGGAGTCTGTCCCTGTTGCTCAGAAGGGAAGGGGGGAGAGGAGCAGAGCATTAGTAATTGGGGACTCTATAGTCAGGGGCACAGATAGGAGATTTTGTGGGAGTGTGAGAGACTCACGTTTGGTATGTTGCCTCCCAGGTGCAAGGGTACGTGATGTCTCGGATCGTGTTTTCCGGGTCCTTAGTGGGGAGGGGGAGCAGCCCCAAGTCGTGGTCCACATTGGCACTAACGACATAGGTAGGAAAGGGGACAAGGATGTCAGGCAGGCTTTCAGGGAGCTAGGATGGAAGCTCAGAACTAGAACAAACAGAGTTGTTATCTCTGGGTTGTTGCCCGTGCCACGTGATAGTGAGATGAGGAATAGGGAGAGAGAGCATTTAAACACGTGGCTACAGGGATGGTGCAGGTGGGAGGGATTCAGATTTCTGGATAACTGGGGCTCTTTCTGGGGAAGGTGGGACCTCTACAGACAGGATGGTCTACATCTGAACCTGAGGGGCACAAATATCCTGGGGGGGAGATTTGTTAGTGCTCTTTGGGGGGGTTTAAACTAATGCAGCAGGGGCATGGGAACCTGGATTGTAGTTTTAGGGTAAGGGAGAATGAGATTATAGAGGTCAGGAGCACAGATTTGACGTCGCAGGAGGGGGCCAGTGTTCAGGTAGGTGGTTTGAAGTGTGTCTACTTCAATGCCAGGAGTATACGAAACAAGGTAGGGGAACTGGCAGCATGGGTTGGTACCTGGGACTTCGATGTTGTGGCCATTTCGGAGACATGGATAGAGCAGGGACAGGAATGGATGTTGCAGGTTCCGGGGTTTAGGTGTTTTAGTAAGCTCAGAGTAGGAGGCAAAAGAGGGGGAGGTCTGGCGCTACTAGTCAAGAGCAGTATTACGGTGGCGGAGAGGATGCTAGATGGGGACTCTTCTTCCGAGGTAGTATGGGCTGAAGTTAGAAACAGGAAAGGAGAGGTCACCCTGTTGGGAGTTTTTTATAGGCCTCCTAATAGTTCTAGGGATGTAGAGGAAAGGATGATTCTGGATAAGAGCGAAAGTAACAGGGTAGTTATTATGGGAGACTTTAACTTTCCAAATATTGACTGGAAAAGATATAGTTCGAGTACAATAGATGGGTCGTTATTTATACAGTGTGTGCAGGAGGGTTTCCTGAAACTATATGTTGACAGGCCAACAAGACGCGAGGCCACGTTGGATTTGGTTTTGGGTAATGAACCAGGCCAGGTGTTGGATTTGGAGGTAGGAGAGCACTTTGGGGACAGTGACCACAATTCGGTGACGTTTACGTTAATGATGGAAAGGGATAAGTATACAACGCAGGGCAAGAGTTATAGCTGGGGGAAGGGCAATTATGATGCCATTAGACGTGACTTGGGGGGGATAAGGTGGAGAAGTAGGCTGCAAGTGTTGGGCACACTGGATAAGTGGGGCTTGTTCAAGGATCAGCTACTGCGTGTTCTTGATAAGTATGTACCGGTCAGGCAGGGAGGAAGGCGTCGAGCGAGGGAACCGTGGTTTACCAAGGAAGTGGAATCTCTTGTTAAGAGGAAGAAGGAGGCCTATGTGAAGATGAGGTGTGAAGTTTCAGTTGGGGCGATGGATAGTTACAAGGTAGCAAGGAAGGATCTAAAGAGAGAGCTAAGACGAGCAAGGAGGGGACATGAGAAGTATTTGGCAGGAAGGATCAAGGAAAACCCAAAAGCTTTCTATAGGTATGTCAGGAATAAGCGAATGACTAGGGAAAGAGTAGGACCAGTCAAGGACAGGGATGGGAAATTGTGTGTGGAGTCTGAAGAGATAGGCGAGATACTAAATGAATATTTTTCGTCAGTATTCACTCAGGAAAAAGATAATGTTGTGGAGGAGAATACTGAGCCGCAGGCTAATAGAATAGATGTCATTGAGGTACGTAGGGAAGAGGTGTTGGCAATTCTGGACAGGCTGAAAATAGATAAGTCCCCGGGACCTGATGGGATTTATCCTAGGATTCTCTGGGAGGCCAGGGAAGAGATTGCTGGACCTTTGGCTTTGATTTTTATGTCATCATTGGCTACAGGATTAGTGCCAGAGGACTGGAGGACAGCAAATGTGGTCCCTTTGTTCAAAAAGGGGAGCAGAGACAACCCCGGCAACTATAGACCGGTGAGCCTCACGTCTGTAGTGGGTAAAGTCTTGGAGGGGATTATAAGAGACAAGATTTAGAATCATCTAGATAGGAATAATATGATCAGGGATAGTCAGCATGGCTTTGTGAAGGGTAGGTCATGCCTCACAAACCTTATTGAGTTCTTTGAGAAGGTGACTGAACAGGTAGATGAGGGTAGAGCAGTTGATGTGGTGTATATGGATTTCAGCAAAGCGTTTGATAAGGTTCCCCACGGTAGGCTATTGCAGAAAATACGGAGGCTGGGGATTGAGGGTGATTTAGAGATGTGGATCAGAAATTGGCTAGCTGAAAGAAGACAGAGGGTGGTGGTTGATGGGAAATGTTCAGAATGGAGTAGTCACAAGTGGAGTACCCACTTGCTGTTTGTCATTTTTATCAATGACCTAGAGGAAGGCGCAGAAGGGTGGGTGAGTAAATTTGCAGACGATACTAAAGTTGGTGGTGTTGTCGATAGTATGGAAGGATGTAGCAGGTTACAGAGGGATATAGATAAGCTGCAGAGCTGGGCAGAGAGGTGGCAAATGGAGTTTAATGTAGAGAAGTGTGAGGTGATTCACTTTGGAAGGAATAACAGGAATGCGGAATATTTGGCTAATGGTAACGTTCTTGAAAGTGTGGATGAGCAGAGGGATCTAGGTGTCCATGTACATAGATCCCTGAAAGTTGCCACCCAGGTTGATAGGGTGGTGAAGAAGGCCTATGGAGTGTTGGCCTTTATTGGTAGAGGGATTGAGTTCCGGAGTCAGGAGGTCATGTTGCAGCTGTACAGAACTCTGGTTCGGCCGCATTTGGAGTATTGCGTACAGTTCTGGTCACCGCATTATAGGAAGGACGTGGAGGCTTTGGAGCGGGTGCAGAGGAGATTTACCAGGATGTTGCCTGGTATGGAGGGAAAATCTTATGAGGAAAGGCTGATGGACTTGAGGTTGTTTTCGTTGGAGAGAAGAAAGTTAAGAGGAGACTTAACAGAGGCATACAAAATGATCAGGGAGTTAGATAGGGTGGACAGTGAGAGCCTTCTCCCGCGGATGGAAATGGCTGGCACGAGGGGACATAACTTTAAACTGAGGGGTAATAGATATAGGACAGAGGTCAGAGGTAGGTTCTTTACGCAAAGAGTAGTGAGGCCGTGGAATGCCCTACCTGCTACAGTAGTGAACTCGCCAACATTGAGGGCATTTAAAAGTTTATTGGATAAACATATGGATGATAATGGCATAGTGTAGGTTAGATGGCTTTTGTTTCGGTGCAACATCGTGGGCCGAAGGGCCTGTACTGCGCTGTATTGTTCTATGTTCTATGTTCTATTTGTTAAATGGGTTTATTTCCCACTGAAATTTGTGCTCTACTTTTTTTAAATCTGCAAAACAGTAAAAACGCAATGTCATTGTTCTCTGTGAAGCACTGTGAGACATTTCTGACAAATGTGACAGGCATTTGTCTCTGTGAGCCACACATATGTACCATGGAGCCTTGGGGGCCACACTTTGGAGAGCACTTCCTCTTTGTTGCCCCAAGGGAATCCTCAGCTCTGAGGCACACCAAAGGGGGAATGGGGTGGAGAGTCTTTGTATCACGGTCTCTGGTCTCACTGCATGGTGCTGTATTGGCAGTGCTCGGCAAGCAACTTGTATATGAAGCTGGAGAGACATTCCCAGTCCTCCACGCAAGCTCAAATTCCTCCTTACAAGCTAGGTAGAGTAGGCCCAAACAGAGCAGTGCCTGGAGTTTGGCAGAGGAACTGGACCGACGGCTGGGGACTCTGGAACATTCTGAAGGCCTGAGACTCAACATTTTTTTGCCTCACCAGCCTTAGAGCCTATTGGCTGTTGCATTCAAAAGGCAGGGGTGCAGAGAGGGCAATAAACCCCGTAAAATGTCAATCCCTTGTCCGGTTAAGTCTCATGAATCCCAAATTGCTGATGCTTAGCAGGATTTAAGATATATCCACCGTGAACCAACAATGCTAAGGACAGCCCTTTCCAAAGCTCCAGTCACACAAACCTCAAGCAGGACAAAACATCATACAAATAAAATAAGCAAAAGGAACTGAGTTACAAGAACATCAAAGGACAAATGTCTTTACTTGGTGGCTGCAAGTGACCCTGGGGCATGTTTGACATGCTGGTTATGAAAGCCTCTTTGTATTCTCCATAGGAAAAACATAATAGACCCACATGCAAAGAAGACCCTGAAAGTGATCCTCCCCTACTTTCACCGTGCACCTTTTGTGCATGGTGGCACTGTGGTTAACACTGCTGCCTCCAGGGACCCGGGTTCGATTCCAGCCTCGGGTGACTGTGTGGAGTTTGCACGTTGTCCCCATGTCTGCAGGGTTTCCTCCTGGTGCTCCGGTTTCCTCCCGCAGTCCAAAGATGTGCAGGTTGTTGTGGTGGGTGTTCTGGATCCGTGGAACACATACAGGTCACCAACACTTGAAATAGTGTAACACTATTTTATTGAATCATTAACTGTTTAACATACTCTGACTGTGGGTTAACACGATACTAGCTTTAACTAAAGAACTTTGCCTTGTCCTAACCAGTCGATGCACTCAGCACATGGTGAATGTCTGTGTTGCAGGCTGTGAGCTCTGTGCTCCTTGCTAGCTGCAGCTCGAATGAGCGGGAACTCTGATGCCCCCTGTCTGTATAGTGCGTGTGCTCTAACTGGTGATTGGCTGCGGTGTGTGTGTTGATTGGTCCCACTGTGTGTCCATCAGTGTGTGTCTGCACCATGATATACTGATATACTGATGTATATTATGACACAGGTTACGGGGAGAGGGTGGGGAAGTGAGTTCAAGTAGGATGCTCTTTTGGAGGGTCAATGTAGACTCGATGGGCCGACTGCCCTCCTTCTGCACTGTAGGGATTCTATGGTTCTCCCTTTTTTTCTCCTCCGACCACAAAGCTCAAGTAGAAAGCATATTACTTCATCATTTGAAGAGAGATTATTGGTGACTTTAAAATCTCATGTCATTTATTAATTGCATCAATCCAAAAATAAAGATTGTGCTTGAAGTCCCGTGAACCTATATATTTTGAAGGATAATGATATTTTTCATAAAATCAGGAAAAAAAGGTGGGAATTCTCTGCAGGTCTGACAGCAACTAGGAGGAGAGAAACTGAGTTAACAGATTGTGTTTTCACCCAGGGTCAGGAACCCGATGCCCTGCAATTCCCATGCGATTGGTCCAGGGGTGAATTTGGCATCCGATTAGTGACACCAAAAGAAGTTGACGGTAGGAACCAGTAACTGAGGTCCATTTGGAAAGATGAGCATGGTCATGACTGGGCTTTCTGTTGGGAATGATATGGTGCAACAGGAGCGTCAGAGAGGGCCAGTTCTTGCACGGGTTGGCACCCAAGGGAAGCATCAAGAGTCTCTGTCTCTCTTGAACCAAGGAAGTGACTGACTAGCAGGTGATATTGTTCCCTGCATCTGGGAGAAGAAATCCACCGAGAGACACCAAGAGAGCTTGGATGGACGTGATGATGGAAGTCGGGAGCAGTCGAGTGATCAGAAGGATGTGGGCCCAGTGTGGAAAAAGATTCAATGGTCTGGAAAGGTGATTGGCAAGTGACATCCAGGTGACAGACCAGTAACAGGCAGCATGCACATGAGCTGGGCAGATGGATTACCTCCAGCTCTCCCTTAGATTGTGTTGAATTTTCATCCTCGGGAATCAGGAAAATTCTTGGCTCAGACTGCCCGCCGAAGGAGAAAGTGCCCACAAGGATGGGGTTTTCACTGGTCTGGGGAAACCGTTGGAGGCAGACATAGGCGCTGTTGGGTTTGGGGGCTATTCAAAAGACCCCCCTCAGTACTGTTGGTCTTCATTCCAATTAAAATAAAGTCAGCAAGGCCCTCCAGCTCTCACCTCCTGCAGCCCCTCACCCACACACTCGCATACCTCCACCCACTCTGTGTGACCTCCCATGAACCCCCATACCAAGTCATGAACTCTTAACAACTTCTATACCCCCCAATGACCCCATGGGCCGCACGGTAGCACAGTGGTTAACACTGTTGCTTCACGGCATCAGGGACCTGGGTTCGATTCCCGGCTTGGGTCATTGTCTGTGCGGAGACTGCATGTTTTCCCTGTGTCTGTGTGGGTTTCCTCCGGGTACTCCGTTTTCCTCCCACAAGTCCCGAAAGATGTGCTTGTTAGGAGAATTGGACATTCTGAATTCTCCCTCGGTGTACCCGAACAGGTGCTGGAATGTGGCGACGAGGGGATTTTCACAGTAACTTCATTGCACTGTTAATGTAAGCTACTTGTGACAATAATAAAGATTGTGACAAACTACAGAACTCACCTACCCATTTACCCACTATAGATTGTGTGGAACCAATGAACGCTATAGTGGTGGTTGGATGTGTAAATAAAGCTTTAACAACTCATTCACTGAAAATTTTCCACTTTCTAAAAATCTCCTTTTTACTACAGCTCAATAAAAGTGTCAATCATCCAAACATTTTAAAGTATTATTTGAAAAAACAACAAGCACTTGAACCTCTGTATCTTGTGGAAACATGCATTGTAGATTTGACAGTATAGATCATCTGTCAAGCAATGTTTTCTCTGGGCCCGGGTGTTTGAACTAACATGGATTTCTGGGCTCTGTGTCAAGCCTCAATATGTACTCTTGGTTGAGGGGACGGCGGGGAGGGGGGTTCATTGCTGGGTCTGGTATAGTTCGATGATCTATGATAGGACAATGTTAGTGATGGAGACCCCATTCTCAACCCTTTTGAGTGACAATGAGATTCTTCAGATGTATGTGCTTGCCAGCTGATTTCTCTCTGATGGAAGGTGAGCTACAGGATCATTTGTTATAAGGGCTGAGATGCACTCAAGTGAAACTTTATTGATTCAGCATGGCCCTTATGACTGTGCCATCCTGCCAATTTCCATGATGCTTAAGATGGCCTCAGCAGCCCTTATGTAAACCAACATACACTTGTCTAAACCCTTCAGGATCTTATGCACTTCAATCACTCAGCCCTCAATCTTTTAAACTCCAGTGCAAACGGGCCCAGTCTGTTCAACCTTTCCTCATACCAGGTATCAATCCAGTAAACCTCCTCTGAACACTTTAAATGCATTTATATCCTTCCTTAAACTAAGAAACCAAAACTGCACACAATATTTGCAACGTACTCTCACCAATGCCTTATATATCTGAAACATAACATCCTTGCCTTCATAATAAATGATGACAGTACGAAGTCTTACAACACCAGGTTAAAGTCCAACAGGTTTGTTTCGATGTCACTAGCTTTCGGAGCGCTGCTCCTTCCTCAGGTGAATGAAGAGGTCTGATCCAGAAACACACATATAGACAAATTCAAAGATGCCAAACAATGCTAGGAATGCGAGCATTAGCAGGTGATTAAATCTTTACAGATCCAGAGATGGGGTAACCTGGGGTACCCCAGATGCGGAGCATTCCGCACCTTTGGGGCGGCGCGATGCCCAACTGATTTGCGCCGTTTTGGGCGCCAGTCGGCAGACATCGCGCCGATACCGGAGAATTTCGCCCCTGATGTCATTCACAATTTAAGAAATACTCTGCTTTTTTATTCTTCTTGCCAAAGTGAACAACTTCACGTTTTCCCACATTGTTGGGTTAATTTCTCTCTACGTTTTGAACAGATGTAATATTTTCAATTCTTCAGCCTCTGGAACCAGTCCCATTGTTAAGGAGGATTGAAAATTGTGGTCAGATCTCTGCACTTTCAACCTTACTTCCCACTCTATCTCCCAGATTTTTGCCCATTCACTCAACCTACGTAGATCCATCTGCAATCTTCTTAGGTTCTCTTCACAACATACTTTCTTATCTGTCTTTGTATCATCTGCAAATTTAGCTATCATGCCTTTGCTCCCCTCATTTAAGTCATTGGTATAAACTGTAAAAAATTGAGGCCCCAGCATAGGACCCTGTGGGACTCCACATGATCCCTTTACCTTAAGTCAAAGATACAAAACACAACAAGCATATAAGCCTCATGATTGTAACAAAGGTGACATGGACGTGATAAGTAAACTCAAGAATATTATGGTCTTTCTTACTGAAAAATACCTAGAATTAATGCCCAGCTCCTGCAACCTCAGCTAGTTTCATGATTTTGTCATTATTAGCTGACTGGTGTGGCATTTCCTATTATCCTTCAACCTCATGATCTTTTGCGCCATCTCCAAATTCCGCCTCAGCTTAAATGCTACCAGCTACATCAACTCATACCTGCTGCTGAATATCAGAATATATTGTCGAAAGAGTGATCAAGGTAATTGATTGTTCCGATGGTCACTTACATTATGATTCACTCAATCTGCAAGATGTTCCTCATTCTATAAAACCTGCAAATGCCCCAATACGTTCAAAAGGAGAGGTTCATATCGTGAAAATGGATTGGAAGGATGAAGACCGAGTGAAGCAGGAAGCAATTCTATAGTGTTGAGAACAGAAATTCACAAATCAATCATTTAGTGACACTTCAATTGGGATGTTTGATGTCACTAAAAGCCAAGATCAATTTGAGAAGACAGAGGACATGTTTCAGGCACTGAATGAGTACTATGTATCTGCCATTGTCAATGTAAAAACCAGCAGTTCTCTCAAGCAGAAAAGATGCATGGTCTGGATGGGATGCATGCTAGGTTGCTGAAGGAAGTAAGGTTGAAAGTGCAGAGACCTGACCACAATTTTCAATCCTCCTTAACAATGGGACTGGTGCCAGAGGCTGAAGAATTGAAAATATTACATCTGTTCAAAACGTAGAGAGAAATTAACCCAACAATTACAGATCAGTTAGTGGTGGTTAGCAGTCAGGGAACACTTACAGACAATAATCTGAGACAAAATTAATTGACGTATAGAAAGAATATGGGTTAGGAAATGAAAGTCAGTGTGAATTTATTAAAGCCAAATAATATTTGACAAACTTGATTGTGTTCTTTGATGAAGCAGTGGAGAATTCCTTTTCCCAATTAAGGGGCAATTTAGTGTGGCCAATCCATCTTCCCGCACATCTTTGGGTTGTGGGGGTGAAACTCATGGAGACACAGGGCGAATGTGCAAACTCCACATGGCCAGTGACCGGGGGCTGGGACCGAACTCGTGTCCTCAGTGTCATGAGGCAGCTGTGCTAACCACTGCGCCACCGTGCTCCCCTAGCAATGCAGAAAATTGAAAGTGCTGTAGGATTAATGTGTATACAGATCTTCAAAAGGTTTGTGATAACAAAGGCTGGGATTTGGCAGCCCCCCCCCCCCCCACCCCACCAATGTGGGTTTTCCACCACCGAATGTGGCGAGCCACTGGCTGTCAGTGGGATCTTCTAGCGTGCCAAATTCTACGGGCTTTTACATGGCTCACCCACCCCACTGCACAGGTCAACTTCAGTGGGGTCAGAAATTCCCACCTAGAGAAACAGAAGGAAACCATTTCGTCCACAGTGTCTTTGCTGAATGAAAAAAATACTTTTCAGCTAAATGGTGACCCACCCTTCCACAAACCTCCCACCAGAGACCTCGTTACAGAGACCCCCACTAGAGACCACTCCATAAGCGAGCCTCCTCATAAGAGTAACCCCCACCAAAGCCCCCCCCCCCCATTACAGAGACCCCCACAGGAATATCCCCCATACGAGAGAACCCCACCAGAAACCAACCCCTCAATTAAAAAGACCATGATGATGGGGGTCTTTAATTGGGGGTTCCTGGTGGGTGTCCCTCTTATGGGAGGCTTCTGGTGGGGGTCTCTTTACTGGGGGTTTCTGGTGGGAGGGTCTCTCTTAAGGGGAGGTTTCTGGTGGGGCTCTCTTAAAGCTGGGTTTCACATGGGGGTCTCTGTAATAGGGGTTTCAGGTGGGAGTCCCTCCTACGGGGGATTTCAGATGGGGGTCTGTCTTATGGGGTTTCTGATGGGGGTTCCTCTTATGGGAGGTTTCTGATGGGAGTCTGTCTTATGGTGGTTTCCGGTGGGGGTCCCTCAATGGAGATTTGCTGGTGGGGGTCTCTGTAATAGGAGGTCTCCGTTGGGGGTTCCTCAATGGAAGTTTTTTGATGGGAGTCTCTCTTATGGGTGGGTGCTGGTGAGGAGGTCTGGTTAACCTTTTTGAAACATATAGTGAACATCTTAGCAACCATCAATTCAAATACAACCCCCAAAGAATACAACACTAAGTAATCCTTAATAACTTCCCAAACAACATCCAGAAGACAGAAGAAACACCTTTTAACAGAAGCTCATTAGGTTTACATTCACTACTGAGAATATGTATAATTCTGAATTCATCAAATTATCAAGAGATAGTCTTTTCATGGCAGAGAGATCAACAGTACACCTGCCCTGTCTGGCTTCAGCTCCAACACTGAAAACAAAATTAAAACACACCCTGCAGCAAACAGCCTAAAACAAAAGTAAAAAGCTGACAGACAGCCCAGCTCCACCCTCACTCTGACATCACTGCAGTAGTAAACACCCATTTCTTAAAGGTACTCTCACTACAGATATTTATATACACATCCATTTATAAACACGCATTTCCTAAAGGTACTCTCACATGACACTCATAGCTAAAGTTCTCCGTCATGTCAATATCCTTGTGATTCTCCTCTGTACCCTGTCTGATGTGACCACATGCTTCTCCCAATGCAGTGATCTGAACTGTTCAAGTGTCTCCTAACCAGTGTTTCATACAGTTCCAGCTCAAGCCTACCCGCTCTCATACTCCGTGCCTTGCAGGTCATTAAAACCTTCTTAACTATAGTGGGAATTCCGAGACCCCAGTGGGAGGCCCGAGAGCACAGCAAGGTTAAAAGGAGCGTGGGGGAGAAAGAGAGAATACTGCGATAACAGTGGGAGAAGCAAGAGCATAGCTGGAATAAAAGGAGCAGTGGGGAGAGACTGAGAAGAACACTGTGAGAACAAACCAACAAAAACATCGAGGAGGTGACGGTCAGACGACAGCAGATAGGTGATTGTTTGTTTCGAGAGCTCCCGGGTGGGAACAGCAAAGAGTCAGAGAGTGAGGTTTAAAAAAAAGTCGCCAACATCTGGGTTGGTGCTGAATGATAATCTTTTAATATAAAATTTTAATAAGTCGCTAGTTTCTCCTTTCTTTAGGGGATTGTTTAACTTGTTGGCTAGAATGCAGGGCAGTTTAACACCAACTCCCAGGGTTCAATCCTTGTACTGGTTGAGTTTGATTTTGGAGCCTACTTGCTCCATAGTGATATTACACAGCCATGATTAGCAGTCCTCGGGTAAGAATGATACTAGAACAGAGATAGAAGTTTAGTCAGAGGGATGGTAGGAACATCCAATACAGGTGGCACAGTAGCACAGTGGTTAGCATCATTACTTCACAGCTCCAGGGTCCCAGGTTCGAATTCCGGCTTGGGTCACTGTCTGTGTGGAGTCTACACGTTCTCCCCAAGTCTGCGTTGGTTTCCTCCGGGTGCTCCGGTTTCCTCCCACAGTCCAAAGATGTGCTGGTTAGGTGGATTGGCCATGCTAAATTGCCCCTTAGTGTCCAAAAAGGTTGGGTGGGGTTGCAGGGATAAGGTGGAAGTGTGGGCTTAAGTAGGGTGCTCTTTCCAAGGGACGGTGCAGACTCGATGGGCCGAATGGCCTCCTTCTGCATTGTAAATTCCATAATAAAGTATTGTTATAAAGTTCAATGTGGGAATTCCTGGATGCTTCCTGTATCCTGGACGACCAGATGGGCAGGAAGTGCCATGAGCTGGAGCTGGAGTTTTGGAGCGTGAGCAGTAGATGACATCACTGCTGTGCATCTCGGAGATAGTATTTCTCTGGGGTCCGGTCACGCTGCAGCTTAAGGCTGTTCTACTCCAAAAACCAGTTGTTGAAGGATTGTAGTGAGACAATCTTTACATTTATTTACACCTTCTAACTCAACCACACCACAATTTCAATAAGTGTCTCTTTATACTCTTTGAGTATCTCAATTTTACAAATTGACAAATACAACAAATTAACAGATCAAATAAGGAGATAATCCCTTAAAGGGACACTGCAGATAAAAATAAAGGGTTAAATCTGCCGGTCATTGGGATTCTCTTTTCCCGTTGGCAGTGCAATCCCGCTTCCGCATTTCCTGGCAGCGTGGGTGGCTTCAAAAGGAAATCTATGGAAAAGCAGCAGGAAGATGCAATCTCAATGCCAGCGGATGGCATGGCGCCGAGAAACATGCGGCTGGGAAACCGGAGACATCAACCCAAAGTCTGAAGGGAAATTAACAATTAATCTAGGACAAAGGTTCGGCACAACATCGTGGGCCGAAGGGCCTGTTCTGTGCTGTATTTTCTATGTTCTATGTTAACAACGGGCAGGAATCTCCATTTGGGAGACTAAGGGTGCGATTCTCCGGAAAGATTTCTAAGTGTGGTAGCGAGCAGGAACCGCCACGAGCTTCCTGCCGCTCGACCCAGTGAGGCCAGGAATGCTATTCAACGTTAATTGGTCCACTTAACGACGCCTCATGGGCTTCTTGTCACAAATGTACGCTCACCAGCAAATTCGCCGGCACCGCCCTCGCCAGCCCCCCGCTAACAAGGTTGAGCAGCACTTAAGCTGCACTTGCTCAGCCAACCCCAGCCAGCTCGCAACAATGGTGCCACGGAGACCGGCCTCAAGATTCGGGGATGCAGACCTGGGGAGGCTCCGAGACGCAGTGGAGGCCAGGAGAGATGTTCTGTTTCCCCGGGGGTCCCGGAAGGTCAGCCACGAGACAGCCAGTGATGCCTGGGATGAGGTGGTGTTGGCTATAATCTCCAGGAGTGTGACCAGGAGGACAGGCCTCCAGAGCCAAAAAAAGGTCAACGACCTACACCGGACAGCATGAGTGAGTCGGCACCAACCCCCCCGATACCTTTCCACCCCCACGTGAGCATGTACCCCCCAACTCTCCATGCGACCCCCAACCCTCCCTTCACCCTGCCCACCCTTCAAACCCCCAACCCTTCCTTCGGCCCCCCGCTGTGAACCACGCATATGGCTAACGATGCCCTCTCATGTCTCTTCAGGAAAAGCTCTCCCATAATCATTGGGAGAGGGCCCAGACTGATGGCCGGGTATCAGAGTTAAGAATCCTCACCTCCTTTGAGGAGCAGTCCCTGGAGATGACCGGTGTGGCCGAGGACAGGGCGGTCACCAATGCGGAGGCTGGCGGATGTCTCAGAGGTGAGGAACCACGAGGCTCCACCCGGAGGACCTGTCAAATGTGAGTTGTTATTACCTTACTGACTGACCAATCTCTCCCACTGACCACATGTCCATTCTCCCGCAGGTCCTCCAATGATGGCGCCAACCCATCCCGGGCGGCCCCCTCTCCAGCCTCCCAGGAGACAACCTCGGAGGAGAGCTCCGAGGAAGAAACGATCGCTGCATCACAACTGTCGTTCTCACCTTTCACCAGCGCAGGTACACACACCTCGGTGGGAAATGTTAGTGGTCAGGCATCTGGGGCACAATCTGGTGAGCACCACACAGCTGCTGATGCCCATCAGGTGGAGGCAGGAACCCCCAGGCGAGACAGCAGTTGGAGGTCTGCTGGATCCCAGGACCCAGCTGGGTCCCAGCTTGATGCTGAGTTTGTGGGACAGGGTAACCCGGAGCTGATGGACATGTTAGGGAGCGGCCGGGACATTCAGAGGGAGACGTCAGCATCTCTCCAGCAGATCCATAGCCGCTTGGAGGAGACCCAGAGGCTACGTGCGCAGGAGATGTCGTGAGCAATGCTTGGCACTGAGGCCAACATTGCTAGGGTGGCGACCATAATGGAGAGCCTGGTGCACGACGTAAGCGCCATTAGTGAGGGTGTCCAAGGCGTCGCGCAGTCGGTGACGGCCATGGCTGAGGGTCTCGGCAGAATGTCCGCATCACTGGATTACGTGCCAGGCTGACCTTGATGAGGTGCTGCGGGACATGTCCCGCTCTCAGATGGGAATGGCCGAGGCGCTGCGGAGCTTGTCCCAGTCGTAGGTGGGCATTGCCGAGGCACTGAGGAGCATGTCCCAGTCACTGAGAAGCATCACCGAGGGCATCGACACAAAGACCAATACAGCACAGGAACAGGCCCTCTGGCCCTCCAAGCCTGCGCCGACCATGGTACTTGCCTAAACTAAAACCGTATCCTTCCATTCCAGCCTATTCATGTATTTGTCCAGATGCCCCTTAAATGTTGCTGTCGTACCTGTTTACACCACCTCCTCCGGCAGTGCATTCCCTATATTTACCATCCTCTGTGTAAAATGTTTGCCTCGCACATCTGTTCGAAACTTTTCCGTACACACTTTAAACCTATGTCCCCTAGTACTTGACTCTCGTACCCTAGGAAAGAGCATCTGACTATCCACTATGTCTATGCCACTCATAATCTTGTAGACCTCTATCAGGTCGCCTCTTAACCGCCATCATTACAGTGAGCACAGACCGAGTTTATCTAACCTTTCCTCATAGCTAATGCCCTCCATACCAGGCAACATCCTAGTAAACTGTTTCTGTACCCTCTCCAAAGCATCCACATCCTTCTGGTAGTGTGGCGACCAGAATTGTACACAATAGTCCAAATGAGGCCTAACTAAGATCCTGTACAGCTGCAACATGACTTGCCAATTTTTATATTCATGTGGTAAACACCACTATTGTATATATTAGATGTGTGGTAATGCCCTGTACTACAGGTACAGGGTTAGTCCCTGCCTGTTGGCTCCCTAAATATGTGTGCTCCCTATACAGCAGCCATTTTGCCAGCTGCTGTAGGAGGCCACACATCTTAGAGTAATAAAGCCTCAGTTGTATTCAACTCTCGTCTCTGTGCAATTGATCGTGCATCAATTTATTACTCTAAGATTTTCAGAAGATGGACCTCCGCATCAAACCGAATCGCCTGCAGCTGGATCCGCAATCAAGCGACGCCAAAAAGGACTTTCAACACTGGCTAGCTTGTTTCGAAGCTTACATCAGGTCTGCACCAGACCCAACCCCGGAAGCTCAGAAGATCCAGATACTCTACTCGCCGCTGAGCTCCAATGTCTTTCCTCTTATCCAGAACTACGACAAAGCCATGGCGCTACTGAAAGAGAATTACGCCCAGCAGCTCTTCACCAGATACGTACTCTCTACTCGCAGTCAATTCCCTGGTGAGTCCGTAGAAGATTTCTGGTGTGCTTTAATTCCTCTGGTCAGAGACTGTGACTGTCAGGCCGTCACGGCCACGGAACATTCGAACCTCCTCATGCGGGACACCTTCGTTATGGGGATAGGGTCAGACCTCATACGCCAGCAACTATTAGAGGGGCCACGCTCGACCTCGCAGCAACAAAAAAACATGCGCTATCGATGACGGTCGCCTTGCGCAATATTCAGGCCTACACCACCAGCCGCGGGGCCCATCCCTCCTACACATCGTGGACTCCGCAGAAGGCCGCCCCACCGGGGGCCTCACCCAGTCAATACGCCGGTGCAACGCGCCAGCCAGCCAACCCCGGGGGCCCCCAATGTTACTTCTGCGGGCAACAGAAACACCCCCGCCAACGCTGCCCGGCCCGCACCGCCCTTTGCAAGGCCTGCGGCAAGAAGGGGCACTTCGCTGTAGTGTGCCAGGCCCGCTCAGTCACCGCTATTGCCCCAACCCCCCTCGCGTACGGACAATGGGCGCCGCCATCTTCACCTCCCCGGACCACGTGCGGCCAGTGGGCGCCACCATATTCTCCCCCTCAGACTACGTGCGGCCAGTGGGCGCCGCCATCTTCTCCCCCTCAGACCACGCACGACCAGTGGGCGCCGCCATCTTCCCCTTCTCGGACCACATGCGACCCATGGGCGCCGCCATCTTTTTCAACCCCCGCCACGCGCGGCCCGTGGGTGCCGCCATCTAGTCCACCTCAGGACCTCCAGGCGCTGCCATGTTGTCTTCCCCATGGCACATGAGCACCACCATTGTTCCAGGACCCGTGCCCCCCGGGCACCCCATCGTTCGACACCAGCGACGACTTGCATCGGTCACGATCGACCAGGCTCGCCCGCATAATCTAGCCACCGCTTTGACAAGCGTGAAGATCGGTGGGCACGTGACCTTTTGCCTGCTGGACTCCGGGAGCACGGAAAGCTTCATCCATCCAGATACAGTAAGGCACTGCTCCCTTGCGGTACACCCCGCCAATCAAAGAATCTCCCTGGCCTCCGGATCCCACTCCGTGGCGATCCGGGGGTACTGTATATTCACACTCACGGCCCAGGGCGCAGAATTCAGCGGCTTCCACCTCTACGTCCTCCCCAACCTCTGCGCTGCCCTGCTACTCGGCCTGGACTTCCAGTGCAACCTCCAGAGCCTAACCCTGAAATTTGGCGGGTCCCTACCACCCCTAACTGTGTGCGGCCTCGCGACCCTAAAGGTCGACCCACCTTCCCTATTCGCAAACCTAACCCCGGATTGCAAACCCGTCGCCACCAGGAGCAGACGGTACAGCACCCAGGACAGGACCTTCATCAGGTCCGAGGTCCAGTGGCTGCTTCGGGAAGGCATTATCGAGGCCAGCAACAGCCCCTGGAGAGCCCAAGTGGTAGTGGTGAAAACTGGGGAGAAACACAGAATGGTCGTGGACTACAGCCAAGACCATCAATAGGTACATGCAGCTCGACACCTACCCCCTCCCACGCATATCTGATATGGTCAATCAGATTGCACAGTACCGGGTCTTCTCAACTGTAGACCTCAAATCCGCCTACCACCAGCTCCCCATCCGTAAATCGGACCGCCCATACACTGCCTTCGAGGCAGATGGCCGCCTCTACCATTTTCTCAGGGTTCCCTTCGGCGTCACCAACGGGGTCTCGGTCTTCCAAAGGGAGATGGACCGAATGGTCGACTGGTACAGTTTGCGGGCCACCTTTCCGTACCTAGACAATGTCACCATCTGCGGCCACGATCAGCAGGACCACGATGCCAACCTTGCCAAATTTCTCCACACCGCCACTCTCCTAAACCTCACCTATAACAAGGAGAAGTGCCTATTCAGCACGAACCGCTTAGCCATCTCGGCTATGTGGGCCAGAACGGAGTTCTGGGGCCCGATCCCGACCGCATGCGCCCCCTCATAGAGCTCTCCCTTCCCCACTGCCCCAAGGCCCTCAAACGCTGCCTGGGCTTCTTTTCATACTACGCCTAGTGGGTCCCAAACTACGTGGACAACGCCCGCCCACTCATCCAGTCCACCCTTTTCCCCCTGACGGCCGAGGCTCAACATGCCTTCAACCATATTAGAGCCGACAACACCAAGGCCGCGATGCACGCAGTAGACGAGATGCTGACCTTTCAAGTGGAGAGCGACGCATCAGACGTCACCCTAGCCGCCACGCTCAATCAGGCAGGCAGGACCGTGGCATTCTTTTCCCGCACACTTCATGCCTCCGGAATTCGGCACTCGTCCGTTGAAAAGGAGGCCCAAGCTATCGTTGAAGCTGTGCGACATTGGAGGCCGGCAGCAGATTCACTCTCCTCACTGACCAACGGTCGGTAGCCTTCATGTTCAATAACACACAGCGCGGCAAGATCAAAAATGATAAAATCTTGAGGTGGAGGATAGAGCTCTCCACCTACAACTACGAGATTTTGTATCGCCCCGGCAAGCTCAACGAGCCTCCAGATGCCCTATCCCGAGGTACATGTGCCAGCGCACAGGTAGACCGACTCCGGACCCTGCACGACAGCCTTTGTCACCCGGGAGTCACACGGTTGTACCACTTCATAAAGGCCCGCAATCTGCCCTACTCCGTCGAGGAAGTCAGGGCAATCACCAGGAACTGCCAGGTCTGTGCGGAGCACAAACCGCACTTCTACCAGCCGGACCGCGCGCCTGGTGAAGGCCTCCCGCCCCTTTGAACGCCTCAGCGTGGATTTCAAAGGGCCCTTCCCCTCCACCGACCATAACACGTATTTTCTCAGCGTGGTCGATGAATACTCCACATTGCCCTTCACCATCCCATGCCCCGATATGACGTCTGCCACCGTCATTAAAGCCCTCAACACAGTCTTCGTGCTGTACGGCTTCCCCGCCTACATCCACAGTGACAGGGGATCCTCATTCATGAGTGGTGAGCTGCGTCAGTTCCTGCTCAGCAGGGGTATCGCCTCCAGCAGGACGACGAGCTACAACCCCCGGGGAAACGGACAGGTAGAAAGGGAGAATGGGACGGTATGGAGGGCTGTCCAGCTGGCCCTACGGTCCAGAAATCTCCCGGCCTCCTGCTGGCAGGAAGTCCTCCGCGATGCACTGCACTCCATTCGGTTGCTACTATGCACCGCCACTAACGACACACCCCATGAACGTCTTTTTGCCTTCCCCAGGAAGTCCACATCCGGGGTGTCGCTCCCGACTTCGCTCTCAGCTCCAAGATCTGTACTCCTCCGTAGGCACGTCCGACTCCACAAGGCAGACCCGTTGGTTGAAAGGGTGCAGTTACTCCACGCTAACCCCCAGTATGCCTACGTAGCGTACCCCGACGGCCGCCAGGATACTTTCTCCCTCAGTTACCTGGCACCAGCAGGTTCAACACACACACACCCCTCCGGCCCGTCTCCACCCCCCCCCCCCCCCCCCCTTCCCACGGCGCACCCAGCAGCAACCCCCCCAGGACCATCCGTCCTCCCCCTGCCCACGCCCGAGGTTGAAGAGGATTTCAGCATGCTCCCGGAGTCACCAAGGACCAGACCAACACCGGAATCGCCGCCACCACTGCGTCGCTCCCAACGCCACATCAAGGAGCCGGACCGGCTAAATCTATAATTGGTTCGGGACTATCAAACCACCTTGTACTGGACTTCAGAAAGAAACATTTCTTTTCACTTCTGTATATTAAACTTGCTCTGTGTATAGTTCTCCACCACCCCCTCCGGACTTAATTTTAACAGGGGGTGAATGTGGTAATCGCCACTGTTGTATATATTAGGAGATGTGTGGTAAGACCCTGTACTACAGGTACGGGGGTAGTCACTGCCTGCTGGCTCCGCCCAGTAGGCGGAGTATAAATATGTGTGCTCCCCATACAGCAGCCATTTCGCCAGCTGCTGTAGGAGGCCACACATCTTAGAGTAATAAAGCCTCAGTTGTATTCAACTCTCGTCTCTGTGCAATTGATTGTGCATCAATTCAATGCCCCGACCAATGAAGGCCAACATGCTGTATGCCTTCTTGACCACCTTATCCACATGCGTTGCCACTTTCAGTGATTGGTGGACATGCACGCCCAGATCTCTCTGCCTGTCAGTACTCGCTAGAGTTCTACCATTTACTGTGTAATTCTTACATGCATTGGACCTTCCAAAGCGCATTACCTCGCACTTATCCAGATTAATCTCCATCTGCCATTTCTCCGCCCAAGACTCCAACCAGTTTATATCTTGCTGTATCCTCTGTATCCTTCACTATCCGCAACTCCACCAATTTTTGTGTTGTCTGCAAACTTACTAATCAGACCAGTTACATTTTCTTCCAAATCATTTATACACACCACGAACAACAAAGGTCCTAGAACTGATCCCTAGTCACCGCTATTCACAGCCTTCAGAAAAGCACCCTTTTACTGCTTCCCTCTGTCTTCTGTGCCCAAGCTAGTTCTGTATCCAACTTGCCAGCTCTCCTTTGATCCCATATGACACGATGGTGCAGACATAGGGGGCCGTCAGAGCTAGTAGAGTCAGATGATGCAGGGGCAGCCGGGCCCGAACCAACTGCCCCTCCATCTCAAGGGGAAACCCGGAGCCCTATGAGAATCGACTGGGAGGAGCGGGCGCCAGTTGACAATCCGTAGCCATCCCCATCCCATGGAGTGGCGACGGTGGCCACCAGCTCCCCCGAGCTCCACCCCTCTGGTGAGGCCTCATCTCACAGTCAGCACATGGGACAGGGTGGTACGGCTGTGCACCCGGGCCCTCTGCCCCTAGAGCCTCCAAAGGATGCCCACCAGGGACATCGAAGGCCACGGGACAAGTTAAGCAGCAGGCTGCCTCCACCTCAGGTGTGCATCCTGGGACGTATCAGTAGAGTTAGGAAGGCAAAGCACATCGAGGATCACTGGGGGCACCGGGGGAGGCATGAGAGGGTTGGGGGGGGGATAGGCAACACTATCGGGAGAGTGGGGAATTGTAAAACACAACAAACACCCTTGACCACAACCTGTATGATGCCTCTGTCACTTTCTTCCGCAATGCGGCCCGACCTCCGAACTGTTGGTCCATCTCTCCAGGCATCTCTTCCTCCTGTAACATTCATGTCCCCAGAGCTGTCTCCCATTCCCTGGGAGTTCGGATGTTGGCTGCTGCGTGTGTGGTGCTGCCTCCCAAAGTGTTCAAGCACAGTGTCCAGGCATCAAGGTGTGATTGGGATGCTAGGCAATGACTCCCACATGCTACATGGCCCGCCCACCCACGGGAATCCACTTGGGTTGTGTGAAGTGCTCACTTAACCACGATCGACAATCCCCTGTTAGCGATAGCCTTCAGCTGCACGGGCAGAGGCCTAGGCAGTCGGTGGGGGTTATGGGTGGTCGGTGGGGCAGACGGGCAGGGGCCAGGGTTGCCCACAGAATTGGTACACACGAGCCACGGGTTGGCATGGTGGTGCCACGAGCGGTTGCCACCCAGCACCTCCCCCTCTACCCCTCCCCATGGCAGCCACCCCTCGGGAGGGTGACCCCCCCCGCCCCACCCAGTTTGGGGTCCCCAATCCCGCTGCCAAGCACTGGGGTGGCAAGCCCAGTGCCCCAGGGTGCTTTGCCTCCTTTACTACTCACCTCCTTGGCTCCCTGCAGAAGCCCTTCCGCGAATTTCACGTTTTTCAAAAGGACCACTTGCTGGGGAGGCCGATGGTTCACGGGAGGCCGTTGGATTTGGGGTGGCTCCTGTTAAGTATATGGAAATAGGGCTTAACTGGTGATAATTGGCTTCTCGCCACGCTGCGGTGAGATCCTGATTTTGCAAATGGGAGCGGGCCGGTTGCATCGCAAGCTGTTTGGCACCTGCCGCGGCTCTCGTTTTCGGCCTCTCTTGCTATTCACCGGCCTCGTTTCACTCGAGTGAGATCGTAGCGAGGCCCGAGAATTGCGCTCTAAGTGTTGCCGTCGGGACTGAATTGCGTGCAGTTCACATTCCCTCTGGGGCGTTATTCGGGAAGCAATTCAGGACAGGTTAATGTGCCAGAACTCTGTCCACATGAATCTAGAGCAATTCTCATTCCTGCTGCCGCCTGATTTGCTAGGGTGGGAATTGGTGCTGGAGGGCTTGACAAGCTGGAGCTGCTTATAATCACTACAGCCAAGAAGATGGCTGCATGGAGACCTGTCCCCCAATTTGAATAGGATGCTGGACACTGTGAAAGAGAGGTGCGACGCCCCCATCAATAGGCTGGGCAGGAGGCTCCAGTCTGCAATCATGAGCTGGGCCTAGAAGACGTGGCACAGGCGGTTAGTGCTACCAACCTAACCAGGCGGACTGGCACGCAATGCAGGAGGAAGATGAATGATGTCCTTCGGGCAGCTCGGGTGAGTCACCATTTCTGTGCCCTTGAAATCACTCCTATCCCTAACTCCTCACATCACACCCCCCAACCCCCACCCTGGCGCAACTCCCGTAGAGGCCAATCAAACCCTTCTGCCTGCATTTCCCTTACATCCCACCATGCACAAACCCCAACACCTGTATTGTCCTCTTTGGCCAGGTGCCTTGCACACACATGCCACCATCTACAGACCCCGCATAGAACTCACCTCGATGCGTCTCACCGTGTCCTTTATGTTTCCCCTAGGAAAAAGCTGCCCACAATCTCCCTGAGTGGGAGGTAACCGGAGTGGGTGTCCCACACCTCGGGGCTCTGCAGAGCAGAGAGCGCTGGAGCTAGCCGGCAACGTTCAGGAGAGGGCTCTCTCTCTGGTGCGGAAGTCAGCATGCAACAACCAAGTGAGCCCATAATGCAAAATGATGTCCCTATAGCAAGTGAGACACACCTTTAGGCAGCACGGTAGCACAAGTGGCTAGCACTGTGGCTTCACAGCGCCAGGATCCCAGGTTCGATTCCCCGCTGGGAAACTGTCTGTGCGGAGTCTGCACGTTCTCCCCGTGTGTGCGTGGGTTTCCTCCGGGTGCTCCGGTTTCCTCCCACAGTCCAAAGATGTGCAGGTTAGGTGGATTGGCCATGATAAATTGCCCTTAGTGTCCAAAATGGTTAGGAGGGGTTACGGGGACAGGTGGAAGTGAGGGCTTAAGTGGGTCAGTACAGACTCGATGGGCCGAATGGCCTCCTTCTGCGCTATATGCTCTATGTTCTATATTCTTTCCCGCCAACCACTCCTTCCCAAGATCTCACCATGTCTCCTTGTCTTTTGTCTTGCAGGTTCACCATCAGACCAGGCCGGCCCATCTGGGGTACCTCGCCCCGAGCCAGATTCCCAGGACACCCGGAGCACCATTCCGGGGAAAACACCAACATCTCCTCACTGCTGTAACCTACACCTCCCACCATCAGAGAGACTGTGGGGCATTTTAGTGAAGAGGCTCCTGGGTCACCTTCTGGTGCGCACGTCACACATGTTGCAGTATATTGGCTGGAGGTAGAGACTTCTGAGGGAGCAGACGGTCAGAGGACTGCCTGATCCCTGGAAGCAGCTGAAGTCCGGACAGGAATCGCACTTCTGGAAAGTATGATCCCATCTCTGGGGGAGATGCAGACGCAGAGCCAGGATGGAGTTGACAGAACTGTCCACCATCTCCAAGTGGAGGAGTCCAACAACCTTCAGATACAGGAGACGGTGCCAAAAATGTGTGGTACCCAGGCCAACATTGAACGAGTGGTGTTCACGGTGGAAGGCCTGGGACAAGACATCCAAGGCTTGGGCAATACTCTGTCGTCGAAGGCTGAGGTCCAGGACAGTGGAGCCCAGTTATAGGCAGACATGTGCTGGGCCCACATTGACATTGCTCTGGCGATCCACAGCTTGGCCCATTCACAAATGGACATGCTTGAGGGCATCAAGATCCCTGGCCAGCGCACACTGACCTGGCCCAGCCCCAGAGCGATATTGCACAGTCCCAGAAGGACATGGCTGAGGCAGTGAGGGACATGACTCACTCCCTGGCGGTGGTGTCCCACTCTCAGTGCCCCATGGTTGAAGGCATCGAGACCCTGGTTCAGTGGAGGACGGGCCTCCAGCACTAGCAGAACCAGGTGACGAAGGAGCCTCCAGAGCTCACTCCAGCCTCACCTTCATCCCATGGAGGAGCCCAGGAGCCATGGAGCACCCCGAGGGAGGAGGAAGGGAAGAGGCTCATGCCGATCCCTCCTGCAGGAGAGGTGCTGGAACACATCCGCCTTCTGAATCGCCACCACCCCCCATGCCAGCTGACATTGGCGCATCTGACGAGCAGCGGGCTGAACAGTGGCACCTAGTTACCTATGACACCCGAAATTCAGCCGAGCCATTCCAGGTCCAGGCACTCAATAGGACGGCCACCAAAGGCATCTCAGGTCAGAGGGCGAGATACGTCACAGGCCGCCTCCACTGTGCTTCTGGGGTCACACCTGGAGAGGGTGTTAGAGCATGTACGATAAGAAAGTTAGACACGAGTTAAGTTGACACAGGTGCAGCACATAGGTTAAAGGTAGGGGTCGGGGTTAAAGGTAGGGGTCGGGCACCTCAATGTATATAGTCACCATTAAACACTTTTTCACTAACATTCTGACCTGCCTCAATCCTCTGTCAGAACGGTGTCAGGAATGGGCTGGGCTGGGTGTAGAGGGTGTGACGAGTCGGGGACATGGGAGTTTATTGTTGGGGTCTGAGGGAGGGGGGGGGAGTGGTGTTGCAGTATGGTATGAGGCCGGGCCCCCGGGACACTTGAACCTTTGACTTGGGGTCACCCTCAGAGGTGGCTGGGAATAGGGTGAGAAGTGTCAGGCTACCTTGTAGGACAGTTTACCCAGTGAGTGACCCGTCACCGCTCACTATCTCCATAACCACCCTCCACTCCACCACCCCCAAAGATTACGTGGGCCCGTGAGATGGATCGTCCAGTACACATGCAGGGATCACCCGGATACTGCTGTGGTGACACTGATACTGACACTGATACTGCCTGTGGTGACACTGATACTGACACTGATATTGCTGTGGTGACACTGATACTGACACTGATACTGCCTGTGGTAACACTGATACTGACACTGATACTGCTGTGGTGACACTGATACTGACACTGATACTGCCTGTGGTAACACTGATACTGACACTGATATTGCTGTGGTGACACTGATACTGACACTGATACTGCTGTGGTGACACTGATACTGACACTGATACTGCTGTGGTGACACTGATACTGACACTGATACTGCTGTGGTAACACTGATACTGACACTGATACTGCCTGTGGTGACACTGATACTGACACTGATACTGCCTGTGGTGACACTGATACTGACACTGATACTGCTGTGGTAACACTGATACTGACACTGATACTGCCTGTGGTGACACTGATACTGACACTGATACTGCTGTGGTGACACTGATACTGACACTGATACTGCCTGTGGTGACACTGATACTGACACTGCAGTGGTGACACTGATACTGACACTGATACTGCTGTGGTGACACTGATACTGACACTGATACTGCCTGTGGTGACACTGATACTGACACTGATACTGCTGTGGTGACACTGATACTGACCCTGATACTGCCTGTGGTGACACTGATACTGACACTGATACTACTGTGGTGACACTGATACTGACACTGATACTGCTGTGGTGACACTGATACTGACACTGATACTGCTGTGGTGACACTGATACTGACACTGATACTGCTGTGGTAACACTGATACTGACACTGATACTGCCTGTAGTGACACTGATACTGACACTGATACTGCCTGTGGTGACACTGATACTGACACTGATACTGCTGTGGTAACACTGATACTGACACTGATACTGCCTGTGGTGACACTGATACTGACACTGATACTGCTGTGGTGACACTGATACTGACACTGATACTGCCTGTGGTGACACTGATACTGACACTGCAGTGGTGACACTGATACTGACACTGATACTGCTGTGGTGACACTGATACTGACACTGATACTGCCTGTGGTGAAACTGATACTGACACTGATACTGCTGTGGTGACACTGATACTGACACTGATACTGCCTGTGGTGACACTGATACTGACACTGATACTGCTGTGGTGACACTGATACTGACACTGATATTGCCGTGGTGACACTGATACTGACACTGATACTGCAGTGGTGACACTGATACTGACACTGATACTGCCTGTGGTGACACTGATACTGACACTGATACTGCTGTGGTGATACTGATACTGACACTGATACTGCCCGTGGTGACACTGATACGGACACTGATACTGCTGTGGTGACACTGATACTGACACTGGTACTGCCTGTGGTGACACTGATACTGACACTGATACTGCTTGTGGTGACACCGATACTGACACTGATGCTGCTGTGGTGACACTGATACTGACACTGATACTGCCTGTGGTGACACTGATACTGCCTGTGGTGACACTGATACTGACACTGATGCTGCTGTGGTGACACTGATACTGACACTGATACTGCCTGTGGTGACACTGATACTGACACTGATACTGCCTGTGGTGACACTGATACTGACACTGATACTGCTGTGGTGACGCTGATACTGACACGGATATTGCTGTGGTGATGCTGATACTGACACTGATACTGCCTGTGGTGACACTGATACTGACACTGATACTGCCTGTGGTGACACTGATACTGACACTAATACTGCCTGTGGTGACACTGATACTAACACTGACACTGCTGTGGTGACACTGATACTGACACTGATACTGCCCGTGGTGACACTGATACTGACACTGATACTGCCTGTGGTGACACTGATACTGACACTGATGCTGCTGTGGTGACACTGATACTGACACTGATACTGCCTGTGGTGACACTGATACTGCTGTGGTGACACTGATACTGACACTGATACTGCCTGTGGTGACACTGATACTGCTGTGGTGATACTGATACTGATACTGCTGTGGTGACACTGATACTGACACAGAAACTGCTGTGGTGAGACTGATACTGACACTGATACTGCTGTGGTGATACTGATACTGACACTGATACTGCCTGTGGTGACACTGATACTGACACTGATACTGCCTGTGGTGACACTGATGCTGACACTGATACTGCCTGTGGTGACACTGATACTGACACTGATACTGCTGTGGTGACACTGATACTGACACTGGTACTGCCTGTGGTGACACTGATACTGACACTGATACTGCTTGTGGTGACACCGATACTGACACTGATGCTGCTGTGGTGACACTGATACTGACACTGATACTGCCTGTGGTGACACTGATACTGCCTGTGGTGACACTGATACTGACACTGATGCTGCTGTGGTGACACTGATACTGACACTGATACTGCCTGTGGTGACACTGATACTGACACTGATACTGCCTGTGGTGACACTGATACTGACACTGATACTGCTGTGGTGACACTGATACTGACACTGATACTGCTGTGGTGACACTGATACTGACACTGATACTGCTGTGGTGATACTGATACTGACACTGATACTGCCTGTGGTGACACTGATACTGACTCTGATACTGCCTGTGGTGACACTGATACTGACACTGATACTGCTGTGGTGACACTGATACTGACACTGATACTGCAGTGGTGACACTGATACTGACACTGATACTGCCTGTGGTGACACTGATACTGACACTGATACTGCTGTGGTGATACTGATACTGACACTGATACTGCCTGTGGTGACACTGATACGGACACTGATACTGCCTGTGGTGACACTGATACTGACACTGATAATGCCTGTGGTGACACCGATACTGACACTGATGCTGCTGTGGTGACACTGATACTGACACTGATACTGCCTGTGGTGACACTGATACTGCCTGTGGTGACACTGATACTGACACTGATGCTGCTGTGGTGACACTGATACTGACACTGATACTGCCTGTGGTGACACTGATACTGACACTGATACTGCCTGTGGTGACACTGATACTGACACTGATATTGCTGTGGTGATACTGATACTGACACTGATACTGCCTGTGGTGACACTGATACTGACACTGATACTGCCTGTGGTTACACTGATACTGACACTAATACTGCCTGTGGTGACACTGATACTAACACTGATACTGCTGTGGTGACACTGATACTGACATTGATACTGCCCGTGGTGACACTGATACTGACACTGATACTGCCTGTGGTGACACTGATACTGACACTGATGCTGCTGTGGTGACACTGATACTGACACTGATACTGCCTGTGGTGACACTGATACTGCTGTGGTGACACTGATACTGACACTGATACTGCCTGTGGTGACACTGATACTGCTGTGGTGATACTGATACTGATACTGCTGTGGTGACACTGATACTGACACTGGTAGTGCCTGTGGTGACACTGATACTGACACTGATACTGCCTGTGGTGACACCGATACTGACACTGATGCTGCTATGGTGACACTGATACTGACACTGATACTGCCTGTGGTGACACTGATACTGCCTGTGGTGACACTGATACTGACACTGATGCTGCTGTGGTGACACTGATACTGACACTGATACTGCCTGTGGTGACACTGATACTGACACTGATACTGCCTGTGGTGACACTGATACTGACACTGATACTGCTGTGGTGACACTGATACTGACACTGATACTGCTGTGGTGACACTGATACTGACACTGATACTGCTGTGGTGATACTGATTCTGACACTGATACTGCCTGTGGTGACACTGATACTGACTCTGATACTGCCTGTGGTGACACTGATACTGACACTGATACTGCCTGTGGTGACACTGATACTGACACTGATACTGCTGTGGTGACACTGATACTGACACTGATACTGCCTGTGGTGACACTGATACTGACACTGATACTGCCTGTGGTGACGCTGATACTGACACTGATGCTGCTGTGGTGACACTGATACTGACACTGATACTGCCTGTGGTGACACTGATACTGACACTGATACTGCTGTGGTGACACTGATACTGACACTGATACTGCCTGTGGTGACACTGATACTGACACTGATACTGCTGTGATGATACTGATACTGATACTGCTGTGGTGACACTGATACTGACACTGAAACTGCTGTGGTGAGACTGATACTGACACTGATACTGCTGTGGTGATACTGATACTGATACTGCTGTGGTGACACTGATACTGCTGTGGTGAGGCTGATACTGACACTGATACTGCTGTGGTGACACTGATACTGACACTGATACTGCAGTGGTGACACTGATACGGACACTGATATTGCTGTGGTGAGACTGATACTGACACTGATACTCCTGTGGTGAGACTGATACTGACACTGATATTGCTGTGGTGACACTGATACTGACAATGATACTGCTGTGGTGGCACTGATACTGACACTGATACTGCTGTGGTGAGACTGATACTGACACTGATACTGCCTGTGGTGACACTGATACTGACACTGATACTGCTGTGGTGAGACTGATACTGACACTGATACTGCCTGTGGTGACACTGATACTGCTGTGGTGACACTGATACTGACATTGATACTGCTGTGGTGTCACTGATACTGCTGTGGTGATACTGATAATACCATAAGACCATAAGACATAGGAGTGGAAGTAAGGCCATTCGGCCCATCGAGTCCACTCCACCATTCAATCATGGCTGATTTCAACTCCATTTACCCGTTCTCTCTCCATAGCCCTTAATTCCTCGAGAAGTCAATAATTTATCAACTTCTGTCTTAAAGACACTCAACGTCCCTGCCTCCACCGCCCTCTGTGGCAATGAATTCCACAGACCCACCACTCTCTGGCTGAAGAAATTTCTCCTCATCTCTGTTCTAAAGTGACTCCCTTTTATTCTAAGGCTGTGTCCCCGGGTCCTAGTCTCCCCTGTTAATGGAAACAACTTCCCTACATCCACCCTATCTAAGCCATTCATTATCTTGTAAGTTTCTATTAGATCTCCCCTCAACCTCCTAAGCTCCAATGAATATAATCCCAGGATCCTCAGACGTTCATCGTATGTTAGGCCTACCATTCCTGGGATCATCCGTGTGAATCTCCGCTGGACCCGCTCCAGTGCCAGTATGTCCTTCCTGAGGTGTGGGGCCCAAAATTGCTCACAGTATTCTAAATGGGGCCTAACTAATGCTTTATAAAGCTTTAGAAGTACATCCCTGCTTTTATATTCCAAGCATCTTGAGATGAATGACAACATTGCATTTGCTTTCTTAATTACGGACTCAACCTGCAAATTTACCTTTAGAGAATCCTGGACTAGGACTCCCAAGTCCCTTTGCACTTCAGCATTATGAATTTTGTCACCATTTAGAAAATAGTCCACGCCTCTATTCTTTTTTCCAAAGTGCAAGACCTCGCACTTGCCCACGTTGAATTTCATCAGCCATTTCTTGGACCACTCTCCTAAACTGTCTAAATCTTTCTGCAGCCTCCCCACCTCCTCCATACTACCTGCCCCTCCACCTATCTTTGTATCATCGGCAAACTTAGCCAGAATGCCCTCAGTCCCGTCATCTAGATCGTTAATATATAAAGAGAACAGCTGTGGCCCCAACACTGAACCCTGCGGGACACCACTCGTCACCGGTTGCCATTCCGAAAAAGAACCTTTTATCCCAACTCTCTGCCTTCTGCCTGACAGCCAATCGTCAATCCATGTTAGTACCTTGCCTCGAATACCATGGGCCCTTATTTTACTCAGCAGTCTCCCGTGAGGCACCTTATCAAAGGCCTTTTGGAAGTCAAGATAGATAACATCCATTGGCTCTCCTGGTCTAACCTATTTGTTATCTCTTCAAAGAACTCTAACAGGTTTGTCAGGCATGACCTCCCCTTACTAAATCCATGCTGACTTGTCCTAATCCGACCCTGCACTTCCAAGAATTTAGAAATCTCATCCTCAACAATGGATTCTAGAATCTTGCCAACAACCGAGGTTAGGCTAATTGGCCTATAATTTTCCATCATTTTCCTTGTTCCCTTCTTGAACAGGGGGGTTACAACAGCAATTTTCCAATCCTCTGGTACTTTCCCTGACTCCAGTGACTTTTGAAACATCATCACCAACGCCTCCACTATTTCTTCAGCTATCTCCTTTAGAACTCTAGGATGTAGCCCGTCTGGGCCCGGAGATTTATCAATTTTTAGACCTCTTAGTTTCTCTAGCACTTTCTCCTTTGTGATGGCTACCATATTCAACTCTGTCCCCTGACTCTCCGGAATTGTTGGGATATTACTCATGTCTTCTACTGTGAAGACTGACGCAAAGTACTTATTCAGTTCCTCGGCTATTTCCTTGTCTCCCATCACAAAATGATACTGACACTGATACTGCCTGTGGTGACACTGATACTGACACTGATACTGCCTGTGGTGACACTGATACTGACACTGATACTGCCTGTGGTGATACTGATACAGATACCAATGCTGCCTGTGGTGACACTGATACTGACACTGATACCGCCTGTGGTGACACTGATACTGACACTGATACTGCCTGTGGTGACACTGATACTGCCTGTGGTGATACTGATACAGATACCAATGCTGCCTGTGGTGACACTGATACTGACACTGATACTGCCTGTGGTGACACTGATACTGACACTGATACTGCCTGTGGTGACACTGATACTGACACTGATACTGCCTGTAGTGTTACTGATACTGACACTGATGCTGCTGTGGTGACACTGATACTGACACTGATACTGCCTGTGGTGATACTGACACTGATACTGCTGTGGTGACACTGACACTGATACTGCCTGTGGTGACACTGATACTGACACTGATACTGCCTGTGGTGACACTGATACTGACACTGATACTGCCTGTGGTGACACTGATACTGACACTGATACTGCCTGTGGTGACACTGATACTGACACTGATGCTGCTGTGGTGACACTGATACTGCTGTGGTGACACTGATACTGACACTGATACTGCCTGTGGTGATACTGATACTGACACTGATACTGCCTGTGGTGATACTGATACTGCCTGTGGTGATACTGATACTGCCTGTGGTGATACTGATACTGACACTGATACTGCCTGTAGTGACACTGATACTGCCTGTGGTGATACTGATACTGACACTGATACCGCCTGTGGTGATACTGGCACTGATACTGCCTGTGGTGATACTGATACTGATACTGCCTGTGGTGATACTGATACTGACACTGATACTGCCTGTGGTGACACTGATACTGACACTGATACTGCCTGTGATGATACTGATACTGACACTGCCTGTGGTGATACTGATACTGATACTGATACTGCCTGTGGTGACACTGATACTGTCTGTGGTGACACTGATACGACCTTTGGAGGGGGAGGGGAAGCTGGGATGATGATATGGAGTGAGGGGCATTGGGACAGGGAAGGTGCAGTGAATGGTGGAAAGACAGAGGAGATGGAGTGAGGGAGGAGGGATAGGGGAGGTGGAGTGGAGGAGGGACAGGGAGGAGGAGTGATTGGAGGAGGGACAGGGGAGGTGGAGTGAAGGGTGGAGGGACAGGGGAGGTGGAGTGAATGGAGGAGGGACAGGGGAGGTGGAGTGAAGCGAGGAGGGACAGGGGAGGTGGGGTGAAGGGAGGAGGGACAGGGGAGGTGGGGTGAAGGGAGGAGGGACAGGGGAGGTGGGGTGAAGGGAGGAGTGAAGGGAGAAGGGAGGGTCAGGGAAGGTAGAGTGAAGTGTGGAGGGACAGGGAAGGAGCAGTGACGGGAGGAAGGACAAGAGAGGCTGAGTGAAGGGAGGAGGGAGGGACAGGGGAGGTGGAGTGAGAGGTGGAAGGACAGGGAAGGAGCAGTGACGGGAGGAGAGACAAGAGAGGTTGAGTGAAGGGAGAAGGGAGGGACAGGGGAGGTGGAGTGAGAGGTGGAGGGACAGGGAAGGAGCAGTGACGGGAGGAGGGACAAGAGAGGTGGAGTGAGAGGTGGAGGGACAGGGAAGGAGCAGTGACGGGAGCAGGGACTGGGAATGTTGTGAGCGGCTATAATTTATGTTATAATTGGTACAAACTCGTAAACATACTTGTCAAGCATTTTAAAACAATTAAAGCTCCTCTGACATTTTAAAGTAATGCCAATTTTTTTTTACTATCCCTGCTGCTGGGTTAAAGATCATCACAACTACACCAATCTTTATTTAGATTGTCACTCATTCTTCCCACCAAAATGATTCACTGCACACTTTTCTGCATTAAATTTCATCTGTCACTTGATCGTCCATTCCACAAGCCTGACCAGGCCCTCTTTAAGCTGATCACTATCCTCCGAACAGTTCACAATACTTCTGATTCATCTGCAAATTTTGCAATTGTGCCCTGTATATCAAATTTATATTTATCAAGAAAACCTGTGGTCCTATCATCGACCCTTGGAAACACGACTGTACAAACAACCATTCACCACTACAGTTTCCTTATGTGACCCTTGCTAGACAGGACATTACCATTGAAATTCCCTTTATACCCTGGATCTTCCCACAAACATGCTTCTATAGACATTGACCTTCCCTGCTTAGTCCAGTTTCCTCCCTGTGTCTCCCATTAGGTCTCGTACATCCGCCATGACACATCCCTTCTCCCATGGTCGACCATGCATAATCCCCCTGCACAGCCAGATGTGCAGGTTAGGTGGATTGGCCATGATAAATTGCCCTTAGTGTCCAAAATTGCCCTTAGTGTTGGGCGGGGTTACTGGGTTATAGGGATAGGGTGGAGATGTTGATCTTGTGTAGGGTGCTCTTTCCAAGAGCCGGTGCAAACTCGATGGGCCGAATGGCCTCCTTCGGCACTGTAAATTCTATGATAATCTATGAATCACAATACATTATTGTCTCCTCTCCCGTGGTTCAACAAAATTCCCCAAGAAAGAAAAGCAGCTCCTAATCACTCTAAATCCACCAGGAATACTTCCTCTGAGGCGACAAGGCACTTTTCATCAGTTATGATTCTGAAGACGTGTTTCTTGTTTGCTGCAGAGTTCACTGCTATCATACCATTTAATCTGCGGAAATTATGTTTTAATGAGTATGCATGACATGCGAATACATTGCAAAAAGATTCCTGATGTTTGCCGACGGGAAACTCAATCGACCTTAAATCTACCACAGCCTTAATTCCCTACTTTCATCCCATCCTGGAAACCTCACGTTGTGCCTCCCGCACAATTAAGTGGACCGGTCTGCCTTGTTTCCTGCTGCCTCGAGATGACTAATTGTTTAAATAACTGGCCAGTCAACTTAACCTAAGTCCTGGTCAAATTATTGGAAAACTTTGGAGAACAATATAAATCAACATCTAGGAAGAGCCCTCCCCCTTCTCCCTGGCAAAGGCACCCCCACCATTCCCGCTGGCAAAGAGTCCTCCCCCTTCTCCCTGGCAAAGACGGCCCCCACCCTTCCCGCCGGCAACGAGCCCTCCCCCTTCTCCCTGGCAAAGACGCCCCCGCCCTTCCCATCGGCAAAGAGCCCTCCCCCTTCTCCCTGGCAAAGACGCCCCCCGCCCTTCCCATCGGCAAAGAGCCCTCTCCCTTCTCCCTGGCAAAGACGCCCCCCACCCTTCCCATCGGCAAAGAGCCCTCCCCCTTCTCCCTGGCAAAGACAGCCCCCACCCTTCCTGCTGGCAAAGAGTCCTCCCCCTTCTCCCTGGCAAAGACGGCCCCCACCCTTCCTGCCGGCAAAGAGCCCTCCCCCTTCTCCCTGGCAAAGACGCCCCCCGCCCTTCCCATCGGCAAAGAGTCCTCCCCCTTCTCCCTGGCAAAGACGCCCCCCGCTCTTCCCATCGGCAAAGTGCCCTCCCCCCCTTCTCACGTGCAAAGACCCCCCATTCCTGTTGGCAAATAACCCCCTTCCTGCCTCAAAGGGCTCATCTCCTCCCAGCACTGACAAAGTATCCCCTTCTCGCTGGCAAAGGACCCCTTCCCTCTTGGCAGCGAGGAGTCGCCTCTTCTCACTGGCAGACCCCCCCCCCCCCCCCGCCTTTGTGGTGATGTGCATCAATGTAAATGCATGTAGGCTAGCTAGACACCAGAGGGAGCACCAGTGACATCACACACACACACTCAACCAATAGATCAAGTAGATAGGACATGACCAATAGACATTCACGATGCACAAGGAGGTGACACGACCGCAGGGGGGCATTACACCAACCCATATATAAAGGACACCACACACATGATCTGCCTCTTTCCAGTGGAGACAGTCAGTGAGAAGAGACACCGGGTTGATTCAATATTACACCCACCACGTGGATTGCAGCAACTGGTAAGTCAGTCTGGGTAGCTATAGTAGGATTAGCAGTAGTGTCAAACCCAAGTAATAGAAGTGTAAATAGATTAATAAACGTGATGAAGTTATCTCCACGTCCGAACCTTCCTTTGTCAAGTGCACCACAAGGAAGCCGCTTATGTTACACCTACAACATAACAAATCATGGTACCAGGACTGAACTGTTTCAATCCAGATAGCCATACCTCAGCGTACAGTGACAACCAGCAACGATACCCAGGCAAGATGTTCGAGATCCGGGTTCCGCAGCGACTTCAGTGCCACAGCGATCTCCGCGAAAACTGGCGGGCATTCCGGCAAAGGTTTGAAATCTTCCTAGTGCCAGCCGAACTAGAAGAAGTGGCCGATCCTGAAAAAACAGAGCTTCTCCTCACCATCGCCGGTGCCAGAGCAGAAGAAATCTTTTAAAAATTCGAGTTCTCCAAGGGGCAAAACAGGAGCGACTTCCAGGCAGTCCTGGACAAATTCGGCAAATACTGTGAGGAAAACACACTCCAACCAGCAAGAAAAGGTAAGAGAAGCGCCAGTACTCACCACGAGGCCGAGGTCCCAGAGCAGGGAACAGTTTCAATCAGCGGCCATCTTTTTAAAGGGACAGCACTTGCACAGTTGCGCGAGAAGCGCACAGAACAGTAAGGTCCATTTGCGCATGCGCAAGATGCCACGCATGCCGCAATCACAAAAACGGCCATCAGTAAAGGAACAGCAATCTGCGCATGTGCAATCGCTTCCTACGCACTACGTCACATGCGTCATGGTGTCAGAGGCCCCGGACCACGTCCATTTAAAGGGGAAACGTCCCAAATCAAAGAAAAAAATCTTTTAAAGCTGCAAAACAACCTTCCTTCACCTGGAATGACAGCACAATGACTCAAATTGAACCAGGAAATGAAATTAACCTCTGAAGAACCCTGCAACAAGCAGTTACCTACGCCCAAACTGATGATTCTGACCTTGAATACTTCAATACCAACCGTTACATTTTCTCTGGACCTCGCGAGCCCAATGCCAGCTCCGACGCAAATAGTGATGATATGGTCCTAGAAGACTACGACTCGGATGAACCTTTCACCTTGGGAGGCTACCCCAGTACCAAATCCGAACCGCAACTAGACGTGTTGCACATTGGCGACCCCTGTACTGAATCCGGTGCAGGATTCGTTCTTCGGATTTGAGGATCTTCAGCCAGCATATACGACATCCCGACCCATGAGTGCAGGATGATGCTGCAGCCCGAAACCAAGAGACAGAGAGCGGTACAAGCCCAAAGAGAGTGGCCTCCTGCCACACAGAGCGTGGTCCACGCACCGCTCAGGATTCCTGATTCTATGAAAGAAGACACGCAAGACTCCACGCCACAGTCCTTGCATGAACAAGAAGTGACTCCAGTGTCACAAGCCTCCACAGCAAGCTTGTGGACAGGCTCCACAATTGCAGAAACGCAAGACTCCAGAGCGCAGTCCTTGCACGAACAAGAAGTGACTTCAGTGTCACAAGCCTCTGACGAATGTGATATAAAATAGTTACTTTAGAGATATTAGTTAATGTAATGTAGAAATAAGCCACTTTGATTCTGGCAGATAGAGACAAAGGGATTTGAGACCGCATGGAAAAAGCAGGAAGAGGTGTGTCTATGAGAGTGATGCTGCATTGATAGGGGTCAGAGAAAGGGATTGGAAGTGAGCCAATCAGAATAGATCAAACAGGTCAGGAGGGATATAGGCTGACCTATGGGCGTCGAGTATGTGAAACTTGATACCATTTGAATTGATTTGCAGAGATCCCTTTGTCTCTTTGTTCATTCGCTTTCTGGGATGTAGGAGACTGGATGTCTCTTATGTTTCTATGAAATGAATCAAGCTTGCAAGCTGAATAAAATAACTTCTTTTTACGTGCAAATCCATCTCGACTTTTATTGAGGCCAGACTGACGGAGAAAGAAATTTGGGAATCAACATTTGGTGCCGAAACCCGGGATTTCTCAGGGCGATCCTGATCCAACTGCGAAATCAGAATTAGACTGATTATGAACAGGAGGATGGGGAACAAAGGGCCCTCAATGTAGAACTGGAAAATGACCGCGCATTGATTGTTCCCCTCTTCTTATCGTCTGATTAGTCTGGTCACTCGCGGTTGGCACAGAAAGACCGCCTCGACGAAATCACAGGTCAGTCTGGGGATTAGCAATTTCATTGATGGGATTTCATATTGTTGTTTCGGCTTGGGTTAGGGTTTTGGGTTGATGTGACATCGCAAATGATGATTCAATTCAAAGTTTAAGGGTTCAGAGGCTGATGGGACTTCAGTAATGAAGGTTCAGTCTATTATATGGGTTCAGGGGCTGATGGGACTTCAGTAATGAAGGTTCAGTCCAGTATAACTGTTTTTAAATCTGAAGATGGTTCAACTCTATGTGTGAGTGTTTTAAATATATAGTTGATTAAGCTAAAATTGTCTCCTTGGACTGTATTGGCGAAAAACGCAGTTCCGAGGGCTAGTTGAGATTGTGGGGAATGCTGCATATTGGTTGAAGCAGAAGTCTCTCAAAGGGTTAACAGCAGCAGGCAAAGTCATGCCAGACAGTGCTTCTCACTCAGGCCTTGAGATAACAGCGCCAGTCGCTAGTGTAATCGGATACCTTTCCTTTGAGTCAGTGAACTCCAGCAAAGTTACGTTTTGAATTAATTAAA
Source organism: Scyliorhinus torazame (assembly GCF_047496885.1). Lineage (NCBI taxonomy): Eukaryota > Metazoa > Chordata > Chondrichthyes > Carcharhiniformes > Scyliorhinidae > Scyliorhinus > Scyliorhinus torazame. The sequence goes on from NC_092707.1 coordinate 293,277,985, forward strand.
GGAAACCAGTGGGTTTCTCCACCTCTTTGATAAAAGTTATTATTTTCGAAAGCAATTGATTGAAATTGCCAGAATCTTAAGTTTTACTTACTTGAAATAAGGTTTATCTCATTTTATCTGGAGATTAATAGAAACTTAAAGAAGATCATGGACACCATTTTAAAAAGTGTCAATCTGGAGATGATAGTTGATTTTGCTAATACTTATGTGTATGTAAATGAAAAAAAACTTGTTAAAAGAAAAATTGTTAAGATAAAGAAATGATTAAGTTGTAAATGTTATACAAGTTTGTGTTAAGCAAATTGTAAATTTAGTTCTGAGTTGAGATCAGAGCTAAGCTTGCAAGTTGCAGTAATTCAATTTGAATTTTCAAACATTTTTAAGTTTAAAAAAAAAAAGAGCAAATAGAGAAAAGAAGGACACAGATCTTGAATGCGTTGAATAGCACATTTCAAAGGCCCATAAATCTTTCTGTTATCTTAGACCTAAAACCTAGGAAGACTGAAGAGCCAGAGGAATTTCTGGAGCGTTTTAATGAAATCTACCGGGGGCAGTCAGGCGATTTGCTGTATCAAAATGGTCAGAATTCCCCTCAATACTGTGCTATGTTAATGCATTGCCTACCACCTTCTGTGGTTACTGCTGTGAAATGTAATAACATGAATTGGACAGAGAACGACCCTTCCCAGATGGCAAGGGCAGTCAGATTTTACTGGAAGGAGGGTGTAGGCCAAGAAGGAGGCTCAGTTACAAAGGTTAAGACTGAGTATGTAATGAAAAAGGATGATCTGCGACCCCAACAAGCGGCAGAAATGGTAGTTTACCAGCAGGAGCCCCAATATAGTGACTTTGGGTGGGTGGATCAGCGAAGAGGAGGGTGAGACAACAGTGCTATATTTCTATCACCCCCCAGTGGTGGACGTTAGACGTTGAACAGTCACTGCATCACGTTACCCTGGCCTATGACAGAACTGGACGAAACAGGGAGTTGGAGGACAAATACCGGCCATTACTTGAGACCGAATGGCCAGTCAAGGTTACAGCCACAGTCACGGGAAAAGAAGGTACAGCCGATTTTGTTACAATATCACCACATTTATGGCCACAGTCAGCTTCGGTAAGCCCTCATATTACACGTCAGGTCCATGACCAGTACCATGCCAGGGATATGGGGCGAATGGTCAGGAGGGCAGTGGATCATTCAGATCCAACAGACTACGCACTTCAAGTCATGCCGGACGGCACTACCATAAAATATTTTGAGGTCCCTGAAACGATTAACACTCGACTGCAGCATCACAGGGGACATGATGTGTTGGAATATGTCAATCCACAGGTCTGGGCGGAATACCCATCACAAGTGGGAAAGACAAATGTTACACCTATTAAGGTGATGATTAAGGATCATGTAAAGCTACCTTCCATTCGACAATACCCCCTTAAATCTCAAGCTGCTCCATCAATAGATAAATTAATTCAAGAGCTGTTGAAACAGGGTATTTTGGTCCTTTGCCAATCAGAATGTAACACCCCCATACTTGCTGTGCCTAAACCAGCCAAACCAGACCAGTACCGATTAGTACAGGATTTACGTTCAATCAATGCCATCGCATAGCCATTACATGCTCTCACCCTCCAACAGGATATTACGGTGTATAGCTCCCACTCGGTCATCGCACTACTGAGGCAACTGCAGACTCAGCATCTTACCGCAGCTCGTCAGAATAGGTATGAGATATACCTTTTGAACAATCCACGTCTGACATTTAAATACTGTACCACTATCAATCCAGCCTGTTTTCTTAGCGGTCCCCCTGTCCATGAGGACGCGCCTGGTCACGACTGTTTAGCCTTGATTCAGGAAACTACCACAATAAGGAGCGATTTGAGTGACATTTCGTCAGAACAACCTGACATGATTATGTGTGGTCAAATATCCCACAGGGGTTTAGTTAATGACCTACTGCAGGCCCTCCTTATGCCAGCGCAGATTTCCATTATTAAATGCGCTGCCCACACGAATGGTACAACCCCAGTTGACGTTGGTAATGAACAAGCAGATCGTGCAGCGCGAACAGCCGCGCAAATTCAGCAAGTGATGGTGCCTAAGATGTTAAGTCAGACTAAACGATCTACTATAAATATGTCTGCTTCTGACAAGTCAATGCCAACCATCCAAGACGTCATAAGGTTACAGGAGGACGCTCCTGAGAGTGATAAACAAATGTGGAAACGGTTAGGTTGTACATATGATTCTGTTTCCTCTTTATGGACCACACCAGCACATCAGACTTGTATGTCTGATGTACTGGCTTTATGGGTCATTGAATGTGTACACTTTGCAACTCATTGTGGGGCTCGAGGGACTAGTGATTTGTTGCTGGACACTTGGTGGCACCCTAAAATGCAGGGGTTGGCCCAAAGTATCAGTAATCGGTGTTTGATTTGTCAGCAATATAACACCGGAAAAGGTATCCCTTGTGGGAAGGGGCAAACCCCGTTGCCCAGTGGTCCCTTTGAGACGCTCCAAATGGATTACATTGAGTTGGAAAGGTGTCAATGTTACAAATATGTTTTGGTCATTGTGGATGTGTTCAGCAGATGGGTTGAGGTGTATCCGACTATCGATAATAAAGCTGCTACTGTCGTTAAAGTCTTGATGAGAGAAATCATTCCCTGGTACGGTATACCAGCTCAGTTAAGTTCTGATAATGGGCCTCATTTTATTGGATAAATTAACAAGGAGTTTTGCTCCCAGTTGGGCATACGCCAGCAGTTACACTGTGCTTACAGACCGCAGGCGGCCGGGTTGGTTGAGAGACACAATCAGACCCTCAAAACTAAATTGGCTAAATTAAGAGCAGACACGGGACTGACATGGCTTAAGTTGCTCCCCGTTGCCCTCTTCCAGCTGCGGGTTACACCTGCGGGACTGGCCCGGCTCTCCCCCGCCGAGATTCTTTATGGCAGGCCTCTTAGAACTCCCTGGAGCCTGCAGGTTCCCAGACTGGTTCAGTTTCATCAGATGACTGAAGAAATGACCACCTATGTTCTAGCCCTCACGCAAGTGCTCAAGGAACTCCATGGCCAAGTCCGCACGGCTCACCAGCCATTGCCCCCAGTACCTAGCTCACTTTCAGTCCAGCCCGGTAGTTATGTCATGGTCAAAAATTGGACTAGGAAGGGGTCGGAGCCGCGATGGGACGGGCCCTTCCAAGTTCTCCTTACCACCCCCACAGCAGTTAAAGTAGAGGGGCGAAGTGCTTGGGTCCACCTACATCACTGTAAATTGAGTCCATCTCCACTACTGTAAAAGGTCGGATACTAACCTGCCTCCCTTCTCCAGTGCTATTTTACAGGTGTGGAGCATGATGGAGTGGCTACGCATCGTCTGTCTGATATTTGGCCTCACTTCGCTTGGCGTGTTATTGGCGATGGACATGGAAAAGGGGAATATTATGTATCTGTGTAGCCCCAACCAATCTACAAGGATACATCACCTATGCAAAGGTGATGTTCTTCGCTGCCCCCATATACGAGGACATGGTATCGACTCATGGAAGGTCATCAAAGTTAAGGAGAATGCAGGAGTCATGAAGCAGTTGCACCGGTCCCGGCGATGGGAAGGGAACATTATATGGACATTGCCTTGTTTTTGGAATACATGTAAATTTGATTTTGGATGTGTTAAGAGTGGTACAATAAAGGTAACATCAGGCTGTCAGAAGAGTGTAGGAAGAGGCTATGAGAAAGAGAAAGGGACTAGAGAGAGGACGGGGCGTATGAGAAGGGAAGTACAGCTGGAACGTAGGTTACCGGGAGATACACTTAAGTTAATTAAAGGCCAAACTGAGGAAAACCCGGGTAGTATGAATCTCTTCTACCAGATTTACCACCGCTTGTATGGCCAGGGACGGGTTGTCTGCTACCCGAACCCCGCCGCGGTGTCTAGGTTATTTTCTGTTTCACCGCTTTGGGGCACTCCCCAAACGGTGGTTCATTGTCAGCATTCCGAACCACTGCCCGATCAGGTCACTCTTCCTTACGATCCGGGTTCAGCACCACCGGCTATTTGCCTTCCCCTTCCTCGGGATAATTCCCATTCACGGTACGATAGGCTGCGACGGTGGAGGGCGTACATACCTAGCCACTTCACTCCCAATAGGGATTCCCGGTCGTACGAGAATTGCTTCAGCAGTGAAGGATATGGCTGTTTGCTGGTAGAGGTGGACACAAATATAACATGTCTGTTTCCCACCTGTACGGACAGGTGGTGCCATATCACCCAGGCGTCTGGCCAATGCGTTTGTTACAACACCACTTGCGTTCCATTGAACGCTGGCCTCCAGCTCCTCTGTGGCTGGGCGAATGTCTCTCATATCACTGTTGGGACTAGGGCTTTCCGCATTGCTGGGCGGCCCGAATGGGCATTTCAAAGTTGGATAAACTGGGCTACTGGGGGGTCCTTACGCAACCGATATGCTGATTGTGATGCTAGCCTGCACACGGAACAAGGATACTACTTTTTATTTAATGGTACAGCGACCAACGTTTTGTCACCCCCATTTCCCCGCTGAATTGCTATAGGGACTCTAGTCCCTACCACAGTCCCCTGCCCTTCGGCGTGGAACCTGCATAATCAGTTAGCACGCCGGGCAGTCTCTGCTGAATTTTGCGAGAACTGGAAAAAACCTCAGGTTCTTGCACCCAACCGGGGCCACTCAGCCGGGTGGGGCATTCTGAGCGTATTGACACTGGGAGGTGTGGGGGGTTCCTTGGCTGTCAGTGATCGGAATTATTTTATTTGCGGCCTTACCATCTTGGGAAATGAAACCTTGGGAGCCCTCGGGGCAATAACCAAGGAGTTGTCTCAGCTACGGTTGTTTGCAATGCAGAACCGGTATGCTCTTGACTATCTTCTGGCCCGTGAGGGTGGGGTATGCGCCATAGTACAGGGCAAGTGTATCATGGGAGTTCAGGACTTGACCGCTAACATCACTAAATTTATGGATCACATACGGGATCACTTGGACGGGATGCAGGATCCTGGCTCTTGGGGTAACTGGGGATTTGGAGGATGGAAGGACTGGTTGATAAATATGGCCATGTATCTAGTGGTAGCTATCGGCTGCATCTTTGTGGGCCTGGCCATCCTTAAATGTGTGATGGGTAGAATGCGGGGTGCACTGGATCAGATCACCGCCCCAATCACCGAAAAAAAAATGTAACTGTTAAAATCCATGAGGGTGAGGCAGATGAAGGGGGGCTAAGACAGGAATTGGAAATGCAGCGATGGATCTTTTTAGATGAGGAACCTTAGCTATGGATTGGATAGTTCGGTTATCATGGAATGATAAAAGGAGGGAATGACGAATGTGATATAAAATAGTTACTTTAGAGATATTAGTTAATGTAATGTAGAAATAAGCCACTTTGATTCTGGCAGATAGAGACAAAGGGATTTGAGACCGCATGGAAAAAACAGGAAGAGGTGTGTCTATGAGAGTGATGCTGCATTGATAGGGGCCAGAGAAAGGGATTGGAAGTGAGCCAATCAGAATAGATCAAACAGGTCAGGAGGGATATAGGCTGACCTATGGGCGTCGAATATGTGAAACTTGATACCATTTGAATTGATTTGCAGAGATCCCATTGTCTCTTTGTTCATTCGCTTTCTGGGATGTAGGAGACTGGATGTCTCTTATGTTTCTATGAAATGAATCAAGCTTGCAAGCTGAATAAAATAACTTCTTTTTACGTGCGAATCCATCTCGACTTTTATTGAGGCCAGACTGACGGAGAAAGAAATTTGGGAATCAACACCTCCACAGCGAGCTCGTGGACAGACTCCACGATAGAAGAAACGCAAGACTCCAGAGCGCAGTCCTTGCATGAACAAGAAGTGATTCAGGTGTCACAAGACTCCGCAGCGAGCTCATGAACAGCCTCCATGATAGAAGCAACGCAAGACTCCGACGCGCAGTCCTTGCATCAACAAGACCATGAGGGTCTAACAACCTCCTCTGACTAACTAGCGGCAGATGATGCAAGTCTGCCATGCTCAAATAAACAGCAAGAAGACTATGACAGTCTACCATGCTCCCGTGCCCAGCAGGACGACCATGACGGTCTATCATGCGACAGTGAAGAACAAAGCGACGATAACAGTCCAAGCCCAAATGAAGGACAACAGCAAGACAATGACAGTCCATCCACATTGTTTGCACCACAAGATGAAGACTCTGACAATTTACCCAACCCAAGTGAACAACAAGCAGCTACTGAGGCTCTACCCACGGTATGTGAGACGAGTGACGACAGCATCCCACTTCCCATGAAAGATGTGCAAAGTGACAGACCTCAGCTGGTGTGTACAGAGGAACTCGACAATCATTGTGAGACCACTGGTGACTCCGGTGACACCATGATACTTCCACCCTCATTTGCTCGAACCTCTCCACAAGTCAATGCATTCCTGCATGTTCTGACTCCAGACGTGCAGCTTCAAGAAATCTCAGCTGACTCCAGTGAACCTGCTAAGACTCTGGATGGGGAGCATCAACAAACCAACACTGACTCATCTAAAACAGACCAGACTCCAGATGGGGAGCAACCAAACGCCGACTCTGATTCACGTAAGCCGGACTTTACTCCAGACAGGGAGTGCCGCAACCTCAGTGATGGAACACTCAGGGTGACAGCAGATGCCACAACGACAGGAGATGGATGACTTAACAATTACACTGGGTCAGTAATAACAAGCAGCGGCTACAGTCCAAGAGGAATACAACAATATTCACCACAGCTATATCCACACATTTTTTCCACACCAGCAGTGCAGCCAATGGCAGCTCATGCTGGACAAACCCAGTATTCAGGCATGCAGCAGCCAGCAGTCTATGCAGCATATTCTCAAACAGGCCAGCACTACGGATTGCCCACTAATGGAATCAAGACCGAAGGAGTTCTACCACAAGCGCAATCTGCTCTACAGACTGGGTGCCTTAGTTACAGCCAAATATTTGCTGCACCCCAGCCTGGCCAGACGGCATATTCCTATCAGATGCAAGGTTCTAGTTTCACACCATTACCAGGTATGTATGCGAGCAGCAATTCTGTTTCCAATTCGACAAACTTCAACGGTTCTCAGCAGGATCACCCTTCCAGCACAGCATGCGGCCAGAACCAGTATGTACAGTCTTATCCAACTTCACCATATGGCACATCCATGACCTCGAATGATACTGTTGATGGTACCTCTTCAACGTCAACGCCTTATCAGCTACAAGATGCCATCCGACAGCACCATCACAAACATTGAAAAAAGAACGGGACTCCAAATCAGACAGCGAAGTGATTTGACCACTTCTTAGTTCCTGTGGCACAGGGACATTGATGGCGTTCATAACCAAGAGAGACATTTGACCATGATGATTGATGGTTTATGGACTCACACGAATGATTTGGACTTATTGTTTAATCACTGTTCCCATGACTTGTATATACCTTACCTTATCTACCTGTTTTTTGTTCCATTTTCTTAAAGTGTACAGAAAATATGAACATATAAAAAAGGGGGGATGTGGTGATGTGCATCAATGTAAATGCATGTAGGCTAGCTAGACACCAGAGGGAGCACCAGTGACATCACACACACACACTCAACTAATAGATCAAGTAGATAGGACACGACCAATAGACCAATAGACATTCATGATACACAAGGAGGTGACACGACCACAGGGGGGCATTACACCAAGCCATATATAAAGGACACCACACACATGATCTGCCTCTTTCCAGTGGAGACAGTCAGTGAGTAAAGACACCGGGTTGATTCAATATTACACCCACCACGTGGATTGCAGCAACTGGTTAGTCAGTCTGGGTAGCTATAGCAGGATTAGCAGTAGTGTCGAACCAGAGTAATAGAAGAGTAAATAGTTTAATAAACGTGTTGAAGTTATCTCCACGTCTGAACCTTCCTTTGTCAAGTGCACCACAAGGAAGCCGCTTATGTTACACCTAGAACATAACAAATCACCCTTCTCTCTGCAAATACCCCTCACCCTTCTCGTCTGAAAAGAAGGACCCCTGCCCAACGGCAAAGAATCCCCTTCTCACAGGCAAAGAGTCTCCACCCCTTCTTACTGGCAAAGAACACCCCCATCCTTCTCGTTGACAAAGAACCCTCCCGCCTTCATGCCTGAAAAGATGCCCCATTCTCACTGGCAAACAGACCCCCCCTCCCCACCCTTCTCACCTGCAAGGACCCCCCCCCCCTTCTTGCTGGCAAAGAGCCCTTTGTTCTTCATACCGGCAAAGTACCCATTTCTCGCCGGCAAAGACCTCTCCCTTCTCGCCGGCAAAGACCTCTCCCTTCTCGCCGGCAAAGACCTATCTCTTCTCGCCGGCAAAGACCTCTCCCTTCTCGCCGGCAAAGACCTATCTCTTCTCGCCAGAGAGACCTCACCCTTCTCTGGACATGAATGCCTCTTTCTGTTGCGACATACGTCACAGTCTTGCACAAAGTTTTCCACATCCTTGTTTATGCCTGGCCAATAGACTGATTGCCGTGCACGTCTTTTGCATTTTTCCATGACCTGGTGTCCTTCATGGATAGAATTTGTCTTTTTCATGGATGACAATTTTATCATGTTTTAGTAGAAAACCATTTATGACAGTGGGGTCATCTTTCATGCTCCTGAAATTATTACAGCTTCCATTGGGCCATCCTTCCGTCAAGTGTTTCATCACACGCTGAAGGATTCCACCTTTTGTTGTTTCTTCATGCATTAGGTGAAGTTGTGCATCCGACACTGATAGCATGTCTGCTATGAACTTGGCTTGAGTTTCCACATTTAAGATTACCTCTGATGTTGTCTCATCAGAGTGGACAGAGCATCTGCCAAAACACGATCCTTGCCTGGAATATATGGCAATGTAAAGTCATATCTACAAAGTTTCATCAGCATTCTTTGTAGACGTGGTGAGGTGTCATTTAAATCCTTTCTAATTATGTTCACTGAAGTACGATGATCCGTTTCAACTGCAAAATGAGGCAGTCCAAACACATAGTAGTGGGATATGGTTATACTAGTAAGTAAACCTAGACATTCTTTTTCTATTTGTGCGTATCTCTGTTCCGTTGGAGTCATTGCACGCAAAGCATATGCAATAGGTTTCCAGAGATCATCCTCAGATTTCTGAAGTAGTACAGCTCCAATCCCAGTCTGACTGGCCGAGATCTTAGTTTCTTTGGTCAAATCAAAGAGCGCTAACACTGGGGCTATTGTCAATGATAAATTCATTCAGGTTCATGCTGAGACGTCCACAAAAAGGGAACATTCTTCTTTATGAGGTTTCTTAAGGATGTTGTTCTGGTCGATAAATTGGGAATGAATTTACCCAAGAGATCTACGACACCAAGCATCCTTAGAATGGCTTTTTTATCTTTGGAATTGCCATTTGACCAATTGCATTTACTTTATCTTGATCTGGTTGCACACTATCGTTCGAAATTACATCTCCTAGAAACTTCAATTTCTCTAAGCCAAATTGGCATATGTCTTTGTTTAATTTCAGGCCATGCAAGTCAATTCTCGTCATTATTTGCATGAGTGGTGAACAATGTTCCTCTGGTGTAGTATTATAACGTCATTGACGTAGACACCAGGTATACCTTCAGTTATCGTTTCCATCATCCTGTGGAATATTTCCAAGGCGGAGATAATCCCAAAAGGTAGCCTGTGAAAATAGTACCTTCCAAACAGTGTGTTGAGAGTGCACAACTTTCTACTTTTATTATCCAACTGAAGCTGCCAAAATCTTCGTGAGGCATCCAGTTTCATAAAGTATTTGGCGTGAGCCATCTCTGCAGTGATTTCTTCTCTCTTCGGGATAGGGTGGTACTCCCGTTTGATATTATTATTGAGATCTTTTGGATCAATGTATATGCAGACACACACCATTGAGCTCACCCAGTCAGTTGGTTCAGTGACTTTGGATATGATTTTGCACTGCAACATCCTGTCCAGTTCATCCTTCATATGGTCTCTTAAAGGTGCTGGCACTCTGCGAGGTGGATGTATCACCGGCTTAGCATCGCTCATTAGCTGAGTGCTATAAGTGAACGGTAACGTGCCCACTCCACGGAATACATTTGGGAATTTGCATAGGATCTCCGCTATCTCATCACTTAGGGAACCAATAGATTGCTTGGCAGTATGGATTCTCTGCACTAAATTTAGTTGTATGCATGTATCCACACCTACCAATGATAATTTAGTTGAGTCAACTGTTTCAAACTCTAAGGGAATGCACTCCTTTTTATAGATCTGGTCCACACCTCCATCTGGTGAGAGGATAGAATATTACATTAACCCTTAATGTGCTAGATATTATACATAATGTCACAACAACGTCTAGGTGTGTCTCCTGGATGCATTCTGGATATGTTTCTGGAGCATACCTCTTCATTCACCTGAGGAAGGAGCAGCGCTCCGAAAGCTGGTGATTCGAAACAAACCTGTTGGACTTTAACCTGGTGTTGTAAGACTTCTTACTGTCCTGGATGCACATCAGAGATGAAGGCAGCCAGATGCGTACCTGGTCCTGTGACCTTCGATGCCCCTGGCGGACATCGTCTGGGGGCTCTGGGGCCAGAGGACCCCGGCAGCACATGCACAGCAATGCCATCCTGTCCCATGTACTGACTGTGAGACACGGCCTTATCAGAGGGGTGGAACTTGGGGGAGCTGCTGGCCACCGTCGCCACTCCATAGATGGTTCCGGGTTGCCACCCAACGTCCCCTCCTCCCAGTCGGTTCCCATTGGGCCCTGTGGTTCACATTGGGACGGAGGGGCAGCTGGTTCGAGCCACGGCTGCCCCTGCATCATTTGGCTCTGCCAGCCCTGGCGGTTTTCCGATGCCTACACCATGGTATTGATGCCCTCGGTGATGCTTCTCAGTGAATGGGCCATAGATTTCATAGAATTTACAGTGCAGAAGGAGGTCATTCGACCCATCGAGTCTGCACTGGCTCTTGGAAAAAGCACCCTACCCAACCCCATACCTCCACACTATTCCCATAACCCAGTAACACCACCCACCACTAAGGGCAATTTACCATGGTCAATCCACCTAACCGGCACATCTTTGGACTGTGGTACGAAACCGGAGCACCCGGAGGAAACCCACGCAGACACAGGGAGAACGTGCAGACTCCGCACAGACAGTGACCCAACGGGGAATCGAACCTGGGACCCTGGAGCTGTGAAGCAATTGTGCTAACCACTATGCTACCGTGCTGCCCGTACATGCTGTGCAGTGCCTCAGCAATTCCCACCTCCGACTGGGACAAGCGCCATAGAGTCTCGGCCATTCCCATCTGAGAGCGGGACATGTCCCGCAGAACCTCATCAAGGTCAGCCTGGTCCTGGGTCACATCCCCCAGCGAGTCGGAGATTCTGCCAAGACACTCAGCCATGGCCGTCACCGACTGCGCGATGCCTTGGACACCCTCACTAATGGTGCCGACGCCATGCACCAGGCTCTCCACTGCAGTCGCCACCCTAGCAATGTTGGCCTTGGTGCCTTGCATTGCCGGCGACATCTCCTGCGCCCCTAGTCTCTGAGATGCCTCCACTCGGCCAAGGATCTGCTGGAGTGTCACTGACATCGCCCTCTGAATATCCTAACCGCACCCTAACATCTCCTTCGGGAATACCTCTTCCATCGGCTCAGCATCTGCCTCCATCTGATGTACATCAGCAGCAGTGTGGTGCTCACCAGATTGTGCCCAGAAGCCTCACCACTAATATTGCCCACCAAAATGTGTGTATCTGCCCTGGTGGAGGATGGGGATGACAGCTGTGACGCATCAATTGTGTCTTCCTCGGAGCTCCCCTCTGAGGGGTTTTCCTCGGAGTCAAAAGAGGGTGCTGCCCAGGATGGGTCGGCCCCATCAGCTGGAGGACCTGCGGGAGAATGGACGTGTGGTCAGTGGGAGGGATTGGTCAGTCAGTAGGGCAACAAGTACTCACTTTTTGCAGGTCCTCGGGGTGGAGACTGGTGGTTCCTCACCTCTGCAGCGTCCACCAATATCTGCATGGCTGTCCTCGGCCCCACCAGTCACCTCCAGGGCCTTCTCCTCGAAGGAGGTGAGGATTCATAAGTCTGGCACCCCACCGCCAGTCTCGGCCCTCTCCCGGCAATTGTGGGAGAGCTTTTCCTGAGAAGACACAGAGAGGACATTGTTTACCACACGCTTGGTTCACAGTGGTGGGGCCGTGATGTGAAGGAAGGATTGGGGAGGGGTTGAAGGGACAGGTGGTTGGAGGGAGGGTTGGGGGTCACATGGAGAGTTGTGGGGGGTGGTTGCTCATGTGGGGGCGGAAAGGTCTCGGGGGAAAGGGGGGGATTGGTGTCTACTCACTCGTGCTGATCGGTTTAGGTCATTAATTTTTTCCGGCACTGGAAGCCAGTCCGCCTGATCAGACTCCCCGAGCTCACAGCCGCCGCCACCTTGTCCCAGGCAGCACTGCCTGCCCTGTGGCTAACCCTCCTGGACCCTCAGAGGATCAGGACATCCCTCCTGCACCAGACTCACTGACACACTTTACTCTTTCTTGCAGGTGATGTAAATTATGTATTCACCAGTTAGCTGTATATTTTAGTTCCTGACTTAACTCAGAACAATACAGAGACGGCATTAGTTCCAAATTTACAACAAGTGTATTTGTTACACAAGTGTGATTATTATCATACTTTTAAATATATTTAACAGACTGGGCTGACAACAGGTCTGGACAAAAGGGGACCTGCCGCCCAGTGCCCGCTGGGGACACACAAGTAAGTACAGCCCCCAGGGGGGAAAGGCGTTATGCCTGGGCAATACCCTGGCATTGCCCATTCCGTTGGGAAGTTCGGCATGGGGGGGTGTTCCCTGTGGTGTCTGTGGAGGGGGGTGGGGGGGTGGGATCTTTCTTTCTTTTTATTTTTCTCAGGTGGGAAAGGGCGGCCGATCTGGCAGGAGCTGAGGTTGTTGGCGGGGTTGAGTCATTCAGAGCCCGCCCCATCGTGACATCATAGGATCCGCCTCCAGGATTGTTTTTGATCCTCTGTCAAACACTAGGGCAGGAAATATCGGCAGTACAACCAGCAGGCTACACATCGCTTTTCCCAATAGAGTAAACCCGGTGGGTGGGATTCCCCGTTAGCCGACGCCGAAATCGGAGTATGCGATCAGGCGGAGAATAGCTCCCGACACCGAAATCACAGCAGGCGGCGGTTTGACGCCGAATCGCGATGCTCCGTTTGCTTAGAAACGGCGTCAATGCAACGCACGGTGTGCATAGTTGAAACACCATTCGCATATCATTAGTTAGCCCACCCCCGATGCTCTTCTTCCGATGTTCTTTGATGTTCTTTGTTCCACACTACGTTTTCAAGGCCTCCTGATAGACACAATAGAGAACATCACATGTCTAGCTGATTTGGCAACAGTCATTTTGGAATGCTGTGCTGGGGTCTACATCCTGTCTTAACCTGGCATATCTGACAATGATGTTAAATAGTATGAAGGATCCCCTCACCAGTACTGCCTAAAGAGATCATGAACTAATTGCAGGTTAGTCGGTGATGTATTTCTTCTGGCCCCCTTCACAATTCCAAGTATTCTTTGGAGCTTTACTACACTTTCCTAAAATTCCAATAGCCTGCAGGAAGTGGTCTGGCTGGTGCTGAAGTACATTGATGTTCATTTAAAGCCCTATGCCAAATTATGTGCTCCCAGACACGGGTGACCTGGCAGACCTTCCCTTTGACATTGAACATGACTGGGAGAATGAAGAGACGTCAACGGGACCATAGCAAACAGTTGGAAGAGGGTGGGGGAGAAGGACTCTCAGCCAGAGCACTTCTTCATTGACAATATTTAGAGATAAATTCTCTGGTTTCAACTTCAGCGGGAACCCCTGATGACAGGGGTCCCAGGGTATTGCCCGGGCACGACCCCCTCCCACCTGGGGCCTGTACTTGTGTGCCCTTGGTGGGCTCTGGTCGCCAGATCCCCTTTTGTTCATTTGTTGTAAACTCTGGTGACATGATGTCACCTCAGCGGTGTGTGTGTGTGGGGGGGGGGGATCCCATCCCAGCATTGGGGGAGGGGATCCTAACGTGGGGGGGGGATAACACTGTGGGGAAGCCCATTCATTATATTCAAACGTATGGTAATGGGGTTTCCGACCTACCCTGGTGGGAATCCCATTATGTCTTTGGCAGGGGGCGAGAACTATCTCAGTGGGAAATCCTGCCGGCGTAAAAGTCGTTTCGGGATTCTCGCAGGATTCTCAGCCCCCTCCGGCATTCCCACCAGCCAAAAATGGGAGTCGAAAATCAGTTTTTTACTTTAAAATAACAAGAAATAAATGTAAACATATGTTTATTGTTAGTATTCACCACAATGTGACTTTAAGTGAATGCAGCTGTCTTAAGCCATATCAGTTTGTTGAGGTGCTTCATCTTTGCATGAAACTTAATGCAGAACAGAGTCTCTGAAAGATTGCCTGACATACCATGGATCGTCTCCGAGCCTTTGTTCATGACTTTCAGCCTGGCTTAGAGTTATCTGATTCCCCGATCGCCCTTTTGTCTTCTGCCAAATAGTGTAGAGCACTTTCTAATGGATTGGCCAACATTGCAATTAGTATGGAACCATGAAACCACAAATAGTCAAATTACACAGTTAAAACCGTGTTCGTTTTCTTCTAATTGCAATGAAACATAAGGGGCAGGATTCTCCATTTCAGAGACTAGTGCTGACGGCAGCACAGAATCGTTTACGACAGCAAAATTGGTGCTGCTCCCGGAGCAATTCAGGAATCGTTAATGGGCTAGCACCGGCGCCACTTGGAACACGACCGATTCCAATGAAAATCGGTGACTGATTCGCCGGGGTCGGGGTTAATACTCGAGGGGCTAACAAGCTGCAGCTGCATATTAGCATTCCACTCCCCACACACATTCATCCAACCAACAAGATGACACTGGTTGCGCTGGAGCACGCCCATCCCATTGATTATAGATCATAGAATTTACAGTATAGAAGGAGGCCATTCAAAGAGCACCCTACTTAAGCCCACACCTTTACTTTAATACGTTGACTAGTAATAGAATTAACTAAGGTTAGATTAAATTAGGCTAGACAGCTGGTTTGTGATGCAGAACAAGGCCAGCAGCGCGGGTTCAATTCCTGTACCAGTTTACCCGAACAGGCGCCGGAATGTGGCAACTAGTGGCTTTTCACAGTAACTTCATGCTTCTGACAATAAAAGATTATTATTATTATTATTATTAATACACTACACTCTGAGCTGGTCACTTCTATTCTCCAGCTGCAATACACACACAATAACACTAAGCAAGAGCGGGAAACTCATTATATAGTTCCTGTTAGTTTTGCCATCTAGTGATCCTCTGACTGTACTGACTGCACATTAACTAATCATGTATTAACATATACAGAGATCACTACAATGGTGTTCCGTGCCCATCCACCCCAATCCCCAGCCCACCTCCTGGCCGCTGCCTGCTACTCCCCCCCCGGCCCTGGCAGAAACTCCCGATCAGCGGCACAGCTGTCAGCACACTACGGCGATGTTGGACACTTTCCGCCCCCCGCCCTCTCTCTCCCTTAGTAGCCAATGGTACCTGTTTCCCGATTTTTGAAACCACAAGTGAGCCTTGACGTCGGTAATTCTGAGCAGAGGCGGAGCATCGCGGAGGTCCCGGAGAATACCAGGCCAGGCCCGCTAATGATATGCCAACGGCGTATACTGTACCAGCAGAGAAGAATGCATTGATGTTGCTGCAGAGGCACCGGAGCATGGCATTCTGCCGGGAGTCCGGCGTTGGCCATGATTTTGCCACACAACCAATTCTCCCCCTAATTGCCTTTACCGATTTCGGCCGATGGAGAATCTCGTTCCACAAAACCTCATGTGCAAACCAACAGCCGCATTCCAATTCAACAGGAGTTGGTAGCATTTTAATGGAAAACAATGGAAAACTTGCCCAACATAACCAAAACACCTGCTATTCCCATCTAAAAGTTTCTGAACAGATGGGCAAACAAGAATTTCTACGGACTTATTTTTCCAGACGGGATTGGTTCTTTTATGATGTTAATGCACAGCCACCACAAAAGGTGGGAATTTAACTTCTCAGTCAGAAGATCCCAGGTTCAAACCGCATGCCAGAGATTTGAGCGGTGAGAGCCAGATTTCTCCACCCTAATGCGGATCGACTGCATTGGGGGGTGGGCGGGGGGGAAAGAAAGAAGCTGATGCCACCCAAATCCGGAATTCCTGCCCCATTTCTGGAGCTAGCCATTTTTCTGGTGAAGGAAAAGGTCACCGTACCCCTACGTTTATGCCATTATAGATGTGCTCTTCGCGAGAGTAGCTGACTTGATCAGCTTCCCGATGGATACAGCCTCACAACAGAGGGTTTCTGGTTTTGTATCTACAGCTGACATTCCAAATATCCAGGGCATTATAGACTGCGCTTTGAAGGCAGATACGAAAGACCATGTGGGTTATAACAGAAAGGGGTGTCATTCCATAAATGTGCAGCTGGTGTGTGACAATAGGCAAGGCCTCCTGCACATCTGTGCATCCTTCCCAGGAAGCCATCACAACACATTTATACTTCACGAGTCAAGGCTCCCACAGCTATTCTGGCCCACAGCTCAGGTGACGGATTGTGGGTGACAATGGCTCCCCCTGAGAAGGTGGCTGTTAACCTCACAGTAGAGAGTCTTCAAACAGAGCCACGGTGCACATACAACACTAGGGCTATACACCGGAACATTCTTTTTTTAAAAATACATTTAAAGTACCAATTCTTTTTTCCAATTAAGGGGCAATTTAGAGTGGCCAAACCACCTACCCTGCACATCTTTTTGGTTTGTGGGGATGAAACCCACGCAGGCACGGGGATAAGGTGCAAACTCCACACGGACAGTGACTCGGGGCCAGGATCGAACCTGGATCCTGCTGAGGCAGCAGTGCTAACCACTCCACCACCATACCCCCCCACACCGGCACATTCACTGAACAGACTGAAGTACTAAAAATTAAATTTCAGAGCCTTGACCGCTCTTGTGGAGTGTTCCTACTCACCTGCCAATGTCTTCCAGATGATTGCTGTGTGCTGAATGCTGCACAGCAGAGAGGTTTGGCAATTCAGGAGGCAGATGACAAGGAAAGTCTCATATCCTCAGAGGAAGAAGCGGAGGAGGAGAATGGAGAAGAAGGAGCAGGGGATTTTGAGCTAGTGGTGGATGATCTGCAAGGTGGATCACATGGGCATGGTGCTGGAAGGCACAGATACGTGGTGAGGAGTGCGAGCAGGACATCATTGCTGCAAGGGCCCTTGAGATACCCTCAATTACAACTCGAGAGAGATGGTTGGTAATACAAAGGCTTTAATTAGCAGAGAACCAGACAGCTGCCGAGAAGTGTGCTCACTGCACGTTGCCCACTGAACATTACCTTATATATGACTTCCTGGGGGGTGGAGCCGGAGGCGGAGTACCCAGGGTTCCAAACCCGGTCTTAAAGGGATCATTACATTAAAGGTGCAGTAACCAGTCATCACAGCCCTATAGCAGCAGTTCAACTGAGGGCACCCTAAGCAGGTGCTGATACAACATCTGCCTGGCATGATAGATGAAGCATAAGCCTTCACAAAAATGCCAAACCTAATACAGTCGGCACGGTGACACAGTGGTTGGCACTGCTGTCTCACAGCGCCAGTGACCTGGGTTCGATTCCGACCTCAAGTGACTGTGTGGAGCTTGCATGTTCTCCCCGTGTCGTATGAGGAACGGCTGAGGACTCTGAGTCTGTACTCGTTGGAGTTTAGGAGGATGAGGGGGGATCTTATTGAAACTTACAGGATACTGCGTGACCTGGATAGAGTGGACGTGGAGAGAATGTTTCCACTTGTAGAAAAACTAGAACCAGAGGACACAATCTCAGAATAAAGGGGTGATCCTTTAAAATAGAGATGAGGAATTTTTTCAGCCAGAGGGTGGTGAACCTGTGGAACTCTTTGCCGCAGAAGGCTGTGGAAGCCAATTCACTGAGTGTCTTTAAAACAGGGATAGATAGGTTCTTGATCAATAAGTGGATCAGGGGTTATGGGAGAAGGCTGGAGAATGGGGATGAGAAAAATATCAGCTATGATTGAATGGTGGAGCAGACTCGATGGGCCGAGTGGCCTTATCCTGCCTCTTTGTTTTATGGTCTTATGTGGGTTTCCTCCGGGTGCTCCAGTTTCCTCCCACAGCCCAAAGGTGAGTAGGTTAGGTGGATTGGCCATGATAAATTGCCCCTTAGTGACCAAAAATTTAGGTGGGGTTACTGGGTTACTGAGATAGGTTGGAGGAGTGGGCCTAGGTAGAGTGCACTTTCAGAGGGTCGGACTCGATGGGCCCAATGGCCTCCTTCTGCACTGTAAAGATTCTATGGTTCTATCCAATCTGGTCCTGATCCCTTATCAACTTTAAGTACAAACAGCCTATCCAATATGTTCTCCTTATCAATGTTAAATCCTTCAATTGTCTGAATTACTTCCTCTTTTACCATGACCTGTGCAACATCTTCTTCCTTGGGGAATACAGATCATAGAATCACAGATGCTGAGTCTTCATTTAATACCTTGGTTATATGCTCTTCCTCCATGTGTAAATCCCCTTTTTGGTCCCTATTTTGCCTTACTCCTCCTTTTCCCATCCTTTGACTATTTAAATGCCTCTAGAAAACATTGGGATTCCCTTTTCCTGAACACACTCTAGGAAGACTAGCCCCTCTGTAGTCTTTACACTGCACGGTGACTGTCTTGGTAATGCAACAAGGTCATTGAATCTCCCGAGAGGCCTCTTGCGAGATTCGCAATGCTCGAGATGGCTCACAAGGTTCAACGACCTCACGAGATGTCATGATCTGGATCTCGGCCTCACTGGGCGTGATTCTGATCTGCATATTTAAATAAGCCAT
Source organism: Scyliorhinus torazame (assembly GCF_047496885.1). Taxonomy (NCBI): domain Eukaryota; kingdom Metazoa; phylum Chordata; class Chondrichthyes; order Carcharhiniformes; family Scyliorhinidae; genus Scyliorhinus; species Scyliorhinus torazame. The sequence continues at coordinate 293,297,050 of NC_092707.1, forward strand.
TAGGCTAATTTAAATATGTCTGTGCGTATTCTCCTGGGAACTAACGGCCTCCCCAGTGAGGTCTCGACTGGGCGCCGTTTAGTACAGATCCACACAAATATGGACCAGTCGTAATGGCACCTGGGGGGGGGGGGGGAAGGGGGGGAAGGGGGTCTCCCAGGCCATTGGAGACCCCTGGATGGTTGGGCTCTGGGCAAGGTGGTACACTGGCACTCCTGCTGGCACCTGGGTACCTTGGCATTGTTAGCCTAGCACCTTGGCACTGTCACCTGAGCACCCTGACAGTGCCACCCTAGCACTGCAGGGTGTCCAGGTAGCATTGCCAGGGTACCAGGGTTGGCAGTGCCGAGGTGTCAGGTTGCTCATGCCAGATGCTGGGCCCGGGATGTCTTGCCCTTAAGAGGTGGGATAAGGGGGGCTCAAGGACCCTGGAACAGGTAAGTTGGATGCAATGGGGGCGGCCCGGAGGCCACGGAGGGGTCATTGAGGGGTTGAAAGATTGGGACTGACTTTAAGAATGGCGCCCCGATCTGCGAGTGCTCTTCCTGTACTGGGGAGCTGAACGGGACATTCCTTGCCGAGGCCATAAAGAACCAGCAAAGTGCTGTTGAATAGCGGTGTCTGTATCCACGCTGCAACCGCCAAGATACACCCACGAATCCCATCCAAAAGAGGACTCAGAGGGGTGAAAGTCATGACTGAAGATTGCCTGAAAAATGTAAAATTGAGTCATTGCTTCCAGCGCCATTTGAGCAGGACTTGGCGCTGGATTTCTGGCTGGTGGCCAGGGTCACTTTCTCCATGTGCAATCGTGGGGGGATTATCCGTTGCCTGGTGCCGATATCGAAATCGGCGATCGGGTGGAGAATCCTTTCCGACGCCCAAATCGGGGCGGCGCTGGTTTGACTCTGGTTTTCTATTGTCCGCCCCTCCGAAATGGCGGCGTCGCCACGCGCCACACGTCGTTGGACTGGCGCTGGCGCATCACCTGAAGGCCCACCCCCAATGCTCCGCCCCCGATGGCCCGAGTTCCCGACTGCGTGGCTGACCTGTGGTCTCAGTGGTCAGGAACCCGGCATGGTGGCTGTGGACTGTGTCCAACGCCGCCATGTTGTACGGCACAACTGCTGCAGGTCATCGGCGTGCGCATACACAGCCACGCACCCGGCCATTCTCCGGACGTTTTTGGCGTCGGATTCGGCGCCGGCCGCAAAATGTGATTTTGCATTTGCACACTATTTGCCGTACAGTCACAATTCTCCTTGCCGATGGTGAGAAGCGGAGAATTCAGCCCATAATCTTGTGTGGCTTGATGCAAGCAATAAGCCGGTAAGGTTGCTTGAGTTAGCAAGTAAAGAGTTTTATTGCTAAAACTCACTCAGGTAAAGACGCATAAATTATTAACAAAATGGTTTAAAATGTCCAAATATGTCCAATTACCCACTAACACTAAAGTAACCCACACACAATCCTTCCAACCATGCAAATAAATAAACTCTGCAGAGTATCAGACATTATAAACTTGGCCAAGTCACAAGTAAAGTAAAAAAAAAAAATTATTTACTGGGTGACCAGATGCCTTCTACAGCTGAAAGGTCCCAGCCCACACTGTTTAAAGTGGTCGGACAAGACAGTCTCTGAGGATTCTGTGCAATCGGAACTATTGTGACCCGAGATAGGGAGGGTTTGTGGGCTTGTGCCTTGTCTGTGTTAACCATGTCCGGAGACCCTGAATGGAATAAGGCTGTTGGTGAATATGGATCAAGAGTTGGAATGATTGGACGGGAAGTGAGAATTCCGACGTAGAAAAGGCCAATTTGGAAAGATTGCATGTGATCCCAGATTTATGTGGGGAGTTGTGCGAGTGCTTGTAACTATTTAGTGAGATGTATTTTGTCGAATCAACTAAATTGAAATGTTCGATTTGAAATATCATTCACCTGTTAATCAATGTCTGAATAATATTGATTTAAGTTGGCTTTCTACAGTAAAGTGACATCTTGACCATTGTTTTTCTTTCTGCTGGCTTCATGGGGATTCCTTGCTTTTTAAAAATTTATCTGTCTCTGTGGAGATCATCGCACCATAAGAATATTCTAAACAGTTACAGTGCATTGCTTTCATTAAGAAACATGTTGAATTAATTTGCTTGCTACATGTGACTTCAGCCTTCAACACAAATGTCTAATTTCATGGGCTGGAGTGAAGAAAGTGCTACTTCTGAAATTATGATAGAAGGGATTCAGTATTGGATATATGGGGTGGGATTCTCCGCCCCTGTTGCCGCTGGGACAGGGGGCGAAATTCTCCATTATCGGCGGAAAGTCCGCCGATCGGCGCAAAAAACGGCGCAAATCCCACTTGCGTCACGTCATAAAAATGGGCCGATAGTCTGCGGCCCGAAATGGGCTAGCAGCGACGTAACGGGATCCGCGCTTGCGCAGTGGTTCACGCCGTGCAGCGTCATACGCACTGCACGGCGTGACGGCTCATAAGGCCGCGCAGCTCCCCCCCACCCGACCGGAACAGCCGACCGCAACACCCGACTTGATGGCTGGCCGTCGCTCAGCCCCGAGGTTCGAGTCACGCGATGTGGAGGCGCTCCTGGACGCGGTGGAGCAGAGGAGGGACGCCCTGTATCCCGGGCACGGCCGCAGAGTTGCCCCACGCCACAGCCGGCGTCTGTGGAGGGAAGTGGCAGAGGCTGTCACCGCTGTGGCCCTGACACCACGTACAGGCACCCAGTGCCACAAGAAGGTGAATGACCTCGTCAGAGCAGGCAGGGTGAGCCTCCCCATATCCCCCATATCCCCCCCTCCCCATATCCCCCATATCCCCCCTCCCCCATATCCCCCATATCCCCCCTCCCCATATCCCCCCTCCCCCATATCCCCCCTCCCCCATATCCCCCATATCCCCACTCCCCCATATCCCCCCTCCCCCATATCCCCCATATCCCCCCTCCCCCATATCCCCCCCTCCCTCATATCCCCATATCCCCCCTCCCCCATATCCCCCCTCCCCCATATCCCCCCTCCCCCATATCCCCCCTCCCCCATATCCCCCCTCCCCCATATCCCCCCTCCCCCATATCCCCCCTCCCCCATATCCCCCCTCCCTCATATCCCCCCTACCCCATATCCCCCCTCCCCATATCCCCCCTCCCCCATATCCCCCCTCCCCCATATCCCCCCTCCCCATATCCCCCCTCCCCATATCCCCCTCCCCCATATCCCCCCTCCCCCATATCCCCCATATCCCCCCTCCCCCATATCCCCCCTGCCCCATATCCTCCATATCCCCCCTCCCCCATATCCCCCCTCCCCATATCCCCCATATCCCCCCCTCCCCCATATCCACCCCCCATATCCCCCATATCCCCCCTCCCCATATCCTCCCCTCCCCCATATCCCCCCCTCCCCATATCCCCCCTCCCCCATATCCCCCCTCCCCCATATCCCCCATATCCCCCCTCCCCCATATCCCCCCTCCCCCATATCCCCCATATCCCCCCTCCCCCATATCCCCCTCCCCATATCCCCCATATCCCCCCTCCCCCATATCCCCCATATCCCCCCTCCCCCATATCCCCCCCTCCCCCATATCCCCCCTCCCCCATATCCCCCATATCCCCCTCCCCCATATCCCCCCCTCCCCCATATCCCCATATCCCCCCTCCCCATATCCCCCCTCCCCCATATCCCCCCTCCCCCATATCCCCCATATCCCCCTCCCACATATCCCCCTCCCCCATATCCCCCTCCCCATATCCCCCCTCCCCATATCCCCCATATCCCCCCTCCCCCATATCCCCCCTCCCCCATATCCCCCATATCCCCCCTCCCACATATCCCCCTCCCCATATCCCCCATATCCCCCCTCCCCCATATCCCCCCTCCCCCATATCCCCCATATCCCCCCCTCCCCCATATCCCCCCTCCCCCATATCCCCCCTCCCCCATATCCCCCATATCCCCAAGTGAATCCAGCCCTAACCTTAACCTCTGCAATGCACGCGCAACCGATGGCGTGCATTCATATACCTGCCTAACAGTGTTGCCTTTTACCCCTGCCACCACCCCCCCCCCCCCCACAGGAGAAGACGCGCACACAACAATAGGGAGCATGTGAGGACTGGAGGAGGCCCCGCTGATGAGAGGCCACTGACCGTACATGAGGAAAGGGCCCTGGAACTGGCTGGTGGACCTGAGGACCGGGAGGTTGCTGATGCAGAGGTCGGGGCCCCACGAGCAAGTGAGCCACCAACAGCCTGTCCCCATATCCCCCCTCCCCTATATCCCCCTCCCCCGTATCACCTGATCACTGCCTGATGTCTAACCATGCATGCTTCATTGTGTATCGCAGGACCAAACGTCCAGGCACCCATCCCCGCAGATGCAGACCGCCCGCAGGATGCCCCTCGGAGACCACAGGAGACGGAGAGACCCGCACCCTCCAGCATGCGACGCCCGCCGGATGCCCCTCGGAGACCACTGGAGACGGAGAGACCCGCACCCTCCAGCATGCGACGCCCGCAGGATGCCCCTCGGAGACCACGGGAGACGGAGAGACCCGCACCCTCCAGCATGCGACGCCCGCAGGATGCCCCTCGGAGACCACGGGAGACGGAGAGACCCGCACCCTCCAGCATGCGACGCCCGCAGGATGCCCCTCGCACACCACGGGAGACGGAGAGACCCGGACCCTCCAGCATGCGACGCCCGCAGGATGCCCCTCGCACACCACGGGAGACGGAGAGACCTGGAGCAACAGGGAGACGACACCCCCGTCACGTGCGGGCGCGACCACCCAGCGATGATGGGGGCAGCCACAGTCCCCCGTCACATCCGAGCCAGGACACCCCTACCCGGGACACCACTACCCAGGACACCCCTACCCGGGACAGCACTACCCGGGACAGCACTACCCGGGACAGCACTACCCAGGACACCCCTACCCGGGAAGACGAAATACCGGACAGTGACTCAGAGTGGATGGGTGGAGGCGAACCCCCACCCCAAAGTGCCATGGACTCAGAGTGGGACGAAGAGCACGACACAACGCCACTGCTGTCACCAACACCCTCCACCATCGCAGAAACACTCACCACGGTTGGGCACTTTAGTGATGAGGCGTCTGGTACACTCACTGGTGCGCACAACACAGCCGTCCCGGTACAGCAGGTGGAGGTAGGAGCAGCAGAGGGACCGGGCGGTCGGAGGGCAGCCCAGGCCAAGCGAACATCTGCCGCCCAGATGGATCCCGGGTTCCTGCAGTTACCACACCCACACATAGATCCGATGCAACCACCGACACGGAGACGAGCGAATAGGGTGACGGGTGGCTTGCGGCGGCTGCGGTCGCAGGTGGAGGAGTCCACCCGCGTCCAGGAGCTGGGAGTGGTCCCGGTCATGCGTGCCACCCAGGCTGACACCGCACGGGTGGCGTCCGCGGTGGAGGCAATGGGTGCGACGGTGTCAGACATGGGGAACGGTTTGCGAGGCCTGGGGCCTTCCGTGCAGGCGGCGTCTGTGGCCCAGGAAATGGCTGCCCTCTCACAGGAGGCCATGAGCCAGTGCCAGCGCCAGATGGCAGAGGCCCTCAACGCCATAGCCCAGTCTCAGCAGGCCATGGCCCAGTCTCAGCAGGCCATGGCCCAGTCTCAGCAGGCCATAGCCCAGTCTCTGCAGGCCATCGCTGAGGGCATCGGCGCCAGTGGCCATGTGCGAGCTGGCGTCGCACTGTCGCAGACAGGGTTCGACAACCCCCTGGGCTCCATGGCTGCAAACCTGCAGACCCCTGTCGATACCAGCACGGGCCTCCAGGACTGGCAGCGCCAGATGTCGGGGGCGCGTCGGATGGCCAGTCCGTTCGCATCCCCCACCCATGTAGAGGCCTGGGGGCCATCGGGCACCCCGAGGGAGGAGGAGGTGGTGTGGTCCGTCCCGGCTCCCTCTGTAGGGGAGGTCCCGGTACACCGCGACACCTCGGACTCCCCCCCTTCCGTCCCAGGTGCATAGGGTGGGCAACGGGCAGGACAGGCTGGCAGCTCGCCATCCCAGTCACCCGGGCCGCAGCCTGGCCCATCTAGGCCAGGACGCCCCAGGAAACGGCCGCCAAAGGGATCCAGTGTCAGAGGGCAGGAATCACAGGAGTCCACCTCCAGTTCTGCTGTACCGTCTGGGGAACCACGTAGACGTAGTCAAAGGGCCCGTAAGGCCAAACAATTAGACACTGAGTAAGTTGGCACGGGTGCAGGGCACAGATGAGTTTTAGGGGCTAGGGCACGTGCATGAACTCCTTTGGTTATTAAAGTCAATGTTACACCTACCGAAGCTGCCTTTGTGCTCTGTCCAAAGTGTGCGGGCGTGTCATGTACGTTGAGCGCATGTGTGTGTGTGACGGGTGGTCTTACCTCAGCCCCAGGTGAGTCTGCCCCCTTCCCCCTGGGCCGCCATCAACATCCCCCGGGCAGAGGACGGGACCGTGCGCTGCAGTGTCACAGCCGCATGCAGGGATGGTCCGGGTGGATGGTGGTACTGTGGCCATGGGTCAGACATAGTCCAATGATGTAGAGCCAGGAGCTCATCGGAGGCGGGTTGTCATCATCCTCCATGGCCTGCGATAGACACGCGTCCACCCGCAACTGGGTGAGCCCGGCCCGTTGTGCCGCCGGTGGATCGGCAATTGGGGGTGGGGGGGTGGTGTGTATGCGGGTGGGGTGGGTGGGGTTGGGGAGGGGGGTGAGGGTGCTGGGTGGGTGGATGGGTGGGGGGTGTGGGTGGTCGGCTGTTGTCATGGTGTGCGGTCTGTGGCCATACTACCCGATTCCCACGCCCATCTAGTCAGTGAAGCGGGCGTCTATCAGTCTGTCCCGTGCCCGCTGGGCCAGCCGGTAACGGTGGACAGCCACCCGCCTGTGTCTACCCCGTCTGCCCTGACCATTGGCCCCATCCCCCTCATCTGGGGAGGACTGGGCCTCTTCCTGCTGCTCCTCCACTCCGCCCTCCTCTGCCTGCGGCACATCGCCCCTCTGCTGGGCTATGTTGTGCAGGACGCAGCACACCACAATGATGCGGCCGACCCTATCTGACCGATACTGGAGGGCGCCCCCAGAGAGGTCCAGGCACCTGAAACGCATCTTCAGCACGCCAAAGCACCTCTCGATCACTCCCCTTGTCGCTACATGGGCATCATTGTAGCGGTTCTCCGCCTCATTGCGTGGCCTCCGTATAGGCGTCATCAGCCATGATCGCAATGGGTAGCCCCTGTCGCCCAGCAACCAGCCCCTCAGCCGGGGATGGCGTCCCTCGTACATGCCGGGGATGGATGACCGCGACAACACGAATGAGTCGTGTACACTGCCTGGGTGATGGGCGCAGACGTGCAGGATCATCATGCGGTGGTCACAGACCACCTGTACGTTCATTGAATAGGTCCCCTTCCTATTAGTGAACACGGCCCTGTTCTCTGCAGGTGGCCGCACGGCGACGTGCATCCCATCGATCGCGCCCTGGACCATGGGGAACCCGGCAACGGCAGAGAAGCCCACGGCCCGGGCATCTTGGCTGGCCCGGTCCACGGGGAAGCGGATGTAGCGGTGCGCCATGGCATAAAGGGCATCTGTCACTGCCCGGATGCACCGATGCACCGATGCCTGCGATATGTCGGACAGGTCCCCACTCGGTGCCTGGAATGACCCCGTTGCATAAAAGTTCAGGGCCACCGTAACCTTGACGGACACGGGGAGAGGGTGTCCCCCGCCAGTGCCACGCGGTGACAGGTGTGCCAGCAGGTGGCAGATGTGTGCCACGGTTTCCCGGCTCATCCGGAGTCTCCTCCTGCATTCCCGGTCCGTGAGGTCCTGGTATGACTGCCGGGGCCGGTACACACGGGGCGCCCTCGGGTGCCTCCGTTGCCGTGGGGCCGCGACGTCCTCCTCCCCCTCCTCGTCCTGTCGGTCAGGTGTCCCTCCAGCCTGGGCGGCTGCCGCCTGCCCCTCTGCGGCAGCCTGCGCCGCCTCTCTGGCACGCTCCTCCTCCTCCTCCTCATCCAGGGCAACATAGACATTAGCGGCTGCCGCCACGGCGGCCAACATCGCTGGATGGTCTGAAAACATGACGGCCTGGTGGGGGGGAGGGGAACGACGACATGTCATCATTGCCCATATCCCCTCCTCCCCCCAGCCAGGTGGCATGGACCGCATGGGTCCAACTGTTGGAGGCTGGCACCTGGCCAGGTGGACCAACTCATTTGCCCTCCCATCACCCACCCCGGCACGGACCCCCTCCCCAACCCCCAACCTCCACCCCAGCACGGACCCCCCCCCCCCAACCTCCACCCCAGCACGGACCCCCTCCCCAACCTCCACCCCAGCACGGACCCCCCCCCAACCTCCACCCCGGCACGGACCCCCCCCCCAACCTCCACCCCGGCACGGACCCCCCCCCAACCTCCACCCCGGCACGGACCCCCTCCCCAACCTCCACCCCAGCACGGACCCCCCCCCCAACCTCCACCCCGGCACGGACCCCCCCCCAACCTCCACCCCTGCACGGACCCCCCCCAACCCCCAACCTCCACCCCGGCACGGACCCCCTCCCCAACCTCCACCCCAGCACGGACCCCCCCCCAACCTCCACCCCGGCATGGACCCCCCCCCAACCTCCACCCCGGCACGGACCCCCCCCAACCCCCAACCTCCACCCCGGCACGGACCCCCTCCCCAACCTCCACCCCAGCACGGACCCCCCCCCAACCTCCACCCCGGCACGGACCCCCCCCCCAACCTCCACCCCGGCACGGACCCCCCCCAACCCCCAACCTCCACTCCGGCACGGACCCCCTCCCGGCACTCCCCCGGAGCCCAGCCTACTCTAACCACCCGCCCCCCCCCCCCCCGCCGCACACACACACAAGCCGAGACACACCTCTCCTCACGCAATCAGTCTGCGGCCACGCCATTTCCTGCCCAGAGCCAACCCCCCAGGCCGTCACTCACCTCCTCGCTGGTCGGCGTGAGCCTGGAGCACCGGGTCACGCCGATGAAAAGGAGGTTTGATTCACGTCGACGTGAACGGTCATCACGTCGACGGGACTTCGGCCCATCCGGAAGGGAGAATATCGGCAGGCCGAAAATCGGCTGCCTTGTGACATTCTCCGCGGCAGCGGCGCCATTAACGCCCCGCCGACTTTTCTCCCTTCGGAGACTTCAGCGGGGGCGGGGGCGGGATTCACGGCGGCCAACAGCCATTCTCCGACCCGGCGGGGGGTCGGAGAATGACGTCCAGGATTTGTGGAGTTCCACGACAGCAAAACTGCCGCCGAACCTGTTCCGGTTCAACGACTGTTAAGGGGCTAGCACTGGCACCACTTGGAACACAATCGATTTTAATGAGAAACGGTGCCAGATTTGTGATTGACACTCAGGAGGCTGAGAAGCTGCAGCCGCACATACACACTTCACTCCCCACGCACACCATCCCAGCCAACAAGATGGCAGCACGGCGCGCGGCCCCACACATTATGGACGCCGAGGCTGAGACCCTCCTGGATGCGGTGGAGGAGAGGCAGGCCACCCTGTACCCCTTCCCGGGATGGAAGTTGCCAGCTACCGCTCTTCGCCGTGCCTGGGCGCAGGTGGCAGAAGCGTTGAGCGCAATGAGCAACACCATCTGGACCGGCGTGCAGTCCAGGAGGAAACTGCACAACCTCCCCAGGGCAGCCAGGGTGTGTAGGCAGCACAGTGCCCCCAGCATTAACCCCCGTCCCACACACCCATAACCCCCCCCAACCAGGAGAATGTCCGAACCCCCACCTTTCACCACATGCCAGCACCCCTAGCGACCGTCATGGTCAGGTACCCAGGCCACTGAAAGCTACATGTCCCCTGAGCTGCAAGCGTGAGACTGTCTATTACTGTGCATTTTCTGTTTCCCCCCCCCCCCCCCCATCAGGAGAAGGCTGCGTATAATCGCCGGGAGTGTGAATGTGGTGATACACCACTGTACTTCCCTAGCATTGTACATAGTTATATAATAGTTGTGTGTAACGTGGCCCTGTAATCCTGTGTATTGTACTGTGTATTGTACTGTAGCTCTGTAGAGGTTCGGTCACCTGTATATAGCCTGACCTGGCCACGGAGAGCTCCGCCTTGGACACTCCCCCGGGAGTTAAGTATAAGACCCAGTTTCTGAGACCGGACCCATTCTGTCTGGGGTCGTCTGTGTCGGGTAAGCTTCCTATGTAGTGTATTAAAGCCTTGGTTAAAGTCTCACATGTCTTTGTGGTTCTTGACGCTTAGTGCTTCAGTGGGAAAACTGGAGGAAGACCGCCGGACCTGCAGCACCTCACCGTGGCAGAGCAGCGACCCGAGACGGGTTTGATGGGCCTGAGGAAAGGGAAGTCGCCACGGTGGAGATCGGCCACGACAGAGTGAGGCCCCGCTTTGCTGCAGTTCCCCATGTCACGTTTATCAACCTCCCCCCACAACACCAACCCAATCCTCACCACCACCCTCATCCCCACTCCCCCCTGGCCCATGGTCTAATCATGCATCTTGTCTTGTGTCTTGTAGGGGCTGCTGGTTATGGGGTGGGTCCATCAGGTGTCCCTGCTCCCGCCCACAGCCAGTGCCACATGCTGAAGCCCGACGTGTTGAGCAGTGACAATGACACCGACACGGAGTTGACCCATATGTGTGAAACCCAGGACACCCCAGAGCTTGAGCACGAGTATGACACAGATTTCCCGTCACAGCTGTCTCCAACACCCTCCAACATCCCAGAGACACTCACCTCGGTTGGGTACTTTAGTGAAGAGGCTCCTGGGACACCCTCTGGTGCGCAACATACAGCTTATCCAGACATCAGGTGGAGGTAGGAATTCCTGAGGGGGCGAACGGCCGGAGGGCGAACGGCCGGAGGACGGGCCGACCCCAGGGACTAGCTGCTGTCCAGACGGGTTTTGGGTTTTTGGAACAGACAGTCCCATAGATTGCGGAGATGCAATTGCAGAGCCAGGGACTACATGAGGGGTTGTCGCCAAGTATCCAGTACCTGCAGGTGCAGATGGAGGAGTCCAATCGTGTTCAGGAGCAGGAGGTGGTGCCGACCATGCATACCACCCAGGCCAACACTGCAAGGGTGGCGTCTGGGGAGGAGGCATTGGGGGGCAAGGGTGGCAGCTATGAATCAGCATGTCCAAGACCTGGGGACACTCTGTGCAGGTGCTGGCTGAGGCCCGGGCCAGGGCTGCTCTCTCACAGGCAGCCAATTGCCAGAGCCATCTGGACATTGCAGCGGCCATTCTGAGCGTAGCCCAGTCACAGCGGGCCATTGCTGAGAGCGTCAGTTGCATTGCCTAGGAAGGTGGCCCAGTTCCCGAGGGAGATGGCGCAATCACTGACTGATGTGGCATAGACCCAGAAGGTGGTGGCACAGTCATAGCGTGATCAGGCGCAGTCCCAGATGGAGGTGGTCCACTCCCTGCGCTCCATAGCTGCGAGCCTGCAGACCCTGGCTGAGATGAGAGCGGGCCTCCAGGATTGGCAGCACCAAGTGGCAGGGGAGCCTCAGGGGTTCGCTCCGCTCACACCCCTGTCCCATGGAGAAGCCCGGGGGACATCAGGCACCCCCATCACGCCACCGGGACATCCGAGCAGCAGCTGCATTTCCCAATTCCGGTGCCGGCGAACGGAGAATCCCGTCCGTGGACTGTCACGATCATTAAAATTGCCTGTGCAGTATAGCTCTTAAAGAGGACACCATGGAAAAGATCTGAGGTGGGATTCTCCATTGGCTGAGACGGGAATCGGGAAACATGGGCCGGGATTCTCATTTCTGGGAACTAAGTCCCCACGCCGGCGGGAAAACTGGCGGCAACGATTCCGGCATCAACAGGCCCCCAAGGTGAGGAATTCTCACCTCTCCCGGGTGCTAGGTGGACGCCAGAGGGGTTGCCGCCGCTCCAGCCGGTGCCGAAGGGACTGCGTGAGTTTGCACATGCGCGAAAGGACCGACGTGATCTCGCGCATGGGCGGAACCGCCGGCGTGTTTTGCCGCATGCGCGGGGGGGGGGTCTCTTCTCCGCTCCGGCCATGGCGGAGCCCGACAGGGGCCGGCGCGGAAGGAAGGAGTGCCCCCACGGCACAGGCCTGCCCACAGATGGTGGGCCCCGATCGCGGGTCAGGTCACAGTGGGGGGCCCCCCCCCCTGGTGTCAGATCCCCCCGCGCCCCCCCTGAGGACTGCCCCAGCTGACTTATCTGCCAGGTCCCGCCGTGTGGAACCATACATAACCCACGCCGAAGGGACTGGCCAAAAACGGACGGCCGCACGGCCCATCAGGGCCCGGAGAATTGCCGGGTCGGGGGCCCTGCCAACGGCCTCTGACCGGCATGGCCTGAACCCCGCCCCCGCCCAAAAAACAGCGCCGGAGAATACAGCAGCCGGCATTGGGGCAGCAGGGCGGGATTCACGCCGCCCCCGGGGATTCTCCGACCCGGCGGGGGGTTGGGGAATCCCGCCCACAATTGGGTATAGAATCGGTTCCAACGCCGAAATCGTGGAGGATGCCAATTTCACGCCAAATCGCAATTCTCCGTCGCCTAGACAGGGTGCCAACGTGTTCCAGAACGCATGTACAGTTAATACCGGTGGCCTATCATTAGCGGCCTCAAGCCGGTATTCTCCGGGGCCTCCTCGATTCTCTGCCGCCAATGGGCCGAATTCCTTTTTTTAAAAAAAATATTTATATTAAGACCTTTATTATTTTACAGTACGAAGTCTTACAACACCAGGTTAAAGTCCAACAGGTTTGTTTCGATGTCACTAGCTTTCGGAGCGCTGCCCCTTCCTCAGGTGAATGAAGAGGTCTGTTCCAGAAACACACATATAGACAAAGTCAAAGATGCCAGACAATGCTAGGAATGCGAGCATTAGCAGGTGATTAAATCTTTACAGATCCAGAGATGGGGTAACCCCAGGTTAAAGAGGTGTGAATTGTATCAAGCCAGGACAGTTGGTAGGATTTTGCAGGCCAGGTGGTGGGGGATGAATGTAATGCGACATGAATCCCAGGTCCCGGTTGAGGCCGCACTCATGTGTGCGGAACTTGACTATAAGTTTCTGCTCGGCGATTCTGCGTTGTCGCGGGTCCTGAAGGCCGCCTTGGAGAACGCTTACCCGGAGATCAGAGGCTGAATGCCCTTGACTGCTGAAGTGTTCCCCGACTGGAAGGGAACATTCCTGCCTGGTGATTGTTGCGCGATGTCCGTTCATTCGTTGTCGCAGCGTCTGCATGGTCTCGCCAATGTACCACGCTTCGGGACATCCTTTCCTGCAGCGTATGAGGTAGACAACGTTGGCCGAGTCGCACGAGTATGTACCGCATACCTGGTGGGTGGTGTTCTCACGTGTAATAGTGGTATCCATGTCGATGATCTGGCACGTCTTGCAGAGATTGCCATGACAGGGTTGTGTGGTGTCGTGGTCACTGTTCTGAAGACTGGGTAGTTTGCTGCAAACAATGGTTCGTTTGAGGTTGCGCGGTTGTTTGAAGGCAAGTAGTGGGGGTGTGGGGATGACCTTGGCAAGATGTTCATCGTCATCAATGACGTGTTGAAGGCTGTGAAGAAGATGACGTAGTTTCTCCGCTCCGGGGAAGTACTGGACGACGAAGGGTATTCTGTAGGTTGTGTCCCATGTTTGTCTTCTGAGGAGGTCGGTCCGGTTGTTCGCTGTGGCGCGTTGGAACTGTCGATCGATGAGTCGAGTGCCATATCCCGTTCGTACGAGGGCATTTTTCAACGTCTGTAGATGTCTGTTACGCTCCTCCTCGTCTTTGTTGTGTGAGGACTGGAGGAGGCTCAGCTGATGAGTGGCCACTCACCGAACATGAGGTAAGGGCCCTGGAACTGGCTGGCGGACCTGAGGACCGGGAGGTTGCTGATGCAGAGGTCGGGGGCCCACCAGCAAGTGAGCCACCGACAGCCTGTCCCGATATCCCCCCTCCCCCATATAACCCCTCCCCATATCCCCCATATCCCCCCTCCCCCATATCCCCCCTCCTCCATATCACCTAATCACCGCCTCTGTGTCTAACCATGCATGCTTCATTGTGTATCGCAGGAGCAAACGTCGAGGCACCCATCCCCGGAAATGCAGACCACCTGGAGGATGCCCCTCGGAGACCACGGGAGACGGAGAGACCCGGACCCTCTGGCACGCGACGCCCGCAGGATGCCCCTCAGAAACCACGGGAGACGGAGAGAACCGGACCCTCTGACACGCGATGCCCGCAGGATGCCCCTCGGAGACCACGGGAGACGGAGAGACCCGGACCCTCTGGCACACGACGCCCGCAGGATGCCCCACGCAGACCATGGGAGACGGAGAGACCTGGAGCAACAGGGAGACGATGCCTCCGTCTCGTGCGGGTGCGGCGACGCAGGCGTGTGCCACCCAGCGGCGAGGGGGTCAGCCACAGGCCCCCGTTGCAGCCGAGCCACAAAACCACTACCCAGGACACCCCTACCCAGGACACCCCTACCCAGGACACCACTACCCAGGACACTCCTACCCAGGACACCCCTACCCAGGACACCCCTACCCAGGAAACTGAAATACCGGACAGTGACTCAGATTGGATGGGTGGAGACGAACCCCCACCCCAAAGTGCCATGGACTCAGAGTCGGACGATGCGCACGACACAACGCCACTGCTGTCACCAACACCCTCCACCATCGCAGAGACGCTCACCTCGGTTGGGCACTTTAGTGATGAGGCGTCTGGTACACTCACTGGTGCGCACAACACAGCCGTCCCAGTACAGCAGGTGGAGGTAGGAGCAGCAGAGGAGCCGGGCGGTCGGAGGGCAGCCCGGCGCAAGTGAAAATCTGCCGCCCAGATGGATCCCGGGTTCCTGGAGTTACCACACCCACACATAGATCCGATGCAACCACCGACCCGGAGACGAGCGAATAGGGTGACGGCCGGCTTGCGGCAGCTGCATTCGCAGGTAGAGGAGTCCACCCGCGTCCAGGAGCTGGGAGTGGTCCCGGTGATGCGTGCCACCCAGGCCAACACCGCACGGGTGGCGTCCGTGGTGGACGCTATGGGTGCGATGGTGTCAGACATGGGGAGAGGTTTGCGAGGCCTGGGGCTTTCCGTGCAGGCGGCGTCTGTGGCCCAGGACATGGCTGCCCTCTCACAGGAGGCCATGAGCCAGCGCCAGCAGCAGATGGCAGAGGCGCTCAACGCCGTGGCCCAGACTCAGCAGGCAATGGCCCAATCCCTGCAGGCCATCACTGAGGGCATCGGCGCCATTGCCCATGCGCTAGCCGGCGTTGCACAGTCACAGACAGGGATGGGGAACTCCATTAGCTCCATGGCTGCAAACCTGCAGACCCCTGTCGATACCAGCACGGATCTCCAGGACTGGCAGCGCCAGGTGTCGGAGGGGTGTCGGATGGCCAGTCCTTTCGCATCCCCCACCCATGTACGGCCCGGGGGCCATCGGGCACCCCGAAGGAGGAGGAGGTGCTGGGGCCCGTTCCGGGTCCCATTGTAGGGGAGGTCCCGGAACACCTCAACACCTCGGGCTCCCCCCCTTCCGTCCGTGGGCAACGGGCAGGACAGGCTGGCAGCGCGCCATCCCAGTCGCCCGGGCCGCAGCCGGCCTATCTAGGCCAGGACGCCCCAGGAAACGGCCGCCAAAGGGATCCAGTGTCAGAGGGCAGGAATCACAGGAGTCCACCTCCAGTTCTGCTGTACCGTCTGGGGAAACACCTAGGCGTAGTCAAAGGGCCCGTAAGGCCAAACAATTAGACACTGAGTAAGTTGGCACGGGTGCAGGGCACAGATGAGTTTTAGGGGCTAGGGCACGTGCATGAACTCCTTTGGTTATTAAAGTCAATGTTACACCTACAGAAGCTGCTTTTGTGCTCTGTCCAAAGCGTGCGGGGGTGTCATGTACGTTGAGCGCCAGTGTGTGTGTGAGGGGTGGTCTTACATCGGCCTCAGGTGAGTCTGCCCCCTTCCCCTGGGCCGCCATCAACATCCCCCCGGACAGAGGACGGGACCGTGCGCTGCAGTGTCACAGCCGCATGCAGGGATGGTCCGGGTGGATGGTGGTACTGTGGCCATGGGTCAGACATCGTCCAACGATGTGGAGCCAGGAGCTCATCGCAGGGCGGGTTGTCATCATCCTCCATGGCCTGCAATAGACACGCGTCCACCGGCAACTGTGTGAGCCCGGCCGTTGTGCCGCAGGTGGATCGGCAATGGGGGGTGGTGTGCAAGCGGGTGGGGTGGGTGGGGTTGGGGAGGGGGTTGAGGGTGCTGGGTGGGTGGATGGGTGGGAGGGTTCGGGTGTTCGGGTGTTGCCATGGTGTGCGGTATGTGGCCATTCTAGCCGATTCCTACGCCCCTCTAGTCAGTGAAGCGGGCGTCTATCAGCTGGCCCGTGCCCGCTGGGCCAGCCAGTAACGGTGGACAGCCACCCGCCTGTGTCTACCCCGTTTGCCCTGACCATTGCCCCCATCCCCCTCATCTGGGGAGGACTGCGCCTCTTCCTGCTGCTCCTCCACTCCGCCCTCCTCTGCCTGCGGCACATCGCCCCTCTGCTGGGCTATGTTGTGCAGGACGCAGCACACTACAATGATGCGGACGACCCTATCTGAACGATACGGGAGGGCGCCCCCTGAGAGGTCCAGGCACCTGAAACGCATCTTGAGCACGCTAAAGCACCTCTCTATCACACCCCTTGTCGCTACATGGGCATCATTGTAGCGGTTCTCCACCTCATTCCGTGGCCTCCGTATAGGCGTCATCAGCCACGATCGCAATGGGTCGCCCCTGTCGCCCAGCAACCAGCCCCTCAGCTGGGGATGGCGTCCCTCGTACATCCCGGGGATGTATGACTGTGACAACACGTATGAGTCGTGTACACTGCCCGGGTACCAGGCGCAGACGTGCAGGATAATCATGCGGTGATCGTAGACCACCTGTATGTTCATGGAATAGGTCCCCTTCCTGCTAGTGAACACGGCCCTGTTATCTGCAGGTGGCCGCACAGCGACGTGCATCCGATCGATCGCGCCCTGGACCATGGGGAATCCGGCCACGGCAGAGAAGCCCACGGCCCGGGCATCTTGGCTGGCCCGGTCCACAGGGAAGCGGATGTAGCGGTCCGCAATGGCATATAGGGCGTCTGTCACTGCCCGGATGCACCGATGCACCGATGTCTGCGAGATGCCGGACAGGTCCCCACCTGGCGTCTGGAATGACCCCGTGGCATAAATGTTCAGGGCCACCGTAACCTTGACGGACACGGGGAGAGGGTGTCCCCCGCCAGTGCCACGCGGTGACAGGTGTGCCAGCAGGTGGCAGATGTGTGCCACGGTTTCCCGGCTCATCCGGAGTCTCCTCCTGCATTCCCGGTCCGTGAGGTCCTGGTACGACAGCCGGGGTCAGTACACACAGGGCCTCCTCGGGTGCCTCCGTTGCCGTGGGGCCGCGACGTCCTCCTCCCCCTCCTCGTCCTGTCAGGCGGGTGTCCCTCCAGCCTGGGCGGCTGCCACCTGCCCCTCTGCGGCAACCTGCGCTGCCTCTCTGGCACGCTCCTCCTCCTCCTCCTCATCCAGGGCAACATGGACAATAGCGGCTGCCGCCATGGCGGCCAACATCACTGGCTGATCGGAAAACATGACGGCCTGCGGGGCCGGGGGGGAAACGACGACATGTCATCATTGCCCGTACCACCTCCTCCCCCCAGCCAGGTGGCATGGGCGCGACTGTTGGAGGATGGCACCTGGCCAGGCGGACAAATTCCCTTGCCCTCGCACCCCCCCTCCCTGGCACGCACCTCCCCGTCCCCCTCCCCGGCAGTCATCCTCCCGTCCCCCACCCCGGCACGCACCTTGCCGTCCCCCTCCCAGGCACGCAGCCCCCGTCCCCCTCCCCAGCATGCACCTCGCCGTCCCCTCCCCGGCACGCACCCTCCGTCCCCCTCCCCGGCAGTCATCCTCCCATCCCCCTCCCCGGCACGCAGACCCCCTACCCCCTCCCCGGCATGCACCCCCCGTCCCCCTCTCCGGCACGCAGCTCCCCGTCCCCATCCCCTGCACGCACCCGTCCCCCATCCCCCTCCCCGGCACGCACCCCCCCTCGTCCCCCTCCCCGGCAGTCATCCTCCCGTCCCCCTCCCCGGCACGCACCCCCCCGTCCCCCTTCCGGCACGGACCCTCCCGTCCCCCTCCCCAGCATGCACCCCCCCGCCCCCCCCCCCCGTCAGTCATCTTCCCGTCCCCCTCTCCAGCACGCAGCTCCCCGCCCCCCTCCCCAGCACTCAGCCCCCTCCGTCCCCCTCCCCGGCATGCACCCCCCCCCCCCCCCCGTCTCCCTCCCCGGCACGCACCCCCCCGTCCCCCTTCCGGCACGGACCCCCCCGTCCCCCTCCCCAGCATGCACCCCCCCCCCCCCGTCAGTCATCCTCCCGTCCCCCTCTCCGGCACGTAGCTCCCCGCCCCCCTCCCCAGCACTCAGCCCCCTCCGTCCCCCTCCCCGGCATGCACCCCCCCCCCCCGTCTCCCTCCCCGGCACGCACCCCCCCCGTCCCCCTCTCCGGCACGCAGCTCCCCGTCCCCCTCCCCGGCACGCAGCTCCCCGTCCCCATCCCCGGCACGCACCCCCCCCCCCTCCCTGGCACGCTCCCCCCACCCCACCCCCGTACCCCTCCCCGGCAGTCATCCTCCCATCCCCCTCCCCGGCACGCACCTCCCCGTCCCCCTCCCCGGCAGTCATCCTCCCGTCCCCCTCCCCGGCACGCACCTCCCCGTCCCCCTCCCCGGCATGCACACCCCGTCCCCCTCCCATGCACGCACCTCCCCGTCCCCCTCCCCGGCATGCACACCCCGTCCCCCTCCCCGGCACGCACCTCCCCGTCCCCCTCCCCGGCAGTCATCCTCCCGTCCCCGGCACTCACCCCCCCTCCCGGTACTCCCCCGAAGCCCACCCCACTCTATCCCTCCCCACCCCCGCCGCGCACACACCCACACACACCTCTCCCCCACACACACAGACTGCAGCCACGCCATCACCTCTCCTGCGACCAAACCCCCAGGCCGTCACCCACCTCCACGCTGGACGGCGTCAACCATCAGCACTGGTTGACGCCGATTAAAAGGTGGTTTGATGGACTTCGGCCCATCCGGACGGGAGAATATCGGCAGCCCGGAGTGCATTGCCTCGCTCCCGCTCCTGCCATTTTCCGAGGTGTGCGGCGCGATTGACGCCCCGCCGACTTTTCTCCCTTCGGAGAATTCGGCGGACGGCGGGGGTGGGATTCACGCTGGCCCCCAGCGATTCTCCGACTCGGTGGGGGGGTCAGAGAATCGCGCCCAAGAAGTCAGACATTTAGGTCTGAGATGAGGAGGGATGTTTTCATTCGAGGAATTGTGAGTCTTTGAAATTCTCTCCCCCGGCGAACTGTGGATGCTCAGTCATTGAGTATATTAAAAAAAGGATTGATAATGTTCGTGGTACTAAAGTAATTAAGGGTTGTGGGGATAGCGCAGAATGGCAGTGTTGAGGTAGAAGATCAGCTATGATTTTATTGAGTGGTGGATTTGACTTATGGGGGCCAAATGGTCTATTCCTGCTCCAAATTGTGCGATGTTATACTCCCCTGAGATTACATACACATTTATTTAGAGTTAATGTACAGGGACACAGAATGCATTTTTTCACAGAAACATTTTAACTTCATGTTTAGCATTAAATAGTTTCTTAGCACAAATGTTTGCCCCGTGTAACATTTCTTGGACAAGTTAAACGAATGCCATTGGGAGCCTCTCTTCTGTCTGAAGGGTAAAATGTCTGGGCTCCAGATTTTACAGTGACCACCGCACTTGCACAGCCAATGGAAGGTACAATCCTGCCAGCTTCGGGAAGCTCTGGATGAAACATTTTTAGCAGTCTTCCCGAGAACTGATGAAATCCAGAGCAGCCACAAATGGTTTCCAATGGGTCTTCCATATGTGCACATTACACAGATTTGGCAGCTTACAACAATCACAACTCGCAACCCTGGGGACTGTTCTCTAGTAAAAGAAGGATCAGAAGTCCAAACTGCCAGCTGTTTCATTCCAACAGCTGTAAGGCGTGCAGACGAACTGGACATTTAATACTGGTGATCCGAAGTGCAAATCCAAAGGAGAAATGGATTCTCTGTTAGACAAATCATTAACATCAGCAGTGTAAGTGTGTAAAGATTCACCGTCTGCAGTGCGATCAGTTCTGTTAATTATTCATCTGGACATTCACATTCAAGTGATCATGGATATTCACTGCACATATATCGTATGCCCAGACTCCAGTTGAATCTACGTACTTGCAGCATGAGGAACGCTCCATACTCACCAACAGTTATCAATGTTGCCAAGGCCACGATTCTGCTTCTTTTGTCCTGTACAAGTCAGCATATTTTTATTATTGATTGCAATCAGCCGTATTATCACAATCACACAATTGTAGCGCCAGCCTGTCATTTTAATTTACTCAACGGAAAATAAAGTGACAGCATGAGATAAAAGGAGGTGGAAAACCGGCTGAATGAACTGTTGAACCCGACTAAGAAGTACGAACGTTTCCAATCCCCTATCATTATTTGAGTCATGTATCCTTCCCGCAGAAGAATTCAGCTGCAAATGTCATGTGCTTTCAATTAGAGAATCAGCCAGTAAACGCAGCACATGGATACTCACTGGGCCTTGCCAAATCCAGCCTGATTGCTGCGCTGACACCCCTGCACTGGTGTGCAACGTGAAGTCACATGCAATAAAACAGGAAATGAATGACTTAAAAGGACCCTCAGAATTGAAAGGGATGGTTGGTTCTGTTGTTCATGCTCATCGTCTTTGCTTCAATTAGTCCAAACGTAACCTTCTGCATCAGCAATAAAGAAATAGTCTGCATTGATATAGAAACTTTTGCATCCACAGGGCTTTTCAGAGTGCTTCACAGACCACCAATTATTTATGGAATGGATCCTCTGTTCAGGTCTTTAGATGTGGAGATGCCGGCGTTGGACTGGGATAGGCACAGAAAGAAGTCTTACAGCACCAGGTTAAAGCCCAACAGGTTTGTTTCGAATCACTTTCGGAGCACAGCTCCTTCCTCAGGTGAGTGAGCTCCAAACAAACCTGTTGGACTTTAACCTGGTGTTGTAAAACTTCTTACCAGGTCTTTAGATGCAGTGACCAATTTGCACACAGCAAGACATAACAAAGAGAGGAATGAGCTGTTTCCTGGTGTCCTGTTTGGGAGAGTTCTTGGAACCAACTAAACGATTGTAATCTTTGAATTATTTCCTGCATCACAAATAAATTGGCAAAGGGATAAAGAAGTTAGGGATTAGCAGGTGGCTAAAGGAATGGGGTGGGAATGGAAGATTCCATTTCTTGGAGATTGCACCAGTGCAGGGACAGGAAGGAACTCCGTGGGACAGGCTGGATCAGAGTCTGAGCAGAAAGGGTATATAGGGCCTTAAAGTGGTGGGTGTTGAGGGGAGAGCTCAGGTGGAAAAGGGAGTATAGGGCACGATTCACAGGAAACATTTCTGCTGCTGTTGTTGTTTCCTTCCTTTTCTATAGTCGGAAAAAGGAACAATTTTTTCTAAGATACCTGGGTCCTGGACCAGCAGACTCAGAGGGATGTACGAGTCCAGAAGGCAATCCGCTTTGAAGTAAGAAGACGCAGCGGGACCTGGTGAGCGACGTTGGCACGGTAGCAGAGTTGTTAGCACTGTTGCTTCATAGCGCCAGGGCCTCGGGTTTGATTCCCAGCTTAGGTCACCGTCTGTGTGGAGTTTGTTCATTCTCCCCATGTCTGTGTGGGTTTCCTCCGGGTGCTCCGGTTTCCACCCACAAGTCCCGAAAGATGTGCTTGTTGGGTGAATTGGACATTCTGAATTCTCCCTCCATGTACCCGAACAGGTGCCGGAGTGCGGCAACTAGGGGCTTTTCACAGTAACTTCATTGCAGTGTTAATGTAAGCCTACTTGTGACACTAATAAAGATTATTGTTATAACCGAAATGGGCCAGCTGACGTCGCCGCAGATTGCTGAAGCTTTTGTCGCTGGTGTGCTGAGTGCTGAATGTAACTGGCACATCACCGCGGGTTAAATGCACTGGAAGTCAAGGATGTTCAACTGCACCTTGAGCGTCAGTGGAATATGTGGATGCCAGGATTTGGTTGGGGTCAGATTGGGCTGAGTGGGAGGGCCTGCTCAGCTGTGGCTTCTGGTCGGAGAATGACATTGATATGTGAAACAAATAACTGTCTGCATCTGTCAGCTCAACCTCCCCCTCCCCTTTTCCCTCCTTCCCCTGCGATCCCTGCCCACCCCATTTCTTCCTTTCCACCAATCCACCCCATTTTCGCCCCAGCCCCATAAGCCCTCCTTCCTCCCATTTCCCTCCTTCTCCCAATCCCGCTCCCCCATTTCCTCCCTCCCCCTATTCCCTCCCTCCCCCAAATCCCGCCCTCCCCCCATTTCCTCTTTCCCCCAATCCTACCCTCCCCACCCATGTCTTTCCTTCCCCCTACCCCAATTCCCCCCACCATTTCACTCCATTCCCCCAGACCCCCTCCTCCCCTTCCCCACACCCCATCACACCATCTCCGACCCGACCACCCAATTTCACCCTCTAAGGGTCGGTGTTGTGTTGGCACTCTCAGCGGGTCAAGGTACAGGGCAGGAGGGTGATGATCACTCGCTGTGAGGAAAGCTCTGGTGCTCCTCAGTTTCTGCCAAAGCCTGACTCCTGTCTGTTTACTGACAGCGCGCTCACTCCCATCCTCTGAATGGCATCTACATTGGATCTTGGACCACTGTGCCGGTGGAGGCGGGGAGCAGAGGGCAACAGGGGCTTGGGTGTAGGCAGGCCTGTTGCGAAGATTAACGAGACAGAGGCTTCACATGTATCAGGTGTTACATGTTTTAATGGTGAACATTTGACATTTCTATTCCCCCTAGATACAGATAGTGATCCCCCCCAGAGCCCAATCAGTTCTCCTCTCTCTTCTTGATCTTTCCTGGTGTACTGTTACATCTAAGTGTGTCCCCACACCCTGTGGCCTTTAATGCTCTTGGCGAAAGTCCTCTGGAGGGCCTGGAGCAGGAGGGCCTCGGCCAACTTGCCAGTGTCACAGGCGTCGCCATTCCACCCTGCTCTGCCTGCTGCCCTTGAGATGTTCCGGAGACAGGAGGGGGGATTTTCGGAAGAAAGGGAGACCGCCTTTGTCTCATTGGTGGCACGTTCCCAGGTTGACCGCCACTGCTTCCTCCATCCTCACGGTTCCTGTAGGGCCCCGGGGGTCTCCATGGGATGGACGGGTAGCTGGAGTCAGCTCCAGAGGCCTCTGAGTCATTTGGCTCTGCCAGTCCTGGAAGCTCCCCATTGTCTGCACCATGATGTCGATGATCTCAGCGGTGCTCTTCAGTGATTGGGCCATGCTCGGCAGTGCCTCGGCAATGTGCACCTGCGTATGGAGCACATCCCTCATCGACTGGGACAGGCTCTGGGGTGCCTCAGCAATGTCCAGCTGTGTATGGGGCACGTCCCTCATCGACTGGGACAGGCTCTGGAGTGCCTCAGCAATGTCCAGTTGTGTATGGGACACGTCCCTCATCGACTAGGACACGCTCTGGGGTGCCTCAGCAATGTCCAGCTGTGTATGGGGCACGTCCCTCATCGACTGGGACAGGCTCTGGAGTGCCTCAGCAATGTCCAGTTGTGTATGGGACACGTCCCTCATCGACTAGGACACGCTCTGGGGTGCCTCAGCAATGTCCAGTTGTGTATGGGGTACGTCCCTCATCGACTGGGACACGCTCTGGAGTGCCTCAGCAGTGTCCAGTTGTGTATGGGGCACGTCCCTCATCGACTGGGACACGCTCTGGAGTGCCTCAGCAATGTCCAGTTGTGTATGGGGTACGTCCCTCATCGACTGGGACACGCTCTGGAGTGCCTCAGCAGTGTCCAGTTGTGTATGGGGCACATCCGTCATCGACTGGGACACGCTCTGGAGTGCCTCAGCAATGTACAGCTGTGTTTGGGGCACGTCCCTTGTGGACTGGGACACGCTCTGGAGTGCCTCAGCAATGCCCAGTTGTGTATGGGGCACGTCCCTCATCGACTGGGACAGGCTCTGGAGTGCCTCAGCAATGTCCAGTTGTGTATGGGGCACGTCCCTCATTGACTGGGACGCTCTGGTGTGCCTCAGCAATGTCCAGTTGTGTATGAGGCACGTCCCTCATCGACTGGGACGCTCTGGAGTGCCTCAGCAATGTCCAGTTGTGTATAGGGCACTTCCCTCATCGACTGGGACGCTCTGGAGTGCCTCAGCAATGTCCAGTTGTGTATGGGGCACTTCCCTCATCGACTGGGACAGGCTCTGGAGTGCCTCAGCAATGTCCAGTTGTGTATGGGGCACTTCCCACATCGACTGGGACACGCTCTGGAGTGCCTCAGCAATGTCCAGTTGTGTATAGGGCACTTCCCTCATCGACTGGGACGCTCTGGAGTGCCTCAGCAATGTCCAGTTGTGTATGGGGCACTTCCCTCATTGACTGGGACAGGCTCTGGAGTGCCTCAGCAATGTCCAGTTGTGTATGGGGCACTTCCCACATCGACTGGGACACGCTCTGGAGTGCCTCAGCAATGTCCAGTTGTGTATGGGGCACGTCCCTTATCGACTGGGACATGATCCTCACAGACTAGGCCATCCCCTGGGCACCACCACTCAAGATGCAGACGTCATGCAGCAGGTTTTCCACTCCGGTCACCACCCTAGCAGTGTTGGCCATGGTGCAACACATTGTCAGCACCATCTCCTGCACCTGAAGCATTTGGGACTCCTCCACTTGGCTTTGCAGTTGCTGGAACGTCAGTGACATCCCTTCCTGAATGTCACAGCTGTTTTCTATCATCTGTATCTGTTCTGGGAGAGGAGAACCTTGTCCAGAGGTTCGGCATCTGACTGGGACCCAACTGAGTCCTGGAATCCAGCAGACCTCCGACTGCTGACTCCCTTGGATGTTCCTGCCTCCACCTGATGTGCATCAGGAGCTGTGTGGTACTCACCACATTGTGCCCCAGAAGCTTGTTCACGAATGTTGCCCACCGAGGTGCGTATCTCTGCGCTGGTGAAAGGTGGGGGCGATAGCTGTGATGCATCGATGGTGATCTCTTGAGTGGCTGGGAGTGGGGGGGGGTGGAATGCATCCAGATAGCCTGGCCCCATCAGATGGAAATCCTGCGAGACAATGGACATGTGGTCAGTTAGTGGGAAGGATCATTTTGTCTGACATGAACAACAAACAACTCACTTCAGACAAGTCATCTAGGTGAAGGGGCAGTGGATCCTCACCTGTGGCGGCAGGCCAATCTCGCTGTCAGTGTTGGAGAAGCCCGCGATTTGCAGCACCCGTTCCTTATAAGAGGTGAGGACACGGATCTCTGATCCTCCGCCCCCTGTCTTGATCCTTTCCTGCCTATTATGGGCTATCTTCGCCTGCGGGTCAAAGAGAGGGCATTGTGAGCAGTGCGTTTGATGGGTTGGGGGGATCTATAACAGGTGGCATGTGTGGGCTGTAGCCATCTGGGATGGCCACTTACAACCAGGAACAGAGAAACTCGCAAAGCATAGTGGGTAAAATGGACAAAGCGCGACTCAGGCAGGCTCAGAGCCTGAAATGTATATTTGCAAGCAAGGAGTCCAGACGGTACGAAACTCCGACCAATTAGCATTTTGATGGGCTGATTAGCATTTGATGGCCCATCTCCACCAAGACAAAGGACTGGTACTTGAGCGACCGGTACAGTCCCAGACATTTGGGTGCTGCTCCCTGTTCTAGGGAAACATAAACAACAGGGTCAGTGACCACTTGGGACACGCCCAGCCATCCAGGCACCCGCCCATTTATTGGTTAGAAATCGAACATAGTGATTGGGGATCACCCAATTAGCGGGGTCCAAACTGAAGGACTGCCCAAAAGAGCGCGAAAACCCCCAAGCATAAGAAGAGAGTCCACCATATGTCCGTCCTCTCGTGGACCTGGCGCCCCGGCTACGTCTGTTTCCAAGAGCAGCAACACCAGAAGCAAGTCCAAGTTCAACGCTTGCTACCAGACGGATGAGCCTAGCTGAGCAGCAATTACTTCTCCAGACTCGATAGATCCAGAATCGAACAGCGGCCACTGTTCCTCTGACCTAAGCCGGGTGCCTGACTTAAGTACAGGTTGTTATAGTTGTTAGGTGTAGTTAACTAGTAGTGTTTATGTTTACCCCTGACCTTGAACTAACTAACTGGTGTTTGGCTCTTTGATCGATATCCGGTTGAACCTTGTGCTGGTATCATTCGATATCTGGCGACTCTGAGCATTAGAATATAGATATCAAAAGAAAGGAGGGCAAACCCACTGATTGCCGTAGTTACAGCAGAGCCACAGAAAAGGCAACAGGGCACCGCACCTGGACATGAAGGGGTTGTGCTGGTGGGTGCGAGGTGCGAGGTGCCAGCCAGTGATTTGTGGGGAGGGGAGGTTTGGGAATTTGAGGGGTGGCAGCAGAACTGATACCAGGAGAGAGGTGGTAACTTACCCTTGCAGCTCAGTGGAGGGCGTTGGTCTTCTTCCGGCATTGGACGATAGTCCTGCTGGTCACGCTGCCCGAACTGACAGCCATACCCTGCCAAAAGCACCCAAAATGACACTTTGAAATGTTCCTGTTAAATCGTGCCCTTGATAAATTAAAGAAAGAGCGCAAGACATAGGCAGCACGGTGGTGCAGGGGTTAGCACTGCTGCCTCATGGCGCCAAGGACCCGGGTTCGATCCCTGCCCTGGGTCACTGTCCGTGTGGAGTTTGCACATTCTCCCCATGTCTGCATGGGTTTGGCCCCTACAACCCAAAGATGTGCAGAGTAGGTGGATTGGCCACGCTAAATTGTCCCATAATTGGGGGAACAAAATGTAAAAGCGGACAAGACAGAGAGAATGTTGACAATAAGAATAATGATAATTGGAGTGTGGCAGGAAGGGACAGAGATAAGACCAGAGTTTGCAAAAACAGTAAAAAGTCAAAGCTAAAGGCTTTGTATATGAATGTGTGTCTCATTAATAATTAAATGCTGAATTGTCAGCTTAAGTAGACCTGACGGCAATAACAGAAACATGGCTGCAATGTTACAATGACTGGGACCTGAATATTCAAGTGTATATGACAATTCGGAAGGACAAGAAGCTAGGAAATGGTGGGTAGTTCTTTAAATAAGGGTGGCATCAGTACAAAGTAGAGAAGAGCTTGGCACTAAAGTTATAGAATTATTTTGTGTAGAGATAAAGATAGCAGATTTTAGACATAGCAAATTCTGAAATTCACCAGATTTGAGGAAGGTTATATTAGATTGGAAATAAAGAATATATGTACTTTGTGCCAAAAGAGATAGAGACAGAAAGTAGAAAACCATAGTCTAGGCAGTTCGACATCTGCCTTAGAGAAAATGTTAAAACTATTATTAAAGATGTGAAAGCAGGGCACTTAGATAAATTCAAAGTTATCGGGGAGAGTCACCATGGTTTTGTGAAAGGGAAATCATGGGCTGGATTCTCTGATTTTCAGGCTATGTACTGACGTCGGCGTGGGAACAGTGACGTTTTACGACCAAACATTCGGCGCAGAACGGCCAGCGATCCTCCGTTTGGTGGGGGGCTAACAGGCAGGCAACATAGAACACCTGGCTCTAGCTATCGATCCACCTGGAGAATTGTTGGGTCCGTGGCCGTGCATGTGAACGGCGGCGGCCTGCAGCGGCCGCGCCATGCAACAAGGCGCCAGCCGCACATGGACTCAGCCTGCCAAATAGTGCCCCCCTTTGGCCAGCTGGCGACTGACGGACCAACCCCAACAGTGTCTCCAGCCTCTGCCAAAGTCCCCCCTGTCCGCAGATCGACTCTCCCCCGACTGTGGCAGCACTGGATTGAGTCTGCAGCCGCCACGCCGAGTTCTCGACAAGTAATAGCATGAGAGACCGAAGCTGTCGGGGACTCGGCCGGTACCCCCTAGAGTACGCTGCGTTTGAGGGGGCGAAGCATCGCAAAAGTGGCAGATTGTGCCCTTGATTTTGGTGCGAACGTTGATTCTCCGGCCGATCGCCGAACGCGATTTCGGCGACCAGAGAATCCCGCCCCATGTTTAACCAATTTATTCAAGTTCAAAAAATCATAGAATCAAAGTTCTTTGAAGACGTAACATATGCTGTGAATAAAGGGGAACTGGTACTCAGATTTCCAGAAGGCATTTGATAAGGTGCCACTTCAAATGTTGTTGCAGAAAATAAAAGCTCATGGCGTAGGGGGTAACATATTGGCTTGGATTGACGATTGGCTGGCGAACAGGAAGCAAAGATTTGGCATAACTGGGTCATTTTCTGTTTGGCAGGATGTGACATGTGCCATAGGGATTAGTGCTGGATTTTTAACTTTTTACAATTTATCTAAATGACTTGGATGAAGGGACAGAAGGTGAGGTTTCTGAACTTGCTGATGCTACAAAGATAGGTAGGAAAGTAAGTTGTGAAGAGGACATAAAGAAGCTACAAAGGGAAATAGACAGGTTAAGTGAGTGGGCAAAGCGTATAATGGAGTATAATGTGGGAAAATGTGAAATTGTCCATTTTGGCAGAAGGAATAGAAAAACATCTAAATGGTGAGAGATTGCAGACTCAGAGATTCAGAGGGATCTGGAGCACCTAGTACATGAATTTGCAGGTATGCAGGCACGATGCACAAGATGGCGCCGGAGCCAGGCGACTCTCTGCGAGCTCTCCCCAACAGATCCACTTTTTACTTAACTTACAATCGTTACATTGTGTACCTTGTGTTGCCCTATTATGTATTTTCTTTTATTTATTTTTCTTCTCATGTACTTAATGATCAGTTGAGCTGCTCGCAGAAAAATACTTTTCACTGTACCTCTGTACACGTGACAATAAACAAATCCAATCCAATCCAGTGAGTAATTAGAAAAGCTAATAGAATGTTTTCATTTGTTGTGAGGGGAATTGAATACAAAAGTAGAAAGGTTATGCTCCAGGTATACAGAGCATTAGTACTGGGCCAGAATTTTGTGGCCGTTCACGCCTGCAGGATCTTCCAGTCCTGCTGACGGTGCACCCCCACTACAGGTTTCCCAGCATGAGGGGTTCATTCAGTGGGAAAGCCCATTGACAATGGCGGGACTAGAAGATCCCATCGCCGGCCAATGACAGATTGCCTCCGCTGCCATGAAACATGCTGCAGGTTGCACAGAAAACCCCGCCCTTGGTCTCCTTATTTAAGGAAGGATGTTCCTGCATTGGAAACAGTTCAGAGAAGGTTTATTGGACTAATATCTGAAATAAGACTATAAGACCATAAGACATAGGAGCAGAATTAGGCCACTCAGCCCATCGAGTCTGCTCCGCCATTCAATCATGGCTCATATTTTTCTCATCCCCATTCTCCTGCCTTCTCCCCACAACCCCTGATCCCCTTATTAATATAAATGGGTTGGTTGTCTTATGAGGAAGGGTCAGACCTGCTAAGCTTCCATCCAGGAAAGTGTAGAAGAGCACAAGTCGACTTTATTGAAACATATAAGATTCTCAGGAGTCTTGACAGGATAGATTGGGAGAGGATGATTCCTCTTCTGGTGATTTCCAGAACTAGAGATCACTGGCTAATTTAAGACTGAGATGAAGATAATAGTTTTCTCGCAGAGGGTCGTGAGTCTTTGGAGCGCCCTGCTTCAAAAGGCGCTGGAAGCAGAATCTTTGAAATTTTTAAGACAGAGCTTGATAAGCAATGAGGTGAAAGGTTATTGGCACTAGGTGGGAATGTGGAATTGGGGCTACAATTCGATCTTATTGAACGGTGGAGTAGGCTCGAAGGACCGCGTGGCCTATTCCTGCTCCTAATTAATATGTTCATATGTACGTTCGTAAACCACGTTTGGGAGTAGTTTATAGGTCCCCTTACAGTAACCACGTTACTCGAAGAAATGCAGGAAGGAATAATGGGGGGTGAGAGAAAGGTACAGCATGAACGCGGGTGATTTGAATCTAAATATAGATTGGATCAATCAAACTGACCAAGGTAGCCTGCACGGTGGGTTCATAGAGTCCTTTCAGGATGGTTTCTTAGAGTAACACGTTCTAGAGACGATCAGAGAGCAGACTATTTTCGACCTGGTAATTGCAATGAGACAATCTTAATTAATGAACTCATAGTAAAGGAATCTCGAGGCAGCAATGATCATGACATGATTAAATTTCACATGCAGTTTGAGGAAGAGAAAGGTGGGTCTGAAAATAGTGTCTTAAATTTAAATAAAAACAATTATGAGGGCCATGAAGACAGAGCTAGCTAAAGTCAACCTGGAAATTAGGTTAAGGGATAGTTCAGTAGAGATGCAGTGGCAGATATTTAAGGGAATCTTTTATAATGCTCAGCAAAGACCCATTCCAGTGAGAAAGAAAGACTGTAGAAGAAGGACACAGCATCGGCGTCTAAAGAAGGAAGTAATTAAAAGAAAAAGTATCAATTCTCCAAAAATTTGTGACAGGTCTGAAATTGAACAGATATAAAAAAACAGCAAAGAATGATTAAAGAAATTGAGGGAGAAATTATAGTATGAGAGAAAATTATCTAGAAATATAAAAACAGGCAGTAAGAATTTCTATAGTATTTAAAACGAAGAGAAATTAAAGTGAGTGCTGGTCCTCTAGAGAGTGAGTCTGAGGAATTAATAATAGGAAATAAGGAAATGGCTGACATACCGAACAGTTATTTTGCATCTGTCTTTACTGTGGAAGACACAAATAAAATTCCAGAAATAATTGTATATCAAGAGATAAAAGGGAGGGAGGACCTTAAGACAACTACAATCACCAGAGAAAGGGTACTGAAAAAATTATTCAAACTAAAATCCAGGTTCCGATGGACTTTATTCAATACAAGAAGTAGCTGCTGAGGTAGTAGATGCATTGGTTGTAAATTTCCCAAATTTGCTAGATTCTGGAAAGATCTCATCAGATTGGAAAATAGTGAATATAACTCCGGTATTCAAGGAAGGAAGGAAGCAGAAAGCAGGAAACTGTTAGCCTGCCGTCTGTCGTAGAGAAAAATTCCAAAATCTATGATAAGAAAGGTAATAGCACGATGCTAGGAAAATCTTAATGCTATCAGACAGAATCAACGTTGTTTTGTGAAAGGGAAATTATGTTTCACTAATTTATTAGAGCATTTTGGAGAAACAACAAGTATGATGATCACTTTTAGATAAAGGGAAACCGATAGATGTGGTGCACTTGGAGCTCCAGAATGAGCCACATCAAAGGTTACTATACAAAATAAAAGTTCATGGCATAGGCAGCAAACAATTGGCATGGATGAAGGATTTATTAGCAAACAGGAAAGGCAGAGTTGGGATAAATGGGCCATTTTTAGGTTGGCAAGATAGAATGAGTGCAGTGTCACAGGGATCAACTATTTGCAATCTATGACTTGGATGAAAGGACCAAATTTATGGTTGTTAAATTTGCTGAATTCACAAGGAGAGGTAGGACAATATGCTGTGAAGAGGACAGAAAGTCTGAAAAGGGATATGGATAACTTAAGCAATTGGGCAAAAGATTGGCAGATGGGGTATAATGTGGGAACAGGTGAACTTGTCCATGTTGGTGGGAAGAATGGAAAACAGTATTCTATTTAAAAAGAGAGAGATTGCAGAATTCTGAGGATCTAGGCATCCTGGTACATGAATCACAAAAATGTTATTGGAAAAGCACATGGAGCACACCACAATGACAGGGAGTGGGATAGCTTGATCTTGGTTTCGGACAAAGCTCGGCACAACATCGAGCGCCAAAGGGCCTGTTCTGTGCTGTACTGTTCTATGTTCTATGTTAGTATGCAGGATTAGGAAGGCAAACAGTGTTCTTGTTTATTGAAAGCGGAATGGAATGTAAAGGTTTTGCAACAGTTGTACAGGGCATAGGTGAGACCACATCTGGTGTACTGTGTACAGTTTTGGTCTCCTTATTTAAAAAAGGTCATAATTTAATTAGAAGCAGTGCAGAGAAGGTTTGCTCAGCTGACTACTGGGTGAAGGGGTTGTCTTATGAGGGAAGGGTGGACAGATTGGGCCTATACTTGTCATTACCTCCATGAGGGGACTTCCGGTGGCGCCCTCGAGGAAGCAGGTCGCAGGTCGGATCGCTCCCGCCCGCGATGGGCAAACGGACCTGTTTCAAAGGATTTTTTCGGGACCTGGCGACCTGAATCGGTGGAGGAGACGAAGGGAAGAGGTTTTCCCCCCGGGGTAGTATGGACAGTTGGACCAGAAGTGGTCGAGTGGAGCGGCAAGGATCGAAGCGGGAGCAGCGGGGACCCCAGACCGGGCGGCGAAGCATGGCGGACGGCAGGGACCAGGGAGCGGAGGCTCACTGGCCAAGGGAGCAACAGATGGAGTTTTTCAGGAATTGCTTCACCGAACTGAAGAGGGACACGTTGGACCCGATGAGGGCGGTAATGGACCGAATGGTCGAGGCGCAGGCGTTCCAAGAAAAGGCGCTCAGGGAGGTCGAGGTGAAGTTCTCCAGCCAGGCGGACACGGTAACGGAGCTGGAGCACGAGGTGGAGGAGCTGAACTCCCGCCAGAGGAGGATGCAGGAGCAGCTTGAAGAGCTGGGGAATAGAGCCAGGAGGCAGAACCTGAGGATTGTTGGCCTCCCCGAGGGCTGCGAGGGATCGGATGCGGGTGCATACGTGATGGGTATGCTCGAGGCGCTGATGGGACTGGAGGCCTTCCCTCGACTCCTGGAGTTGGATGGGGCGCATAGAGCCCCTGCAAGGAAGCCCAGGACGGGCGACCGACCGAGGGCCTTGGTGGTCCGCTTTCACTGGCTTGCTGACAGGGATCGGGTGCTGCGATGGGCCAAGACGGAGAGGAGCAGCAGATGGGAGAACTGCGAGGTGCGCATCTACCAGGACTTGGGAACGGAGCTGGCCAAGAGGCGTGCAGGATTCATCAAGGTAAAGGCAGCCCTCTACAAAAAGGAGGTGAGGTTTGGAATGTTGTATCCTGCGGAGCTTTGGGTTACGTTTGAGGAACTCCATCACTACTTCGAGACACCAGAACAGGTTTGGGCTTTCATTAAAGATAAGAAGCTGGACTTGAACTAACGGGCACTTAGTTTTCTCAGTGCTGTACAGTGGCGGCGGTCTGTTAACCTAACTTGCTCTGACTAGGAGTGGACTTTTATTAAAAGAAGAAGCTGGACTTGAACTAAAGGACTCTGGGCTCTCAGAGCTTTTGTGTGGCGGCGGTCTGATAAATCATCCTGTACTGTAAGGTTTTTTATCTAAGATTGTTTTCAGCCGGGGGCTGGAGGGCGCATTGTGTAGGGTGTTTTTGGGAGATTGCAATGACCGGGGGGGGGGGGGGGGGTGGGGGGGGGGGGGGGAGAGAGAGAGAGAGAGAGAGAGAGAGAGAGAGGGGCCCTGCAAGGGGGGCCCTGCACTTGGTATCGTTTGGCGGGAGATCGGGGCCTCTGATGGGGGGACGGGCTAGGGGCTGGTTAAGGGGCTTGAAACGGCACGGGGAGAAACAATCAGGTTAATGGGTCCTTGGTGTGTGGGGGGAGGGCCCGAGCGCCCGGGCGGGAGACAGTCAGGCGCCAAGGGTCAGCGTGGCTAGCGTAGGTCAGGGGGCACCAGAGAGAGTAGGAGAAGAGGCGGGCTAGGGCCAAGCGCAGGGCTGGCCTGGCAGGTCAAGCCTCGCGGGGGGGGGGGGGGGGGGGGGGGGGGGGCAGCCGGGAAGGAGAGCAGGGAAGACTTAAGTGGGCAAGAGGGGGGGGGGGGGGGGTGATCAGAGAAATTCGCTTGCAGGGAACAGCGTAGGAAACCGACAGCGGCAGCACCCGGGCGGGGGGGGGGGGGGTGGTTAGAGCCACATTAGTTTAGTTGAACACGTGGGGCATGGGCAAACAGAGCTGATAGGGGAAGTGCCTTATTAACATGTTTATTCTTTCCCACTGTTCGTTTTCAATATGTTAAGGCTTTTTGCATATGGCCTTCTTTTTTCTCTGTAAAAGTTACAAATATGTTTTAAATAAAACATTTAAAAAAATAAAAAATAAAAATAACCTCCATGAGGACCATGGAAAACAATCATTGATCTCCCTATAGGACCTAGGTAGTGGAGGCTAACCACCTGGGGCTTGTTATGCGCAAGGAATAAAAGTAGACCCAACCAAGGACCTGGGGTAACAAATCCTCCCAGCTATGATTACACCAGGAGTTAGATGCTGCATTAAGCAAACTATTCTAAAAATTCATCTTCATTAATGCCAGCTTCCTTATGAGTTATTATATACCCATTGAAGTTTAGAAGAATGAGAGTGGAGTATAAAATCATGAAGGGACTTGTCAGCGTGGATGCTGCGAGGATGTGAGAGAGATTAGAACTAGGGAACACAGTTCAAAAATAAGGGGTCCCCCATTTATCATGGAGATGAGATTGCTTTTTCCTCTCAGTGGGTCATTAGTCTATGGAATTCTCTTCCTTAGTGAGCAGTGGAGGCAGGGCTATTGAATATTACTAAAGCTGAATTAGATAGATTCTTGACTGGCAAGGCAGTCAAAGGCTATGTGGAAAGTAGAGGCCATAATTAGACTAGCCATGATCTTATCAAATGTTGGGGCAGGCTCAAGGATCTGAATGGCCCTCTCCTGCTCCTAGTTTGGATATTTCTGTGACTGCCTTCTGGAACAAAGCAGCCAGATAACGTTCCCATTCCCTGATGCATCGCAGTATCTGATAGTCTTCATTCCAGCTCATCAACTCTGAGCTGAAGTTCCTCAAGGTGCAGATAATTACTGTGGACGTGGTTACCGTGGATCACCTTGGTGTCCACCAGCCCACACATGTTACAGCTGCAACACATCATCTGCCCTGCCATCTTTATTGTGTTTAATTTAACTAATTTTGTTTCGAAATAATGCTCAATGATTATCTGCAGTTATGTCAAGTGGCCTAACTAGTTAAGATCTGGGCTGGGATTCTCCCCTACCCGGCGGGGCGGGGTGTCCCGGTGGGATGGAGTGGCGGGAACCGCTCCGGCGTTGGGCCGCCGGAAAGGTGCGGATTTCTCCGCATCTTTAGGGACCAAGCCCTCACCTTGATGGGCTAGGCCCGCGCCGGAGTGGTTTGTGCACCGCTGGCCGGCGGGAAAGGCCTTTGGCGCCACGCCAGCCGGGGCCGAAGGGACTCCGCCAGCCGGCGGAAGTCCGCGCATGCGCGGTAGCATCAGCGGGTGCTGGCATCATCCCCGCGCATGGGCAGGGGGGGTCACTTCCGCATCAGCATCGCGGAGGCTAGGGCCGAGGCGGAAGGAAAAGAGTGCCCCAACGGCACAGGCCCGCCCGCGGATCAGTGGGCACTGATCACGGGCCAGGCCACCGTGGGAGCGCCCCCCGGGGCCAGATGGCCCCGCGCCCCCCCCCACCAGAACCCCGGAGCCCACCTGCGCTGCCAGTCCCGCCGGTAAGGTAGGTGGTTGATTCACGCCGGCGGGACTGGCATGACAGCAGCGGGACTTCGGCCCATCGCAGGCCGGAGAATCGCTGGGGGGGGGGGCCCTCCGACCGGCGCGGCGTGATTCCCGCCCCCGCCGAATTTTCGGTGCCAGAGGATTCGGCGGCCGGCAGGGGCGGGATTCACGCCGCCCCCCCCGGCGATTCTCCGAACTGGCGGGGGGGGTCGGAGAATCCCGCCCGTGAATTTAATGTAATACTAATAGCTTCTCAGTATCAGTTTAAACTACCACCACACAGTTAGCGAGGAAAAAATAAATTTAAAACTCACCAACTTTCTGCTCACCTCGTTAATGCTTCTGGATTACAGCTCTCGTGTTTTGTTGGTGATCGCAGATTCCCTCTCTCGTCTACTCCTTTTAGAAAAAGGACAGAACAGCACCTCCTCTCTCACTGTACCAAATTTCCTGACTCACCAAATTGCCAAGCTCACAGTCTGTCCAGCTACGCACAATGATGGCCTGCTCACTTTAAGCTTGTTTACTTTGACATGTTTCAATGTTCTTTTACTGCAATAGTATGATTTTTTACACATTCCACTAACCATCATCAGTGTGGTCTTTTCTGGGAGAGATTCTGTTTTACTGCTCATTTATGCTAAATTCAAAGTGATTTTGCACTAGGAATTGGACTGAAACTGCCTAATTATGCTCACACCAGACAAGTTGAGAGATCATATCAGGAGCTTCTATTATGTCAGCTGTCTACAATAGATTCAAACCTGGATCCCGAGTCTACAAATCCATTCCATCATCTTTTACCTGACGTGGATGTCTCATACTGATCTTCAAGATAAGTTGATTGGCCAATTGATTTATTCCAAGGATTATACCATGTCCCATAATTTGCTGGAGCAATGCATCTCATGAATGCCATGAGTTGGAGTCTTTTCCTTATTCTTCATTTCCAACTAATTTTACAGCAGTACATGGGGTGCACGGTGGCAAGTACAGTACTGCGGCAGGGACCCGGGTTCAATTGCAGCCTTGGGTGACTGTCTGTGTGGAGTTTGCACATTCTCCCTGTGTCTGCCCTCTGGGTGCTCCGGTTTCCTCCCACGTTTCAAAGATGGGCAGGTTAGGTGGATTGGCCATGATAAATTGTCCCTTAGTGCCCAGGGATGTGCAGGTTAGGTTACAGGGATAGAGGAGAGAAAATGGGAAGAGTGCTTTTTCAGAGGGTCGGTGTACACTTGATGGGCCAAAAAGTCTTCTTTTGCACAGTAGAGTGATGCACTGTCAATTACGACGAGACGAGAGTAGAGAGTAATCGAGGCTTTATTACATAGAGATGTGTGGCCTCCGACAGCTGCTGCCGAAATGGCTGCCTTTCGGAGAGCACACACATTTATACTCCACCTACTGGGCGGAGCCAGCAGGCCAGGATTTACCGCCGTACCTGTAGTACAGGGGCCTTACCGTAATACCCTCGTATGCAGTGCAGTATATACAATATAATACAACAGTGGTGACTACCACATAGAGATTCTGTGATTTTGCTGGAAGTGTGAATCTGTTTTTAACTATGTTAGTTGAGGAATAAATATTGATCAAAACATCAAGCGATTCCCTTGATCTCCTTTGAATAATGCCTTGGGTTCATGAACCCAGTTTAATATTTGCTGATGCGGAAGTGACCCCCCCTGCCCATGCGCGGGGATGGCATCAATGCTGCAACTCTCCCTCAATATAATACTGAACGTCAAGTACCATGTTCAATTCTCCAGAGTGGATATTGATAATGTGACCTTTTGACTCTTGGATGAGAGGGGTACATCTGAATCATCGTCAATCAAACTTAAAGACTGAATTTAACCAGCTCACAGGTAGTGGGAATGGAGGCAGAAGAGGCCAATATAGGCATGGCTTCTATCACTGTCCTGACACAAAGGAAATTTCGCAGCGGCAGATTTTAGAGTGGATTGGCTATTTGCTCCATGGAGGCAATTTGCTGTTCCAGCAAGCCTATATTTTGAGGCCCTGAGGTTTCCCGGCTGCCTCCAGTAAAATCACAGGGCATGCGTCCCTGCCAAGAGGTACCGACTCAGGAGGAACATTTCACCCTGATGTCCAGCGTCTGAAGCTCACAGAAAAAAAAAATTCAAGTCTTCTGTTCAGCAGGCGAACTGGAAGCGATCAGCTCCAGTGAAACGTGCTGTCTCATCTCTTCACTTTGAAACAAAAGTTGAACAAAATGGAGGAGCAGAGAACATTGCTTGGGAAGCGCCATTTACTTGTGTTAAACACTAGAAAGTGAAAACCTTCCGAATCCCGGATGGGGATTACAAAAGTTAACATTCGTACATAGAAGCCAAAAAGAAAAGAACAGAAACAGTAAATTCAGCAAAGTAGTCTGGGTTACTGTGTGGGGAAAACCTTCGCTGGAAAGAGTTACGTGGATGGTAAAAGTCTTTCTTTCTTCTCAAAATGACTGAATGATTTTCCAGGTGTTTTATTTCTGGCACACAAACTTAGACTGTGCTCACCAAACGAGACCATCCATTTCCTTTCTATTCGATTTTGGCAGGATTCAGTGTACATTTATATATTAACAGTAGGCAGTCCTACCTCATGTTTTGCTCTCTCCCAGATTAGTGTTTTAAATCCTCAAAAGTTACACTAATAGTTATTAAATTGTTTAGTCCTTTACTTTTCTGTAACTTAGGTGATATTGCAATGCATCCACATTTGATATGTATTCACTTGCTAATAGCCACCAGAGTGATAAAATAGCTAATCCCATCCCCCATTTCATGTCAGTTCTGGAATTATTCAGCACATAAGGATGCTATAGAGTCCATCAGATCTATGTTGGCTCTTTCAAAGAGCAATCCAGTTAGTCCCACTCCCTGGCTCATTCCCCAAACCTCTGCAATTTTTTATCCTTCAAAGCTTTATCAAATTCACTTTCAAAAGCAACTATTAAATTTATTTCCACCAGGCAATACAAGACAAGATTTGGTAAAGGCAGAACATACAACAAAGATTAGTTTGAGACAGATCAGCGGAGATGATAAGTATGATTCAGCGACCCAGTTGTGCCCAGTGCAGATCCACGTGAAACGGGTGAATCGCACCCAAGCCCCAAATCACTAGGCGCCAGGCCGATCGTGAGTCACCCAACTCGTTCGCCTGACGTGATCTGGGTCTTACCCAATGAGGGCAAGATTCAGGTCTGAATATTTGAATGATCCTATTGGCTCATTTAAATACATGGACGGTGGATTCACCCGGCGCCCTAACCCTAACCCTGGGTGACCTCACCAGGGCGCTGTTTAGTACTGTCCACACAAACATAGATCAGGGGTAATGGCACTTGGGGGGGTCTCTTGGGCCATTGGAGATACCCAGCTGGTTGGAGACAGGGCAGGATTGTACCCTGACCCTCCACTTGGCATTTGGGTACCCTGGCAGTGCCACCCAGGTTCAGCCCGACCCTGTCCACCGGTGAGATCCTTGTTTTAATATTTTTGAGGGACACCCGTTTTAAACGGTGCCCCGGTGTCTTGAAGACCGAGGTTCCTAGCAGGGAAGGCTCATTCAGAGCTTGCCCCGCCAGTGTGATGTCATGGGATTCGCCTGCAGAAAATTTTTAAACCAAGTTTTTTTTAAAATGAAGGGAAAAGCCAGCTGTAGAGCTGGAGGACGACATCCCACTCTTCTCACCTGAGCTGACACTTAATTAAAAAATCAGATATTTGAAGCCTTTGATTTGGATTCACTATGACATCTCATACACGACCAGGTCCTCCTGTTCCCCTACACTTCTCAGTACCCTACCATTTACTGTGGATTCCCTTGTTTTCTTAGCCTTCCCCAAATTGCATTACCTCACAATTCTCCAGACTGAACTCCATTTGCCACTGTTCTACCCACCTGCAATCCACAGCATTATCAACCTCACATGAGCAATTTTTGTGACATCTGAAAGCTTCTCAGTCATATCCCCATATAGTTAACGCTTTAGGATATTCACAGAGGTGTCCACTTAATTGGCATAGTGACATGTTCCCTATCCAATCATGGGTGGCAGGCTGCCTCTTGAAGCTCGAAGGCCAATTAGCAGCCTACCAGCCTGAGAGTAAGTAACAGAGGGCATTTCAACTTGGAAGTGCCCTCACCAAACTTTTTAGAAAATTTAATTGAAAGGATTTTAGGGGCAGCACGGTAGCATAGTGGTTAGCACAATGGCTTCACAGAGCCAGGGTCCCATGTTCGATTCCCCACTGGGTCACTGTCTGTGCGGAGTCTGCACGTTCTCCCTGTGTCTGCGTGGGTTTCCTCCGGGTGCTCCGGTTTCCTCCCACAGTCCAAAGATGTGCAGGTTAAGTGGATTGGCCATGCTAAATTGCCCTTAGTGTTGGGTGGGGTTACTGGGTTATGGGGATAGGGTGGAGGTGTGGGCTTCGGTAGGGTGCTCTTTCCAAGAGCCAGTGCAGACTCGATGAGCTGAATGGCCTCCTTCTGCACTGTAAATTCTATGATTCTATGAAAGATACAGCCAGGCCACTCTGTGGGGAAAATCCTTGAAATGTGGTTAACAAGCCTCTGATTGACTTCCTTGCTGGCCCCGAACCCCCCCTCTGCAAAAATAAACAACAATGGGAATAGTTCAGAAAACCCGCGCACCATCCAGCTCAGGTACTTTTGGACTCCATCTGCCTTTGTGCCTGCCTTTGGCAGAGCCGAAAAACACAGCCCAATATTGCTGTCCAGACAAAATAGCATGTGTACTTGTGTACATGTGCAATGGTCTGGGTAATTCATACCATTGGTAAGCCTGCACATAGCAGTTTCCCTGAGATTTTTCTCCTCAGTTTCTCCCAGGTCTTCCAAAGGATGCACACAGCCTCGGGCCTAGCTGTCACTCTGATCTTTTTTACTGTCTGCAGTGCCAATGGCAGCTCTCTCCATAAAAGACACATTTAAGGGCATGTTCTCATTGCTAATCAATAAAGGAGTCACAATTGATTAATCCCTTGGCCACACATCCCAGTTTCTGCTCTTTTTTGCTTTGGCAGCCAGTGTTAAGCTCCATGCAGTCTTTTTCTAAAGGCGTTGAAAAGAATTTTCATTGTCACCGCCTTCATAAAAGTAGCTTAAAGTTGTTCATCCACTTTAAATTTTAAACGCTACACTATCAGTAGTTCTTAGCACTGCTGAGCCAGGCTCAGGGGTACAGGTGTGTATATGTTATATTGGTTGATTACATGAAATCCTCTGATGTTGACATTTGGCCAAAAGGATGCGTTGAAAGCTCACTGCACATATTATTACAATTAACCAATAATTCTTATAAAAATACCCAAAGTATTTGCCCCTTGGCTGTCCAGTAACCACAGTCACCAGGTTTGTAAATTTAAACACAATTGCTGTTTATTTATAACAAGAATATAAAATACACAGTAAATACAACTGTTTAATGACAAACTAACACCTGACCCCCCCAATAACTGGCCCACGCTCTAGCCACACACACAAAACAGACACACACAGAGGGATGGAAAGGGGTAAAAATAATGTTAAAGGTCAAAAGACAAGGCTTTGCTTCAATTGGTGGTTTGCAGCATGCTTTCTTCATAGCGTGTTTACAAAACAGAGAACGTACAGTGCAGAAGGAGGCCATTTGGCCCATCGAGTCTGCACCAACCCACTTAAGCCCTCACTTCCACTCTGTCCCTGTAACCCAATAACCCCTCCTAACCCTTGTGGACACTAAGGGCAATTTATCATGGCCAATCCACCGAACCTGCACGTCTTTGGACTGTGGAGGAAACCGGAGCACCCGGAGGAAACCCACGCAGACATGGGGAGAACGTGCAGACCCCGCACAGACAGTGACCCAGTGGGGAATCGAACATGGGACCCTGGCGCTCTGAAGCCACAGTGCCAGCCACTGTACTACCGTGCTGCCCTGATTATGGATTAAAGTCTCTTGTTTACAGCCTGCAATAATCTTCCTTGCAGTTTAGCAATATTATTAATCACAGCTTCTCCTGGAGAGGCCGCTTGCTTCAAATCAAACTTTACTTCCAGGCCTCTGCCCTTTTCTGGAGGCAAATGATCAGATTATGAACCTTTCCTGCACAGCCTGTAACGGTTCTCCCGTAACCAGGTTCATCCAGGCTTCCTGCCCGTTCAGAAGCACAGACTACCTGGAGAAAAATGGAGTGGAAATACAGTGGGTCTTCCCCCTTAGCTGCCGAACCAAAATTGAAAGCTCCTTAGGTCTCGAACCCATTTCAGTGGGAACAGATCCAATCACCACCTGTTACTGGACAGAGCACAGCTTTTTGGACTAATCCATTGGCCGTCAGCCAAATCAATCAAACCGAGACTCGACCAATCTCTGTCATTGGTGCCGGTCAGTCCAGAATTCCAGTCCAAACCAACACAGGCTTCGGCTCGAATTAAAGGCACAGGCTACTTTCCTTAAGGACACATGCCCATAAATCACCCGTGGATCAAAAATGTACCAGCAAAAAATAAAAGAAAGGGGAACTAAGGGAATAAACAGGGAACAAACAGGAAGACCATTACATTGAGAAAGAACTTTGTGGGAAAAAAAGAATCAAAACAGTTGTTTTCAGTCTTTAAGACATGATTGAAGCAAAAGGTTAGCTCAGTCCTTCAATTTGGTGTGGTTTTCTTCCCATATATAAGTCTACGAATATCCATAAAATCCCTGGAGTCATTGGACGAAGTAGGTAATGCAGCCAAAAAAGCATGTGGGAAACTTGGTTTTATTGGCAAGGCAGAGGATATATGAGCCAGCAAGTAATGCTGGAATTGTATAAAATACTAGTCAGGCCATTGTTGGTGCACAGTTTTGGTCATCGCACCAATAGAAAAGATGTGATTGCAGTCGGGAGAGCACAGCGGGGATGTTGTCTGGGCTGGAGAATTTTAGCTATGAGGAAAGATTGGATAGGCTAGGGGGTTGTTTTGTTTTGAACATAGGGGGCTGAAGGGTGATCTAATTGAAGTGTATAAAATTATA
This sequence comes from Scyliorhinus torazame, assembly GCF_047496885.1. NCBI lineage: Eukaryota > Metazoa > Chordata > Chondrichthyes > Carcharhiniformes > Scyliorhinidae > Scyliorhinus > Scyliorhinus torazame. The sequence goes on from NC_092707.1 coordinate 293,339,749, forward strand.
AGAGGTCTAGTAGAGTGGATAGGGAAGCCTTATTCCCTTGAGCTGTGGTGTCCTGAACCAGAGGGCACAGATTTAGAGTAAGAGTTAGGAGGTATAGAGAGGATTCAATGGAAAATATTTTCATCCACAGGATGGTAGGGATCAGGAAACTACTGCCCCAAAAGGTGGCAGAGGCAGAAACTCTCATTGCATTTAAAAAGTACTTGGACGCACACTTGAGGTGCCACTACTTCCAGGGCTACAGACCAAGAGCTGGAAAGTGGGATTAGGCTCATAGAATCATGCAATCGCTACAGTGCAAAAGGAGGCCATTCGACCAATGGAGTCTGCCCGGCCCTCTGAAAGCCCTACCTAGGCCCACTCCCCACCCTATCCCCATAACCCCACCTAAACTTTGGAAACTAAGAGGCAATTTACATGGCCAATAAACCTAACCTGCACATCTTTGGACTGTAGGAGGAAACCGGAGCACCCAGAGGAAAGACACGCAAACACAGGGAGAAGTGCAAATTCCAAACAGTCACCCAAGGCCGGAATTGAACCCAGGTCCCTGGAACTGTGAGGCAGCAGTGCTAACCACTGTGCCGCCTCATTTCCGAACAAGTAGATGGCTACATGTTTTTCGGCATTGGGTAGGGGAAGCCAAATATTCTCCTTTGCTGCTGCAATGAAAAGGCATTGACCTGATATGTTAACTTTGTTTCTCATTCCATGGAGGCTGCCTGACCTGCTGAGTAGTTCCAGATTTTTATTAGATGCTGGCTTCATTCTGTGTTCTTATATCCCTTTTAGTTACATGCCCCCCTCCGCTGCCAAACCATCACAACGTTCCTAATTAGCTCCTTTCTAGTGTTATCTTCCCTTATCAGGTCGTGCGTATACTATTTGAGTTCTGGCTTGTCTGATGAATAAGTAATAAGAATCTTTATTATTGTCACAAGTAGGCTTACATTAACACTGCAATGAAGTTACTGTGAAAACCCCTAGTCGCCACATTCCAGTGCCGATTCGGGTACACTGAGGCAAAATTCACCTAACAGCACGGGCGAAATTCTCCGTTATCGGCGGAAAGTCCGCCGATCGGCGCAAAAAACGGCGCAAATCCGACTTACGTCACGTCGGAAAAATGGGTCGAAGGTCTCCGGCCCGAAATGGGCTAGGAGCGACGTAACGGGATCCGCGCTTGCGCAGTGGTTCACACCGTGCAGCGTCATACGCGCTGCACGGCGTGACGGCTCATAAGGCCGCGCTGCTCTCACCCACCCGACCGCAACACCCGACCGCAACACCCGACTGGATGGCTGGCCGTCGCTCAGCCCCGAGGTTCGAGTCACGCGATGTGGAGGCGCTCCTGGACGCGGTGGAGCAGAGGAGGGATGCCCTGTATCCCGGGCACGGCCGCAGAGTTGCCCCACGCCACAGCCGGCGTCTGTGGAGGGAAGTGGCAGAGGCCTTCACCGCTGTGGCCCTGACACCACGGACAGGCACCCAGTGCCACAAGAAGGTGAACGACCTCGTCAGAGCAGGCAGGGTGAGCCTCCCCCATATCCCCCCTCCCCATATCCCGCCCTCCCCCATATTCCCCTCCCCATATCCCCCCTCCCCCATTTCCCCCTCCCCCATTTCCCCCCTCCCCCATATCCCCCATATACCCCCTCCCCCATATCCCCCCTCCCCCATATCCCCCCTCCCCCATATCCCCCATATCCCCCCTCCCCCATATCCCCCATATCCCCCCTCCCCCATATCCCCCCTCCCCCATGTCCCCCCTCTCCCATATCCCCCATATCCCCCCTCCCCCATATCCCCCCTCCCCATATCCCCCCTCCCCCATATCCCCCATATCCCCCCTCCCCCATATCCCCCCTCCCCCATATCCCCCCTCCCCCATATCCCCCTCCCCCATATCCCCCATATCCCCCCCTCCCCCATATCCCCCATATCCCCCCTCCCCCATATCCCCAAGTGAATATAGCCCTAACCTTAACCTCTGCAATGCACGCGCAACTGATGGCGTGCATTCATATACCTGCCTAACAGTGTTGCCTTTTACCCCTGCCACCCCCCCCCCCCCCCCACCCACAGGAGAAGCGCGCACACAACAATAGGGAGCATGTGAGGACTGGAGGAGGGCCCGCTGATGAGAGGCCACTGACCGTACACGAGGAAAGGGCCCTGGAACTGGCTGGTGGACCTGAGGACCGGGAGGTTGCTGATGCAGAGGTCGGGGGCGTAGTAGCAAGTGAGCCACCGACAGCCCGTCCCCATATCCCCCCTCCCCTATATCCCCCTCCCCCGTATCACCTGATCACTGCCTGATGTCTAACCATGCATGCTTCATTGTGTATCGCAGGACCAAACGTCCAGGCACCCATCCCCGCAGATGCAGACCGCCCGCAGGATGCCCCTCGGAGACCACAGGAGACGGAGAGACCCGGACCCTCCAGCATGCGACGCCCGCAGGATGCCCCTCGGAGACAACAGGAGACGGAGAGACCCGGACCCTCCAGCATGCGACGCCCGCAGGATGCCCCTCGGAGACCATGGGAGACGGAGAGACCCGGACCCTCCAGCATGCGACGCCCGCAGGATGCCCCTCGGAGACCACGGGAGACGGAGAGACCCGGACCCTCCAGCATGCGACGCCCGCAGGATGCCCCTCGGAGACCACGGGAGACGGAGAGACCCGGACCCTCCAGCATGCGACGCCCGCAGGATGCCCCTCGGAGTCCACAGGAGACGGAGAGACCTGGAGCAACAGGGAGACGACACCCCCGTCACGTGCGGGAGCGACCACCCAGCGATGAGGGGGGCAGCCACTGGCCCCCGTCACATCCGAGCCAGGACACCACTACCCAGGACACCACTACCCAGGACACCACTACCCAGGACACCACTACCCAGGACACCCCTACCCGAGACAGCACTACCCAGGACATCCCTACCCGGGACAGCACTACCCAGGAAGACGAAATACCGGACAGTGAGTCAGAGTGGATGGGTGGAGACGAACCCCCACCCCAAAGTGCCATGGACTCAGAGTGGGACGAAGAGCACGACACAACGCCACTGCTGTCACCAACACCCTCCACCATCGCAGAAACACTCACCACGGTTGGGCACTTTAGTGATGAGGCGTCTGGTACACTCACTGGTGCGCACAACACAGCCGTCCTGGTACAGCAGGTGGAGGTAGGAGCAGCAGAGGAGCCGGGCGGTCGGAGGGCAGCCCAGCCCAAGCGAACATCTGCCGCCCAGATGGATCCCGGGTTCCTGCAGTTACCACACCCACACATAGATCCGATGCAACCACCGACCCGGAGACGAGGGAAGAGGGTGACGGGCGGCTTGCGGCGGCTGCGGTCGCAGGTGGAGGAGTCCACCCGCGTCCAGGAGCTGGGAGTGGTGCCGGTCATGCGTGCCACCCAGGCTGACACCGCACGGGTGGCGTCCGCGGTGGAGGCAATGGGTGCGACGGTGTCAGACATGGGGAACGGTTTGCGAGGCCTGGGGCCTTCCGTGCAGGCGGCGTCTGTGGCCCAGGAAATGGCTGCCCTCTCACAGGAGGCCATGAGCCAGTGCCAGCGCCAGATGGCAGAGGCGCTCAACGCCATAGCCCAGTCTCAGCAGGCCATGGCCCAGTCTCAGCAGGCCATGGCCCAGTCTCTGCAGGCCATCGCTGAGGGCATCGGCGCCAGTGGCCATGTGCGAGCCGGCGTCGCACTGTCACAGACAGGGTTTGCCAACCCCCTGGGCTCCATGGCTGCAAACCTGCAGACCCCTGTCGATACCAGCACGGGCCTCCAGGACTGGCAGCGCCAGATGTCGGGGGGGCGTCGGATGGCCAGTCCGTTCGCATCCCCCACCCATGTAGAGGCCTGGGGGCCATCGGGCACCCCGAGGGAGGAGGAGGTGGTGTGGTCCGTCCCGGCTCCCTCTGTAGGGGAGGTCCCGGTACACCGCGACACCTCGGACTCCCCCCCTTCCGTCCCAGGTGCATCGGGTGGGCAACGGGCAAGACAGGCTGGCAGCTCGCCATCCCAGTCGCCCGGGCCGCAGCCTGGCCCATCTAGGCCAGGACGCCCCAGGAAACGGCCGGCAAAGGGATCCAGTGTCAGAGGGCAGGAATCACAGGAGTCCACCTCCAGTTCTGCTGTACCGTCTGGGGAACCACGTAGACGTAGTCAAAGGGCCCGTAAGGCCAAACAATTAGACACTGAGTAAGTTGGCACGGGTGCAGGGCACAGATGAGTTTTAGGGGCTAGGGCACGTGCATGAACTCCTTTGGTTATTAAAGTCAATGTTACACCTACCGAAGCTGCCTTTGTGCTCTGTCCAAAGTGTGCGGGGGTGTCATGTACATTGAGCGCAAGTGTGTGTGTGAGGGGTGGTCTTACCTCAGCCCCAGGTGAGTCTGCCCCCTTCCCCCTGGGCCGCCATCAACATCCCCCGGGCAGAGGACGGGACCGTGCGCTGCAGTGTCACAGCCGCATGCAGGGATGGTCCGGGTGGATGGTGGTACTGTGGCCATGGGTCAGACATAGTCCAATGATGTAGAGCCAGGAGCTCATCGCAGGGCGGGTTGTCATCATCCTCCATGGCCTGCGATAGACACGCGTCCACCCGCAACTGTGTGAGCCCGGCCCGTTGTGCCGCAGGTGGATCGGCAATGGGGGGGGGGGGGGGTGGTGTGCATGCGGGTGGGGTGGGTGGGGTTGGGGAGGGGGGTGAGGGTGCTGGGTGGGTGGATGGGTGGGGGGTGTGGGTGGTCGGCTGTTGCCATGGTGTGCGGTCTGTGGCCATACTACCCGATTCCCACGCCCATCTAGTTAGTGAAGCGGGCGTCTATCAGTCTGTCCCGTGTCCGCTGGGCCAGCCGGTAACGGTGGACAGCCACCCGCCTGTGTCTACCCCGTCTGCCCTGACCATTGCCCCCATCCCCCTCATCTGGGGAGGACTGCGCCTCTTCCTGCTGCTCCTCCACTCCGCCCTCCTCTGCCTGCGGCACATCGCCCCTCTGCTGGGCTATGTTGTGCAGGACGCAGCACACCACAATGATGCGGCCGACCCTATCTGACCGATACTGGAGGGCGCCCCCAGAGAGGTCCAGGCACCTGAAACGCATCTTCAGCACGCCAAAGCACCTCTCGATCACTCCCCTTGTCGCTACATGGGCATCATTGTAGCGGTTCTCCGCCTCATTGCGTGGCCTCCGTATAGGCGTCATCAGCCACGATCGCAATGGGTAGCCCCTGTCGCCCAGCAACCAGCCCCTCAGCCGGGGATGGCGTCCCTCGTACATGCCGGGGATGGATGACCGCGACAACACGAATGAGTCGTGTACACTGCCTGGGTGACGGGCGCAGACGTGCAGGATCATCATGCGGTGGTCGCAGACCACCTGTACGTTCATCGAATAGGTCCCCTTCCTATTAGTGAACACGGCCCTGTTATCTGCAGGTGGCCGCACGGCGACGTGCATCCCATCGATCGCGCCCTGGACCATGGGGAACCCGGCCACGGCAGAGAAGCCCACGGCCCGGGCACCTTGGCTGGCCCGGTCCACAGGGAAGCGGATGTAGCGGTGCGCCATGGCATAAAGGGCATCTGTCACTGCCCGGATGCACCGGTGCACCGATGTCTGCGATATGCCGGACAGGTCCCCACTCGGTGCCTGGAATGACCCCGTTGCATAAAAGTTCAGGGCCACCGTAACCTTGACGGACACGGGGAGAGGGTGTCCCCCGCCAGTGCCACGCGGTGACAGGTGTGCCAGCAGGTGGCAGATGAGTGCCACGGTTTCCCGGCTCATCCGGAGTCTCCTCCTGCATTCCCGGTCCGTGAGGTCCTGGTATGACTGCCGGGGCCGGTACACACGGGGCGCCCTCGGGTGCCTCCGTTGCCGTGGGGCCGCGACGTCCTCCTCCCCCTCCTCGTCCTGTCAGTCAGGTGTCCCTCCAGCCTGGGCGGCTGCCGCCTGCCCCTCTGCGGCAGCCTGCGCCGCCTCTCTGGCACGCTCCTCCTCCTCCTCCTCCTCCTCATCCAGGGCAACATAGACATGAGCGGCTGCCACCACGGCGGCCAACATCGCTGGATGATCTGAAAACATGACGGCCTGGTGGGGGGGAGGGGAACGACGACATGTCATCATTACCCATATCCCCTCCTCCCCCCAGCCAGGTGGCATGGACCGCATGGGTCCAACTGTTGGAGGCTGGCACCTGGCCAGGTGGACCAACTCACTTGCCCTCCCATCCCCCTCCTCGGCACGGACCCCCCCCCAACCTCCACCCCAGCACGGACCCCCCCCAACCTCCACCCCAGCACGGACCCCCCCCCAACCTCCACCCCGGCACGGACCCCCCCCCAACCTCCACCCCAGCACGGACCTCCCCCCAACCCCCAACCTCCACCCCAGCACGGACCCCCCCCCAACCTCCACCCCGGCACGGACCCCCCCAACCTCCACACCAGCACGGCCCCCCCCAACCCCCAACCTCCACCCCAGCACGGACCCCCCCCCAACCCCCAACCTCCACCCCAGCGCGGACCCCCCCCCAACCCCCAACCTCCACCCCAGCACGGACCCCCCCCAACCTCCACCCCAGCATGGACCCCCCCCAACCCCCAACCTCCACCCCAGCACGGAACCCCCCCAACCCCCAACCTCCACCCCAGCACGGACCCCCCCCCCAACCTCCACCCCGGCACGGACCCCCCCCAACCTCCACCCCAGCACGGACCCCTCCCCCAACCCCCAACCTCCACCCCGGCACGGACCCCCCCCCATCCCCCTCCCCGGCACGGACCCCCCTCCCGGCACTCCCCCGGAGCCCAGCCTACTCTAACCACCCCCCCCCCCCGCCGCACACACACACACACAACCCGAGACACACCTCTCCTCACGCAATCAGACTGCGCCCACGCCATTTCCTGCCCAGAGCCAACCCCCCAGGCCGTCACTCACCTCCACGCTGGTCGGCGTGAGCCTGGAGCACCGGGTCACGCCGATGAAAAGGAGGTTTGATTCACATCGACGTGAACGATCATCACGTCGACGGGACTTCGGCCCATCCGGAAGGGAGAATATCGGCAGGCCGAAAATCGGCTGCCTTGCGCAGACCCGTGACATTCTCCGCGGCAGCGGCGACATTAACGCCCCGCCGACTTTTCTCCCTTCGGAGACTTCGGCGGGGGCGGGGGCGGGATTCACGGCGGCCAACGGCCATTCTCCGACCCTCTGGGGGGTCGGAGAATGACGCCCATCTTTCGGGATTTGTGGGAGGAAACCGGAGCACCCAGAAGAGCAGACACGAGGAGAACGTGCAGGCTCCGCGCAGACAGTGACTCAAGCTGGGAACCAAACCCGAGTCCCTGGCGCTGTGAAGCAATAATGCTCACCACTGTGCTACTGTGCCGCCCTCCTCACCTTTATTTCCTCCAGGCATCTCAAAGACACAACCAATTCACTAATATGATATGAATTTTCTGCTTTGTCCACTGTTGCAGGTAATCACAGATACCCAGGCTGGGATTCTCCAATCTGTGGCTGGCGTGAAAAGCGGCGTGAACCACTCCGACGTCAACGGTCCTCAACTGTCCGGTATGCTCCCCTTCCTAGGGGGCTAGGTTGGCGGCGGAGAGGTCCCCACAGCTCCAGGCGACGCGGCACGGCCGGCGCGGGTTCGTGCATGTACGCTACAGCCGGCGCGAGTTTGTGCATGCGCACACGGCCGGCACGGGTTCGCGCATGCACACCATGGCTGGCGTGATTCCGCGCATGCGCGTGGGTTCCCGTCTCCGCGCCGGCCCCTGTGGGCTCCGCCATATTGCCCAGGGGCCGGCGCGGAGTAACATAGGCCCCCACAGAATCAGCCCGCCCACCAATCGGTAGGCCCCGATCGCGGGCCAGGCAACCGTGGAAGCCCACCCCGGGGTCGGATCCCCCGCCCCACCCCACCAGGACGGCCCCCCCCCCCCCCACACAGAACTGCCAGGTCCCGCCGTGTGGGACCATACGTGACCCACGCCGGCGGGACTCGGCCGAACTCGCCGGCCACTCAGCCCGTCGGGGCCCGGAGAATCACCGGGGGGGGCGCTTTCAACGGCCCCCGACCGGCGCGGCGCCAATCCCGCGGGAGCACAAGAATCGGCGGCACAGAATCGGCCAGCCAGCCCTGGACTCCCCTATCCAATTGACGATCTTCTAATGTGATTTACTTCTGACGAGCGTGCAAATTCCAGCAACTCTGTACTTCCTAATTCCCCCAGTCACAGACTCCCCAACCGGCAGAACTTCAATTTGTTCTGTATATGTGGCAACCCTGCTCAGTTGCCTCTGTGTCACAAGGTTCTGGGTTCCAGCCCACTCCAGGATTTGAGTATAACATTTAAAGCTAACACTCCATTGTAGTACTGCGGGGATGCTGCACTGCCAGAGTGACTATTGTTTGGCTGAGATGTTACACTGAGACTCAATCTGCCTGCCTCAGGAGATGTAGGAGACCCGAGAGCATTATTTTGAGGAAGAGGAGGAGAGTTATGCCAGCTGTTCTGGCTAATATTCATCCCTCAACCAGCATCACAAAAAACAGGTTATCTGGTCATTATCAAATTAATTGTGGGAGTTTTCTGAGTGAATATTGGCCGCCTTGTTTCCTAGATTACACGGTGCCTACCTTTCAAAAGTTCTTAAGTGACTGCTGGTAAGAGCCCCCCTGATGTTAAATGCGAGGATATCCCAAATCCCAGAAGGGAAACTTGGAATGCCGGTTCATAACTGCTTATTTTGCAATTGAGTATAATGCAAGGAAAAAGCTAAAAACTGGTGAGGAAAATTCCAGACTTTTTGTAATCATTCAAATAAAAAACGGTAAACTATAGAACACACAATGCGTGAGGTAACAATACAGAACAAAAATTACATTTAACGACAATAATGGCTACACCCACAGTATAAATAAATTAATCCTATTCTACATCTATCTACTTTCCAAAACTCTGAAAATATACCTTCCCGAAACAACATCCCATAGATTTTGACACTATAGACCAAATTTGGCAAATAGTTACCACACACAACCTGTATCTTTCTTTTGGGAAATTGCTCTCTGGTTTAGAGTAGCCCACCTAGGGTTTAAAACCGCAATTTCGACGCTAGACTTACCTCCCAGAGGGAAGTGAGGAACTGCTGTGTGCTCTGCTTTACCGAGACATGGCTTACTCCGGCCACACCAGACTGTGCTATCCAACCCGAAGGCTTCTCGATCCATCGGATGGACCGCACGATGGCCTCAGGCAAGTCAAAGGGCGGGAATGTTTGACACCTCCTGGTACTCGGATGTGGTGTCCCTAGCGTGCCACTGCTCCCCAGACCTAGAATACCTGACTGTGAAGTGTCGCACTTTCGACCTTCCACGTGAATTCACCTCTGTACTCATCATAGCAGTCTACATCCCACCCCCGGCGGATGTGAAGAAAGTACTTGACGAACAACATCCACCATCAACAACCAAGAAACAAATCACCCTGAAGCCCTGACAATCGTGGCTGGAGACTTCAACCAGGCCAACCTCAAGAAGGTTCTACCCAAACTCCATCAACATACCTACTGCCCCACCAGAGGTGCAAACACCCTGGACCACTGCTACACGCGCATCAAAGGTGCTTACCGCTCCATTCCCCGACCACACTTGGCAAACCCGACTACAAGTCGGTACTCCTGCTTCCGGCTTACAAACAGCAACTCAAGCGTGCTGAACCAGTCAAGAAAACCATGCAGTGCGCGTCCGAGGCATCAGAGGACACTCTCCATGATTGCTTGGAGTCTGTGGACTGGTCCATGTTCATGACCCCGGCAGCTAACCGAGACGAGTACGCAACCACCGTCACAGACTTCATCAGTAAGTGTGTCGAGGACTGTGTACCAAAGAAGACAAAACGGGTGTTCCCCAATCAGAACCCTGGCTCAACCAAAAGGCCCACTCCCTGCTGAAGTTCCAGACGGAGGCGTTCAAGTCTGACGACCCTGACTATATAAGAAATCCAAGTACGACGTACGGAAAGCCATCAGGGATGCCAAAACACAATACCGCATCAAACTAGAGTTCCAGGCCAACGACACTAACCCAAGACATCATTGGAGGACTTACTTGAGATCACAGGCTACAAAGCAAGGCCAGGCAGAATCTCTGGGGCTGGAGCATCCCTTCCCGATGGACTGAACAAATTCTATGCCCGCTTTGAACAGTCAGCCAATGCATCAGTGCCACCCGCCCCAACAGCCCTGGACACACCCATACCCACTATTACAGCACAGGAGGTAAGAGCTGCCTTCTCGAAAGTAAACCCGCGGAAAGCGACGGGCCCCGACGGAATCCCTGGGTGAGCACTCAGACCAGCGCTGACCAGCTGGCGAGTGTATTCGCAGATATCTTCAACACCTCACTTCTCCGCTCTGAGGCCCCTACCTGCTTCAAGAAGACCACCATAATACCAGTATCAAAGAAGAACAAGGTAGCCTGCCTCAACGACTGCCGACCAGTGGCCTTGACGTCTGTCATCATGAAATACTTCGAGCGGCTAGTCATGAGATGGATCATACCAGCCTCCCAGATGGTCTCGATCCATTGCAATTCGCCTACTGTGGCAACCGATCCACAGCAGATGCTATCTCTCTGGCCCGACAAACAACTCTCGAACATCTCGACAACAAGGACACCTACGTCAGACTGCTGTTCATAGACTACAGCTCCGCCTTCAACACCATTATCCCAACAATAACCAAACTCTGCAATATTAGACTTAACCCCTCCCTGTGCAGCTGGATCCTTGACTTCCTCACCAACAGACTGTAATCAGTCAGGATAGGCAACAGCACCTCCTCCACAATAGTCCTCAACACCGGGGCCCCGCAAGGATGTGTGCTCAGTCCTCTACTGTACTCCCTATACACACACGACTGTGTGGCAAGATTCAACTCCAATTCAATCTATATATTTGCAGATGATACGGCTGTGGTGGATGGCATGGCTCCGAAGTGGAGATGGTCGATAGCTTTAAGTTCCTGGGGGTCACCGTCACCAATAGTCTGTCCTGGTCCACCCACGTTGATGCAACAGGCAAGAAAGCCCAACAACGTCTCTACTTCCTACGGAAGCTAAAGAAATTTGGCATGTCTGCATCGACTCTCACAAACTTCGACAGATGTCCCATAGAGAGCATTTGGTATGGCAACTGCTCGGCCCAAGATCGCAAGAAACTGCAGACTGTGGTGAACGCAGCCCAACGCATCACACAAGCTTGCCACCCTCCCACAGATTCTGTATATACCTCCCGCTGTCTCAGAAAGGCAGACAGCATTGTCAGAGACCCCTCACACCCAGGCATTGCCTTCTTCCAGACCCTTCATCAGACAGAAGATACAGAAGTCTGAAGACCCGCACATCCAGACATGGGAACAGCTTCTTCCCCACAGCTACAAGACTCCTCAATGACACCCCCTCGGACTTATCTGTTCCCTGTAAGAACACTATTCACGACGCCCTATGCTGCTCTTGTTTGGATCTTGTTCCGCACTGTAACCAATCACTATTTGTTGATGTACCATTGTCAATGTACTCTGTCGATTATTCTTTTGTCTACTCTGTATGTACTGTGTGCATTCCCTTGGCTGCAGAAAAATGCTTTTCACTGTACTTCGGTACATGTGACAATAAATATCAATCAATCAATCAATCAGCTTTCAGCTGGGCATGGCCCTTATCTTGCTTGTTATTCAACTCTTCCACTCCAGTACAGGACTAATACTTTCACTGAAATAGTATTTATTCCTTCTGATGTTATCTTACATGAACAATTTGTCTTCTAAGTTCCTCTTTTCGCATGCAAGTGCGACATCCCTTATTATTTCTCCCTTTGAACTCCGAGCCTCTTTATCTTTAACTGCTGCTAGTCTATGCCCTATTGTTCTCCACTTCACTTTGGTAAATATCTCACCCTGATGCTGGGCCAATCTGCTTATCAAAAACCCTTAGTGCAGCTGAATCCTTACAAATTTCCTTTCATCCAACTCATTAATATTCATTTTATCTCAGCTTATTGATATTTTAAAGCACTTTGAGACATCCAGTGGCCGTGAAAAGCAAAATATAAATGCAGATTTCATTTGTTTCTAGTACTCCATGCACTTTATAAAGAACATGGGCGGTATTCTCCGTTAGCTGACACCAGGGGCGACATTCTCCGACCCCCCGCCGGGTCGGAGAATCGCCAGGGGCTGGCGTGAATCCCGCCCCCGCCGGTTGCCGAAGTCTCTGGCACCAGAGATTCGGCGGGGGCGGGAATCGGGCCGCGCCGGTTGGCGGGCCCCCCCGCTCGATTCTCCGGCCCGGATGTGCCGAAGTCCCGCCGATAAATTGCCTGTCCCGCCGGCGTAAATTAAATCACCTACCTTACCGGCGGGACAAGGCGGCGTGGGCGGGCTCCGGGGTTCTTGGGGGGGGCCCGGGGCGATCTGGCCCTGGGGGTGCCCCCACGGTGGCCTGGCCCGCGATCGGGGCCCACCGATCCGCGGGCGGGCCTGTGCCGTGGGGGCACTCTTTCCCTTCCGCCTCCGCCACGGTCTCCACCATGGCGGAGGCGGAAGAGACTCCCTCCACTGCGCATGCGTGGGAAACTGTCAGCGGCCGCTGACGCTCCCGCGCATGCGCCGCCCCGAGATGTCATTTCCGCGCCAGCTGGCGGGGCAACAAAGGCCATTTCCGCCAGCTGGCGTGGCGGAAATTCCTCCGGCGTCGGCCTAGCCCCTCAATGTTGGGGCTCGGCCCCCAAAGATGCGGAGCATTCCGCACCTTTGGGGCGGCGCGATGCCCGTCTGATTGGCGCCGTTTTGGGCGCCAGTCGGCGGACATCGCGCCGTTTCGGGAGAATTTCGCCCCAGAATTGCAAAATTCGATTGGGCGGAGAATAGGTTCCAACGTTAAAAACGCGGCCGACACCGATTTGACGGCAAATCACAATTCTCCGTCACCTTGACAGTGGCGTTATTGTGGTCTGCAACATATGTACAGTAGACACAGTTTGCAAATCATTAGTGGGCCTGACCTGGAATTCTCCGGGGCCGCCGCGATGCTCCGCCTCCAATGCGCCGAGTTCCCGATGGCTCGGTTCACTTGTGCTTTACAAAATCATAAAACCAGCGTTTTGGCTGCTGAGGGAGAGAGAGGGGTACGGATAGTGTCCAAATTTGCCATAGTTTGCTGACAGTTGTGCCATTGGGCCGGGGCTTCTGCCTTGGCCAGGGAGAGTAGCTGGGGATGGCCAGGAGTTGGGCTGTGGGGTTGGGGTGGACGGACATGGGACATGGGACACCATTGCCGCAGCTGGAAAGGCAGCTGCGCACACTGCTAACAGCCCACTGTGAACTAGGGCCACGGGTCATATAGGTGTCCACCCCAGGCCACCCTCCCTGGTATCCCTCTGGCCCCAGCCAACCCATCAACTGTAAGGGCGTGCTCCAGCACAACCAGTGCCGTATTGTTGGCTGGGATGAGTGTGTGTGGGGGTTGTAATGTGTATATGTGACTCCAGCTTTTCAGCCTCCCGAGTGTCAATCACGGACCTGGCGAATCCCGCACGGTTTTTCATTGGAATGGATTGTGTTCCACGTGACACCGGAGCTAGCCCCTCCACACTTGCTGAATCGATCACTGTTCGGTGCCAGTTTTGCTGTCATGAACGTCGATGAATTCTGCGTCGGCTTAACACTTAGTCTCAGAAACGGAGAATCCCACCCCATTTATTTAGACCACACATCCAGCCTGTGCGTCTCATGGCATTTCTCATTTCTCTGTCACGAGGTAGTGCAAATATCTTCACAAAGGAAGCGGGTAATGTAAAGGTTCCACTAAGAGACGAGAGGGAATTTATTCACGTGATAATAATGGAAAGAGAAATATATGGCCGGGATTCTCCCCTACCCGTCGGGGCGGGGGGTCCCGGCGGGATGGCGTGGCGGGAACTACTCCGGCGTCGGGCCGCCCCCAAGGTGCGGATTTCTCCGCACCTTTAAGGGCCAAGCCCTCACCTTGAGGGGCTAGCCCCACCCAGAGTGGTTGACGTGCCGCCGGCTGGCGGGAAAGGCCTTTGGCGCCACGCCAGCCGGGGCCGAAGGGACCTCGCCGGTCGGCGGAAGGTCGCGCATGCGCGGGAGCGTCAGAGGCGGAAGGAAAAGAGTGCCCCACGGTACAGGCCCGCCCGCGGATTGGTGGGCCCCAATCGCGGGCCAGGCCACCTTGGGGGCACCCCCCGGGGCCAGATCTTTACGCGCCCCCCCCCCCCAGGACCCCGGAGCCCGCCCGCACCACCAGTCCCACCGGGAAGGGAGGTGGTTAGATTCACGCCGGCGGGACTGGCATGACAGCAGCGGGACTTCGACCCACCGTGGGCGGAGAATCGCCGGGGGGTGCCCGCCGACCAGCGCAACGCGATTCCCTGCCCCGCAGAATTTTCGGTGCCAGAGAATTCGGCGGCTGGCGGGGGCGGGATTCACGCCGCCCCCGGCGATTCTCCAACCCGACGGGGGGTTCGGAGAATCCCGCCCATGCATCCTATGTTGTCAAAGGAAGCAAACACAGACGTAGCAGAGTCATTGGTCACAATTTTCTAATCCTCACTGAGTACAGGAGTAGTGCCAAAGGGAGTTTTTGGCTTCTTTCTGGAATATAGTTGCAGCCACAGCTACCCTGAGATTCTCTGCGTGCAATCCTTTTCACAGACAAAGGATATGACATTGTGCAGCCCTGCCAGAAGTCTACGTCCACCATGTTTCACCATTTCAGCAGGAATTCCATCTGTTCCAGAGGCATTGTTGTCGTTCAGCCGTCGAATGACTTTTTCAACTTTGCTCCAGGCTGGGGTGACACTGAGATTAATGGGCAGGGTATTGACGTATGGAATTAAGTCTAAGATGGAGTCTTGGTTGAGGAGTTCCTCATCTTTTCTCTCTCCAGCAAGTACTGGTTACCTTCTTGCCTTTGATGAGCTGGCTCTACATGCTTGTCTCCCAGTGGGGTAGCCCTTGAGTGCTTCGATCAAAGATCATCTTGACAGCGCTGAAGAAACTGCAGAAGTTGTTGGTTTCTGAGAATTGTTGGATATTCCGTATGCTCTCTACCCTCTATTTGTTCTTTATGTCATGGGTTTTATGTTGCACTCTCAGGTGCCTGTAGGGCTGGTGTTTTTCTCTTGAGCGGCGGTGGAGAGTCCAGTATGTAAAAGCTTTGCACTTACGTTCAGTTAGGTTCTGTATCTCTTGGCTGGTTTTGTCAAACTAGCCATGCTGTTTCCAGTTCGAGGGATGAAGGATCTCTTTGCAGGTGCTTGTTATGGTGGACGTTTGAGTTGACCAGGCATCCTGGACACAATTTTCTTGCTGCATTGCTTTTGTTGTCTCTTATTTGGGGGCCAAGCTGATGGAGATGGTAGATCAGATAAGGAGTGCTCAGTCCTACAGTCATCAGTACCTGCCATGGAGAGGGTATTATGGATATCTCTTGCTCAAACAATAATGTAGTCAAACAGGTGCCAGTGTTTGGACCATGGGTGTTGCCATGCGGTCTTGTCTCAATGGCGAAAATGTGCATTGGTTGTGACAAGGTTGTGTTTTAGAGATCTTGTCAGCAGGGGGACTGGTTGGAGTTTGGATTTGGATTTGTTGATTGTCACGTGTACCGGGGTACAGTGAAAAGTATTTTTCTATAAGCTGCTCAAACAGTTCATTTAGTACATGTAAAGAAAATAAAATTAAAATTAAATACATAAAAGGGCAACACAAGGTCCACAATGTAAATACATAGACACCGGCATCGGGTGCAGCATACAGGAGTGTAGCATTAATCAGGTCAGTCCACAAGAGGGTCGTTTAGGAGTCTGGTAACAGCGGAGAAGAAGCTGTTTTTGAGTCTGTTCGTGCGTGTTCTCAGACTTTTGTATCTCCTGCCCGATGGAAGAAGGTGGAAGAGTGAGTAACCGGGTGGGAGGGGTCTTTGATTATGCTGCCCGCTTTCCCCAGGCATCGGGAGGTGTAGATAGAGTCAGTGGATGAGAGGCAGGTTTGTGTGATGGACTGGGCGGTGTGCACAACTCTCTGAGGTTTCTTGCGGTCTTGGGCCGAGCAGGCTGTGATGCAGCCAGATAGGATGCTTTCTATGGTGTATCTGTAAAAGTTGGTAAGAGTCAATGTGGACATGCCAAATTCCCTTAGTTTCCTGAGGAAGTATAGGCGCTGTTGTGCTTTCTTGGTGGTAGCGTCGACGTGGGTCGACCAGGACAGATTGTTGGTGATGTGCAATCCTAGGAATTTGAAGCTGTTAACCATCTCCACCTCGGCCCCGTTGATGCTGACGGGGGGGGCGTAGAGTACTTTGCTTCCTGAAGTCAATGACCAGCTCTTAACTTTTGCTGGCATTGAGGGATAGATTGCTGTCATTGCACCACTCCACTAGGTTCTCTATCTCCCTCCTGTTTGCTTTTTATATTCCTTCCCTGACAACCACACCCTTCCAAAGATTTGTGTCATTCCAAAGCCTGATTCTGCTATCTCCAAGGACGATCAGTTTGTTACTTGCTGGGACTCAGGTTCGGAGTTGTTCAGGGTCAGGGTGGAATCCTTTGCCTATTGTCTGAAGTATAGGATTATAAGTGCGGATGACAGTGGCTTGCTGATTCATTGTTAACTAGGCAGTTGTGCGTACCTTGGTTAATTCAGAGAGTTGCTGAAGTGCCAGGCAAGCTAATTTTTTATGGTGAATGAGCAGTAGTTCCTCTTCTGGAAGGCCCATCCAGAAAAAGGGGCATCCACCTTATTCTTTCAGTTCCACCTCTGCTGCATTTCATAGAATTTACAGTGCAGGAGGCCATTCGGCCCATCGAGTCTGCACTGGCTCTCCGAAAGAGCACCCTACCCCAAGGTCAACACCTCCATTCTATCCCCATAACCCAGTAAACCCACCCAACACTAAAGGCAATTTTGGACACTAAGGGCAATTTATCATGGCCAATCCACCTAACCTGCACATCTTTGGACTGTGGGAGGAAACCGGAGCACCCGGAGGAAATCCACGCACACACGGGGAGGATGTGCAGACTCCGCACAGACAGTGACCGAAGCCGGAATCAAACCTGGGACCCTGGAGCTGTGAAGCAATTGTGCTATCCACAATGCTACCGTGCATTTCATGTCTCACTTAGTGTCAATATTGAGGCACCTGAGTTCCAGAGCTATGATGGTAGTGCAGTGCTCAGGTCTGTCACTGTGGGGTTGGATTTGTCCTGAAGTTCCAGGCCCCAAACATCATTTTGACAAGTGGGACATGCTTGTGTGTGATTTTGCTTTTATGTGGTGTGGTGGTTGCATGCCGACTATCACACAGTCTCGGCAGAGGAAGGCTTTGGTCCAATTGCAAGGGATGTCCAAGACCACTGGAGGGCAGGTTCTGCTGTGAAACATTAGTGTCTGTGCATGATCATATACCAGCATGTAATTAGTCACAGGGGCACTGGTTACTTAAATGCCCCCACATTCATCCGTCCCACATCTTGATTCTTCGCTACAAAATCCCCTCATCCTCCCAGCTTCTTGCTGTCGGTGTCTACTATGTCCATCTCACTGACCCATCTCCCAGACCTTTGCTCCCTCCCATAGAACTCTCCCGTTCCTCATAGCAGCCCTCCAAATAGTCTTCCGCACCCTCAGCCACGAATCCCGCCACGCCGCTCCGACGGCGGGCCGCCGATTCTCCGGACAATCGCGACGGTGCGGAAACCGCGGCGCCGGTAGGGGGTAGTTGAAAACGGCTCCCGTGGCGATTCTCCGCGTTCGATGGGCCAAGTGCCCGCCGAGTTCTGCCGTCGTCGTTCGCGTATGGTCCTACCCGGCGGGACCTCAGCGTTCTGACTGCAGGGGCCGTCCTGGTGGGGAGCAGGGGGAGCCGACTCTGGGGAGAGCCTCCACGGTGGCCAGGCGCGCGATCGGAGGCAACTAATCAGCGCGCGCTCTTATTCCGGGGGGGAGGGCCATGTCCCTCCGCGCCGGGCCCCTGTAGGACTCTGCCATGTTGCCCGAAATCAGGCACGTAGATGACTGTGGCGCGCATGCGCGGACCCATGCCGGCTGTGGTGCACATGCGCGGTCCTGCACCCGCCAGCTAATATTGGCTCAAAATCGACCCATTGGATATTTTTAAAGCAGAGATTGACATATTTATAAATACCAATCACACAAAGGTATATGGATGTAATGTTGGAAAAAGACATTGACGTGGATGATCAGCCATGATCGTGTTGAATGGTGAAGCAGGCTTGATGGGCTGAATGGCCTACTACTGCTCTTATATTCCCATATTCCTTTTCCTGGCCTCTTGGACATCCCTGATTTTAACTGTTCTGCTATTATTGGCTGTCTTTCAGCTGATAAGCCCCTAAATTTCCTCTATAACACTTCTTGCCTCTCTACTTTTCTCTCCTCCTTTAAGATGCTTTTTGTAACATACCTCTTTGACCAAGCTTTTGATAATCTGCCTTACTTGGCTCAATACCAAATTTTGCTTTAATGAAGTAACTTTATTACATTAACCATGCCATGTAGATGCAACTGATTGTTGCAGTTGTTATGTGGCAGGCACAGCAGTTTATCATTCCAAACTCATCACCATGTAAGAAAATCCGGACAAATGGATCCAGAAGAAGTACAGATAATGTTTGCCATATTGCCAGTAAGTTCATTGCAGGGAATGCAAAGATTAAAGTGCATCTGCACATTTCAGCTGCTCCAAATGATAAATGCAGATCAATAAGTCAGGACTATATGGGGGCAATTCTCCGAGCCCCGCGGCGGAGAATCGCCGCAACCGCACCCCGACGCCGGCACGCGATTCTCCGAGGTGCGGAGAATCACCAACATTTCCACCGGCACGGCGGTTCACCCCTGGTTGCTGCCGGCGGGAAGTCTGCGGCAACAGTCGGGGGGCAGCCTGTTGGGGGGG
Source organism: Scyliorhinus torazame (assembly GCF_047496885.1). Lineage (NCBI taxonomy): Eukaryota > Metazoa > Chordata > Chondrichthyes > Carcharhiniformes > Scyliorhinidae > Scyliorhinus > Scyliorhinus torazame. The sequence continues at coordinate 293,358,792 of NC_092707.1, forward strand.
GGGGGGGGCCTCCGATGGGGTCTGGGGTCTGGCCCATGATCGGGGCCCTCTGATCGGCGGGCTGGCCTCTCCCCTCCCCCCCCCCGGGCCTACTTCCTGGCGCAGCCGGCCCCTGAACACCGACCTCATGCTGGGTCGGGGCCGGCACGCTAAAGAAGTCCCCCTCGCATGCGCAGGTTGGCGCGGTGCCCATTTGGCGTCGTGTAAGGAGGCTGAAGCGGCGCGAACCCCTATGGGGGCCAGAATCAGTCGTACCCGGGCCATGTTCGCACCGTTGTGAAACGCGACGGCATTCACGACGGCGCGAACACTTGGGCTCCATTTTGGAGAATCGCCCCCATATATTTGAATCAGCTGATTTTTGTCAATGCACTTGTTCCAGTTTAAAGTTAAAAGGAATTCAGGATTGATTTCTTTGTCAATTTGTTAAGGACTTGTGAACTGTCAATTAAAGACAAACTACAAATCTGCTCACACTTATCTTAAATATAATAATCCCTATTTTAAACTTAAAATTAAGAAAATAGAGAATTAAGTAGAAAGCACAACACCCTGGGTCACTGTCTTTGTGAAGTTCACACATTCTCCCCATATCTGTGTGTGTGTCACCCCCACAACCCAAAAGATGTGCAGGGTAGATTGATTGGCCATGCTAAATTGCCCCTTAATTAGGAAAAAAGAAATGAGTACTCTAAAACTGTTTTTTAAAAAAGAAAGCACAACATACGAACAAAGATTAAGCTCAACTGGTCTCTACCAATCTTCAGGTTTCACAGGAGCCTGCTTCCACCCATCTTTATCTAACCCCATCAGCATAACTTTCTATTTCTTTCTCCCTCATGTGTCTATCTAAAGGGAATCTACAGTGCTCCAACATCGAAAGGATTGCTCCGTTGTTTTTAGTCTTTACTCTACTCTCACAGCAGCATTAGTGCATCAGAAAGTCTCACCATTCTAGTCAAGATTGGTCAGAGAGACCTGTGGTCAAAAGTCAAGAATTGCCTGATCAAGAGAACTTTGAAATATTAAAACTAATCTTTCTGCCCTTGCCTCATCTACTTCTTTTCAGGAAGGAAACCATTAAGCTCAGGAGATATATTTACCTCAAGTCCCATTATTTTCTCCATTAATTTTTTTGAATTTGTATTGAACCCAGTAAGTTCCTCCCTTGAATTCTTTGTACTTTCCCTCTTATCGCTGATACTGTTTCATCTTCCTCTAACGTTAAAACTCATACAAAGTATAAACGAGTCATTACTTATTATCATCTGGATCTCTCTTTAAAGGTCCACTTGTCCATTCACCACTCCCTTACTCTTAATACTTTTCGTCAAACATTTTCAATTAGTCTTACTATGACAGCAGTCGCCGTATATTTTTGCCATAGGCCTCTTCCAAGCCATGTCAAGAATTTTGATAAGGATCAGCCCACCCCTGCATAACTGAGGTCCAGATGTGCTGATGCTTAATTAAATTCAACATTGAATCTGTTAGTTTCAGGAAAGTGAGACAAATTAGGTTATTCAAAAGACGTGTGATTCCCAGGGGAATATCAACTGCTCTCTTGTGAGCATTCAAGGACCATGTCATTTATTCATTTTTGACACTCTATGACTGTATGCATTAATGAACATTTTATCATGTTGATTGAGAAATAACTTTCAGTAAGGGGAGCATATATCCCTGCTCTTCTTCGGACAAGTGCTATGAGATCTGCTGGTTAAACTTGAGGAAACAGAACAAAATGTTAAATCTACAGAAAATGAATTCCAGACACTAGAAAGTTGGTCTTTTGTAGTAATACAAAATAAGTGATAGATAATCGGAGACCCATTTAATGACTTCTTCTTCCCATTGACTTCAAACAGGAGAAAACAACGAACAGAAAATGTAAGCTGACAAAGGACTTGGTTTCCCAGGCTTTGGGAAGCAGGGGGCACATCAGGGCCCCTTGTACACCAGGGGCACCATTTACCAGCGCTATGTAATTCAGTTCAACTAAATTAACTGAGAATAGTTCACATAGTTCGTACAGACCCTTGCTGGTCTTTTCAGTTGCTGAATATAAATGAACTCTTATGCTGCAATGAATTTATATTGTTCCCATGTGACATTAGAATGCCTTATGCTGTAATTTCCTTATTTTAAAGTCAATAAAGATTTTAATTTGAAACAAATTGCCCAAGTTAAAAGGTGATGTTGTCATCATAATCAGCTAGTTTTGACCCCGCATATTGAAGTTGCTTGATGCAGCCTTTCCCTGGAAGTTTTCTAATGCTTGTTACAATTACAACCATATGAGTGAATTTTTAATACCTCGCAAGCATTAACACTTTCATAGCGACACCTGCCTATTGATTCCTTCAACATAAACACCCTGGGGTTACCATTGAACAGAAGCTTAACTGCGCCAATTATATATAATTATTCAAGAGCAGACTCGAAGCTGGAAATTCTGCAATGAGTAACTGACCTCCTGACTCTCCAAAGCCTGTCTACCATTCACAGAGCGGAAGTCGGAGGTGTGGTGGAATACGCTCCATTTGCCTGGATAGGTGTAGTTCTAACATCACTCACGAAGTTCGACACCATCCAGGACAAAGCAACCTGCTTAATTGCTACCACTTCCACCACATTGATTTGCTCCACCACCAACCTACAGCAACAGCAGAGGACCACCTACGAGATGCACTGCAGCATCTCACCAAGGCTCCTTCAACAGCGACTTGCTGTGCTAACAAAGAATGTTTACAGATTCTGCTGAGGTAAGGAAACGTCAACTTTGTTGGAACTTTACCACAGACTACATCTTACCACCAGGTTGTACGAGAGAGCAAGATCGTAAGACATTGCATCACTTCCTGTGATGATGTATACTGTGTCTCATTAGAATATCACACATTTAGAATGAACCCCTGTGTTACAGACTCTGATCCTGAAATGAAATGAAATGAAAATCGCTTATTGTCACAAATAGGCTTCAAATGAAGTTACTGTGAAAAGCCCCAAGTCGCCACATTCCAGCGCCTGTTCGGGGAGGCTGGCATGGGAATTGAACCGTGCTGCTGGCCTGCCTTGGTCTGCTTTCAAAGCCAGCGATTTAGCCCTGTGCTAAACCAGCCCCTGCAATCCTCCCCATAATCCTCCCCATTATACTACATCTGCTGCAAGTTTCTAGTGACATGCACTGTGGTGGTTTCACTAGTCCATTCAGACAGGTCCTCAGCTCCATTGGCGGGGATTGGGGGTTTGAGTCCTCTCTACTGTGTGGTGGTATACATTACTGTAAGTACACAAAGGGTTAATGTACATACACTACACCTAGCTGGACACTAGAGGGAATACCAGAGACATGACACACAGACAGTCAACCAATAGGTCAGTAAGATAGGACACGACCAATGGGCAGTCACGATACGCACAGAGGTGACACTACCACAGGAGGGCATTACACCAACCCATATAAAAGAAAACAAGAACGACAAAAACAACACCAATGAAACTACAACTGGCACGACATGGCACAACTCTGCAAATGTGCGACACTGTTACTGCTCAGCTCAGTACAATGACATACCATGACAGGACGATGCATCTTACCACTTCACGTTTGCTTCACTACCAACAGGCAACCTGGCTTTCAGGACAGTTGCCATCAAGAATTACCACCAGACTTCCGGGTGCGGCGATCACCAGACAAAGACCCGCTGCAGTGCGGGTCGTACAGGCCTATTTCCCTCTTGAACGTAGATACCAAGCTTTTGGCCAAGGTGATGGCGACGAGGATAGAGGACTGTATCCCTGGGGTGGTGCATGATGATCAAACGGGGTTTGTTAAAGGGAGGCAATTGAATGCTAATATATGGAGGCTGTTGGGGGTGATGATGATGCCCCCACTGGAGGGGGAGGCGGAGATAGTGGTGGCGATGGATGCAGAGAAAGCATTTGATAGAGTGGTGTGGGACTACCTGTGGGAAGTACTGAGGAGATTTGGATTTGGAGAGGGGTTCATTAGATGGGTTCAGCTCCTGTACAGGGCCCCGGTGGCAAGTGTGATTACAAATAGGCAACGATCTGACCACTTCCGAATATATAGGGGTACAAGACAGGGATGTCCCCTGTCCCCGTTACTGTTTGCATTGGCAATTGAGCCATTGGCCATAGAGCTGAGGGGCTCTAGGAAGTGGAGGGGGGTACTTAGAGGAGGAGAAGAGCATCGGGTGTCATTATACGCGGATGATTTGTTGTTGTATGTCGCGGACCCAGTGGAGGGGATGCCTGAGATAATGCAGACACTCAGGGAGTTTGGAGAATTTTCAGGATATAAATTGAATATGGGGAAGAGTGAACTGTTTGTGATGCACCCCGGGGAACAGGGCAGGGGAATAGGCGATTTACCGTTGAGGAGGGTAATAAGAGATTTCCGGTATTTAGGGATCCAGATGGCCAGGAACTGGGGAACCTTGCATAAGCTTAACTTGGCACGACTGGTAGAGCAGATGGAAGAGGACTTTAGGAGGTGGGACATGGCGCCCCTGTCATTGGCGGGCAGGGTGCAGGCGGTTAAAATGGTGGTCCTTCCGAGGTTTCTTTTTGTGTTCCAGTGCCTCCCTGTACTGATTACAAAGGCCTTTTTTAAGAAGGTGGACAAGAGTATTATGAGCTTTGTGTGGGCTGTAAAGATCCCAAGAGTAAAGAGGGGGTTCCCGCAGCGCAGTAGGGACAGAGGGGGACTGGCACTGCCGAGTCTAAGTGATTATTATTGGGCCGCCAACGTGTCAATGATATGTAAGTGGCTGAGGGAAGGGGAAGGAGCAGCGTGGAAAAGACTGGAGATGGCGTCCTGTAGGGGAACTAGCTTAAAAGCACTGGCAACGGTGCCGTTACCGTTCTCCCCGAAAAAATACACTACAAACCCAGTGGTGGTGGCAACTCTGAAAATTTGGGGGCAGTGGAGACAACATAAGGGAGTGACGGGTGCCTCAGTGTGGTCCCCGATAAGGAACAACCATAGGTTCGTCCCGGGAAGGATAGATGGGGGATTTAAATCTTGGCAGCGAGCAGGAATTGCGAAATTGAAGGACTTGTTCTTAGACGGGATGTTTGCGAGTCTGGGAGCACTGACAGAAAAATATGGGTTGCCACCTGGGAATGCATTTCGCTATATGCAAGTGAGGGCATTTGTGAGGCAACAGGTGAGGGAATTTCCGCAGCTCCCGGCGCAAGAGATCCAGGACAGAGTGATTTCAGGGGCATGGGTGGGTGATGGTAGGGTGTCGGATATATATAGGGAAAATGGGAGGAGGAGCTGGAGGAAGAGATTGAGGAGGGGCTGTGGGCAGATGCCCTAAGTAGGGTAAACTCTTCGTCCTCGTGTGCCAGGCTCAGCCTGATACAATTCAAGGTTCTACACAGGGCGCATATGACGGGAGCAAGGCTGAGTAGATTTTTTGGAGTGGAGGATAGGTGCGGGAGATGCGCGGGAAGCCCGGCGAACCGCACCCACATGTTTTGGTCATGTCCGGTATTGCATGGGTTCTGGGTGGGTGTGGCAAAAGTGATCTCGAAGGTGGTGGGGGTCCGGGTCAAACCAAGCTGGGGGTTGGCTATATTTGCAGATGAGCCGGGAGTGCAGGAGGCGAGAGAGGCCGACGTGTTGGCCTTTGCGTCCCTAGTAGCCCGGCGAAGGATTCTACTTATGTGGAAAGAAGCTAAGCCCCCGGGTGTGGAGGCCTGGATAAACGACATGGCAGGGTTTATAAAACTGGAGCGGATAAAATATGCATTAAGAGGTTCGGCTCAGGGGTTCACCGGACGGTGGCAACCGTTCCTCGACTATCTCGCAGAGCGATAAGGGAAAATAGGAAAGGTAGCAGCAGCAACCCAGGGAGGAGGGGGGTGGGGGGGGGGCGGAGGGCTCATTGGGGTCTTCAGGGGTTCTATGTGTGTGTTTATATATTAGTTATTTATATTTGATTTCACAAAGTTACTATTTTAGTTATTATTTCTGTTGTTTCTTATTTTGTTGTTGGCAGTTGCCGTTAGTTAGCATATTATTTATTTAAAAAATGATCAATGTATATATTATTACAAAGTTGTAAAATGGGAAATGTTTGTTTGATCGAAAAACTTTAATAAAATATATTTTTTTTTAAAAAGAATTACCACCACAAGCATCGAAAGAAAAAAAAGAGTCCAAATCAGACACAACAAAGTGATGTGACCATTTCTTGGTTCCTTCAGAACAGGGACACTGATGGCGTTTACAATGCAATGCCACCATCAACATCACCAACTCACCAACCAAACAAGAAAGCCACTCGACCATAATAATTAATGAACATTGGACTCATGCAAATGATTTGGACTTATTGTTTAATGATCACTGTTATCATAACTTGTACAGAGTATCACTCATCTACCTAGTTTGTTCAATTTTCTTTAACACTGTACAGAAAATATGTAACATGAAGAAAGGGGGGATGTGGTGATATACATCACTGTAAGTACACAAAGGGTTAATGTACATACACTACACCTAGCTAGACACTAGAGGGAACACCAGAGACATGACACACAGACAGTCAACCAATAGGTCAGTAAGATAGGACACAACCAATGGGCAGTCACGATACACACAGAGGTGACACTACCACAGGAGGACATTACACCAACCCATATAAAAGGACACATCACACATGCTCAGTCTCTTTCCAGTGGAGACACTCAGTGAGTACAGACATAGGGTTGATTGAGCATCATACCCACCATGTGGATTGTAGCAGACTGGTTCGTCAGTCTGAGTAGTTATATCAAGATTAACTGCAGAGTCGAATCCAAGTAGGAGAACTGTTGATAGTTTAATAAACGTGTTAAAGCTATCTCCAAGTCTGACCTTTCCTTTGTCAGAGTGCACATCAAGGAAGAAGCTTATGCTATGACAAGAGCATAACAAAACATACTGGGCAAAGGAAAAATTTGTAGATCTCTCTAGTTGTCATTTGGATCTCTCAATGAACGCAGCATCTCTGGTGTTTTTGATTGTGTAGGTGACTACGTCGACTGTGTAGAAGGCTGCATGTGTGAGGCATATTTTGCACTTCTGTTCTAACCATGCCATTATCTGTTTGGATGAGGTAGGTCTGTGGACAGTGTCCGTTCAACCACTTGTCTATAATGGTTTTGGTCCAAATTGCCTGTCCTGCTTGGCTGTCTGGCAGGTTATGTGTTTTGAGATGTTTCTCATAGTTCCACATCTGGCTGAAATGATACCCATCCTTTTTTGTCCAAGTCATCAGTTTATACACACGGCATGGATGTGTGTGGGAGAGGAAGGAGTTGAATTACATACAAAGATAGAAACCAGGAGCAGGAGTAGGCAATTCAACCGTTCAAACCTGCTCCACCATTCTATATGATCATGGATGTTCCTCTATCTCAAAACCATACCCCCACACTTTCCCCATACCCCTTGACGGTTTAAAGTCTAGAAATCTATCTATTTTCTTCTGTATATTCAGTGACTTGGCCTTCACAGCCCTCTGTGGTAGAGAATTTCACAGGTTCACACCTTTTGAATGAAGAAGTTTCTCCTCATCTCAGTTCTAAATGGCCTACCCTGTAACCTGAGGCCTTGGGCGTCATTCTCCGACCCCCCGCCGGGTCGGAGAATGGCCGTTGGCCGCCGTGAATCCCGCCCCCGCCCCCGCCGAAGTCTCCGCTCCCGGAGATTGGGCGGGGGCGGGAATCCGGCCGCGCCGGTTGGCGGGACCCCCCGCTGGATTCTCCGGCCCGGATGGGCCGAAGTCCCGCCCAGGAATTGCCTGTCCCGCCGGCGTAAATCAAACCTGGTATTTACCGGCGGGACCAGGCGGCATGGGCGGGCTCCGGGGTCCTGGGGGGGGGCGCGGGGCGATCTGACCCCGGGGGGTGCCCCCACGGTGGCCTGGCCCGCGATCGGGGCCCACCGATCCGCGGGCGGGCCTGTGCCGTGGGGGCACTCTTTCCCTTCCGCCTCCGCCACGGTCTCCACCATGGCGGAGGCGGAAGTGACTCTCCCCACTGCGCATGCGCGGGAAACTGACAGCGGCCGCTGACGCTCCCGCGCATGCGCTGGGAAACTGACAGCGGCCGCTGACGCTCCCGCGCATGCGCCGCATTTCCGCGCCAGCTGGCGGGGCAACAAACGCCATTTCCGCCAGCTGGCGGGGCGGAAATCCCTCCGGCGTTGGCCTAGCCCCTCAATGTTGGGGCTAGGCCGCCAAAGATGCGGAGACTTCCGCACCTTTTTGCCGGCGCGATGCCCGTCTGATTTGCGCCGGCTTTGGCGCCAGTCGGCGGGCATCCCGCCGTTGGGGGAGAATTTCGCCCCTTGTTCTGGACCCCTCCGCAGCCAGAGAAAACAACACCCCTGCATCCAGTCTGTCCAGCCCTGTCAGAATTTTATACCTTTCAGTGAGATCCCCTCTCATTCTTCTAAATTCCAGTGAAGACAGGCCCAGTCGACCCAACTCTTCTTATCCAGCAATCCAATTATCCCAGGAATCTGGAGTGGGATTCTCCGACCCTCCGCGCCGAAATCACGCTTGGCGCGGGGGCAGAGAATTACCCAAAATAGGCCCCCACGCCAGTACGTGATTCTCCGACGACCGGAGAATCGGCGCGGCGCCGGTCGTGGGCCGTTGGAAAAGGCCCCCCGGTGATTCTCCGCGCTCAACGGGCTGAGTGCCTGCCGGCGTGGTTCTAATGTGGTTCCACCCGGCGGGAACTCAGAGTCGCGGCTGATGTGGCGTTATGGTGGGGGGACGTGGGGATCGGACACCGAGGGAGACTCCCGCCCCTCAAAGGGAGATTCCCGCCCCTGGTGAACCTTTGCTGCACTCCCTCAGCTTTCTTCCCATTAGGTCTTCACATGGTGCTAAACCATTTTGATGCGGAGTTGAATGATAGCTCAGAAGTCCAAGTTCAAAGTTATCGGTCTTCTTCAATAATGCTTACACTGTATGTATTCCTCTTTCACCTTAACCTTTGTTTTTAGGGTATACTGGTGAGCCGGGAGTATGGAAAAAATCTATATGATACCGTGAACTCTTTAAAGTATTCATTGGCTGGCTGTGGTCCATTGTAAGGGATTCCATGTGTTATAAATCTCTCTGTCAGTGATGTAATCACTGTTTCAGAAGTGTGATCTTGCAGTCACTTGATTTCTATTCATCTGGAGTATGACCAAGAACAGTTTACCTCTGTGTTTAGGGAGCTCCACCCTAAGGCATTCCCATGGTCTCGATGGAAAGAATCATAGAATTTACACTGCAGAAGGAGGCCATTCGGCCCATCAAGCCGATACCGGCCCTTGGAAAGAGCACCCCACTTAAGCCCCCACCCCATCCCCGTAACCCAACCTAACCTTTTGGACACTAAGGGGCAATTTACCTAACCTGCACATCTTTGGACTGTGGGAGGAAACCAGAGCACCCGGAGGAAACCCACACAGACACGGGGAGAAAGCGCAAACTCCACACAGACAGTCACCCAACGCCGGAATTGAATCCAGGATCCTGGAGCTGTGAGGCAGCAATGCTAACCACTGTGCCACTGACATCAATGTTTCTCTTGTCTGCTAATGATGAATCACAGAAGTAATACGGTTTGATATCATCGTTTCCAATAATTGAGAGAGACCTGGCCACAAAGCAGTTTAACTTGTTCTGGCTCAACATGTTATGGTGCCTGTGGTAAACCACTGTTGCACCTGTATTAGGTGATGTACGGTGGGACCTGTACTACAGGTTCGCCGGTAGTCCCTGCCTGCTGGCTCTGCCCAGGAGGCGGGGTATAAATATGCGTGTCCTCCAGCCAGCAGCCATTTCTCCAGCTGCTATGGGAGGCCACACATCTGATAGCAATAAAGCCTCAGTTGGATTCAACTATTGTCTTTGTCCAATTGATCGTGCCTCAATTTATTGCTATCAGTTTCTAAGGATGGACCTCCATATCAAATCGGATCGCCTGCAACTGGATCTGCACTCAAGTTGAAGTGTTGGGTGCTCTGAGATACAGACGAACCAACACGGTTGTGATTGGTACAACGCAGTTTTATTCTGTTAAACTATTTATACAACAAACTTGGTACTCAGCACGTGGTGACTGTGTGAGTGTCTGGCTTTGAGGTCCTTGCCCTGTGCCGTCTCCTAATGGACTGCCCAGGAAGTGTTGTGTTTCTTGTTTGTACTGTGTATGCTCTTGTCTGTGATTGGCTGTCGTGTTATGTGTGCTAATTGGTCCGTTGCTCTGTCTATCATAATGTACGTGTTTATGTGCTGTGATGTTCACTTGAATATCATGACATCCCCCTTTTTTTACAAGATTATGTGCCTACGTGGTTATAAATAGAAATGAGTCCTGAGTGCAGCTAAATGTGTGTGTGCATGTAATATTTACAGCATGTACATGGGGCTTAACTATATACAAGGGGCGATGTCGGGCGTGACATGCTAACGAGGTTGTACCATAACAAAACGAAAAACAACGTGGAAATGTGGAACGATAAAACGAATGCCTGTAACGAGAAAAACAGTGGTTGCAAGAGTTCAACGTGTAAACAGTCTCATAAGTCCAGTCTAGTAGGTGGGCGACGAATTCGGGTTGACCGCCTCAAAGGTGGGTCGGGAAGCACCGGCTGAGGTGCGGGCCTGGCCACTGGCGACGGAAGGGGCATGGTAGAAGGCACCTCCACGAAGTCACTATCAGGAACCACTGGAGGACATGGCGTCAGTGTAAGGTCTTGTTGCGAGCGTGGAAGTAGGCAAAGAGCCCGGCGATTGCGCCTACGCACGGATCCATCAGGCATGCGTACCAGGAACGAGCGGGGAGCCACACATCGGAGAACTTCGGCAGGTGCTGACCAGCCACCTTCTGGTAGGTGGATGCGGACGTCGTCTCCAGGGGCCAGGGCGGGAAGATCAGTTGCCCGTGTGTCGCACGATCTCTTCTGGCGACCGCGCTGCAGTTGCATCCAATGCAGTACCGGAGCATGGTCTATTGTTGGTGCCAGGATGGAAGGCACAGTGGTTCTGAGGGCGCGACCCATCAGCAGCTGTGCTGGTGCGAGACCAGTGGCTAGTGGGGCCGAGCGATAGGCCAGCAGGGCGAGGTAGAAGTCCGATCCGGCAGCAGCAGCCTTGCAGAGGAGCCGCTTGACAATGGGAACGCCCTTCTCCGCCTTTCCATTTGACTGGGGATGCAGAGGGCTGGACGTTACGTGTGTGAAGCCATACGAGGCCGCAAAGGACGACCATTCCTGGCTGGCAAAACAGGGCCCATTGTCCGACATGACAATCATCGGAATGCCGTGGCGAGCAAAGGTGTCTTTGCAGGCCCTGATGACAGCAGACGACGTCAAATCGTGCAGGCGTATGACTTCTGGGTAGTTTGAGAAGTAGTCAACTATGATGACATAGTCCCTGCCGAGTGCGTGAAACAGGTCGACACCCACCTTCGCCCAGGGGGACGTCACCAGCTCATGGGGCAGAAGCATCTCAGGAGGTTGCGCCGGCTGAAACCTTTGGCGGGTTGTACAGTTGAGCACCATGTTGGCAATATCGTCACTGATGCCCGGCCAGTATACCGCCTCTCGGGCCCTCCGTCTGCACTTCTTGACCCCCAAGTGGCCTTTGTGTAGTTGGTCGAGAACCAGCTTGCGCATGCTGTGCGGAATCACAATCCGGTCCAGCTTCAGAAGGACACCATCAATGACGGCCAGGTCGTCTCGGACATTGTAGAACTGCGGGCACTGCCCTTTGAGCCACCCTCCCATCATGTGGCGCATCACACGCTGTAGAAGGGGGTCAGCCGCAGTCTCTCGGCGAATACGGGCCAGACTGGAGTCGTCAGCCGGCAGATTTGCCGATGTGAAAGCCACCTGCGCCTCGACCTGACATACGAACCCCTCCGCATCTGGCGGCGTGCTCACTGCTCTGGATAGGGCATCCGCAACGATGAGTTCCTTCCCTGGAGTGTAGACCAGTTGGAATTTGTACCTCCTGAGTTTAAGTAGGATGCACTGGAGGCGAGGGGTCATCTTGTTCAGGTCCTTGTTTATTATGCTGACCAGGGGGCGGTGGTCAGTTTCGACAGTGAACCGGAGAAGACCATATACATAATCATGGAACTTGTCTAAACCGGTTAGCAAGCCCAGGCATTCCTTTTCGATCTGCGCGTAGTGCTGCTGTGGGGGTCATGGCCCGCGATGCATAGGCAACTGGGGCCCATGATGCCGTGTCATCCCGCTGCAGGAGCACTGCTCCAATGCCGGGTTGGCCGGCATCAGTTGAGATTTTGGTGGCACGAGACGTGTCGAAGAACGCCAACACTGGTGCCGTAGTGAGTTTGCATTTGAGCTCCTCCCATTCCAGCTGGTGTGTGTGTTGCCACTGGACCTCTGTGGACTTTTTGACGAGGTGGCGCAGAGTCGTTGTGTGGGAGGCAAGGTTGGGAATGAACTTTCCCAGGAAGTTCACCATGCCAAGGAAGCGTAGCACTGCTTTCTTGTCGGCCGGCTGCGGCATGGCTGTGATGGCGCTCACCTTGTCTGCATCCGGTCGGACCCCTGACCGGGAGATATGGTCCCCCAGGAACTTCAACTCGGTCTGGCCAAAGGAACACTTGGCTTGGTTGAGGCGGAGGCCGTTTTCCCGTATGTGGGCAAAAACACGTTGGAGACGATATATGTGCTCCTGCGGTGTGGTGGACCAGATGATGACGTCGTCCACATATACGCGCACCCCTTCGATGCCTTCCATCATCTGCTCCATGATTCTGTGGAAGACCTCAGATGCCGAGATGATGCCAAATGGCATCCGGTTGTAGCAGAACCTGCCGAAAGGGGTGTTGAAGGTGCATAGCTTTCGGCTGGAGGGATCAAGTTGGATCTGCCAAAAGCCCTTAGAAGCATCCAGTTTCGTAAATATTTTCGCCTGGGCCATTTCACTGGTGATCTCCTCCCGTTTGGGTATGGGATAATGTTCCCTCATGATATTATTATTGAGGTCTTTGGGGTCAATACAGATTCGGAGCTCGCTGGACGGCTTCTTGACACAAACCATGGAGCTGACCCACGGCGTGGGCTCCGTGACCCTGGATAGGACCCCTTGGTCCTGGAGATCCTGCAGCTGCTGCTTGAGGCGGTCTTTAAGTGGCGCAGGAACCCTGCGAGGTGCGTGAATGACCGGGATGGCGTCCAGTTTGAGGCAAATTCGGTAGGTGTAGGGCAGTGTTCCCATGCCCTCGAATGCCTCCTGGTTATGGGCGAGGAGCGATTGGAGCTGTGCGTTGAACTCTGCATCCGGGAAGTCAGATGTGCCGTCTGGAGAGAGTGGACTCGTTGCACGAGGTTGAGAGCCTTGCATGCCTGTGTGCCCAGCAGGGAGTCCTTCGACGAGCCGACTATCTCGAACGAGAGTGTGGCTGTGTGTGTGTTGTGTGTCACCTGGAGCTGGCAGGATCCCATAGCCGGGATATCGTTCCCGTTGTAGTCGACCATCTTGCACCGGGACAGCCGGATTGGTGGTCTGACCTTCATGGCGTAGAAGGCTGACCATGCTATAAGGTTGGCGGAGACGCCAGTGTCCAGGCGGAAAGTGATCGGCGATCGGTTGACCGTCAGGGTGGCACACCATTCATCGCCCGGATTGATGGTGTTGACCCGGTTCCCATCAATGACCGCAACCCGGATGGCGTCTTGGTCATCTGTGTCGTCGGTTTGGATGTCGTAATGTGGAGGCTGAATGGTCCGCACGTTCCTGCGAGGTTGTCGGAGATGCGGAAGATCAACAGGTTGAGCCGCTCAAGAGTAAGCAGCGTAGTGGCCCACCTTGCCACAGCGTAGGCATCGTCGGGTTTTTGCAGGACATTGCCCTTTTAAATGTGCAGCTCCCCAGTTGTCGCACGTCGTGACTTCATGGCATTCGTTACGCCACTGCGCATGCGCAGTTCGGTCTTGCGTCGAGCGCGCCTGCGCATCACGTCCCTCAGTGTTGCCGTAGGTTTAGGCCGCGAAAAGCGCGCGAAACGGCCGCCCTCGTCCGGGCTGCGGGCCGGGAAAAACACGATCGCCTGGACCCGTTCGGCCTCGTAGGACCCCCCTCCACGCCGATTCGGTCGCCTGAAATTGGGCATAGCGGCTAGTCACGTTCTCATGCAGGACACAGGCTTCAACTGCAGATGCTAAGGTCAGGCCTTTTATTTTTAGAAGCTGCTGGCATAGGCCACTGGAGGCAATGCCAAAAACGATCTGGTCCCGGATCATGGACTCTGAGATGGTGTCGTAACCGCAGGACTGCGCGAGTATGCGGAGATGTGTCAGGAAGGACTGAAAGAGCTCATCCTTACCTTGCAGGCGCTGCTGAAAGACATACCTCTCAAAGCTCTCGTTGACCTCAATGTTGAAGTGCTGGTCGAGCTTGAGGAGGACCGTGTCATACTTAGATTTGTCCTCGCCTTCCGCGAACACCAGGGAGTTGTGTACATCGATGGTGTGCTGACGTGCGGTGGTGAGGAGGATGGCGATCTTTCTTTTGTCCGAGGTGCCTGTTTTTCTTTGGCTTCCATAAAGAGTTCGAAGCGCTGCTTGAAGAGCGTCCAATTTACGCCAAGGTTCCCAGCAACTTGCAACGGCTGCGGTGTGTTGACGGTGTCCATGGCACAAGATGGCAGATTTGTGGGTAGGTTTCGATTCACTTCTGGTACCATGAAGTGTTGGGTGCTCTGAGGTACAGACGAACCAACACGGTTGCGATTGGTACAACGCAGTTTTATTCTGTTAGAAACTATTTATACAACAAACTTGGTATTCAGCACGTGGTGACTTATGAGTGTCTGGCTTGGAGGTCCTTGCCCTGTGCCGTCTCCTAATGGACTGCCCAGGAAGTGTTGTGTTTCTTGTTTTGTACTGTGTATGCTCTTGTCTGTGATTGGCTGTGTTATGTGTGCTAATTGGTCCGTTGCTCTGTCTATCATTAGCTCTGTCTATCATTATGCATGTGTTTATGTGCTGTGATGTTCACTTGAATATCATGACACAAGTGACGCCAGAAAGGACTTCCAGCTTGCTTTGAAGCGTACATCAACGCGGCACCAACCCCTGCTCCGGAGGCTCAGAAGATTCAGATTTTATATTCCAGGTTGTGCTCCAAAGTTTTCCCGTTAATCCAGGATGCGCCGAACTACGCCAAAGCCATGACTCGACTCAAGGACAACTACGCACAGAAAACTAACACGCTCTTCACCAGGCACGCACTCGCCACTCGCTCTCAACTCCCTGGTGAGTCCATAGAAGACTTCTGGCGGGCCCTAATCCCACTAGTCCGGGACTGTGACTGTCAGGCTGTTACGGCCTCCTTATGCAGGACGCTTTTGGGACTGGAATTGGGTCAGATCTCATACGCCAGCGACTCCTAGGAGGGGCCACACGTGACCCGCAGAGACTAAAATACTAGCACTCTCCATGACGGTTGCCCTGCGCAATGTCCAGTCCTACACCCCCAGCCGCGTGGCCCACTCCTCCTACGCTCCATGGACCCCACAGACAGCCGCCCCAGTGGGGGCGCTGGCCACCCAATACGCCTGCGCAACACGCCAGCCAGCGAACCCCGGGGGCCCCCGGTGCTATTTTTGCGGCCAAGAGAAGCACCCCCGCCAACGCTGCCCGGCCCACGCTGCCCTTTGCAATGCCTGCGGGAAGAAAGGCCACTTTGCCGCGGTGTGCCAGGCCCGCTCAGTAGCCGCTATCGCCCCCACCCCCCTCGGTCACGGACACTGGGCGCCGCCATCCCCCCCCCTTCAGACCACGTGCGGCCAGTGGGCGCCGCCATCCTCCCCTCCGCGCAACACGTGCGTTCTATGGGCGCCGCCATCTTGTTCCACGGACATGTAACCTCCTGCTTGCTGGACTCCGGGCGCACCGAAAGCTTCATACACCCGGATACGGTAAGGCGCTGCTCCCTCACGATACACCCCGCCAACCAAAAAACCTCCCTGGCCTCCGGATCCCATTGCGTAGCGATCCGGGGGTACTGCACGGTCACGCTCGAGGGCATAGAATTCACCGGCTTCCGTCTCTACGTCCTCCCTAACCTCTGCGCTGCACTAGTCCTCGGCCTGGACTTCCAGTGTAACCTCCAGAGCCTAACCCTGAAATTCGGCGGGCCCTTACCACCCCTTACTGTGTGCGGCCTCGCGACCCTAAAGGTCGACCCACCTTCCCTCTTTGCCAATCTAACTCCAGATTGCAAACCCGTTGCCACCAGGAGCAGACGGTACAGCACCCGGGACAAGACCTTCATCAGGTCCGAAGTCCAGCGGCTGCTTTGGGAAGGCATCATCGAGGCCAGCAACAGCCCCTGGAGAGCTCAAGTGGTAGTAGTTAAAACTGGGGAGAAACACCGAATGGTTGTGGACTACATCAACCGGTACATGCAGCTCGACGCGTACCCCCTCCCGCGCATATCTGACATGGTTAACCAGATTGCGCAGTACCGGGTCTTCTCAACGGTAGACCTGAAATTCGCCTCCCACCAGCTCCCCATCCATAAATCGGACCGTCCATACACCGTTCCCCCCCCCTGCCCACGCCCGACGATGAAGAGGATTTTGTCACACTCCCGGAGTCACCATCGACCAGATGAGCACCAACATCACCGACACCACTGCGTCAATCCCCGGACCGGCTAAACCTCTGACCGGTCCATCGGACATCAAAGGACATTTGTTTGCTCAAATCTTGTAAATATTAACTCATTGTTGTATATAGTTATCCACCACCCCCACCGGACTCAATTTTTAACAGGGGGTGAATGTGGTAAACCACTGCTGCACCTGTATTAGGTGATGTACGGTGGGTCCTGTACTACAGGTTCGCCGGTAGTCCCTGCCTGCTGGCTCCGCCCAGGAGGCGGGGTATAAATATGCATGTCCTCCAGCCAGCAGTACTGGGAGTGCGTGACATGCATGCTGACCATCTTCTCATGCAGTACTCTCTGACCTCAGCACATTCTTCATCAGATTTCTGTGCTTCTCTGACTTTGTTTAGTTCCTTTTGGGCTCATGGGTGTTGACAATGCAAAGGTTTCTAACTCTTTGACAAGGCCTGTATCACCTTGTTCAGGCTTTGCCTCTGGGATACAGCATTTGGTGAGCTCTGCTGCTTTCCTGGAACATACTCTGACTTTGCTACAAACTCCGTCACCCTCAGCCTGAATTGTTGTAATCGTGGAGGAATGTTTACTATCGTCTTAGAATTTAAGAAGGGTTTGAAATCTGTCCCTCCTTTGAAGTGGAGACCATCTGCAATCTTTTCACAAGCCCATGTAGCAGCATCTTTCTCGGTCACTGCAGATCTCGGACCAGTCTCTGTTAATGAACAGGATGCGCAGTAAACTGGTTGACACTTTCCATCCGTCTGCATCAGAAAGAATATACCTCCCAGTCCCATGGAAGATGCATCTGCACCAATGATAGTGTGGGTAGTTCTGGGTCATTGTGAGCTAAGATAGTTGACATCAGCATCTCTTTGATTTTCTCAAGAGATATCTTTTATGATTCCCCCCAGCAACATGCGTTATCTTGCTGTAACAGTTGACATTGTGGCTCAGTGATGACAGCAAGGTTGGGAAAGAGCTTTCCCACTTGGTTTACCATACCATTGAATCTCTGGATCTCAGATAAGTTGCAAGGATCTGGAAACTCCTTGATTGTTCGTGCTTCTGTGGATCAAATCTGACACCAGACGCATCCACAATATGCCCAAAGAACTTTGGTAGTCGACTGTGAGAATTCACGTTTGTTGAGTGTAGATCCTGCTTCCTGTGGGTGTTGCAGCACGGCTCGCAGTCTCATGTCATGTTCTGTCTAAGGGGATGATGCCCTGATCCATGGATCCTATGTTGTGTACCACTCCATCCAGTCCTACTAGGATACTTGACACTGTCCTCTGGAAGGTTTCTGGTACTTGAAACAAAACCACCCAGGCAGTTATGACCAACATCGGCTTTTCATCAACGTGGTAGCTAAGAACCCCTATTTTCATCTAGGTTTGTGAAGACTGAACTTGTTCCCAATTTTGCACAGCTCTCATTCACAGAAGACATGAGATGAACTTCTGGTTCAACTGCTATGTTCAGCTGTGCAAATTCTGATCGATTCATTGGGCGCGCGGTGGCACAGTGGTTACCACTGCTGCCTCACAGCGCCAGAGACAAGGGTTCGATTCCGATCTTGGGTGACTGTCTGTGTGGAGTTTGCACTTTCTTCCAGTGTCTGCGTGGGTTTCCTCCAGGTGTTCTGGATTCCTCCCACAGTCCAAAGATGTGCAGGTTAGGTGGATTAGCTGTGCTAAATTGCCCCTAGGTGGGGTTACAGGGACTTGGCGGAGGATTGGGCCTGGGTAGGGTGCACATTCGGAGGGTTGATGCAGACTCGATGGGTCGAATGGCCTCCTTCTACACTGTAGGGATTCTATGATTGGGTTTTGGCACGGAGACCATTCTCAAGCACCAGGGGCAAGATTCTCCGACCCGCCGGGGGCTGGCATGAATCCCGCCCCCGCCGGTGGCCGGCGTGAATCCCGCCCCCACCGGTGGCTGAAGTCCCGCAGCTAAAATGCCTGTCCCGCCGGCGTAGATTAAACCACCTACCTTAGCTGCGGGACAAGGCGGCGCGGGCGGGCTCCGGGGTCCTGGGGGGGGGCGCGGGGCGATCTGGCCCCGGGGGGTGCCCCCACAGTGGCCTGGCCCGCGATCCGGGCCCACCGACCTTGTAAACAGGATCGCGCATTATAAGATCTTCTCCACGGTGGACCTCAAGTCCGCCTACCACCAGCTACCCCTCCGTACTAGTGACCGCAATTACACTGCCTTCGAGGCAGACGAGCGGCTCTATCACTTCTTAACGGTTCCCTTTGGTTTCACTAACGGGGTCTCGGTCTTCCAGCGCGAGATGGACCGAATGGTTGACCGGTACGGTTTACGGGCAGCGTTCCCGTATCACGATAATGTCACCATCTGCGGCCATGACCAGCAGGACCACGACACCAACCTCCGAAAATTTCTCCAGACCGCTAAAATCCTTAACCTAACATACAATAAGGATAAATGCGTGTTTAGCACCGGCTGTCTAGCCATTCTCGGCTACGTAGTGCGAAATGGAGTTATAGGCTCCGACACTGAACGCATGCGCCCCCTTATGGAGTTCCCCCTCCTCCACTGCCCCAAGGCCTTGAGGCGCTGCCTAGGGTTTTTCAGTTACTACGCCCAGTGGATCCCCAACTACACAGACAAAGCCTGTCCCCTGATCCAATCCACAACTTTCCCCCCGTCGATAGAGGCCCGCCAGGCCTTCAGCTGCATCAAAGCAGACATTGCAAAGGCCATCATGCATGCCATCGATGAGTCCCTCCCCTTCCAGGTCGAGAGCGATGCGTCCGACGTGGCTCTGGCGGCCACCCTCAACCAAGCTGAAGGACCCGTGGCCTTCTTCTCCCGTACCCTCCATGCTTCCGAAATCCGCCACTCCTCAGTCGAAAAAGAGGCCCAGGCCATAGTAGAAGCTGTGCGACATTGGAGGCATTACCTGGCTGGCAGAAGATTCACTCTCCTCACTGACCAACGGTCAGTTGCCTTCATGTTCGATAATGCACAGCGGGGCAAGATAAAAAACAACAAGATCTTGCGGTGGAGGATCGAACTCTCCACCTACAACTACGAGATCTTGTATCGTCCCGGGAAGCTAAACAAGCCTCCTGACGCCCTGTCACGCGGCAGTGCTACCGCACAAGTGGACCGCCTCCGAGCCCTCCACGAGGACCTCTGCCACCCGGGGGTCACTCGCTTTTTCCGTTTTGTTAAAACCCGCAACCTGCCCTACTCCATCGAGGAGGTCAGGACAGTCACCAGGGACTGCCAAATCTGCGCAGAGTGCAAACCGCACTTCTACCGGCCAGAGAGGGTGCACCTGATTAAGGCTTCCCATCCCTTTGAATGCCTCAGCATGGACTTCAAAGGCCCCGTCACCTCCACCGACCGCAACACGTACTTCCTGAACGTGATTGACGAGTACTCCCGGTTCCCATTCACCATCCCCTGCCCCGACATAACCGCAACCACCGTCATCAAGGTCCTACATAGCATTTTTGCACTGTTCGGTTTCCCCGCGTTCATACACAGTGATAGGGGGTCCTCCTTTATGAGTGACGAACTGCGTCAATTCCTGCTCAGCAAGGGCATCGCCTCGAGCAGGACGACCAGTTACAACCCCCGGGGAAACGGACAGGTAGAGAGGGAGAACGGAACGGTCGGGAAGACCGTTCTACTGGCCCTACGGTCCAGGAACCTCCCAGTCTCCCGCTGGCAGGAAGTCCTCCCGGAGGCCCTCCACACCATCCTGTCACTGCTTTGTATGACCACCAATCAGACACTTCACGAACGTCTCCTGGTCTTCCTCACATCCTTTAAAATATACTTTGATGAGTACTTGGCACGTCATAACAATGGAAGCTATGGGCCAAGTGCTGGCAAATGGGATTAGGATTGGTAGATCAGGTGCCTTTCATGCAGCGGTGCAAACTCGATGGACCGAAGGGCCTTTTCTGCACGGTATTTTTCTGTGATTCTGTGATATTTAGCCCCACCAGAGTCGAGACAAACAGGATGAGGCCATGAAAATATGGTAAAATGGTGCACAACCTCCCCCGACGTGTCAGCCCGCAATCACCATGAGAAATCAGGAAAGATTTTCTGTGCCATGTTCCAATATACATCTCCATCAACTTTAGCAGGCACCAACAGTCCACAACCACAAGGACTTTCAGACAGAATTACAAAAAGCCACATGTCACATAATCAACTCAATATGATTTTGCTGGAACAGGATAATCGATGACACTCATCCTCACCCACACGTCGCCCTCCCTTGCAGGAAAAACGACACCAATAAATAATCAACAACATGATCACTCGGGAGTAACATCTAGAATTATAGCAAGATTGCAGGACAAATTGTAGGAGAAGGTAAAGGATAGGACAGGATCAGCAGCAGCCTTCAGGATCTCTCAAGGATTCCAATGATTGAAGGACAGGGCACCATTACTGTCACCCTCTGTCTTTCCGATGCCCAGGCTGTCCACAGCCTTGTCCCCAGCTGGGGGCAATGATTCAACCTGCTCGACCACTCCAACCCTTCACAAGCATCGAGAATAGGACGATATAGGATCAGCGAGCACTACCGACCCCTGGCCTCGCAGACAGGATACATTGTGCTCCATCGAATCTGATGCACCCAGCCTCCAAATAAAGATTACCAAAGCACGGCAGACAATTCTCAAACTCAATCAGGATCTCTCCTCCCACCTCACGACAGGGACCGGGCTCACTGACACACTCTGATGGCCCCCATCTCACAAACCCGTCAGGATAGGCGACACACCATGCAGCAGGATCTCGATGACACAAAGGCGGGCCTTTACCAGGTAAAGTGCTCTTTCGAGTGCAAGGCCTTTTTCGTGTGCCTCCACTCCTGTACCCCACGATTCTTCAACGAGAGCTTGAACAACCTGCCCCGCAGAGCTGAGATCCTCAATGCAGACAACACTTACAATGGCGTCATTGTGCGAACGCATACAGTACCGTCAAGGCGAGCTCGCTGCGAGCAGGGCCTCAGACCAGCCCTTCTAACCGTCACAAACAAATAGGGATTTCTACGGTTGGTCTGAGCCATTCGTAGCAAAGCACCAATTAGAATCCTCCAGGGACATAACGCAAACCATGTATCCCGAGAAAAGACAAATACGAAATGTGCACCAGGATGATGAAAAGATGAGCAGAGACGGAGCTCGCGAATGTGCTCCCGCTCATGCGTCACGTGACCCCCTCCACCCACATTATTTAAAGACCTATTTAAAAGGCAATTCAGCTCATTAGATATCCATCTCGCTGCAACAATATACCTTCAGGGTGAGACCTACAACAGGTGGGGAATCTGTTTTTTAAGGGAAAGCTTGTTTGGGCAGGTTTTAGAACTACAGCTGAGACCAGGGTCTCAGTTTTGCAGTTCACACAGAATTGGCTGTGGGAACTGTTCATTTCAGTGTGCAGAGTGACAGTTTGGGATATTTTTCAAGAGGAGGAATCTCCTCTCATTCAGAGGGTCTTTTGATTGTTCATTGAATATTTTCTTGTCCGTGACCCAGCGGGAAGGGGTTAAACCTCAGAGATAGACGGGGGTTGTGGTTTCCGATGGAAACCAAATCTCCAATGAGAAGGAGAGAAGGATTGGGAGGAGGGGGGCGGCGGTTGGCGTGAGGAAGAATGGAGCACTGGGATAATCAGGATACTGTGGTTCTTCAGGAAGGTGAGAGAGCAGCACCAGACCCCGATGATCAGGAGGAGCCCACAAACCTTCATCAGAGGGACAGATGAGCTAATGCTGCCCTGAGAATACACAGCCAGCAAGCGATTCAGCTCCCAGCAACTGAGTGAGACTACTGTGCTGGAGGAACCTCGGGTTTTCATGGGCGGCTGTTGACATCAATATATGAGATGCTCACAGGGGTAACTCTGGTTGAGTCAAAAACTTGCGTAATGTTTAAGAAGTATTTGACTTGCACTGCTTTAACCTCCAGGGGCTATGGACCAAATGCTGGAATATGGGATTAGTGTAGCCAGATCTTTGTTGACCGGCATAGACATGATGTGCTGGATGGCCTCCTTCTATGCTGTAAACGTCTATCAGTCTATAAATTCCAGGCAGCCTGTGGAGATATCAATGGGAGAAATGCAGCCTGCTGCACACCATTGCATTAAGGTGTTCACAGATTCCCTTTGACTCCAGGGGCTGCATTCTCCGTTTTTGGGACTATGTCCCCCACGCCGTTGTGAAAACCGTGGTCTTTTACGCGAACCTGGACCGCTGAAATAGTACCCCGCATCGGCCGCTCACCAACCATGGACTGCCCGCACACATAGCCCCCAGTCCCGAATGAAGCCCCCCCCCCCCACCCACCCTCTGATCGGCCCTCCCCCGACTCTGGCGGCCCCGGACTGAGTCCGCAGCTGCCATGCGAGTATCACGGATGGTGGGACCATGTTAGAACCACGCCGTTGGGAATTCGGCCGGTTGGGGACGGCGAATCGTGGGGCGGGCCTCAGGCAATTGCCTGAGGTGATGGATACTCAGCGCGGAGTACTCCGATTTTCGGGGGGGGGGGGGAGAATTGTGAAACTGGCTCTGGTCCTGATTTCATACGTGAAAACGGTTTCTCCGCCTCGTCGCCAAACGCAATTTTGGCATCCCTGCACGGAGAATCCAGCCCCAGATTTGCTCGGGCTCCTTGATGCCATACTTGATTGTATGCTGCCTTGATGTCAAGGCCAATCACTCTCACTTCACCTCTGGAGCTCAGCTCTTTATTCCACGTTTGAACCAAGACTGTAATAAGGTCAGGAGCTGAATGACACTGGCGGAACCCAAACTGAGCATCCGTGAGCAGGTTATTGCTCAATAATTGCCACTTTATAGTGCGGTTAATGACTTTTTCTATCACTTTACTGATGACTGAGAGGTGACTGATAGGACGGTAATTGGCCGATTTGGATTTGTCCTGTTTCTTGTGTACAGGACATACCTGGGCAATTTTCCACATTGCTGAGTAGATGCCAATGTTGTAGCTGTACTGGAAAAGCTTGGCTAAGGGCACAGCAAATTCTGGAGTACAAGTTTTCAGTACTATTGCCAGAATGTTGTCAAGGCCCATAGCCTTTGCAGTATTCAATGCTTTCGGCTGTTTTTTAATATCACGTGGAGTGAATTGTATTGTCTGAAGACTGACATCTGTGATGCTGGGGACCTCCGGAGGAGACCGAGATGGATCATCCACTCGGCACTTCTGGCTGAAGATTGTTGCAAATGCTTCAGCCTTGTCTTTTGCACTGATGTGCTGGGCTCCTCGATCATTGAGGATGGGGATATTTGTGGAGCCTCCTCCTCCAGTGAGTTATTTAATTATCCACCATTGTGAGGAGGGATAAACTGGTTTTGCTCATCGTCCACTCCCCATTTGGTTATAACAGAGATTTTGAATTTTAAGAGGATGCGAGATTACCAATTCAGCATGGATTTGATTGGGTGCATTTGTAATAATTAACTAGACAGGCAATCTTGAGTTAAACACATAATGGGGTTAGTTTTATTGCACACACAGGTAAAATTATTGAAAGTGTACAAATACGTCCTACTTCACTAATATGCGCAAACACACACTCAAACCGATAAGTATGCAGAACAAAATCCGAATCAGGGCCGGATTCTCGTGTCCACCAGCCACGTGTTTCTCGGCGCAAACCATTCACTGTTGGTGGAATTCGCTACGCCCACCGCTTGCCAATGGGACTTTCCATTGAAGTCACCCCACGCTGCCGGGAAACCTGTGGGCGGGGCTGTGCTGCCAGCGGGAATAGAGAATCTCAATGGCTGGAGAATTTCAGCCCAGATGTTAAATGTGGCCAAATTAAAGTGCAGATTTAAAAAAAAAGAAAAGTCAAAGATTCACTTATTGCATCCAAAGGCGTTGGCTGTATAGCGGAGGCCATTGTTTAGTCATAACTGGTCTGAACCTTTTCTCCTTGGAAGACTGTTGCATATATCCAGTGATGTTCAGTACAGAGTGTCCATCTACTGTGGGAACACACTTTTATCTCAGCAAACCAGGGTTCAAAGCGTGGATGGAATAGGGAGAGAGAAAAACAGCCTTTCCCTCCAGCAGCTGGACTATTTCTGCCAAATCCCAAATTCAAGCATCCAGACAGAAGGTTGTATATTCTGAAGAGAAGTTGATCAGCTCATGTCACAGCTCCTCTTAGCCATTGGGATTTTGGAGGTTATTAATTTTTAATGTTCTGACAATTAACTCCTGAATTGTTTATTCTTTCATCTGGATGAGATATGAAGGACGCTTTTCACACCACCAGGGGAGGTCATTGTGAGCTGGCGCCTGCATAGACCCTAAAATGGGCCGTGGCTACACAAATGCAAATTGGCAGTCATTCAAGTCAATGTGTTCCAGCGAAATGTCCCTTTTTTTAAAAAAAAGGTCAGTATGTTAAACCACACAGTCAGTTATCAAATTAAGTCCATGTAGCACATCTTTGTGACAGGCTGTAAATTGAAAACCTATGTTCCATAAGGAGAATCAGTGCGAGCATTAATATTTGTTTTCAGCTCTTAAGGATATGTTTTGGTAAATTGTACATGTAACCAGAATGCATCATGACCATTTAATAAGCATAATACAGATAACTTTTGTCACCTATATTTGGTAGACTGCAGGCTCAAAAGTTTCAGATCTTTTGAAAAAAGCTCTATCCAAAAAGTTTAATATGAAATGTATTTTAAGTGATTAACTTCAAACACCCATTCAGTTGAAGGGAAGGGCACATGCATATGCCCCAGTATCTGAGTTGTTTGGCTAGTTGCAACTTGTCGAACTTGACGTGTTTACGACGCCTTTTGGTAGACAACAGTGAGTGTCAGTTGATTTGCTACACCTTCCATGCTTAATATAGTGGAATCCAGTTATAACTCATACATCTGAGCCCCAAAGCTGTGATGTAATGTTTGAAATGGTTGCCTGGGAGACGCATGCAAAACAAGGCTTCTTCTCATGAGTTATTTTCCATGGGATTTAATTTATCGCGAAAAAATTACAAAGTACCCCATCTGCATCCGTCAAACATTTTCCCTATAAATCAATGAATTCCCAGGCAAAACCATGTGGTGAGACAGGATCATGGTTTTCATCTGTTCCTTTCCCCACTTAGTGTGGCCCAGCAGCAAGGTGGACGTTAACCTATAGAAATATTAGATGGTTTATTATTTTCTGGACCAAGGAAGGAAGGCTTCCCAATGAGTTCTTACAAAATGGTTTGCAATAAATAATATTTTACAATGAGTATCTGAAAAGGATACCGAGAAGAAACCTGAAAAGCTGCTTCTTTAGTTTGTTTTTTTAGGATCTTAGTTGATGTTATAACTGGACGGGAATATTCTAGAACGGAATCCTGGTTCATAACTTTTACTTCTTGATATAAAATGTGCAGCAACAGAATCACAGGTCTGCTAATTAGTTTTAACAACAAGATTTTCATTTAAATGAAACATGAAAAAATTGGATTATAATACAATATTTCTTTACCCCCCTTTAGCTTAACAATTTTTAGGCTTTAGGATTGGGACGGATTACAAAGTGCATCTTAATCCACAATGGCCTCAGTAACAAAAGTCCCTTTTAAGCACACAAGGTGACTGTGGTCAAATACATACTCCTCTCTGAACCCCAAGTTAGTGCCTGTGAATTTCTCCTCCATGGGTCACTTATAGCCACTCATAGTCCATCAGTGTGTACTCTTATAAAGAGAATAAACAGTGAGGGTTACCATTTAATATTGTAATATTTTACCCATGTATCCTCTATATGTGCTTATAAATCCCATTAGCTGCCAACTAGTGCAAGGAGACGCTGGCCTCACTGGATAGACATGGATGTTCTTGTTTTCTCGCAATGTGGCACAATTTCATTTGAACTGTAATTCTATTGGATTTTCACAGTAACTTCATTGCAATGTTAATGTAATCCTACTTGCGACACTAATAAATATTATTATTTTTAAAGTAAAAATACAATTGCAACTCTTCCAAGTTGAGTTATTTGAGTGTTGTTGGAGTTGTACTCATCAAGCAGGGGGAGAGTATTCCATTTGTGATGCACGTAGAAATTGGTATTTTATATCTGTTGCAGTAAGGTTTTTAAAAGCCTGAATTATGGTGCACATTCATTGCAGTAATATTATTAAATATCCTAGGTTTAGGTATCCAGATTGTGTGCCTGGTAAATTGTAATTAAGAAGTTATACAAATTGAGGTAACCATGGTTTCTAACCATTTACCTGTTTACGTACAGAGGGTTAATGGAGCATTGTTATGATTGCTGGACATTCCCTGGAGGATAAATAACTTATGAGGGGTTATGTTTAGTCCTAGCTAAGAAGGTCATGTGACATCTTAGTGGGATACATAGGATATAATTAATGGGAGGAGCCAGACCTGTCTGTAGTTTTGCAGTTTGCCATAGTATTTGATTCTGACCAGACAGAAGGATTTTACGTTGAACAGCAATTTTGCCAAATGCTGCTAGGTTGAGCAGAAGGGTCCTGGATCTGTTCTTGAAAGGGTCTCCCTCTCCAAACGTCTGTACACAGTTAAGCTAGTAATCATTTTGTTAACTTTATTTATAAGTGGCATTTGAACGGTGTTGGGTTGCTTAAGTGGAGTTAGTAGCAGGTATAGATAGTAAGTTTAAGTTTTTCATTTTAAATAAGAACTGTTTAACTGATAATTATAAACTATGTTCTTTGATGTTAATGGGGTTAATTCTGTGTTTAAATTAAAATTTATTTTAACATAAAGGATACCTATTGGTCAGAGTCTTCACTCCTGGGGTGATGTATCTTTTCCTCACAGTTTTAGAAATTAAAAACAATTGATTGGAGTTTTTGTCCAGTAACCTAACAAATGCTGGAGTTTGGTCCGGTACCCTTTTTAAAAAAGTATCTTTATTGGTATTTTCCATTTTTTTCAGAGTAATAACTTGAGTGGACCTGGGAATTTACAAATAAAGCAATTTCTTATTTACAGAGATTTTTACATGTGACCCCCCCCCCCACCGTCTAACTTCCCCACCCCCCTCCCTTCCCTTATCCCCCTCCGTTCCTTTCCCCCGCTGGTATCTTAATTTCCCTCTTAGTGCTGACTTCTGTCCTGGGCATCGCATACTGCATTCCGCTTCTTTCTGTTGCCGTTTTTAGTTGTTGTTGTAAGTGGGGGCGGGGGGACGGGACTACATGGCCCCTCCTCTCCTCCCTTTTTCCCCATGTTTCGTTCTGTGATTTCCTTGGATTCCCTTCTCTCTCTTTCCACTTCTGCTTCTTTCCCTTGTGTATGTCACTCTTTGATTTGCCTCCCGCCCTCTTCCGCCTCCTTACTGTCCGTGTTTATTAGTTCATCTAGTAGTGTGTTTCTTGGGGCCCTGCGGTACCTTGCAGTCTCCTTGCGGAGAAAGTGTTTAATTTGGAGGTGGCGGAATTCCTGTCCTGTCGGTAGTCCCAGGTCTTCCGTCAGGTCGCTTGTCTGTCTAAGCGTGGCGTTGAGCATAGCTGGTGGAAATTTGTGGTTGTCGCAGCTGGGGGGCATCTCTGTTAAACCAAAATGTTGCCTTATGTGGTTCCACGTCTTCAGTGTGACTACCACCACTCGGTAGGATGTGTATTTCATCGGGTGGGGGGGGGATAGTATTGTAGATTCGACATGGTCAGACCGCACATGTATTTCCTCCTTTGTAGTGTCGGCTTAGGGATTTTTGGGTTTTGGTTGTTGCACCCAACCATCAACCCCCCCCCCCCCCCCCCCCCCCCACACACACACACACACACACACACACACACTTTTTTTTACCTTGTGGAAAAAGATCTTGGGGGTGAAGATCGGTATGGATCTAAACAGGAAGAGGAACTTCAGCAGTACGTTCATCTTGATCGTCTGCACCCTCCCAGCCAGGGAAAGCGGGAGTGCATCCCACCTCTGTAGGTCCTTTTTAACTTCACCTGCTAGGCTGGTCAGATTCCACTTGTGGATTCGTGTCCAGTCATGGCCTATCTGGATCCCCAGGTAGCAGAATTTGTTTTGGGCTAATTTGAATGGTAGTCCCTCCAGCTCTGTCTCTCCCCTGTTGACCGGGAATACCTCGCTTTTGCCAGGTTGAGTTTGTAGCCCGAGAAGGCTCCAAACTCTTCCAGGAGCTGCCCGATTGCTTTCAGGCCGTTCTGTGAGTCTGAGTCCTCTGTGCTCTCTGCGCCCTCTCTGGATACCCTTCCAGCCTTTTGCGTTTCGCAGGGTGATCACCAGGGGTTCAATTGCCAGAACGAACAGCTGCGGGGACAGTGGGACAGTGCCTTGTGCCTCTCTGTAGCTGGAAGTACTCCGAGCTGGTGGTGTTGGTCCGAATGCTCGTCTTGAGGGCATTGTACAAAGGTTTCTACCACGAGGTAAACCTGGCCCTAGCCCAAACCGTTCCAGTACTTGAGGAGGTACTTCCATTTCGCTCTGTTGAAGGCCTTTTCTGTGTCCAGGCAGACGATCACCTCGGGTGTTCTCTCCCGAGATGGGGTCATTATTACATTTAACAGCCATCTAATGTTCACAGTTAGCTGTCTACCGTTAACAAAGTGCCTCTAGTCCTCTGTGACCACCTCCGGTATCTCTAGTCTCTTGGCTAGAGCTTTTGCGAGTATCTTTGTGTCTATGTTGAGCAGCGAAATGGGTCTGTATGATCCGCATTCCGTTGGGTCTTTGTCTTTTTTGGGTATCAGCGATATTGTGGCCTGTGTTAACGTTGGAGGCAAAGTGCCCCACGCTAATGAGTCTGCAACACGTCCCATAGATCTGGGGCCAGGGCTGTCCCGGCGCCTTCCCCGCCTGCATGGAGCTATATTCTCCATGATCTCTCCCCAGTCCTATTGGTGCTTCCAGTTCCCCCTGCCTATAGTCCCTATGACTAGCATGGCGAATCCATCAAGGAACAGTTGCATCTCCGCGTTCTCGTCGGGAGGGGTCCGGAGGTGTACAGCCCTCGGTAGAAGGTCTCAAATGCTCGGTTGACCTCTTTTGGATCGGCTACCAGTCTGCCTCTGCTATTCTTCACCTCAGCTATCTCTCTTGTGGCTGCCTGCTTTCTCAGCTGGTGAGCCAGTAGGCAGCCAGCCGTGTCTCCGTGTTCGTAGAAGGTCCCCTGTGTCTGGTAGAGCTGGTACACTGTTTTCCTGATGGATAGCCGGTTAAAGTCCATTTGTAGCTTTTTCCTCTCTGCCAGCAGCTCTACGGTCAGTGCCTCGGGTCATTGTCTGTGTGGAGTCTGCACATTCTCCCCGTGTTTGCGTGGGTTTCCTCCAAGTGCTCCGGTTTCCTCCCACAAGTCCCCAAAGACGTGCTTGTTAGCTGAATTGGACATTCAAAATTCTCCCTCGGTGTACCCAAACAGGTGCCGGAGTGTGGCGATGAGGGGATTTTCACAGTAACTTCATTGCAGTGTGAATTTATGCCTACCTGTGACACTAATAAAGATTATATTATTATTACTTTCTGTCAACCACCAGAATAGAGTCGATCAGTTGTTGCCTGGCCACCCTCTCTTCCCTGTCTCTGATGTCCTTTATCGGCTATAACCTCACCCCTAATCACAGCCTTCAGTGCCCCCCAGAATGTGGAAGGTGAAAGTTCCCCGTTCTGGTTATTAGTAACGTACTCACCAATGGCCTGTGATGTTTTCTGTCAGAAAACCTTGTTGGCCAAGAGGTCCAAGTCCAACCCTCCACGTGGGACATTGGGAAAGGCCCGCCTCTAACCTCACATCCACGTATGCGGAGTGTGGTCGGAGATAACTATTGCAGTGTATTCCATCCTTACTATTTCTGGAAGCACCGCTTTTCCCACTGCAAAACAGTCTATCCTAGAGTATCCTGGGCAGCATGGTAGCACAGTGGGTAGCACGGTTGCTTCACAGCTCCAGGGTCCCAGGTTCGATTCCCGGCATGGGTCACTGTGTGGAGTCTGCACGTTCTCCCCGTGTCTGCGTGGGTTTCCTCTGGGTGCTCCGGTTTCCTCCCAAAAGTCCTGAAAGACGTGGGGTGGAATTCTCCAATCCTGGGACTAAGTGTTGACGCCGTCGTAAATGTCGGAGCGTTTTACGACGGCGTCATCTGGCCCCCAGGATCAGCGATCCTGTGCTGCATAGGGGGCCAGCATGGCACTGGAGCGCCTCACGCAGCTCCAGCTGCCGATATGGGCGCGAGCACAGCTGGCGCGAGTGCGCGCATGCGCGCCACGGCCGGTGCGAGTTTGTACATGCGCGTGGGTTGCTGTCTCCACGCCGGCCCCGACGCAGCATGTGCCCCTACAGGGGCACAGCGCGGAGGAACATAGGCCCCCACCGGAATAGCTAGCCCACCGATCGGTGGCCCCCTCCGGAGTCGGATCCCCCCCTCCCCCCAGGGCGTCCCCCGTAGCCAGAACGCCGAGGTCCCGCCGGGTAGGACCACACAAGATCGACGCCGGCAGGACTTGGACAAACTCGGTCAGACTTGACCGAACTCGGTGGGCACTTCGGCCCATCGCGCGGGGGGGAATCGCCGGGGAGGGGGTGCGTTCAGCAGCCCCCGACTGGTGCCGCGGTAACTGCGCCGGCGCCATTGCCGCCAGTTCTCCAGTCACCGGAGAATCGGCGGGCCGGCATTCCGGGATTCACGCCCCCCACTGCCGATTCTCCGATCCGGCGCGAGATCAGAAAATCCCGCCCGTGCTGTTAGGTAATTTGGACATTCTGAATTCTCGCTCTGTGTACCCGAACAGACGCCAGAATGTGGCAACTAGGAGTTTTTCACAGTAACTTCATTGCAGAGTTAATGTAAGCCTACTTGTGACAAGCAAGATTATTTTCTAATTATGCTTTCTGTACCGGTGAAAAGAATGATAATTCCCTCTCACCGGGGTGCAGGAACCGTCATGGGTCCTGTGGTAGTCACCACTGCTTGTATATATTACACATATGAGATGTAAAAATACAGGTACGGGCGTAGATCCTTGCCTGCTGGCTCCGCCCAGTAGACGAAGTATAAATGTGTGTGCTCACCGAGCTGCAGCCATTTCGGCAGCAGCTGTAGGAGGCAACACGTCTCTGCGTAATAAAGCCTTGATTACTCTCTACTCTCGTCTCATCGTAATTGATAGTGCATCAATTTATTATGCCGAGATTTTACAGCGATGGACCGAATGGTTGACCGGTACGGACTGCAGGCCAACTTCCCGTACCTGGATAGCGTCACCATCTGCAGCCACAACCAGGAGGACAACAACGCTAACCTCTCCAGATTTCTCCACACCGCCAAACTCCTGAACCTAACGTATAACAAGGAGAAGTGCGAGTTCAGCACCAACCGCTTAGCCATCCTTGGCTATGTGGTGCAAAATGGAGTTCTAGGGCCCAACCCCGACCGCATGCGCCCCCTCATGGAACTCCCCCTCCCCCACTGCCCCAAGGTCCTCAAACGATGCCTGGGGTTTTTCTCCTATTATGCCCAATGGATCCCGAACTATGCGGACAAGGTCCGCCCACTCATTCACTCCACAGTTTTCCCCCTGACAGCCAAGGCTCACCAGGCCTTCAACCGTATCAAGGCCGACGTCTCCAAGGCCGCGATGAACACAGTCGACGAGACCCTCCCCTTCCAAGTCGAGAGTGATGCATCAGATGTCGCTCTGGCCACCACCCTCAACCAGGCAGGCAGACCCGTGGCATTCTTTTCCCACACCTTCCACGCCTCTGAAATTCAGCACTCCTCCATCAAAAAGGGGCCCAAGCCATCGTTGAAGCTGTGCGGCATTGGAGGCATATCTGGCCAGCAGGAGATTCACTCTCCTCACTCACCAACCGTCAGTTGCCTTCATGTTCAATACCACACAGCGGGGCAAGATCAAAAATGATAAAATTTTGAGGTGGAGGATCGAGCTCTCCACCTACAACTACGAGATTTTGTATCGCCCTGGTAAGCTCAACGAGCCTCCCGAGGTACATGTGCCAGCACACAAGTGGACTGGCTCCGGGCCCTACACGATGGTCTCCGTCACCCAGGAGTCACCCGGTTCTTTGACTTCATAAAGGCCCACAACCTACCCTACTCCATTGCGGAAGTCAGGACGGTCACCAAAGACTGCCAGGTCTGCGCGGAGTGCAAACCGCACTTCTACCGGGCAGACAGTGCGCACCTGGTGAAGGCCTCCCATCCATTTGAACGCCTCAGCATGGACTTCAAAGGGCCCCTCCCTTCCTCCGACTGAAACACGTACTTCCTTAACGTGGTCGACGAATACCCTTCGCCATTCCATGCCGCGATATGACGTCTGCCACAGTCATCAAGGCCCTCAATAGCATCTTCACCCTGTTCGGTTTCCCCGCTCACATCCACAGCGACTGGGGATCCTCCTTTATGAGTGATGAGCTGCATCAATTCCTGCTCAGCAAAGGCATTGCCTCGAGCAGGACGACCAGCTCCTACCCCCGGGGAAACGGGCAGGTGGAGAGGGAGAACGGGACGGTCTGGAAGGCCGTCCTGCTGGCCCTACGGTCTAGAAATCTCCCAGTCTCCCACTGGCAGGAGGTCCTCCCCGACGCCCTCCACTCCATCCGATCGCTACTCTGCACTGCGACTAATGAAACCCCCCATGAACGTCTCCTTGCCTTCCCTAGGAAGTCCACCTCCGGGGTTTCGCTCCCAACGTGGCTGGCAGCCCCAGGACCCGTTCTCCTCCACAAACACGTGCGGCTCCACAAGGTGGACCTGTTGGTCGACAGGGTACAGCTACTCCATGCAAACCCGCAGTACACCTATGTGGCGTACCCCGACGGCCGCCAAGACACTGTCTCCCTCAGGGACCTGGCACCAGCTGGGTCCTTGCACCACCCATCCTTCTCCCAGCGTATCTCGCCACTGCCCCCGCTCCAGGACAATCCATCCTCCCATTGGTTCCACCCAGGGATGAAGATGAGGACGACATGCTCCCGGAGTCACCGACGACCAAGCCAGTGCTTGCATCACCACCGGGACTGCGGCGCTCACAACACAGGATCAAGTCACCCGACTGGCTAAATTTGCGAACTTTTCCCGAGCTGTACACCTTAAAAATGCTCACTTACATGTAAATAGTTTTCCACCACCCCCGCTGGACTCTTTTTTTTTTAACAGGGGGTGAATGTGGTAGTCACCACTGTTCGTATATATTACACATATGAGATGTAATACGGTAAAGCTCCTGTACTACAGGTGCGGGGGTAGATCCCTGCCTGCAGGCTCCGCCCAGTAGGCAGAGTATTAATGTGTGTTCTCACCGAGCTGCAGCCATTTCGGCAGCAGCTGTTGGAGGCAACACATCTCTGCGTAATAAAGCCTCGATTACTCTCTACTCTCGTCTCGTCGTAATTGATAGTGCATCAGGTCCACTGCTCCCATCTGCTCCATGAATGCTCCCAGTTTCCTAGCCAAGCCTGTCCTTTTCCCCGTTCTGGGGCTTGATTGATCTGTCAGTGGGTCCTGTACACCGTTGAAATTGACTTAATGCTCAGTCAGTGTATGTCAATGTCGGGGATTTCTGCCATGGTCTTTTTTATGGAGTCTGTGTCGTCCCAGTTGGGCGCACAAACATTTTCCAGAACTATTGGTGCCCGTCTAGAACACCGCGGATCATGACGTACTGTTCTCGTCGCTGTGAGCTTCGTCCTTTTACTAATCAGTATAGCTACTCCCCTAGCCCTCATCGCATAAGTGATAGGTTTGTCCCACCCAGCCCTTACTTACCCGCAGTCGGTCTTTCTCCCTTAGGTGTGTCTCTTGTAGGAATATTTTGTCGGCTTTCAGACATCTTAAGTGGGAGAAGACTCTGGAGATTTTCACTGCGCCGTTAAGTCCCCTGAGGTTCCAGGTGACAATTCTGGTGGGGGGATTTTGTCCACCGCTTCCTGCGGGATCAACCATTCTTACCTTGTGGGTGCGCCCCTGCACTCCAGGGTTTCCCTCTGTTAGGGGGCCGTCCAAAATGGTTGTGGTCACCATTCTCACCATGAGGCCGTGCCCCTGCGCTCTGGGGTTTCCCTTTGTCTAGGGGACACCCAACATAGCTGCCACGTGGGTGAAACCCTGCACTCAGGGTTTCCCTTTGTTTAGGGACCGTCCAAAGTGGCTGCTTGCGGGGTACCTTGTCTCCTCAGCCTGCACCTTACCTGCCAAAGCCAATCCAAAAACCAACTCTTTTTTTTCCCATCCTGTTCCTTTTGTGTACATTTCTTCCGCCCCCCGCCCCCCCCCCCCAATCCCCATCCCTGCGTTGCTATCTCCCCATCTCCCCCTATGCATTCCCCCTCCCTGTCCATGTGTCTCCATCCCCCGCCCCGACCAGCCGCTCCCTCCCTGCCGGGTGGTGCGCCACACCCCCCTTGCTGTCTTCCCGTGCCAACTATCCCTGCTAGTGTGGTGGCTCCCCTCCTGGCTTGCTCCTAGCTTATGCCCATTGACTGTCCACATTCTCTGCCTATACCCTCACCTGCATTCCCTGTCCTTGCCCTTCCTTCTGACCTGGTCTTCTTGGTTTTGAAATTTAGAGTGCCCAATTAAGGGGCAATTTAGCGTGGCCAATCCACCGACCCTGCACATCTTTGGGATGTGGGGGTGAAACCCACACAGACATGGGGAGAATGTGCAAACTCCACACGGACAGTAACCCAAAGCCAGGATCGAACCTGGGACCTCTGCACCGTGAGGCAGCAGGTTAACCACTGCGCCACCGTACTGCCCTGTGACCTGGTCTTTTTGATCAGAGCGAGGCAGCACAGTCCCGCGCAAACATATTCACTGTCCAATGAGTCTATTTATTTCGCAATCCTTTTCTGACCTGCCTTCATCATTGTCTCGCCTGCCCCTTGTCCAGGTCGTTGATTCGCACAAATTTGTTCGCCTCTGCAGTGGTGTCGAAATAATGTTCTTTGTTCAGGTACGTGACCCAGAGCCTTGCTACTGCAATCCACATGGTGGGTGTAATATTGAATCAACCCTATGTCTCTACTCACTGACTGTCTCCAATGGAAGGAGGCAGATCATGTGTGTGGTGTCCTTTATATATGGGTTGGTGTGGTCGTGTCACCTCCTTGTGTATTGTGAATGCCCATTGGTCGTATCCTATCTAGCTGCTCTATTGGTTGAGTGTGTGTGTGTGATGTCTTTGGTGCTCCCTCTAGTGTCTAGCTAGCCTACATGCATTTACATTGATGCACATCACCACATCCCTCTTTTTTATATGTTACATATTTTCTGCACACTTTGAGAAACCTTTGAGAACCATCAATCATCATGGTCAAATGTCTCTCTTGGTTATGAACGCCATCAATGTCCCTGTGCCACAGGAACCAAGAAGTGGTCAAATCACTTCGCTGTCTGATTTGGAGTCCCGTTCTTTTTTCGATGTTTGTGATGATGCTGTCGGATGGCATCTTGTAGCTAATAAGGCGTTGACGTTGAAGAGGTACCATCAACAGTATCATTCGAGGTCATGGATGTGCCATATGGTGAAGTTGGATAAGACTGTACATACTGGTTCTGGCCACATGCTGTGCAGGAAGGGTGATCCTGCTGAGAACCGTTGAAGCTTGTCGAATTGGAAACAGAATTGCTGCTCGCAAACATACCTGGTAATGGTGTGAAACTAGAACCTTGCATCTGACAGGAATATGCCGTCTGGCCAGGCTGGGGTGCAGCAAATTCTGGGCTGTAACTAAGGCATCCAGTCTGTAGTGCAGATTGCGCTTGCGGTAGTCCTCCTTTTAACTTGATTCCATTAGTGGGCAATGTGTAGTGCTGGCCTATTTGAGAATATGCTGCATAGACTGCTGGCTGCAACATGCCTGAATACTGGGTTTGTCCAGCATGAGCTGTCATTAGCTGCACTGCTGGTGTGGAAAAAATGTGTGGATATACCTGTGGTGAACGTCGTTGTGGCATCTGCTGTCACCCTGAGCGTGCCATCACTGAAGTTGCGGCACTCCCTGTATGGAATAAAGTCCAGCTTACGTGAATCAGAGTCGCCGTTTGGTTGCTCCCCATCTGGAGTCTTGTCTGTTTTAACTGAGTCAGTGTTGGTTTGTTGATGCTCCCCGTCCGGAGTCTTAGCAGGTTCACTGGAGTCAGCTGAGATTTCCTGAAGCTGCACGTCTGGAGTCGGAACATGCAGGAATGCATTGACTTGTGGAGAAGTTCGAGCGAATGAGGGTGGAAGTATCGTGGTGTCACCGGAGTCACCGGTGGTCTCACAGTGATCGTCGAGTGCCTCTGTACACACTAGCTGAAGTCTGTCACTTGGCACATCCTGCATGGGAAGTGCGATGCTATCGTCACTCGTCTCACATACCGTGGGTAGAGCCTCAGTAGCTGCTTGTTGTTCACTTGGGTTGGGTAAATTGTCAGAGTCTTCATCTGATGGTGCAAACAATGTGGGTGGACTGTCATTGTCTTGCTGTGGTCCTTCATTTGGGCTTGGACTGTCATCGTCGTTTTGTTCTTCACTGTAGCATGATAGACCGTCATGGTTGTCCTGCTGTGCGCTGGAGCGTGGTAGACCATCATAGCCTTCTTGCTGTTTACTTGAGCAAGGCAGACTTGCATTGTCTGCCACTAGTTGGTCAGAGGAGATTGCTAGACCCTCATGGTCTTGTTCCTGTAAGGACTGCGCCTCGGAGTCTTGCGTTACTTCTATCGTGGAGGCTGTCCACGAGCTCGCTGCGGAGGCTTGTGACACTGGAGTCACTTCTTGTTCATGCAAGGAGTACGGTGTGGAGTCTTGCGTGTCTTCTTTCGTAGAGTCGGGAACCCTGAGTGGTGCGTGGACCACGCTCTGTGTGGCAGCAGGCGGCTCTCTGTGGGCTTGTACCGCTCTCTGTCTCTTGGTTTCAGGCTGCAGCATCATCCTGCGCTCACGAGTTGGGATGTCATATCTGCTGGGCTGAACATCCTCAAATCCGAAGAATGAATCCGCGTCTGCGTCGGATTCAGTACGAGGGTCGTCATTTCTAATGAAAAAACCTTCGTCCGAGTCGTAGTCTTCTAGGGCCATCTCATCACTGTTTGCGTCAGAGCTGGCATTGGGCTCGCGAGGCCCAGAGAAAATGTAAAGGTCGGTATCGAAGTATTCAAGGTCGGAATCATCGGTTTGGCCGTAGGTAACTGCTTGTTGCAGGACTCTTCGGAGGTTAATTTCATTTTCTGGTTCAATTTGAGGCATTGTGCTGTCATTCCAGGTGAAGGAAGGTTGTTTTTTCTTTAATTTGGGATGTTTCCCCTTTAAATGGGCGTAGTCATGACGCACGTGACGTCGCGCGTAGGAAGCGATTGCGCATGCGCAGATCGCTGTTCCTTTACCAATGGCCGTTTTCGTGATTACGCATGTGTGGCATCTTGCACATGCGCAAACGGACCTTCCCGTTCTGTATGCTTCTCGCGCAAGTGCAGTCCCTGTAGAAAGATGGCCGCTGACCAAAATAATCGTTCTCTGCTCCGGGATCTCGGCCTCGTGGTGAGTACTGCCACTTCTCTTACCTTTTCTTGCTGGTTGGAGTGTGTTTTCCTCACAGTATTTGCCGAATTTGTCCAGGACTGCCTGGAAGTCGCTCCTGTTTTGCCCTTGGATAACTTGAATTTTTAAAAGATTTCTTCTGCTCTGGCACCGGCGATGGTGAGGAGAAGCTCTGTTTTTTCAGGATCGGCCACTTCTTCTAGTTCGGCTCCCACCAGCAAGATTTAAAACTTTTGCCTGAATGCCCGCCAGTTTTTGCGGAGATCGCCGTGGCACTGGAGCTGCTGCGGAACCCGGATCTCGAACATCTTGTCTGGGTATCATTGCTGGTTGTCACTGTACGCTGAGGTATGGCTATCTGGATTGAAACAATTCACTTCTGTACCATGATTTGTTATGTTGTAGGTGTAACATAAGCGGCTTCCTTGTGGTGCACTTGACAAAGGAAGGTTCAGACGTGGAGATAACTTCAACACGTTTATTAAACTAGTTACACTTCTATTACTCGGGTTCGACACTACTGCTAATCCTACTATAGCTACCCTGACTGACTAACCAGTTTCTGCAATCCACGTGGTGGGTGTAATATTGAATCAACCCTGTGTCTGTACTCACTGACTGTCTCCACTGGAAAGAGGCAGATCATGTGTGTGGTGTCCTTTATATATGGGTTGGTGTAATGCCCCCCTGTGGTCGTATCACCTCCTTGTGTACCGTCAATGTCCATTGGTTGTATCCTATCTAGCTGATCTATTGGTTGAGTGTGTGTGTGTGATGTCTTTGATGCTCCCTCTAGTGTCTAGCTAGCCTACATGCATTTACATTGATGCACATCACCACAGGGAGCTGGTTAGATGATCTCTTATTGGAGGTGGTCATTGCCTGGCACATGTGTGGTGCAAATGTTACTCCTCGCTTTTAAGCCTAAACCTGAATCTTGTCAGGTTCACTGATGAAGCAGCTGATGAGTTTTAGATCTAGGACCCTATCCTGAGGAACACCTGCAGTGATGCCATGGGGTTGGAGAAAATTAGCTCCAACCAGAAACATCTTCCTTTGTGCTGGATATGACTCCACTGTTGCTCCCCAGGTCACATTGGCCAGGATTTTGCAGTCAGCAGCAAAGCAGAAACGTTCCTCTCTGACTGCAAAAAGAATCCAAATTTACCTCAACTGGAAGCTACTGCAAGAACTTCCCTTCTTGCTGCAACTGTGCCAATAGCAGTAAAGGCCAGTGTGACCTTGAAATTCTTCCCCACTGGGTTATTTCAGCGCTCATCTGTAAACTACATCAGCACCTCACAGTCAGTGATATGCCTGAGGATCACGGTCACATATGCCCTTTTTGACAAGACTGGAGACTCCATCAGGTTTTCTATCAATAGGCCTCCCAATCTCAGAGGGCACAGAGTTTCACCACAATGGCCGGATTTCCATAAGTGCAGGAAATCATTGACAATCCTCACTGTCTGACTAACCGGTGGGGGGGTTCATCAACAGAAGGGTGACACCTCTCCCTGAATGTGCAGTTGGTCTGTGACCACAGGAAGAAGTTCCTGAATGTATATGATATGAAAGTGACAACTTCCTGATATGTCTGTGACAGCTTTCTGCAAGCATTCTGGAAGCTGCCAAGGCACTTTCGTCCTTCATCTGTCAAACCTGCTGCTATCCCACCTCACCAGCTCCATGGATGGATCCCAGGGGACCAGGATTATCCTTTGGATGGATCTTTATCCCTCTGTGAGCACCATAAACAGAACCACAAACACATCACTGAGAGTCATCTTGGAAAATTCATCAGACTTCTGAAAATGTGTTTCAGCTCTCTAGAATGATCAGGTGACACTCTGAAATACTAAGCTGCCAGGGTATGTTTTCATTACAGAGTGAGTCTTGCAACATCTGTCTACAGAACACCACAGTAACCCACTTAGTGCTCAGAATAATGTGACTCCCTCCTTAGTCACTACTGCATTGTTCTTCCTTTGTTTCCTTCGAGGAGGTAGAGGTGGCCAGCTCAAACCTTTGGCTTTGCGGCTGAGATAACTGTGGCAATCATCTTCCTCTTGGAGAGACCCATTGGGGCCTGTCCTCGATTTGTATTCTTTCACGGGTTGTGTCTTCGTTGGCTAGACCAGAATTTACAGCCCACCCCTAAATGCCCTTCAGAAGGTGGGAAGTGAGTTGCATTCTTGAACCGCTGCAGTCCATGTGGTGCAGGTCCATCCACAGTGCTGTTAGGGAGGGAGTTCCAGAATTGCTACCCAGCGCAGTGAAGGAACCGCGATCTATTTCCAAGTCTCTTGTGTGTGGCTGAGAGAGGAACTTGTGGTGAGTGCGTTCTTGGACCTGCTCCCTGATCCTTCTAGATTAAGGGTTTGGAAGGTGCTGTTGAAAGAGCCGAGCAGGTTTCGTGCATCTTGGAGATGGTGCACACTTGATGCCTAAAGCTATTTCTTAAACTTCAATTTGAACACCGAATTAAGCATATTAGCAACAGTGTGTTAATCAAAATTGGAGTTTTGGTCCGGTCCCATAACAACAAGCCCTATAATGAGAGCTGGACTGCATACAAGAGCCCATAAATCATCCAAATAAAAAATAAACAACCTCCGAGCTGCTAATCTCAGCTGATATCTAAACTGAAAAAGCTTTGAATTTAGAAATTGTTACTTCTTTTACGAGGACACACTTGCAATACCGTCAAATGTATTTCACCATTTATTCAAATTTAAATTAATTTCCAGGCTTTTCCACATTTAAACTGTTGATTTTTGATTGACAGCTTGCTAGTTGGCAGAAGTAAATAATTTGAAAATACGTTGTTTAATAGGTAGATAAATCTTCCAATTTCAGCAGAGTCTTCAGTCATCTTGATGAACACAGATACAAATCGTGCTACAATACCCATAATTCTATGATGAACGAGAAAGGAGGCAAAACCATCTTAAGTTTAAACACTTCCTGCCTCCATGTAAATACCAGCAACCGCTGAATTCCCAGCCATCTTATGAAAAATCCCCAAAGACAGGTGTAGATGAGGTTGTTAATAAGAGTAGGGCTGGCCAAGTCCCACGCCCTCTCCTGTCCTTGAAAAAATGGCAGAGGGTGGAAACGGAAGTGGAATTTCTGGCCGCGTTACACAGCAACCATTTTGTTTGTTGTCCCACATTCACTCCCGTCCAATACAGGACCGAAAAATTCCAGCTCAAGTCCTTAATACTATAGCTGGGATGCTGCCCATAACTTTTACAGTATCCTGTACCTTTCGCCATATCTTGATTTCACATGATGTGAATCAAACTGGCTGAAGACTGGGGATGTTGGGAGGAGGCTGAGATGGATCACCTGCTCAGCACTTCGGGCTGAAGATTGTTGCAATTGCTGTCTTTTGCACAGATAGAACATAGAATATACAGTGCAGAAGGAGGCCATTCGGCCCATCGTGTCTGCAGCGACCCACTTAAGCCCTACCTTACCCCCTGTCCCCGTAACCCAATGACCCCTCCTAACATTTTTGGTCACTAAGGGCAATTTATCATGGCCAGTCCACCTAACCTGCACGTCTTTGGACTGTGGGAGGAAACCGGAGCACCCGGAGGAAACCCACGCAGACACGGAGAGAACGTGCAGACTCCGCACAGACAGTGACCCAGCGGGGAATCGAACCTGGGACCCTGCGCTGTGAAGCCACAGTGCTACCCACTTGTGCTACCGTACAGCCCATTATGCTGGGGTCCCCCTTCATTGAGGATGAGAATATTTGTAGAGCCTCCTCCTCCAGTCGGTTGATATTTGTCTTCACCGCCATGCATGACACACCTAGGCAGGTTTCCACATTGCCGGGTAGATTCCAGTACTGTGCCAGTACTGGGACAGTTGGCTAGGGGCCCGGTTGGTTCTGCAACACAAGTCATCAGTCCTATTGCTGGAATGTGAACAGGGCCCATAGCATTTGCAGCATCAAGTGCCTTCTTCGTTTCTTGATTTCATGTGGAGTGAATCGAATTTGCTGAAGTCTGGCATCTATGTTGCTAGGGGACCTTAGGAGATAGCTAAGATGGATCATCCACTCAGCACTTCTTGTGTTTTGCACTGATGTGGCGGGCTCCTCCATCAAACCTTCTTCTTTGATTAGTTTAACCATCCACCACCATTCATGACTGGATGTGGCAGGGCTACAGAGCTTTGATCTGATCTGCTGGTTGCGGGGTCGTTTAGCTCTGTCTGCCGCATGCCGCTTCTGCTGATAATCATACAGGCTTTCCTGTGTTATAGTTTCACCAGGTTGGCGTCTATCTTTTATGCATGTCAAGTGTTGCTCCTGGCAGGCTCTCCCACACTGGTCCCTTAAACTGGGTTGATCTGGCTGAATGACAATGTTAGGGCAATGTGATTACAGATTATGGTTGAGTACAATTCTGCTGCTGTTCCTGGCCCACAGTGTCTCATGGATGCCCGAACTTGAGCTGAGGATAGACTCTGTTCTGAGTCAATTCCATTTAGTACAGTCGTTGTGCCTACAACACAATGATTTGCTCACTGTGGAATAGTTTGCTGTTTGCAAATTATCTTCCAATCTTGGTGGAATGGCTTTTCTAAGTGCCAGCTCCCCAGTTATTTGTGGTGATTGAAAGGAGACATGGCTGAATGTCTGGCTTTTCCCAAATGTACAATCCGCACGGGAAGTACTATGTGGAGCAGGACTGCTGAAAGTAACGTTCAATGACTACAATTTTGCATTAAAAAATGATAAAAGAGATGAGGGAAGATTTAAACATTCAAATAAAATGATCTGCGTGGCTCAGAGATACATCAAACATGAATCTAACAACCATGTTCAATCCTAATGAGGCAATATTTCTTTACTTTGAATCCCCAGTTGCCTTGCTGATACAGTGCCAAACAACAGTATAATAAACACATATGAATGAATAAGGAAAGAATGTAGAAGAAGTCTAAAGCTGTAATGTATTACAGCATCACAAGTGTCAGTTCCAATTCTAATTTCATGTTACATCTAACTGGGAACAAGAAATACACATGGTATGAGACTTGAGACTAGTAACTTGCTAAAGCGCCACCAATCCTTTGCATATCTCTTCCTGCAATTTTTTATGAACATTGTACCTTTTTCCCCAATGTCGGCAGCACACAGGCCCAAGTCTGTTCGAACTTAGGTGAGATTTATTTTGCGCAGTCGACATACACAACTGGCCATGTAGATTCAATCGTTCAAAAGCAACTTCCAATCCCGTGACCTTTGGTACCCGGAAGGACAAGGGCAGTAGATGCATGTGATCACCATCGCCTGCAAGTTCCCTTCCAAATCACACACAATCCTGACTTGGAACTATGGCCGGAGGTATCTATTCTGAAGTCTGGTAACAGGCTAGAAAGTTGGAGTGATCCCTGCTGGGTGGCTGAACATGTGCGATCTTCTGCTTTTCACCTCATTAATTATGCATCAGCGAGGAGCTCAGCGAATCTCATGGTACAGCAGGCAGGAAGTCGGCCACCCTGCCATTACCTCATGGGGTTGAAGGTCCTGGCGCCATATTTGAATGGCACCTGGACAGATATTCCCTCATTGCAGGCCAGGGGTTCTGGTGATGATTAAAAACTATGGCACCCAAATGAAAGAAATACTCTACCCCACGGTACAGCAAAATATCCCCTGGAAAGGTGGAGGTCCTCCTTCCGAGGGATGGAAACAGGAGGTCCACTCACTTGATCACAGTGACTGGGAGGAGGTCACCAGGGAGGTTGGTGCCCATGGGGCCAAGAAAAGAACTGCCCTGCAGTGCAGGAAATGGATGAATGAACCGTTGCGCTCCACCAGGGTAAGTGTGACTTCTACGCACAGTGAACATGTACTCTCTGAAGGGCATCAGGCAGTCTAAGGGATAGAATCCACAGGGGTGTCACACACAACCAGCAGATGAGACATCAGCGTTTAATGTCTGCCAGCCACTTTAAGCTCGCTCTCTCTTATGTCAGATCCAGCACAAATGGTGTTTCAGTCGTTTACTAGGGAAGGCAAAGCGGAGGCAATAGACATGCATGCATCTGAACTGCGCTTTCATCCATTCTGTTCACAGTCAATCCATCTAGTTTATGCAGGACAAGATTGCCCATAATAAAAGAGAGTGAGCCATAACCAAAGGCAGTGCCCCAGAGCTCTGCCATTTATATCCGGTAGTAAAGCAGGCCCCTCTAATTAGCCGCTAGCAGGGCGCATACTTTGGAAGGTGATACAATCCCCATGAGGACCCCGGGGAAACCATTATTGATCTCCTGCAGGAGTCATGGAGTACGGGCTTCCCAGATAGGGTGTGCAGGCCACCCAGGTGGAGCTCGTTACAAACGGACAAAATATTTGGCCCAAAGCAGGGCCTGGTGTGGTTAGTTTTCCCAGAACGGACTGTACTGGGAGCGAGTTGCTGCCTGGAGCAGATTATTGTAAATAGTTAAATAAACCTCTGGTCTCTTACTGCTGGCTTCCTCAAGTTACCAATAAAGGGGAACATAATTCTGGCGTGTTAGCCTTTTAGTGCGCATTCATGAGATGCAAATACAGTTGCTGCCATTGCTCAGTGGGAAACATGCTTCATCTTTTGTGGCAGCA
This sequence comes from Scyliorhinus torazame, assembly GCF_047496885.1. NCBI lineage: Eukaryota > Metazoa > Chordata > Chondrichthyes > Carcharhiniformes > Scyliorhinidae > Scyliorhinus > Scyliorhinus torazame. The sequence continues at coordinate 293,403,682 of NC_092707.1, forward strand.
TGACCCCTTTAAGGGACGATCGTCCACCGGCCACGTGACCCGCCCGGAGTCTATGGGCACAGCGCACATGAGATTGAGCTCTGGTGCCAGGGTGCAGACCCGGGAAGTGCGGGATCATCAGAGTACGTTTGGGAGTCAAGGGAACTAGTCCTGTGTTGGAGTTGTGTTGAGCTGTAATATAAACTTCTTCCTGTGTTAAATAAATCGCCATTGTGATTTAACGCTGCCTCGCAGTATTGCCTCGCACAGCAACACCTCTAAACCGTGATGCACTATCAATTACGACGAGACGAGAGTAGAGAGTAATCGAGGCTTTATTAAGCAGAGATGTGTTCCCTCCTGCAGCTGCTACCAGAAATGGGAGCAGCTCGGTGTGCACACACATTTATACTCCGCCTACTGGGCGGAGCCAGCAGGCAGGAATCTACCCCCTAACCTATAGTACAGGAGCCTTACCGTATTACCTCTAATACAAGTATTATACAAACAGTGGTGACTACCACATTCACCCCCTGTTAAAAAAGAGTCCAGCGGGGGTGGTGGAAAACTATTTACAGGTATGTGAGAATTTAATGTTTATAGTCTGGTGAAAATTTACAAATTTAGCCGGTCAGGTGCCTTGATCCTCTGCTGTGAGCGCCTCGGTCCCGGTGGTGATGCAGGTGCCGGCTTCGTTGCCTGTGACTCCGGTAGCATATTGTCCTGATCTTCATCCCCGGGTGGAACCAGTGGGAGGACGGATCGTCCTGGGGCAGGGGCTGTAATGAGGTGCGCTGGGGGGAGGGTGGATGGCGCCGGAGCAATCGGAGGCGGGAGGGCTCTGATGGTGTGGGGCTGCGGGTGGGGATCCAGCTGGTGCCAGGTCCCTGAGGGAGACGTGTCCTGGCAGCCATCGGGGTATGTCACGTAGGCGTACTGCGGGTTTGCATGCAGCCGCTGTACCCTTTCACCAACATTCTTTTATAAGAGTGTTTGCGGAGGACGACGGGTCCTGGAGCTGCCAGCCACGTTGGGAGCGAAACCCCGGAGGTGGGCCTCCTAGGGAAGGCAAGGAGACTGATGTGTTGGGTGCTCTGGATCCGTGGAACACATACAGGCCACCAACACTTAAAATAGTGCAACACTATTTTATTAAGTTAGAAACTGTTGAACATACTTTCACTGTTGGTTAACACGATGTTAGATTAAACTAAAGATCTATGCCTGTCCTAACCAGTCTATGCACTCAGCACATGGTGAAGATCTGTGCTGTAAGCTGTAAGCTCTGTCCTTCTCGGAGGCTGCATCCCGAATGAGCGGGAACTCTGATGCCCCCTGTCTTTATAGTGAGTGTGCTCTAACTGGTGATTGGCTGCGGTGTTGTGTGTGTTGATTGGTCCCATTGTGTGTCCATCAGTGTGTGTGTATCTGCACCATGATATACTGGTGTATATTATGACATCCCCCTTTTATAAAAGAATGTATGTGTGTGGCAATAAATAATGTATGGTGAGAATGTTCCTAACTACGTGTGGGGTGCGAAGACATATTTACAGGACTACGTACATGAGAACTAAGCTATTTACATGGGAAGGTGCCTGGTGCAGAGAAGCAGTATGCAACAAGAATAACTAGATCAACACTATATACAAACCAGGGAAACGATCAAACAAAACAACAAAACAATTCAGAGAGTCTATAAGTCCGCAAAGTTCATAAATTAAGTCTCTGAGGTGGGTGCCGAATTCTGGTTGACCGCCTCAAGGGTGGGTCGAGAGCCGCGAGTTCAGGAGCGGGCTGGACTGCATCAGAGTCAGGGGGATGCAGAGTGACAGGGAGCTCTGCATGGTCTGTGGCAGGGTCAGCAGGTGGGCGAGGCGACAGTGGAGGATCACGTGGCGAGCGTGGAACGAGACGATGGGCACGTCGATTGCAGCGCAGAATCGAGCCATCTGGTAGATGAACCAGGAACGAGCGGGGGGGCCACCTGCCGAAGGACAACAGCGGTTGCAGACCAGCCACCATCCGGAAGATGGACGCGGACGTTGTCATCAGGAGCCAGAGCAGGGAGATCAGCTGCACGGGAGTCATGAGCCGCCTTGTGCTGTGCACGAGACAGCTGCATCCGGCGAAGGACCGGAACGTGGTCGAGGTCTGGGACATGGATGGACGGCACCGTCATCCTCAGGGTATGACCCATGAGTAACTGGGCTGGCGACAGGCCAGTGGGCAGTGGGGCGGAGCGATAGGCCAGCAAGGCAAGGTGGAAATCGGACCCAGCATCGGCAGCCTTGCATAGGAGCCGTTTGACTATATGTACTCCCTTCTCCGCTTTGCCGTTGGATTGGGGGTACAGGGGACTGGATGTCACATGGGCAAAATTGTACGGCCTGGCAAAGTTAGACCATTCCTGGCTGGCGAAGCAGGAGCTATTGTCCGACATAACCGTGAGCGGGATGTCGTGTCGAGCAAAGGTTTCTTTGCATGCACGAATGACTGCAGGCGACGTGATGTCGTGCAACCGTATCACCTCCGGGTAATTCGAAAAGTAGTCTACGGTCAGGGCATAGTCTCTACCCAGCGCGTGGAACAGGTCGATGCCCACCTTGGTCCATGGTGACGTGACCAACTCATGGGGCTGCAGGTTCTCACGTGGTTGGGCCGGCTGGAAGCGTGAAAAGTGGGGCAGTTGAGCACTGTGTTGGCGATGTCCTCATTAATGCCGGGCCAGTACACTGCCTCTCGGGCCCGTCGGCAGCACTTTTCCACGCCAAGATGGCCCTCGTGTAGTTGTTCCAGGATGAGCTGGCGCATGCTATGCGGGATGACAATGCGGTCCAGTTTTAGAAGAACCCCGTCTACTACCGCCAGATCATCTCTTGACATTATAGAACTGAGGGCATTGGCCCTTAAGCCACCCGTCCGTTAGGTGGCGCATGACATGCTGTAGCAAGGGGTCAGCCGCCGTCTCGCGGCGAATTTGGACGAGGCGTTCATCCGTGGTAGGTAGATTGGAGGCCACGAATGCCACATGGGCGTCAACCTGGCAGACAAATCCCGCTGGGTCACATGGAGTGTTGACTGCCCTGGAGAGAGCGTCAGCAATGATGAGGTCTTTGCCTGGGGTGTATACCAGCTGGAAGTCATATCGCCGGAGCTTGAGAAGAATACGCTGGAGGCGAGGCGTCATGTCGTTCAAGTCTTTCTGTATTATATTGACCAGCAGGCGATAGTCGGTCTCGACGGTGAATTGAGGAAATTCGTAGACATAATCGTGAAACTTAACCACACCGGTCAGAAGGCGCAGACACTCCTTTTCTATCAGGGCGTAGCGCTGCTCCGTGGGGGTCATCGCACGTGACGCATATGCAACAGGGGCCCATGATGAGGCCTCATCACGACAGCAGGGACTGCTTGCCCCTGGTACGGGAACACGTGGTCCTGGGGTTGGTATGCCAGGCCTCTACAACTGGCAGTGCCAGGTGACCATGGAACTCCGGAGCTCACTTCAGTGTCACCTCCATCGCATGGACTAGCCCAGGGGGCATCGAGCACCCTGAAGAAGGAGGAAGTGATGGGGCCCATGCCGATGCCTCCCACAGCAAGGTGCAGGAACACCTCAGTGCTTCTGAATCCCTCCCCCTTTACCTGACACTGGCACATTCAATGAGCAGTGGGCAGAACACCTGTGAGACCTGAAATTCGGCAGGGCCCATCCAGGTCCAGGCCCACCAGAGGACGGTTGCCAAAGGCATCTCGGGTTAGAGGGCAAGATATGCAGCAGGCCACCTCCACATCTGATGTGCTGTCTGGGGTCACACCGAGAAGGAGTAGTAAAATAAGGGCGTTAGACACGAGTTACGTTGCCACGGGTGTAGCACATAGGAGTCGGGTCACGCCAATGTACATAGTCATGATTAAATACCTTTCCACCTACATTCCAAACTGTCTGAATGGGCAGCACATAGCACAAGTGGATAGCACTGTGGCTTCACAGCGCCAGGGTCCCAAGTTTGATTTCCCGCTTGAGTCACTGTCTGTGTGGAGTCTGCATGTTCCCCCTGTGCCTGCGTGGGTTTCCTCCGGGTGCTCCAGTTTCCTCTCACAAGTCCATTAAGACATGCAGGTTAGGTGGATTGGCCATGATAAATTGCCCTTAGTGACCAAAAAGGTTAGGAGGGGTTGTTGGGTTACGGGGATAGGGTGGAAGTGAGGGCTTAAGTGGGTCGGTGCAGACTCGATGGGCCAAATGGCCTCCTTCTGCACTGTATATTCTATGAATGCTCTGCCTGAAGGTGTGAGGGATGGGCTGGGCTGGGTGTAGAGGGTGTGTCGGGTGGAGTGGTGTGGGAGGTTGGTGGTGGGGTGTATGGGTGTTGGAGGATGGCACGGGGCAGGGCCCCCAGAACACTTGAACGTTCAACCCGGAGTCATTCTCAGAAGTGGCAGGGAACAGAGCCAGAAATGTCAGGCTGCCCAGTGAGTGACCCATCATTGCTCACTGTCTCCATACTCTCACACCAACTGCACATTCAGGGAATGGAAGCTCATCCAATTGATATATGAGAGTCCTTCCTGTTTATCCCTTATTTCCCCTTTTATTTTTGCCATTCCATTTTTGATCCATGGCTGTTTAACGGAGCTGTAACTTTAAGGCAAAGCAGCCTGTAAGCAGCCTGTACCTTTAATTCAACAGCAGGATCCAGAAGGCTGTGTTGACTTTGACTGGTGATTGCCAATTGGCCAGTGATAACTCGGTTTGATTGTTTGGCTGGTGGCCAATGACTGGGCCCAAAAGGCTGTGCTCTGCCCGGTAACAGGTGGTGATTGGATCTGATCCCACTGGAATGTTCAGCCTCATCCTCCACATGACCCCTCAAACCCACCTCCACCCCTCAACAGTTCCCCCTGATATGCTGCCTTCCATACTGCAACCCTGCCCCCATTAGTGAATGGTACCAGGCCTGTGATTTGGGGAGCCTCTATCCTCACCACCCATCCCTGTCAACAGGGGTACTGTTGCTGCCTCAACCCATGTTAGTGATAGGCTCTGCAGCCCCTGGCCTGTCTCCCCAGTGGGGTCTACTGTGGATGTCCTCATGGGTGAGCCCTGTGTTATCATGCCAACTGGGTGGAATCTTGTTGTATAGTGGAGAAGGTTATGGTGTACCACTAATCACCCCCATGCCTACAGCCTTGTGGGTGGGCAGGTCCTACGGATGGGGTAAGGCTGGGAAGTGTGCTCCTGCTGGGAGCTTAGCTTCAGTGTGATGTGGGTCCTGGATGTGACACACAGATTGTGACAACCTGTCCAGGGGCAGGAAGGATGGGAGTAGGAGCGCAGTGGCTAGGTATGACTTTGAGACAGCTGGTGGTCCTGCGGAGTGGGCTAGCTGATAGTGTCACTGGTGAGACCTCTGCCCTGTGCCAGATAGGGCCACAAAGGCTACGGTACTGTGTCCTTTGTTTGGGGTGAGATCTGCTGTTCCCCTGCAGTGGGGCTGCGCTTCTGATAAGTGAACTGAAGAGTGCCAGCACCTGGTGTGTCACTGATTGAGCTTGGCCACGCCCATCACGTTGATGGATCAGCTGGGGTGTGAGGGTTTCCAGAGGGGCGGCTTGGGTGGCCTTCAATGACCAAAGGCTCTGTGAACATTTACAGGACACAGTGAGCAGTCAGCAGAGTGAGCAGCCAAGGGCCTGTAACGTATACCTAATGGGTGCATTTAAAAGAAATACTGCAGCAATGGCGGTCTGAGCCAGGTCTTCCTGATCCCAAGGCAGGCATCCCCAAATCAACAGGACTGTGACAAGTCACTCCCCGCTACTCCCCCGGTGCTGGCAGTCAATTTTAAATATTTTTTCAAACTTTGCTTGCATTTTCTCTCCCCCCGAGCAGCCATGGCGCCCAGTCCACGTTTCTAAATACCTGTAGTAAATCGTGCCCGCATGCCTTCCGGCTGAAAGGAGCAGATAATCTCGGAAGGGTGGAGCATACTGGGTGAACGTGCTAATCATATTTAAATGTATGCAATTGCCGGTTTTGCGTGCTGCCGCAAGCCTCATCATTGCCACCAGCAAGGAACCGGAGCATGGTGCCCAAATCGACACTGAGTGCACCTCGATTTTGGCCGGACGCCCGATTCTCCCTCTGAGCATGGTTCACATCTGCAGCATCGCGAGACGGAAGAATTTCACCCAGTATATCACAGCCTCACAAATTCACAGTATATCACATGTTACATCACCCTGGGCCAGTGCATGGTCAATTCCAATCCCCCATTCCCCGGAGTCACAAGTAACTTAATCAATAATTCTTAGAAGAATGCCCAAAGCCTTTGGCCCTTGACCCTCCAATAATTACAGCCACCAGGTTTGCAAGTTTAAACACTATTAATGTTTATTTATGCTTGGAGCAAATATGAAACATGCAGTGAAAACAGCTGCTGAACGTCAAGCTAATACCTGACTCCCCCATTAACTGTCCCACCCTCTACCCACACACACACATAGACAGATGAACGCGGGGGGGGGGGGGGGGGGGGGGGGGGGGGGTAGCGGGGGGGAGGAAAGAAAATTATAAGGATGAATGTCAAAAGTCAAAGGTCTTTGCTTCTGATGGCTTCTCTTGAGCGGGGTGACTGATGAGCAACTTCACCATAATGTCTTGCACTGGGATTACATTTGTGTCACTTCTCTGTTATGGAGACGTGAGTATTTGCTCTGGAGTTCAATGCTTGGGGGCTAGGCTTCCAATTTCTTTTATTAAAAAAGGGAAAACAGTGACTGTTATAAATGCTGGAAAAAAAGTTATTACAGGTCAGGATTGGGGGAACAATAGCTCAGTGTTGTCCTGGGCGGCTTCCAGGGCTTTGGTATTCTTCTCATGTCTGTATAACACTACTAATCATATCATGATTAGTCTCATTGACATTTATTGTGTGATGTTGCCTTGTGGATGAAGCTGCTTAATCCTGTGAGCCACAGCTGTGGAAAGGGGCTTCTTCACAGCCACGCACACTGAATTCCCTACATCCCGTGTCTCTCGTGGAGACTCCGAGTGATCCTCCTGGGGGTGTCAATTAGTGGCACACTCATACATTGAAATACTGACTAAATTGGCACAATTGACTCACCAAGGAAGGTTCAGGGTTCTGTTTAGGCACTTGGTTTCTCCTTGTGACAGGCGAGGCACACTTGGTGCGTGTGAAGACTGCAAATTGCAGTCAACTTCATCCTTGGAGGGAACCTTCATTCACCGAACTATCAAGGGCTGCAACTCCCGGGATCTGTCACATTATAATTGATAGATCATGTAGTGCACTATTGGGCCCCCCAGCCCCCCTCCACCAACCCCAACTCCCTCCCTCTCTCCCTCTTCCGCCTTCCCCTCTCTTCCTTCTCCCTCCCACCCCCCTTCCCCTCTCTCCCTCCCCCTTCCCCTCTCTCCCTCTTTCCCCACTCTCCCCACCCCTCCCTTCCCTCCTCATCTTCCTCCCCTTTCTGTTGGTACAGAGGCGAGAGTATCTGGTCTCTCCAGCGTAAAGTTTAGTGCTCATACCGTTTGTTTTTGTACGACTGTGTTGTTCACCGTTTTAATAATCAGAAAATCCTACCCCACGTCTCCGAACATTGGTACAGAGGTGAGGGTATCCAGTTTCTCCAACGGAAAATTAGTGTTTGTGCTGTTTAGCCTTGTATAGCTGTAATGTTTACTGTTCTTAATAAAAAATATTTTTATGGGGGGAAAAAAATCAAGGGCTGAAAGCTGTGTGTTCTCTTGAGCCCCACCCTGCTGCTTCTGGCTGTGACCCTGCTTCCAGACCTGCTGTGTTATTCTGTATGCTGCCTGCCTTATTCAGAGCCTGGGCTACAGGAAGGGAGAACGGTGCTACGACCGGTTGAATGGGGGGAAAGGGGAGCCTGTTGCTGCTGCCAGTTGCTTGCAGGGCAGAGAGAGAGGAGAGTGCTTACTGTTGTGTTAATCACCCTGGGGTAACACGGACTGCAACTGGATGCAGTTGTACTTGAATGTAGACTCCAAACTTTGATGTTAGTCAATACGCTTTATTGAACTTGTTAAGCAGTGCACACAGTTTGCTGTGGGTTTGACACTCTACTAATCTAAGCGTGCTTATTATAACTAACTAGACCAGACTAGCTCTGAGCCACGTGTAGAAGGTGCTAACTGATATCTACGCCCTGACTGTCACGACAGTTGTCACCAGTGGAAAGAGGCAGAGTGTTGATGCCTCGTGTGTTTCATAGTGGGAAACCCCCCTCTAGTTCTCTGCCTGGTGATTGGTTGTGTTCTGTCCTGTGTGTTGATTGGCTGTACTGGGTGCCTGTCACTGCCTGTCTGTATCTCATTATATGCATGAGTGCCTATCATGACACTTGCCTGCAGTTGCCATGTCTGCAACTCGTACGTGTTACTGGCTGCCTTTCTGCTTATCCTCTCTCACTCTCACTCCCTCACTCTTCCACCATGCCCCATATCGGTGTGTCCTTTTCCGGTGGTCTGTGCTGCTCGTTGGGCACCTTTCCGCCGATGTGGGGCTACCATTGGGAACAGGGGGTGGTTGTGTATGTGTGCTGGCTTGAGAGCTGGTGGCTTTTGTGTCTTGTAAATGCTTATAGCATTTTACTGATTTTTGTGACTTTTTTTTGCATATTGCTGTTTTTGTTTTCTTGAGTTGTCAATAAATTTAATATATCCTCATGGTCTGCACAGATGTGGCTCCTGAACAGAGAATGGCACTGATACGTGGAACAAGTCACACACTGATGGACAGATCATTTCTACGACAAGAGTTCTTGACATGATAACACATTCTCAGGCTTATCCTCCATTTCAGTTGAGGAACCTGTGAGGGGTGATACATGGGGCGAAATTCTCCGGAAACGGCGCGATGTCCGCCGACTGGCGCCCGAAACGGCGCAAATCAGACGGGCATCGCGCCGCCCCAAAGGTGCGGAATGCTCCGCATCTTTGGGGGCCGAGCCCCAACATTGAGGGGCTAGTTCGGCGCCGGACGGATTTCCGCCCGCCAGCTGTCGGAAAAGGCCTTTGGTGCCCCGCCAGCTGGCGCGGAATGACATCTCGGGGCGGCGCATGCGCGGGAGCGTCAGCGGCCGCTGACAGTTTCCCACGCATGCGCAGTGGAGGGAGTGGCGGAGGCGGAAGGGAAAGAGTGCCCCCACGACACAGGCCCCCCCGCGGATCAGTGGGCCCAATCGTGGACCAGGCCACCGTGGGGGCACCCCCCCGGGGCCAGATCGCCCCGCGCCCCCCCCAGGACCCCGGAGCCCGCCCCCGCCGCCTTGTCCCGCCGGTAAGGTAGGTGATTTAATTTACGCTGGCGGGACAGGCATTTTAGCGGCGGGACTTCGGCCCATCCGGGCGGGAGAATCGAGCGGGGGGGCCCGCCAACCGGCGCAGTGCGATTCCCACCCCCGCCGAATCTCTGGTGCCGGAGACCTCGGCAACCGGCAGGGGCGGGATTCACGCCAGCCCCCGGCGATTCTCCGACCCGGCGGGCGGTCGGAGAATTTTGCCCCTTGTGTTTGTTTCTTGTGTGAAAATGAGCTGATTAGTTTTGTATTGCACCAATATGGAGCGATGACGTTTCCTTGTTGTTTAAAGCTGGTCAGCTATTATGAGGCTGGAACCACACCTTGTCAGAGTCCTCTCCAGTGCCCCTCTTTAATTGGCACCCTGGAGGCTCATGGTGACCTGGGCACTCACCTCTGATATCCCCTTTGGAGGTGAGGTCGCCAAGTTCCCGTTTTTATACAGCTATTGTAAATCCCGCCGGCGTGACATCACAATGAATATTCATTGAGTGGGCAAGTCCCGGGGGGAGGGCTCGCTAATAAGATACTAATGCCAAAGTCATCAACGTTAGCTCCCTTTTCCCTCCACAGATGCTGTCAGACCTGCTGAGATTGTACAGTATTTTTGTTGTTTGTTTCAGATTCCAGCAGCCGCAGTCATTTGCTTTTGTCCCGACTGTCCATGGTGGGACTCTCGTTACACCACCTGCGAAGGGCCTGGAAAATGGAAAAACGTGATCTCGCCGGCGAGAATCGCATTTCTCGATTCGCGTTGTATTTTCCGGCTACATTGCCGCTCTCGCCAACGGTTAACGTGGGCTGAAAATCAACCCCCTGATCTATGCTCCACTGCAGCTTGCCAGTTTTGGGAAGGTGGGAAATCAATCAATGTCTTCTCCCAGCATATAAGCAGAAACGTAAGTGGGAGGATCCGGTTAACAAGGCCGTGTAATGCTGGTCCGAGGCAATGGAAGAGCTCTTACGTGACTGCTTGGAGTCAGTGGACTGGTCCAAATTTAAGAACTTAGCGGTCGACATAGACGAGTATGCTACCACCGTCACAGACTTCATCAGTAAGTGTATAGAAGATTTTGTGCCAAAGAAAGCAGTACGTATGTTCCCCAACTGGAAACCATGATTTAACCAGGATATCCACCTCCTACTGAAGTCCAGGTCTGAGGCCTTCAAGACAGGTGATCCTGACCTAGATAAGAAGTCTAGGTATGACGTCAGAAAAGCCATCAAGGATGCCAAGAGACAATATCAGACTAAGCTAGAGTCCATAAGACCATAAGACATAGGAGCGGAAGTAAGGCCATTCGGCCCATCGAGTCCACTCCACCATTCAATCATGCTGATTTCAACTCAGACTAGTCACAGACTAACGACACGGACTCTCGTCGGTTGTGGCAAGGCTTAAACAACATAACGGGCTACAAAGCCAAGTCGAATCTCCGGCAACAGAGCACCCCTCCCCGATGAACTCAATGCGTTCTATGTTTGTTTCAAGCAGGAAGCCAACAAACTGTTGTCAACTGCCCCAGCAGCTTCGGACACACCCATACCTACCGTCACAGCCCAGAAGTCAAACCGGCCTTCTTGAAAGTGAACCCTCGAAAAACAACGACGGAGTCCTCAGATCCTGAGCGGACCAACTGGTGGGTGTGTTCGCAGACAGCTTCAATCTCTCCCTACTCCATTCCGAGGTACCCACCTACTTCAAGAAGACCACCATCATACCGGTGCCAAAGAATAACCAGGCAAAGTGCCTCAACGACCACCATCCGGTGGCCTTCACATCTATTTTTATAAAGGGCATTGAGAGGTTGGTCATGAGAAACATCAACTCCATTCTCCTAGAATGCCTTGATCCACTGCATTTCGCATACCGCCAGAACAAGTCCACAGCAGACACAATCTCCCTGGCCTTACACTCATCCCTGGAGCATCTTGAAAACAGGGATTCCTACATCAGACTCCTCTTCATTAATTACAGCTCAGCCTTCAACACCATAATCCCAGCCAAGCTCATAACAAAACTCCAAAACCTAGGACTTGGCTCCTCCCTCTGCAAATGGATTCTCAACTTCCTGAACAATAGACCACAATCAATAAGAATAAACAACGGCGCCTTCTCCACAATAGAAGTCAATACTGGGGTTCTGCAAGGCTGTATACTTAGCCCCCTTCTACATTCCTTATACATAGACTGGCAATGGTGACAGTAATACATAGACATAGCGCGTGATCCAATGGCGAGCTGCTTTTCAGATGCAGCATGGTCATTGGATCTCGCCCTGTGTCTATGTATTTACATTGCGTATTGATCGTATGTCCTATGTTTTTCATGTATGGAACGATTTGCCTGGACTATACGCAGGACAATGGGCTGGATTCTACGCTTGGGAGACTATATGCTGATGCTGGCGTGGGAACAGTGGCGTTTTGTGTCCAAAGAAAATGGCAAAACCTCCACCAATCCTCCCATCTGGTGGAGGGCTAGCAGGCACGTAGCGTAGAGTCCCCAACTCTAGCTGCAGATACAGCCGGAGAATTGCCAGGTTCATGGCTGCGCAAACGCGTGGCGGTGGCCTGCAGCGATCGCGCCGTGCAACATGGTGCCGGTCCTGCGCGGGCCCGGCCTGCCAAATAGTGCCCCCCTTTGGCCAGGCTCGCCACTTCCGGACAGCCCCCCACCAGTGCCACCAGTGCCCCAAGTCCCCGCCAAAACCCCGCCCCTGCCCCCCGGATCGGCTACCTCCCGCCCCGCCTGTGGCGCCGCTGGACTCAGTCCGCAGCCGCCATGCTGAGTTCCCGAAAATAATACCACATGCGCCCCACACCATCGGAAACCCAGCCCATTGGGGGCGGAGCATCGGGGGAGGGTCTCAGGTAATGTCCTGACGGTGTGTGACATACTCTGCGAGTACGCTGTTTTGGAGGGGTCGGAGCAGCGCAAAAGCGGCGCCGCCCCGATTTCGGACCCAATGGTGATTCCCCGGCTGATCGCCGAACACCATTTTGCCGTCGGAGACCGGAGAATCCCGCCCAATACTTTTCATTGGACCTCGGTACACGTGACAAATCTAACTCCCGCCATCATTTCTATCCCGCTCCATAGCAACTGCCGAAGGCTGAATCTTATTGTTGATAACATCCGCACCCTCAACTCTTTTGACCCCATATCCTCTCCATCACTCAGACTGCTTACTTTCACCATTGCCGCTCTCCATCCCTATCACAACTCATCTGTTTGACCCTTGTGCATTCTCTTGTTACTTCCAGGCTCAACTATTTCAATGTCCTCCAAATTGGACTTGCACCAAAACCTATTTCACCCTTCCTCTCTACTTCTTAGGTGGTCCCTCGGGAAGTATGACTTCCACCCCACCTGGATGGGTTCTGAGATGGCTGATAACCCAACACTTGATCTGCAGACTCTGCCACACGTCTGCTCTGTAAGGTGCTGGAGGTGAAATGCAGTATTGCAGTGAGGAAAATGAAGAGAACAGTTTGTGCAACGACACAGCCTTGTTTCAAACCACAGAATCATAAGTTAACGGCACGGAAAGAAGCCACTTGGGCCATCAAGGGTATGGCAATTGAGGTGAGCACGTGTTTGATTGGCATTTAAATGTGGTGCCCAGACCTTCGACCCCATCATCTGACAGTGGGTGGATCAATCAGGGGCAAAATTCTCCCCCAACGGCGCGATGTCCGCCGACTGGCACCAAAAACGGCGCCAATCAGAGGGGCATCGTGCCGGCCCAAAGGTGCGGAATGCTCCGTCTCTTTGGCGGCCTAGCCCCAACATTGAGGGGCTAGGCCGACGCCGGAGGGATTTCCGCCCCTCCAGCTGGCGGAAATGGCGTTTGTTGCCCCGCCAGCTGGCGCGGAAATGCGGCGCATGCGCGGGAGCTGACAGTTTCCCGGCGCATGCGCGGGACCGTCAGAGGCCTCTGAAAGTTTCCCGCAGTGGGGAGAGTCTCTTCCGCCTCCGCCATGGTGGAGGCCGTAGCGGAGGCGGAAGGGAAAGAGTGTCCCCACGGCACAGGCCCGCCCGCGGATCGGTGGGCCCCGATCGCGGGCCAGGCCACCGTGGGGGCACCCCCCGGGGTCAGATCGCCCCGCGCCCCCCCCCCCCCCCAGGACCCCAGAGCCCGCCCACGCCGCCTTGTCCCGCCGGTAAATACCAGTTTGATTTACGCCAGCGGGACAGGCAATTTCTGGGCGGGACTTCGGCCCATCCGGGCCGGAGAATTGAACGGGGGGTCCCGCCAACCGGCGCGGCCCAATTCCCGCCCCCGCCCAATCTCCGGTACCGGAGACTTCGGCGGGGGCGGGATTCACGGCGGCCAACGGCCATTCTCCGACCCGGCGGGGGGTCGGAGAATGACGCCCCAGGTCCCTGATTATTTAGAGCAATACTCACCTATGCATAATTAATGACCCTTGTATTGCAGAATCGGATGCAAGATTGCACCATTCTGAGCAGCAGAGTGGGCACCACCAAAAAAGCGCCCGCGACTGCACTTTGATTCAGAAATCGAAAATTCTGCCCATAGTGTTTGTGTCAGCGCTCTGCAAGAGAAACTCAGCTGATCCCACTAATCCCCCCCTGCTCCCCTTTCTCCCCTAACCCTGCAATTTATTTCTCTTCAAACTTTGATCCAATAGACATTTGAAATATAGGGTTGAATCTGCGTCCCTACACTCTCAATCCAGATCCTAACCACTCACTGCTTTAAAAAAAAGTTTTTAAAATGTTCCTTTGTCAATCACCGTAAATATGTGTCCTGTGGTTCTCGACCAGGGGAACAGTTTCTCCTTTTCTACTCTGTGCAGACCCTGCATGATTTTAAATACCTCTATCAAATCTCCTCTCAACATTCTCTACTCCAAGGAGAACAGATCCAGCTTCTCCAATATGTAACTGAGCTTCTTCAATCCTGGAACCAGACTCATAAACCTTTTATCTACCTCCTCTCATGCCTTTACATCGAGCCCAAATGCGGTGCCCAGAATTGGGGATAATACTGTCGTTGAGACCAAACAATGTCTAATAAAAGTTTACCATAACCTCCTTGCCTTTGTACTCAATTTATAAAGCTCAGGATCCTGTGTGTCTTGTTAACCACTTTAAACCTGCCTTCTCACCTTCAATGAATCGTGTGCAATAACATCAGGTCCCTTTGCTCCTTTATTTGATATTGTCTGTCTCTCCCTGCTCTTCCTACTAAAATGTATCACATCACACTGTAGGAGCGCCTTCAGAGACTGAGTATTCCGTATGGAATCTCCCCACCTAATTGAAGTTCAGCTAACACAAAGACTCGCGGAGAAATCAACTCTGGTTAAGACGGCTTTATTTTCCAAGCTTGGTCAACGTATGACGGAGTGTGATTTGGATAAACGCCAAAACCAACTCTGCTTTACATTACTTTAGGTTCAACAGTTATACAATTTCCAAAATCAGCAGCCCTGCCGCAACTGGCCTCGGTCCAATCCTTGTAGCTATAGATTATACCTTGACCAATGAATTTTACTTTATGCAGCATGGTAACTGCGTGATCAGCTCATGATTTGGGCATGTCCTGTCCACTGGCCATCTGTTCTTTTTCAAGACTCTCGCATCCACTGTCCTTTGCTCTCCCTCACTCCCATTTCCTCGTATCATAGTGTGGTTCCTAGCTGTACCATTGCCTGCCTGAGTATGGTATGTCAAGGGTTGCTGATAAGAGCTGCTTCCTCTGCATGTGTTTATGCTGACATATCGGACGGGCTTCTCTCAGCCCAGGGCCGGGCCGGAGAATCCCTGCGACCGGCGCGAATCGCGCCACGACGCCGGCACGCGATTCTCGGCGCCATTGGCGGCACGTGGTTGGTGCGGCGCCCGTTGGTGGCCGCTCAACGTGGCCAGCCCGCCAATTCTCAGCCCGGGATGGGCCGAGCGGCCGTCATGAAAAATCCGAGTCCCGCCGGCGCCGTCCACACCTGCTCTCAGCCAGCGGGACCTTGGCGTGGAAGGGTCGGAGGGTGGCCTGTGGGGGAGGAAGGGGGGTTCTAACCCCGGGTGGGGCCTTCAAAGTGGCCTGGCCCACTTTCGGGGCCCACAGATTGGTGGGCCGGCCTCTCGGGCTGGGGGCCTCCTTACCTACACGCCGGCCCCTGTAGCCCTGCGCCATGTTGTGTCGGGGCTGGCGCGTTGAAGGAAGCCACTACGCATGCGTGTTGGCGCAGGCGGCACTACGCATGCACGGATCCCGCGACGCCCAGTTCACGCTGGGATCGGCAGCTGGAGCGGCGTGAACCGCTCCAGTGCCATGCTGGTCCCCTGTAGGTGCCAGAATTAGTTGTCGCTTCGGCCTGTTCATGCCGTCATAAAACACAATGCCGTTTATGACGGCGTGGAAACTCTGCCGTGGGCTGAGAGAATCCCGCCCATCATTTCCGTATGATTCCGTCTTTCTTAGGAATGTGATCAAGTTAGCTAGCTAAATCCCATCATACATTATGGCCACAACTATTTGCAAGTGTATAAATGCTTGTTACTACTATGTTCTAAGACTACACGTTTCATGGTTAATAATGATTACTGGAGGGCAGCACGTGGCCGAGTGGGTTAGCCCTGCTGCCTCACGGCGCCGAGGTCCCAAGTTCGACCTGGCTCTGGGTCACTGTCCGTGTGGAGTTTGCACATTCTCTTTGTTTGCGTGGGTTTCGCCCCCACAACCCAAAGATGTGCAGGCTAGGTGGATTGGCCACGCTAAATTGCCCCTTAATTGGAAAAAATTAATTGGGTACTCAAAAATTTATTTTAAAAAATAATGATTATGGGATATATTTTCTATGATTATTTTCAGTCCTCAATAAACTAACTTATGTAGAGATATTCCAGTGTTATCCTAGCTATTTGGTTTTAAGGGGTCTCATCTCAGGGAAGCCCCCCCCCCATTCTCGTGTTATCCTAGCTATTTGGTTTTAAGGGGTCTCATCACGGGAACCCCCGCCCCCGCAGCCCGCCTTCATTCACGTTCCTGCGTTAGGTTACATCTGCCAAAGGTTCTGCCTATTCCAGCAGCCTGTTGAGTCTCCTCTTGAATTCTGGCACTATCCTCATACAATACTTTCAATTCTTTTGACATCCACAAATTTTGTAATTGCGCCCTGGCCATCCAAGTCTTGGTCGTTAATGTAGATCAAGAAAAGCCCCAATACCGATCCCTGGGGAACCCCATTATCTGCCTTCCGCCAGTGTGAGAAACAATCGCTCACCACTATTCTGATTCTTGTCACTCAACCACTATCCCTGTTATCCCATGAGCTTTAAATCTGACATTGTATTTTAGGATGATGTCACTGAAGGGCAGCATGTAGATGAGAAATAAGAGAGGAGCACGATAGACCCTTAGGGGGACATTAGATGTAACGGTGTGAATATAAAGTGAAAAGATGTGAGTAAAATAACTGTGCCAAGTTGTCAGAAAACTGCTTACAGTACAATTTTGTACTGCCACGTGTAAAAATAGGAGAATCATTTTTTTTTAAACCTCTGTAATTGATGGCTCATGAGAAAAACTATATGTTCCAAAATGGTACATTCTCATGACTTCATGGTCCCTCTGACACAATCTCTGTGAATGCAATTTCTTTTGTAGCTCATTAGATCAGAGAGAAAAAAAAGGCCATTCCCTCAAAAACCACCACAGGGAAAATGAAAATGCAAGTAGTTCACTATCATTGTTTGGAAATACATTCGACGTAACATCTAATTATGTGATGGATAGACATGCAGAGATTCAAATTTCCTCTGCTCAGAGATTTAGCAGAAGCATGAATCCCTTAACCTTGATTAAATCTTGGCAGGGGAATCAACAAACTCATCCACATGGTAATAATTTGAAGGGATAGGGAGTTATTGATTTATGAGGTAGTGACACATACTGATCACAGGCCAGTAGAATTTTCTCATCTCCACATCAATGAGCACTCTCGAGGCTCTGACAGCTACAAAGCCAAGCTCCAGCCATCCGCAGCCTGACTAAACATAACTCAATGGAAATCCAGTTAATAAGTGCCAGCCCCTATGTGGCTGTGATGATACTTCCTATTCTCATCCCAGTTCCATGATCCACAAAGGGGGTTTTCCACACCACAACCTCCCTGAACTCCGAAAGAGGTAATTGGGTGAAGTAGGGAGGGGGGGGTCCTGAGGCCGGGGGGTCGAAATATCGGGGCTGCCTTTAAAAATGCCGGCCGGATCTGCGAGCTGAGGGATCTTTCTCGGTGCTGCAGGCATTGAGAAACACCCTGCTAAATGTGCCGTTCAGCAGACTTTAATTCGAGTCCACTAAATTGCACCCAAAATATTGACGACTGTTTGATATCCTATGGAAATACACACCGGCATCCTCAGCTGATGTGAGATTAGAGGGCAATAGATGGATTGACAAAGAAATGCAGCCATATTTTTAAAAATGTTTGTTCTGAAGACTTGGGTGACAAGAGCATGGCCACATTTATTGTCCATCAACAGTAGTTTCGAGAAGATAGGCATAGGCCTTTTCCTTGAACTCGTTTTGTGAGGTGTGGTAGTACCAGGTATTGCGGTACCTAAGAGGTGGATGACCATTGGTTAGACCCAGGAGTCTACCATTGGCTGTTGTACATAGCTCCGCCCTGAGAGACGGAGTATAAGAACTGGTGCCGTCCCAGCAGCCTTGAGTTTCTGTATCGAAGCTGCTGGGTAAGAGTTCTAGCAGATTAAAGCCTTCAGTTATGAATCACTTCGTCTTGAGAGTAATTGATTGCGCATCATGAGGATGCCATTACAAGCATACAGTTTCGGAGCATGTTAGGCCACTCGGCCCCTCGAGCCTGCTTCACCATTCAGTGAGATCATGGATGATGGAATCTGATTCCCACATGAGGAAACCCACACAGACACGGGGAGAAAGTGCAAACTCCGCACAGTCACCCAAGGCTGGAATTGAACCTGGGTCCCTGGTGCTGTGAGGCAGCAGTGCTAACCACTGTGCCACCGTAGTGAATAACTCACCTCCTGATTCCCCAAAGCCTGCCCACCATTTACAAGGCACAAATCAGGAGTGTGATGGAATACTCTCCACTTGCCTAAACGAGTGCAGCTCCAACAACACTCAAGAAGCTCAACACCATCCAGGACAAGGCAGCCTAGTTGCTTGGCCCCCGTACGCCACATGGGCTCCGGCCGTTCAAGGTGACGACTGACCACCAACTTCTCCAGGGCAATTGGGGATGGGCAATAAATATGGACCTTGTCAGTGATCCCATAAAAGAATAAAGAAAATGTTGCCCTGACTTTGCAATTGAACACAGGGTCTGCGGGTTTCACTGGCATCCTGGACCTGGACAAGAACACAGCAGCAATTGAGAGCACTGAACCCATGTGATGGGAAAGGCCCCTAAGGTGAGAGCATAGAATCCCTTCAAGCAATTTCAAAGAGTTGAGGTAAGGTGGAGAAGGTCAGAAGTGTTGTTTGGCCTATCAGGAGAAAGGCTGTTGCTGGCTGCAAGCTGATATTAAAATGGAGCATAAGCAGTATAGAGGAAGCAGTATGGAGGCTCCACAAAGTGCATTGCTAACCTCAGACTCAGGCAGGAACAGTACTGAGGCGCTTGTAATTCAACAAGAAGGCTCAACTGTGCCACCTTCAGAACCTTGCTGGGTGAAAATGGTACTGCCCGGGATCACCGTCACCCTGAATCTCTACTGCAGTGGATTCTTCCAGGATGGAGCAGGCAACATCTTAGTTTGCTGTCCATCACTGCATCAGGGAGGTGACAGAAATCCTGCAGAGGTGGAGGAAAGTAGGAGGAGACAGCACATGGAGTTGCCAAGCTGGTGGGGTTCCCAGTGGTACAGGATGCAATCAACTGCACGTATGTGGCTCCGTGGGCACCAAATGTTAATGGGGAGACGGTCTGTAACTGAGGACTACCATTCTAACAACTCCAATTGGTGTGTAACCATAACCAGATGACCTTTTGGGTGTTGGTAGTAGCAATGGCTCCTATATTCTCGGGCAGTCAAAAACATCCACTACCTTTGCACCATCACAAAGATGCAAAGACTAATTGCTAAATGATATGGGGTACACGCTATACACCTTACCACTGATTCCTCGGCGTCATGTGACCATTGGCGTACAACACAATCACAGAGTATGCAGAAAACAGGAACATCATGGAGCAAATCAACTTGAAAAAAACATTCCACTGCCTGTGGCACCGAGGTTTCCCCCTCCCGGCCTAGCCCCCACTTCCCCTCCCTGCCAAGCCTGCACTCCCCTTCCCTGCCAAGCCCGCACTTCTCCCTCCCACTGCCTAGGCTCCTCTCCCCCTCCCTGCCAAGCCCGCACTCCTCTCTCCACCTGCCCAGGCCCCACTTCCCCTCCCCTCCCCTCCCTGCCAAGCCCACACGCCTCCCACCCCCTCCCTGCCTAGGCCCCATTCCCCCTCCCTGCCAAGCCCCCACTCACCCCTCAGCCCCCACTCCCCCCTCCCTGCCAAGCCCCCACTCCCCCTCCCCGCCAAGCCCCCACTCCCCCTCCCCCTCCCCCTCCCTGCCAAGCCCCCACTCCCCCCTCCCTGCCAAGCCCCCACTCCCCCCTCCCTGCCAAGCCCCCACTCACCCCCCACTCCCTCCTCCCTGCCAAGCCCCCACTCACCCCTCAGCACCCACTCCCCCCTCCCTGCCAAGCCCCCACTCCCCCCTCCCTGCCAAGCCCCCACTCCCCCCTCCCTGCCAAGCCCCCACTCCCCCCTCCCTGCCAAGCCCCCACTCCCCCTCCCCGCCAAGCCCCCACTCCCCCTCCCCGCCAAGCCCCCACTCCCCCCTCCCTGCCAAGCCCCCACTCCCCCCTCCCTGCCAAGCCCCCACTCCCCCCTCCCTGTCAAGCCCCCACTCCCCCCTCCCTGTCAAGCCCTCTCTCCCCCCTCCCTGCCTAGCCCGCACTCCCCCCTCCCTGTCAAGCCCTCTCTCCCCCCCTCCCTGCCATGCCCGCACTCCCCCCTCCCTGCCTAGCCCCTCTCCACCCCTGCCATGCCCCCACTCCCCCCTCCCTGTTACTCACTAGAGTTTGTGTCTGGTTCATCATGTTCTAGTGAGTTTTCATAGATTATCATAGAATTTACAGTGCAGAAGGAGGCCATTTGGCCCATCGAGTCTGCACCGGCTCTTGGAAAGAGCACCCTACCCAAGGTCAACACCTTCACCCTATCCCCATAACCCAGTAACCCCACCCAACACTAAGGGCAATTTTGGACACTAAAGGCAATTTATCATGGCCAATCCACCTAACCTGCACATCTTTGGACTGTGGGAGGAAACCGGAGCACCCGGAGGAAACCCACGCACACACGGGGAGGATGTTCAGACTCCGCACAGACAGTGACCCAAGCCGTAATCGAACCTGGGACCCTGGAGCTGTGAAGCAATTGTGCTATCCACAAGGCTACCGTGCTGCCCCTCCTCAATCTGCCTAATATGAGGATGAAGCCAGAAATCATTGTCTTCAGGCATTCAGAGGCCACTTCGTGAGGAAAAGGAGCACGAGTAAGAGATAGAAGAGGGAAAGGAGAAAGAAGAAAAAGAAGAGGACACTGGAAGAAGGAATTGTGAATCCTTTCGCTCTGGCTCGGCTGTCCGGGAGCAGGTTCAGAGACGCAGATCCCCCTAAGGTCAACATCCCAACATCACAGTATATCGAAAATCTTTCAATGCTATGGACCATCAGAGCATCTGCTGGGCAAAGGTCCTGAAATGAAAGTCACCAGCAACAAAACCATTTTAATACAACTTTATCCAAAAACATGTTCAATAACAGAGAGCAGGCTGAACCATTCACCCATTCAGACCATGCCTTTGCTCAGTCTAGTGCTCCCTGTGTTACCCTAGTGGCTGCAGTTTAGTTGATGGAAGGTTGCTGACTTTACGTACAGCAGATGACCTTTGACGCTGGTTAAGTGACAACAGGAAGGGCACTCTCGGAGTGACAGTGTTGAGTATGTGAATGCTATCATGTTGAGAAGGAATAGCAGTTTTGTCCACTATAGTCACAGGCACTCTGCCAGGCTGGTGCCTCAGCAAGTGTAAAAATCTGTGTTTATTTCTGTAAGAGTCTGTAAACCACTTTGAACATTGGCATCTGCAACATGGGGCAGAACTTCCCATCGTTTTTTGAAGTGCCGACTTGGGCAGGAAAAGAGGTGTGTCGTCTGTCTGCTGTGCTGTCAGCTTTTCCTGCTGAATTTTGAAACACTTTGAGGAAGGTGGCAAGTCCCAAGAGGCGCCTGAGAGACTGGGGCACCTGATGTAAAAACATTTTTTTTTAAACGCAAATTACCCCACCAGCATGGTACCCCATCCCCGAGCCTCCCCTCTAGAACGTTCACCACCCTGACTTGGAAATATATCGCCGTCCTTCACTGTGGCTGGGACAACATCCTGGAACTCCCTCCCTAACAGCACGGTGGGTGTACCTACACCTCAAGGACTGCAGCGGTTCAAGAAGGCAACTCACCACCACCTTCTGAAGGGCAACTAGGGATGGGCAATAAATGCTGGCCTAACCAGCGATGCCCACACCCCGTAAATGAATTAAGAAAAGAGGAAGTTCATGCTCTGGCACTGCAGTGCCTGGGCAGTGCCAGGGGACAGTGCCAGAACATTGCCGGGGTACTCCCTGGGCATGACCCTCTCCCCCTGGGGGCTGTACTTACCTTTGTGCCCCCAGGGGTTTCTGCTCACCAGTTCCCCAATTTTCAAAACCTGTTGTAAACCTTGCTGATGTGACATCACCCCGCCAGGGGGTGGGACTTTCCTACATGGGGATGTTATAGCAAGGAGGCCCGATAATTATATTAAAATGCACGGCAGGAATCCTGTTACGTTGCTGGCAGGGTCGGGGACAATCGAGTGGGGCAATTCCCCCAGCGTAAAAGCCATTTAGGGACTGACTCTTGATTCTCCAGCCCCTGCACCATTCCTGCCTACCGAAAACAGGGGAGGAAAATCTACCCCTCACCTCGGGCGGGATTCTCCGACCCCCGCCAGGTCGGAGAATCGCCGGGGGCTGGCGTGAATCCCGCCCCCGCCGGTTGCCGAATTCTCCAGCACTGGATATTCGGCGGGGGTGGGAATCGCGCCGCGCCGGTTGGCGCCCCCCCCCCCCCCCGGCGATTCTCCGGCCCGTGATGGGCCGAAGTCCCGCTGCTGGAACGCCTGTCCCACCGACGAGAATCAAACCACCTCTCTTACCGGCGGGACAAGGCGGCACGGGCGGGCTCCGGGCTCCTTTGGGGGGGGGGGTGCGGGGCGATCTGGCCCGGGGGGGGGGGGGCCCCCACGGTGGCCTGGCCCGCGATCGGGGCCTACCGATCCGCGGGCGGGCTTGAGCCGTGGGGGCACTCCTTTCCTTCCGCCTTTGCCATGGTCTCCACTATGGCGGAGGCGGAAGAGACCCCCTCCACTGCGCATGCGCGGGGATGCCGTGAGCGGCCGCCGACGCTCCCGCGAATGCGCTGCCCAGCAAAGTCATTTCCGCGCCAGCTGGCGGGATACCAAAGACCTTTCCTGCCAGCTGGCGGGGCACCAAAGGCCTTTCCCGCCAGCTGGCGGGGCGGAAATCAGTCCGGCGCGGGCCTAGCCCCTCAAGGTGAGGGCTCAGCCCCTCAAGATGTGGAGAATTCCGCACCTTTGGGGCGGCGCGATGCCGGACTGATTCGCGCCGGTCAGCGGACATCGCGCCGATTACGGAGAATCCCGCCCCTCGTGTCTATAACTTGAACTTGTATGGTAGCGGTGAAGAGGAGGGTAAAAGAGGACCTCGAGGCAAGAACTATAGTGATCTCTGTATATCAATACACATGTCAATAGAGGGCTGGTTTAGCTCAGTGGGCTAGACAGCTGGTTTGTAATGCAAAACAAGGCCAGCTGCGTGGGTTCAATTCCCATACCAGCTTACCCGAACAGACGCCGAAATGTGGCGACGAGGGGCTTTTCACAGTAACTTAATACTTGTGACAATAAAAGATTATTATTATATGTAATGTTAGTACAGGTAATTGAACACTAGAAGATGGCTCACTGTCAGGACCTTGATTAATAGCTTTCCCGCTCTTTCTGAAGGAGTGTGTATCAGGAGTGCAGAGAGAACAGACATAGGAAAGCAAGAGAGAGAAGTTATTAGTTATCAAAGCATTGTACTGTACAATTTAATTAGTTATCTCTACAATTGTTTCTTTGTTTTACTAGTTGAGTATTAAGTAAAAAGTTCTCAATATTTATGAGGCACGAACAATTTGACTGGAGACGAAGTTGAATTCAAACTGAGGCTTTATTAGTATCTGAAGTGTGGCCTCCTACAACAGCTGGCGAAATGGCTGCGAGCTGGAGGCCACGCATATTTATAACCCGGCTCCTGGGCGGAGCTAGCATGCAGGGGCCCAGGTGAACCTGTAGTGCAGGTTCTACCGTACAACCCTTAATGTAGGAACACAGTGGTTTACCACAATTTATTTATATTACTCAATAAATTGGTTTATCTTTACAAGAAGACTACTGCTCATTTCAACAACTCGGCTGATTCAAAAGAGTAATATATGTATTATGCAAGATAATATAACACGAACAACCACCTAGAAGAGCAGCAGGAAAGAGCACCCGGTAGCATCCAAAAGAGTGGACAACAGGAGTACCCGGAAGCAGGTAGGCAGTGAGGCAGGGAGGGTGGCAGGTAGGGTGGGAAGCAGTGAGGCAGGGAGGCAGGCAGTGAGGCAGGGAGGGAAGAAAGCAGGCAAGGAGGACGGAGGCAGGCAGTGAAGCAAGCAGAAGGCAGGGAGGGAGGGAAGCAGGCATGGAGGAGGGAGGGAGGCAGGGAAAAGGGAGGGAGGAGGGAGGGAGGCAGGAAGGGAGAAAAGCAGGCAAGGAGGAGGGAGGCAGGCAGGGAGGGAGGCAGGCAGGGAAACAAGCAGAAGGCAGGGAGGGAGGGAAGCAGGCAGAGAGGCAGGCATTCAAGGAGGCAGGCCGGCAAGGAGGGAAGCAGGGAGACAGGCAGGCAGAGAGGCATGCAGCACTTCATGACTACCCAATCCCGTCCCATCTGTAGGTTCAGAGCGGAGCATCGTGTCCAGAAAGAAATCAAAGTGTGATATCACAGGAAAACAAATTGGATTGGTGAAAAACAATTTTGCTTGTTTATCTTCAAAATTTGGAAATGTATTAATAGCTGTAAGGATTTATTAGTTGTAGTAAGGTTTACTAGCAGTAAGTAGTAAAGATTATTGAGAGTAACAAGGTTAATTGATAACAAAATAATAAAAAATAAATAAAGATGGCAGAGCAGGTGATGTGTTGGAACTACAGAGTGTGACTTATTGCATGCAGATCCCGATCTTACACTCGTCTCAAAGGTGGCACAGCACCAGTATCTGATATGGTGGCTGTAATTGTCAGATCAAGTGATGGTGCTTCTTCAGCTTCATGCGTAGCTCCTGGGCGCGATTCTCCGCTCCCGCGCCGGTTGGGAGATTCGCCTGGGTCGCCAAATTTCCCGCGATTCTCCCAAGCGGCGAGAACGGCCCCGTCGAGTTACGCGTGGCGCAGGCCGGAGAATCGCCCGAGACACACAAAATGGCGATTCTCCGGCACCCCTGCTATTCTCAGGCCCGGATGGGCCGAGCGGCCAGCCCAAAACGGCGGGTTCCCCCCGAAGCCGTCCACACCTGGTCGCTGCCGGCGGGAACAGCGCGGGAACGTTGGGGGGGCGGCCTGCGGGGAGGGAGGGGGGATCCTGCACCGGGGGGGGGGGGGGGGGGGCCTCAAATGGGGTCTGGCCCGCGATCGGTGCCCACCGATCGTCGGACCGGCCTCTCTGAAGGAGGACCTCCTTTCTTCCGCAGCCCCGCAAGATCCGTCTGACATTTTCTTGGGGGCGGACTCGGAGAGGACGGCAACCACGCATGTGCGGGTGACGCCAGTTATGCGGCGCCAGCCGCGTCATGTATGCGGCGCCAAGGCCTGGCGGCGTGTAAATGACACGGCGCCGCTCCTAGCCCATTATCGGGCCCTGAATCGGTCGGGATAGGGGCCGTTTCACGCCGTCGTGAACCTCGACGGCGTTCACGACGGCGCGAACACTCTGCCTCCATTTCGGAGCATCCCGCCCCCTATGTTTCCAGGTGATGCTGCAGTGACTCACCCTGCAGCAGTTCTTGGGCTCTGAGAGCATAAATCTAGATGGGAAGAGTTGGGTTGAAGGAAGGTTGGGGTGAAAGCAAGAGACCCATCATCTCCCCATCAGCAGCTGGTATATCCTCATACCAGAAAGCAGGAGGAGGAGGTGGGATTTGCAAAGGAGCAGCAGGTATTGAAACATTGTCACCTTGAATATTCCCAGGGCAGTAAGATGCAATGGCTCCAGGCACAGCCGAGCCCATGGTGTGGAGCACTGTCTCTTCCAGAGAGCACAGGAGATGCGCATGTCCCTATCCAACTCTGCTCTGGTCCCTTCTGTTATCGGTCACCTATTTCCTCTGCTGGACAAAGAGGATGTAATCTTATAATTGGACCTAGGCCATTCAGAAGCAAGATGCGGAAGATCTTTTCATACAAAGGATCGTAGAAATATGGACCTATCTCTTCTAAAAGGTTATTGATACTAGGATAATTGAAGTTTTAAGTGCGAAATCGGCAGAATGTTATTTGTTCAGGGTTTCAAGGGCTGAAACACTCAACTCATTCAAAAGTCTCTGGATCTGCAACAGAAGTGCTGTAACCAGCAAAGCCGTGGACTGGGTGCTGGAAGATAGGATTAAAATGAGTGACTCGCTCCATTTTTTCTCTTTTATGGCCGGCACGGACATGATGAGCAGAATGGCCTCCTTCTGCACCATAACCTTTATATGGTTCTATAAGGGCGGCACAGTGGCTAGCATTGCTGTCTCACAGCACCAGGGAGCTTGGGTGACTGCCTATGTCTGTGAGGGTTCCTGCGTCTGCGTGTGTTTCCTCCGGGTGCTCCGGTTTCCTCCCACAGTCCAAAGACGTGCATGTTAGATGGAGTTATGGGCTAAGGAGATAGGGCAGGGGAGTGGGACTAGGTAGGATGCTCTTTCAGAGGGCCGGTCCAAACTCGATGGGCCGAATGGCCTCCTTCTGCACTTAGGGATTCTATGGCTTCTTCTATGAATTACAAAATGAAACTGGATGCATTCTTGAGAGAAATAGTATTACAGAGCTATGGGGATAGAGTGTGGGAATGGGACTAATTGGATTGCTCTACAGGGTGCCAGCATGTCTTTGATGGGCCCAATGATGCCGTAGATGACTATGGTCCGGAATTTCGCAAAGTTACTCCCCACTTTATCCAAAATAACACCGGGGTCCTGAGTCTGGACACGTGTTACATTGACGGCCCAAGGTGTACAGGCATCACTGGTCTTTCAAACAAATGACCGACAGCAGGTGCTGCAGGAGGCTCTGCTTCAACAAAGGGATGATGCAGCACCTGTGCCATGACCTCACGGACTTGGCTCCACATGGAGGAGGAGGATACCTGCTCCCGGTGGCTATCAAGGTCATCGCAGCTGTGAACTTCGGCACCTCAGGATCATTCCAGGGCTTGAGCGGGAACTTGTGTGGCATCTTACAAGCTACAGCTCTAAAGTGCCTCCGTGAGGTCACGGATGTCCTGTTTGCCCGGGCAGCGAACTATATAAACTTTGACATGGACCAGACTGAGCAAGATACCCGGGCAACAGGATTCTCCACTATCAGGGGTTAATAGATGGCATACATGTCACCTATCGTGCACCAGGCCATCTGGGAGTGCCCTACATCAACAGGAAAGGGTTCCACTCTCTGAACATCCAGCTCATGTATGACCACCACATGAAGATCATGCACGTAAGTGCACGCTTCCCAGGAGTGTGCACGGCAGCTACTTCCTGGGGCAGTCAGACAACCCCGGCTCTTCGAGAACCACCCAGGATGGCCGGTTCGCTCCATGGGGATAAGGGGTACCACACTGAGTACCTGGCTAATGACGCCAGTACGGAGGCTGGTGACCGATGCGGAGACCCGATACAACGAGGCCCATACAGCCACCCTGGCTCATTGAGCGGTGCATCAGGCTCCTCAAAATGCCGTTCCGATGCCTTGACTACTTTGGTGGTGCAGTGCAGTGCACCCCTCAGAGGGGTGCCCACTTTGTGGTGGTCTGCTGTGGCCTCCATAGCCTGGCACAGCAGCGGGATGGCATTCTGGAGGTGGAGGGTGGTGGAAGAGGCATCGAGGACCTCAATTTTCGGGAGATGGGGCATGGCATTGGTGCTGTGCCCGCAATGCAGAGGAATGTGCCAGAGGCGTGATATTGGTTGGGGTCAACGATTATTATTAACAATCCCCTGATGGTGCCGGCCATTCTCCCCACCCCACCCAGATCCTCCCACAAAACACCCAACCCCCCTCTTACCTCTCCCCACCCACCCCTCCCCTGCAGCGCTCTCTCAGTGACCCTCGACCTGTTTAGCCTTTCGTGCTCCACCACTGCGCCTTCTCCTTCGCGGGCAGAGAGCCACACGTGTCATTCATCATGGGGTGGGGCTAGAGTTTGGGGGCTCGGGTAGATGGCCCGTATGGGGGGGGGAATGGGGAGGGGGGGGAATGGAGAGGATAGGGGGGGTGCAGGCACGGCACAGCTGGACATGGGTGGGCCGGGACTCGGAACGTTGTTGGGTGGGGGTAGTGTCAGGCATATACTCGTAGGGGAAGGTGGGTGGGGGGGAGGTGGGGTGGGAGTCTGGAGTCAACTCACCTGTGTGGCCCGGTGGAGGTCATTGATCTTACGGCACTGGGTGCCGGTCCTTCTGGTCACACTCCCCGAACTGACGGCCCCTGCCACTTCCTCCCAGGCGACACTGGCTGCTTTGTGGCTGACCCTCCAAGACTCTGGGGGGGGGAAAGGGCATTCCTCTGGCCTCGACTGAATCCAATAATCTGCCAGGTCTGCACCCCTGAATCGTGGGGCTGGTCTTCTCAGAGGCATGGCTGTGTGCTGAGTGGGCCTGGCTGTGCAGAACGGTTTAAGTGCTCATCTCCCTCATTAGCGGAGGGCTTGCGAACACGTTCCCAGCGAATCAGTCGGCGGGACCATCATTGAAGCCCATGGGGCCTTGTTAAGTGGACCAATTAACGTTTTTTAATGGTGACGGCTTCGCCAGGCCGAACATCGGGAAGCTCGCGGCAGTTCCAGCTTGCTACCACACCTCAAACCTGTTTGGCTAAATCGTGTCCGTAGTGCGGACAGGGATAAATCTCTTGAATGTATTAGCGCATTCACAGTGAACATCCACATCTCCGTTGTGTGCACCTACAAGAGCACCGTTGCTCAGTGCCAAATCTCCCATCATAGGTATGTATCCAGATGTGAACCATCACTTGGACCTCTGGGTGCATCTGTTGAACAATTCAACCTGCCAGAGCACAGTCGGTCATGGACTCTCTTCCTCCATTTTATCCATGGTCTCCTGCTGCTCTCAATGCAGAGGCTTACTCTTGCCATGTTCCCTCGGTGACTGTCGAAGGATTCCGCCAGCAACTCAACTTACACTGTGTGCCAGCATACCTGGACTTCCTCAAAGTGCTCCTTCCCCACTTGGCATTCTATGTAAAATTCTGGTGT
Source organism: Scyliorhinus torazame (assembly GCF_047496885.1). NCBI lineage: Eukaryota > Metazoa > Chordata > Chondrichthyes > Carcharhiniformes > Scyliorhinidae > Scyliorhinus > Scyliorhinus torazame. The sequence continues at coordinate 293,432,721 of NC_092707.1, forward strand.
GCCAATTAAAACAAATATATATATATATATGAGCACGTAAATCTTCCAGCTTCGATTGGCTTTACACAGCATATATGTCTCCTACCTCGGAGACACAAGGCTCAATTGAATGGCCACATCCTGAGACATGGTTGGAAAGAGGGTCAGTGGGAGGCAAAGTTTCTGCATGCGGTACCCATCAGTCATTCCTGAATGCTAATCTGAATTAATACAGAAACTCATGAGCAATTGTTGCAGCCATCTCTAAGTGCCTTATGAAGCTTTTCCAACTTCAACATTTGAGCCTGTGAATAAGCAGCAGTAATGTCCACATTTTCACGATTACTAGTTGAATAGGCAGCAGTAATGTCTATATTTTCACCATTACTAGTTGAATAGGCAGCAGTAATGTCTATATTTTCACCATTACTAGTTGAATAGGCAGCAGTAATGTCTATATTTTCACCATTACTAGTTGAATAGGCAGCAGTAATGTCTATATTTTCACCATTACTTGTTGAATAGGCAGCAATAATGTCTATATTTTCACCACTACTTGTTGAATAGGCAGCAGTAATGTCTATATTTTCACCATTACTAGTTGAATAGGCAGCAGTAATGTCTATATTTTCACCACTACTTGTTGAATAGGCAGCAGTAATGTCTATATTTTCACCATTACTAGTTGAATAGGCAGCAGTAATGTCCACATTTTCACGATTACTAGTTGAATAGGCAGCAGTAATGTCTATATTTTCACCATTACTTGTTGAATAGGCAGCAATAATGTCTATATTTTCACCACTACTTGTTGAATAGGCAGCAGTAATGTCTATATTTTCACCATTACTAGTTGAATAGGCAGCAGTAATGTCTATATTTTCACCATTACTAGTTGAATAGGCAGCAGTAATGTCTATATTTTCACCATTACTTGTTGAATAGGCAGCAATAATGTCTATATTTTCACCACTACTTGTTGAATAGGCAGCAGTAATGTCTATATTTTCACCATTACTAGTTGAATAGGCAGCAGTAATGTCCACATTTTCACGATTACTAGTTGAATAGGCAGCAGTAATGTCCACATTTTCACGATTACTAGTTGAATAGGCAGCAGTAATGTCTATATTTTCACCATTACTTGTTGAATAGGCAGCAATAATGTCTATATTTTCACCACTACTTGTTGAATAGGCAGCAGTAATGTCTATATTTTCACCATTACTAGTTGAATAGGCAGCAATAATGTCTATATTTTCACCACTACTTGTTGAATAGGCAGCAGTAATGTCTATATTTTCACCATTACTAGGTGAACAGGCAGCAATAATGTCTGTATTTTCCTCAGTAAGGTCCATGATGGGCCATTTTTACCAGTGTCAGCCAACAGTGACAACTCTGACAGCACTTTCACCCACTGCCCGCCACACGGCAGGAACCCCTTACAGATTTTCCTTTTTTACCACACCTGAACCTTCCCATGCAGTGCCACTGCCACATCTCTGGGATCAGCAGGCCCGACTCCAACTATTTTAATTCAACCGAATAAACTAAATTAAACAAACTGAGGGACAAAAACCCTTTAAAAGGATACTGCCTTAAACAAAAACAAAACACAAATGAGACTTACATCATTAAACTGAAATGTTGTTAAAAGGGTCAATAAAGCACCACACCCTATGGTGCCCACAAGGCATGGAAGGCCTCGATTGTGCCCGTGGACACCTCATGCTCCCTCTCCAGGACACCTGGCCGCAAATGAAGCCGTGCAAGAGGGGCAGAAAGTCAGGTTGGATGACCCGCTTGGTCGCCCACTGCCTGGACATGTTTATGGTAAATCTGGCCCCCGACTCCAACCTGACCCCACCCTCCCAGAGTAATACTCCGGCCAGTCGTTCCAGTTTCTTCTGACACAGCTTGGCGAGCCGGAGAATTTCACAACTCTGTACACCAGCCTCAGAAGCAAAACTCCAAGATGATGGCTCTAATTCTGCATGTTGCTGTGCCTCACCTTTCCCCTTGTCAACCATTGCCCGCCAGTGTCATGGATGCATTCTAGGCTGCACAGTCACCCTAATTGGTTTCTTTTATTCATGGGAAGGCGGCATCGCTGGCTAAACTGGTATTTGTTGCGCATCCCTGGTATTGAACACTGAAGAACCTAGTCATGAATAAGCAAGCCATGAAATTGTATCTATCCTCCATTGATTTGTGAGCTCATTCCTTCCATGTAAGTAGCTCAGTTTTTATCCAGACACCTCCTGAAATTTATGTGCCTGTTTTGTGACTTACATTGACTTTGTTGATTCTAATAACCTGTCAGCGATGGTGTAACTGCTTGGCATTCATCGCAAGAACCAGATGGAAAATTTGGCTTCAGTGCTAACTTTTTCAACTTTATTAAGCACAGTTTCTTTTCTTAGCTCAGCTTTTTGCAATATTAATAAAAATGTGGCCAATGAATAGTTCGAGAAATCTAACAAAAATAGAAATTTTTATGCAAGTAAGATTCAGCCTATACTTTTTCCAAGCTGTTACATATTACCATTTTAATAAAATTTAAGTATAATGAAGTAAAGTTTCCACTTTGGCTCAATCGGTGACTCAAATGCAAATTCATATGATCATAGAATTTTACAGCGCAGAAGGAGGCCAAAGTGTCTGCACCAGCTCCCAAAAGAGCTACCTGGCTAGTTCCATTCCCAGCCCTATCTTCGTAGCCCTCCATTGCCCTCTATTGAATTATTGTGCCCAAAATTGCACCAGTTTTAAAAGCTTTATTTTTCTCAAGTGCCCATGTGACTTATTTACATATTAGTAAAAACAAAATCAGCCATGAACCAGTGCAATTGGACCTTGTTTCAAAATATATATATATTTAAAAATTCAACATAAATATTCCTTTAAATATTTAAGAATGGCAATTTAATAGTTTTATTCAAAGAGTTGATAGTAAATTAATTACAAAAATAGAAGTTATTTATATCACATTGTCAATTCACCATCTGTGGGTAACCCAATTTTAAATCACTGAACAGGATAGAAGATATACACAGAATTGATTATAATAATAACCTTTATTAGTGTCACAGGTAGGCTTACATTAACACTGCAATGAAGTTACTGTGAAAAGCCTCCAGTCGCCACATTCCGGTGCCTGTTCGGGTACACAGGGGGAGAATTCAGAATGTCCAAATTACCTAACAGCACGTCTTTCAGGTGTTATGGACCAGGGTTTAGAGAACCCCAAAGTGTATCATGGAGTTCACCTGACCCACAACTTTTACTAGATTGTGGCATGGGAAGCACACAGCCCACTCTACAGGTGTGGTACAGCAGAAATGGAAAAGTATTTTTAAAAACTAAACAGTGTTTATTCTATGAACTCAAGTTAACCTTTTTAAAACATACAGTGAACATCTTAGCAACCATTAATTCAAATACAACCCCCAAAGAATACTACACTAAGTAATCCTTACTTTCCTTTTAACATCCATAAGACTTAAAAAAACCACCTTTTAACAGAAGCACATCAGGTTTAAATTCACTACTGAGAACAGTTATAATTCTGAATTCACCAAATGATCAGCAGATAATCTTTTCATGGCAGAGAGAACAATAGTACACCTGCTTTGTCTGGCTCCAGCTACAACTCTGAAAATGAAACTAAAACTCACCCTGCAGCAAACAACCTAAAACAAAAGTAAAAAGCTGACAGACAGCCCAGCTCCACCCACACTCTGACATCACTAATAAACACCCATTTCTTAAAGGTACATTTCTTAAACACCCATTTTCACGTTTTCTCCCACATTTACACCCATCAACAACAAACAATAATCAACAAGATATGTCAATCCCCATAATAACAACGATCCCATCCGCCCACCAACCCCCAAACCTCAACCCGCATGTTTACATAAACAAATGACAAAAAGGAATCAGGGATTACCCGTAGTCACCCTTAATCTACACGGCTCTCCACCCCCCCCCACCCCCCCCCCACCCACCCCCCCAACCAATGCCATCCAGCCTCTAAGAGAGTACCGTACATGATACCCAAAAGTTGTACCCGCCCCCCCCCCCCAAGTCTCCAGCTCCTCCCGTCCACTGCCTCTTGTAAAACTCCTCCTCCCAACCTCGGTTCCTTCCCCCACCTCCCAACCTCAGTTCCCACCCCCATTCTTAAAGGTACTCTCACGTGACACAGGACTTGTGGGAGGAAACCGGAGCACCCGGAGGAAACCCACGCAGACACAGGGAGAACGTGCAGATTCCGCACAGACAGTGACCCAAGCCGGGAATGGAACCTGGGACCCTGGCGCTGTGAATCAATAGTAATAACCATTGTGCTACCGTGCCGCCCATTATTAATATAATTTATTAATTGTATTGCACTACAGTGGTCAGTTTCTGAAGTAAATGTAATTTAAAAAACATTCAAACACTTTTGAACCATGCTTATTAAAGTCCATGTGCCCAGAAAAAACAACTTAACCTAGTCCAAAGATGAGAAGGTTAGGTGGACTGACAATGCTAAAATTGCCCATTAGTGTCCAGGGATGCGCAAGTTACATAACGGGGTGGGCCGGGTGGGTGGTAGAGTGGACCTAGGTGGGGTGCTCCTTCGGAGGGTTGGTACAAACTGAATGGCTTCTTTCTGCACTGCAGAAGTCTATGATTCTCTGATTCTCTGATAATTTGTGGAGTCTCCTCACAGGCTTGTAAACGAGCACTGTTGATGAAAGTTCTCAATGGTGATTAATTTACCCCGAGGATATAGCCAGTTTTGTGGATAGGTCTGATTTCTAGTATGATATATCCCAAACTAGCACAAGGATCTCAGGAACTCAATTGTGTTTAATATAATTTCTATTAATTGAATGTCATTGAAAACATGCGTTGAAGTACAGCACAGATAAAAGCTGTTCATCCCTCACACATGGGCACCTGTCCCTTCCCTGTGTGTCCACCCTCTTCCCATATCTTGCTATTCCTCTTTCTTTCACCAAGTTAACTAATAACAACTTGCATTTATGGTGCCTTTCACATACTAAAATAGTGCAAGATGCTGTTCAGGAGTATTATCAAACATAATTTGAAACCCAGCCATATAATGAGATAACAAGACAGTTCACCAAAAGCTTGGTCAAAGAAATAGGTTTTAAAATCTTGAGAGATAGAAAGTTGGAGAGATTTAGGAAGGGAATTCCAGAGCTTAGGACCACCAATAGTGGAGCAATAAAACTCAAGGGTGTATAAGAGGTCAGAATTATAGCAACACACAATATCTTTTTAATTTTTCACTGGATGTTGCTGCCGCTGGCGAGAGCAGCATTTGTTGCCCATCTCTGAGTCTGTGCGGTATAGGTACACCCAGAGATCTCAGAGGTTTGTAGGACTGGATGAAATTACAGAGATAAAAAGGGTTGATGCCATGGAGGGATTTGGAAAAAGGGTGAGAATATTAGAAGCAAGGAGTTGCCAAACCTGGAGCCAATGTGGGTCCACAAGCACAGGGGTGATGGGTGAACGCGACTTCATGCAATTTAAGTAATGGGCAGCCGGGTTTTTGGTGTGCTGAGGTTTATGGAGGGTAGAAGATGCAAGGCCAACAGGCGAAGCGTGAAATGTTCAAACTGGATGTAGCAAAGGCACAACTGGGGGCTTCCTGCAGCAAATGAAAAGGGTACAGTTGGAAGAGGCTGCGGCTATTGACGTGCAGTCAGCAGTCTTGGCACTGGAACCATTCAGGATCAAATACAACACCAAGATTGCGAGCATTCTGGTTAAGTCTGAGGGAATTGCCAGGAAGAGAGATGGATTCAGTGGCTAGGGGACACAGTTTATGGTGGGGACTAAATGCAGTAACTTCAGTCTTCTCAATTTTTGTTGCAGGAAGTCTTTGTTCATCCATGATTGGATGTTGGACAAGCAGTGTCACAAATTAGAGATGGTGGAGAGTCAAAAGCGGTTCTGGTGAAGTAGAGCTGGATGCTGTCAGCATACATGTGGAACCGGCCAGCGAGGGGCAACATGTGGTTGGGTAATAGAAGTGGAGCAATGTCAGGTACTTGGGGATCTCCAAGGGTAATGGTGTGGGAGTGCAAGAGAAGTCACCGCAGGTAATTCTCTGGGCATACTTCCACCCAAGGTGGAGGGGAGGTGTGGCAGAAGGATGGTGTGGACAACCTTGTGCAAAGTTGCAGAGTGGTTGAGAAGGGCAAGGAGAGTTGCATCACAAAGGATGTCATTCCGACTTTGATAAGAGAGTATTGCCCCACTATTGGTGGTCTCCCTCTGTCGGGGCAGAAACCTAATTGGAAGGATTCCAACATGGAGTTGTCAGAAGATGGGCACAGATTTGAGAGGTGACAACGTGTTTAAAGGGCAGAATTCTCCCAACCAACCCACAGTGGGTTAGATGGCAGGCGGGCACAGTGAATCTGGCGGGAGCCTGCCAGCATAAAATCCCATTGCAATTCGGGTTAATGGCATGTTGATCTACCAGCTACAGGTGGCGCAAACACCATTTGTATCTCATGAATGAAATGAAAATGAAATGAAATGAAAAATGAAATGAAAATCGTTTGTTGTCACAAGTAGGCTTCAAATGAAGTCACTGTGAAAAGCCCCTAGTCGCCACATTCCGGAGCCTGTTCGGGGAGGCTGGAACGGGAATCCTCATTTATACTGGCATCCCATCAGGTCTTTCAATCTTGCATCACACCAGGGCGAAATTAAGTTGGTCTAAAACCGATTGCTAATGAATGCCGTGCACAAGGCGATCCTCAATGTGTCAAATACTTTAGGGTGAGTACAACAACTTACAAAGGCAAGAGGGACAATATGGAAGGAGGGCTGTACAGTGAGAGTGGTTGCAAGGGCAAGGGCTCATGGTGGCAGGCAGAGAAACGAGGAGGTAGACAAAGAAGATGAACTATGGAAGACCGAGGGGAGAGGAGCTGGACCCTGACAAGGCTGCATGAAAAGGTCACAAACAAGGGGGGTTATAGAGATATCACATTGTTTACTGGAAGTGGATAGGTGATGACTACAGATGAGGTGGGTAGAGGTCCAAGGGCAGCATGGGCACCTCGTAGGTGATGGGCTCGGGGGGAAGGTGGTTGATTCAAGGAACAGACGTCTTCCTGCGGCTGTTAGCCTTTCCCCTCTGTGTTCTGACATCCTGCACGGTCTGGTGGGGTGGAGAGAGTGATCTGAGCGTCCTGGACTGGTATTTAAATATGGCACCGGAACCTTCGAGCTCGCCAGCTGGAGGTGGACAGCAAATCAGCTGCGTCTTCCTGCGGCTGTTAGCCTTTCCCCTCTGGGTTCTGACATCCTGCACGGTCCGGTGGGGTGCAGAGAGTGATATGAGCGTACTGGACTGGTATTTAAATATGGCACCGGGACCTTCGAGCTCGTCAGCTGGAGGTGGGCAGCAAATCAGCTGCCTGCTTCTCAGGAGAGATGGAGGGGAACTCGCCTGTGCATAATTAATGAGTTTCCAAGTGCTGAGTCTGGTGCGGGATCCTGCCTTCTGATCAGTGGGACAGGCGCCGCTGGAGTCATTACCGCACTTTAACCGCAAAATGACGAATTCCATCCAAAGACCCTGTACAGGAATGGGAGATTGGAGATAAGCTGGTAGATTGAAAGGACAGACAGGTTAAGGGCGCATTTTTTGAGGAGAGGGATGATGACACAGATTTGAAAGGGAGAAGTAACCATTAACAATATCAGTTAACTAATTATCTGTTTCAATTGTTAACTTTTATAAGTGCAATTTATTTACTTCCAATACAACAACATATTATTCAAACAATAAATAATAAAATATTTTTTATATAAGAAAGCATTCAAAGAAAGCAACCACCAGGATACTTGATTCAATGCTGTCACCTCAAGATTTGGGATATTAGGAATCAGGGTCGGTAGATTCCTCCATATCCTATTTGTGCAGAGTAAGGAGCAGTGCTACACATTTACTCTATTACTTTTTGTGCATGTTCACAGAGATTTGGATTTGACTTCTTTATTCCCCTCCACATTCCTCTCTTTCCCCGAGATTTCCTGGCACTTTCTCCCCCTTGGAGCATCTCACATTGTTCCACCCCTTTGAACTCTGGTTCAAAATCGCCATTCATCCAAGTAAGATCAAAACAATTATCACTGAAGTACCATCATTGTCTTTTGTGGTATTTTTAAAGGATAGGCTTGCTGACCACAAAGGTACAAACAAACAAGAGATTTATTGGAAAGTTATCTACTCAACAACCTGCAAAGATGGACTGACTATTAGCCCGCCCAAACTGCTCATTAGTTTGGGGCAGCACGGTGGCACAGTGGTTAGCACTGTGGCTTCACAGCGCCCAGGTCCCAGGTTCGATTCCCCGCTGGGTCACTGTCTGTGCGGAGTCTGCACATTCTCCTAGTGTCTGTGCGGGTTCCCTCCCACAGTCCAAAGACGTGTAGGTTAGGTGGATTGGCCATGCTAAATTGCCCTTAGTGTCCAAAAAAGATTATTGGGTTACGGGGATAGGTTGGAAGTGAGGGCTTAAGTGGGTCAGTGCAAACTCGATGGGTCAAATGGCCTCCTTCTGCACTGCATGTTCTATGTTCATCAGTACAGCACATGATACTCTTAAAGGGACCTTGTTCTAACGATGAATACACAACACCTTCTTTCCTCAACATCTACACCAAATGACTTCTCGTCCTTGGTAATTTCAATCTCCAACTCAACTCTGCTCTCTCTTCTCTGATTCCACTACCCTCTATCCTCCCTACATCTCTCCCTACATTTAATTTCTCCAACTCATATTCACAGACAGTCCCTTAACCTTACAATCTCGCTACTCCCATTGTATAAATTACAGATATAGTCGTCTCTGATAACTTTCTTCTATCACTCAACATATACACATCTCTCTTTAATGATCCAACCCCACCTCCTTCTTGATCTATCCCGGGAAAAAAACATCCCTGTCCACTTCCAACTGCACTTTCAAAATCCGAACTGGCTAACATTTGGTTTATCAAAACGTTCCTGCAGCTATTGATTTGCTCAGTTTCCTGCACACCTAAACTTGTGATGCCTCAGTTCCATTATTATTTCTTTAACTGTAGCCAGGGAATGACCTGCAATAGTTTCTCTTCCCTCTCCCACCCAACTACCTGTGGTGTTCCCCCAAGGATCTATCCTTAGCCTCCCTCTATTTCTAGCAAATGAGGGGGGGGCCTCAGGGGAAGTTAATGCAGTTTCAGAAACAAGTCACAGGACAGATACCGCATGTAATGGCCAAACTACAGGCAGTATATTGATTAAACCAGAAGAGAATTATAAAGGATTGGTGAATAAAGAATCAGTACTGATGGACAGGTTCGAGGGAATAGTTCACATATAAGTTCTATCTACGAATGCACAAAGTGTAAGAAATAAATTAAATGAGCTGCAGGCCAAAATCAAATTGGAGAGTATGATTTGTAGCCAGTACTGATGGTCAGGACCGAGATCTTAATATACCAGACTAGAAGGTTTACACGGTTAGGGAAAATGTCGGGGTGATGGGGGGGGGCCAGGTTGGGGGGGGGGGGCCGGGGGGGGGGGGCCGGGGGGGGGGGGGCCGGGGGTGGGTGGGGGCCGGGGGGGGGGCCGGGGGGCCAGGGGGGGGGGCCAGGGGGGGGGGGCCAGGGGGGGGGCCAGGGGGGGGGGCCAGGGGAGGGGGGCCGGGGGGGGGCCAAGGGGGGGGCCAAGAGTAGCCTTACTGATTAGATAAAGAGGGCGGGATTTACCAACCAATCCACTGCGTGTTTTCCGGCCGTGGAGGCAGCCCGCCAGCGGGATTTTCTGGTCTCACCGTTGACAACGGGATTTCCCGAGGCAGGTCGGAACGTCAGCGAACATGCGTTTATTGGTGACAGTGCTATTTACAATAACTGTGACCTAGCCCCTAACGTCTGTGTGCCTCACCAGAGCCAATTTAACTGGTGTCTTACTTTCTAGGCTTATGGGCCGAATAGCCCCTTCTAGGTGGTTCCCCAGGTGGTAGATCAGGACTGGATGCGGCACGCTGCAATTCCCACCCTGTGATCTGGAACCCTTTTGGCTGACGTCCTCTGGAGCATCTTCCAGGTGGCACGGGTGGCATACTGCCACCATGTTCTGCCTGCTGCCCATCAGATGCACCAGAGACAGGTTGGGGGATTCAGAGGCACTGCGGTGTTCCGACACCTCCCCTGTGGGGGTCACCAGTCTGAGACCATCACCTCCTCCTCCCTCGGGGTGCAGGTTGGGGTGCAAGGGGGCTTCCAGCGAGTGGGGCGCAGTCGCCCTCTGGGGGGGTGGGGTGCACGGTGTAGGGCAGGGCATCTGGGATAGGGTGTTACCAGGGGCACGGAGGTGGTCGCTCAGCATGTCTGGCCAGAGGGTTGCCCATTGTGCGCCAGCACTGCCTGCCAGGGGCCGCGTGGGGGTTGGGAAGGTGGGAGTGAGGGGGGCGTGTGGGACACGGGTGGTGCCAGGGGCACAGTGGTGGTGGTGTCTCACCCTGGCCACCCTGAGAAGGTCGTGCAGCTTCTTCCGACACTGCTGCCCGGTGCTGGGGTGGGGCACATGGCACTCACAACTTCTGCCCCCTGCGCCCAAACCTCATTAACATTGGTGGGTGGCAGCCTGCATCCCACCCCAGGCAACAGGGTGTTGTGCCTCTCCTCTACGGCATCCAGCAATGTCTCCAGCTCTGCATGTGTGAAAAGTTCTGAAGAACTTGCTGCACCCCTGGCCAAGCTGTTCCAGTACAGCTACATCACTGGCATCTACCCGGCAATGTGGAAAATTGCCCAGGTGTGGCCTGTACACAAGAAACAGGATAAATCCAACCGCCAATTATCAGTCTCCTCTCCATCATCAGCAAAGTGATGGAAGGAGTCATCGACAGTGCTATTAAGCGGCACTTACTCGGCAATTATTTTTTTCTAAATTTAGAGTGCCCAATTCGTTTCATTTTTTCCAATTAAGGGGCAATTTAGGCTTGGGCTGACAAGCGGCAAGTTACATTTGCGTCACACAAGTGCCAGGCAATGACCATCTCCTACAAGAGAGAATCTAATCACCGCCCCTTGACATTCAATGGCATTACCATCACTGAATCCCTCACAATCAACATCCTGGGGGTTACCATTGATCAGAAACTGAACTGGACTAACCATATTAATACTGTGGCTACCAGGGCAGGTCAAAGGCGAGGAATCCTGTGGTGAGTAACTCACCTCCTGACCCCACAAAGCCTGTCCACCATCTACAAGGCACAATCAGGAGTGTAATGGAATACTTTCCACTTGCCTGGATGAGTGAGCTCCAACAACACTCAAGGAGCTCGTCACCATACAGGACAAAGCAGTCCGCTTGATTGCTCCTCCTTCCACAAACATTCAAACCCCCCACCACTGACAAACAGTGGCAACCGTGTGTACCATCTACAAGGTGCACTGCAGTAACTCACCAAGGTTCCTTAGACAACACCTTCCAAATCCACAATCACTACCATCTAGAAGGCCAAGAGGAGTAGATACCTGGGAACCCCATCATCCGGAGATTCCCCTCCAAGTCACTCACCACCCTGACTTGGAAATATATCGCCGTTCCTTCACTGTCGCTGGGGCAACATCTTGGAACTCCCTCCCTAATAGCACAGTGGGTGTACCTACACCTCAAGGACTGCAGCGGTTCAAGAAGGCAACTCACCACCACCTTCTGAAGGGCAATTAGGGATGGGCAATAAATGATGGCCTAACCAGCGAAGTCCACATCCTGTAAATTAATTTTAAAAGAGAATCGTGAGCACAAGCCATTTTGCGTTATAGTGAAAAACACATCTTTTTAAAAATAAATTTAGATTGCCCAATTCATTTTTTCCAATTAAAGGGCAATTTAGCGTGGCCAGTCCACCTACCCTGCACATCTTTGGGTTGTGGGGGCGAAACCCACGCAAGCACGGGGGGAATGTGTAAATTCCACACGGACAGTGACCCAGTGCCGGGATCGAACCTGGGACCTCAACGCCGTGAGGCAGCAATGCTAACCACTGCGCCACTGTGCTGCCCGTGAAAAACACATCTTGGTGCTGGGTAATGGTATTATGAGCTGTGGTTTAATAAACTTGGAGATCTTGTACTGTGCTCTCCCAGTTTGAATTTTGCTGCCACCTCGTTGTGCATGTTTCTACAATTAATTGAGTTACCTGAAATTCTGGGGACGGGGATAAGCTGAGTAGTTGCACGTCAGGGGGTTCTCCTCCCACAAACCTGAAAATAGGCTCTTTTACCCAAAATAGCCCGCTAATCCAGGAAAAAATGTATCCCAGCACCCCAACCAACATCAATGGAAGCCGAACAACAGCAACTCCAGAGGCTGAAAGGAGACGGGAAATGGGAAAAACCAGGAGAAGCAAATGGCTGAGCCGACAGATGTGCAAGGCAGCGAAACCCGGACCTCGCCAGAACGCGAAGGACTGACCCGCGCACAGGGAGCCTCGACCCACACACAGGGAGGCACCCCCCCTCACCAGAGGATGGATGGAGGATGTTCCTCTTCAGGGAATTCAGAAAACACAAGAGAGGAGACGAAAACCGACATCCAGATTGTGGTCAGGGTGCTGGTCGCAGAAGCTCTGGCAACCACGCAGGTGGCCCGAGACAAGGCGGAGAAGTGACTGGGAGCCCAACAGAGCACCATAAAGGAGCTAGAAAAGGCCTCAATGGATCAGGGTGACTGGATCATCGCCCTGGAAAAAGGAAAATCAAGGTTGGGCACGATGCAGGGGAATCTGAGGGGAAAGATAGAGGATTAAGAGAACCGATCAAGGCACCAAACTCTACGGATAGTGGGCCTGCTGGAGGGAATCGAAGGCATGGATCCCATGGACTCTGTTGCCAAAATGCTGGGCAATCTGGTGGAAAGGGATAGTTATCCCAACTCACCCAGAAAAAGACAGAGCCCACCGGTCGCTTCATCCAAAACCCAAAGCCGGGGAACAGCCGAGGGCGATAATCGCTAAAACGCACCGGTACCAAGACTGAGAAAGAATCCTGCGCTGGGCAAGGCAAACAAAGAACTGTAACTGGGAAGGTCACCGGATCAGGATCTACCAGGACATTGGGGATGAACTGGCCAAGTGCCAGGCAGAGTTCAACAGGGCTACGGCAGCCCTGTACAAAAACAAGGTAAAATGTGGGATGCTGTCCTCGGCCAAACTCTGGGTCACATGCCAGGGCAAGGAGCTTTCCTTCACAGACCCTGTGGACGCAGACAGATTCGGCTGGAGGAACAGCAGCTGGGGCAGCGGTGAAAAGAGCACACGAAGAGACTTTATTTATTCATTTAATTAACCATCTCGAAGGACTCTTTGCACAGGACTGCATTGCCTCACTTTGAGGACAGGGACAACAGAGTAATGTAGCGCACAAAGACTCCGTGAGACGAATAGAGTGAAGTCGATGAGGCTTTATTAAGCGTGTCTGTTCCCCCGCAGCTCGATAGTAAACTGGCCTGCGGGGGAAGACTCTGGCTTCTTATACTCCGCCTTCAGGGCGGAGCTAGAGGTCAACGGCCAACCAGGACCCGGGATCTGTCAGCCAATGACATTAGGGCTTCCAGTCCCACATGACCCCCAATACATACTACCACAAGTAAGAAGGAAGGGGCGAGGGTAGCAGAATGCAAAAAAGGGTGAGTAGAACGGCAGGTGGGGAGAATAGACAGTGGACGATAGGTGGATACATAACCGAACCCTGGAGGTGGGCCACCATACTAGTGGGAAAACTAGTATCTGGAAGCATGATCAATAGAGAGGCCACAGCGCATCCCACGCAAGGGAGAGAGCGCCTGGCAAATGGGGGGGGAGGGTGTACGCATCAGCAATAAGGGAACAACGAGGGGAAGAAACAGGAAGAAAAATGGTAAGGGCATTAGGCTGGCTACAACAGGCCACACGTGGTGACTTGGAACATAATGGCACCGCAAGCAACCGCTTTGGAGAATCCCTGAACACAGGGAAACCCAGAATGCAGGGGCTCACCCACATGACATATACACAGTTGTTGGCCATGTTGGGTGGCCCCTGGACAAAGGGAAATCCCGGAGGGCAGAGGCCCGACCTCATGTGGAGGACAGTGACTGCGGCCATCTTGGACAGCGCCCTAACAAAAGGAAACTCCTGAATGCAGTTGTGCGTCCACCAGGGAAATATTGTTGATCCTGCAGGAAGGAGGACGACAAAAACTCTCATGGGGATAGTCACCTGGGAATTTCAGGAGACTTAAATGCCAAGTGAAAAGATCCAGAGTCTTTGCTTATCTGAAAAGTATGATAGCCGACATAATCTTCCTCCAAGAAACGCACCTGAGGGGGAAGGACCGACTGCGGGTAAGGAAGGGCTGGGTGGGACAGACCTATCATTCCTGCTACGGGCGAGGGCCAGGTGGGTAGCCATACTGCTAATTAAGCGAACGATATTTACTGCAACGAGACCCAGGGGGACGGTACGTCAGGGTCAGCGGTGTTCTGGACTGATCATGGTGGGGGGGGGAAACGGTACGTCATGGTCAGCGGTGTTCTGGACTGATCATGGGGGGGGGGGGGAGACTTTAACTGTGTACAGGATCAACGGACAGACAGGTAAAACCCCGAAACGGGGAAGACTTCCAACATGGCGAAATAACTTGACATGTTCATGGAGTAAATGACGGCAGTGTATCCATGGCGGTTCAGCCATCCAGGGGAGAAGGAGTTCTCCTTCTTCTCCCAGGTATACAACACGGTATTTACACGGATTGACTTCTTTGTCGTGGGTAAATCGGCACTTCCAAGGTTAGTACGGCCGGAATATTTTGTGATTGTAGTCTCCGACCACGCTTCACATTAAGTGGATGTGAGGTTGGAGATGGGCTGCGTCCAGTGCCGACAATGGAGATTGGACATGGCCGTCCTGGCCAATAAGGCCATAAACGAGTACATTACTAACAACCAGAATGGGGAGATCTCACCCTCAATGTTCTGGGAGGCGCTGAAGGCTGTGATCAGGGATGAAATCATTGCCTACAAGGCACGTAGAGATAGGGAAGAGAGGGTGGCTAGGCAACAGCTAGTTGACTCCATACTAGAGATAGACCAGCGATACTCCAAGGCCCCGACCGTAGAGCTCCTGGTGGAGAGGAAAAAGCTACAAATGGACTTTGATCTGCTCGCCACGAGGAAAGCAATGTACCAACTCAGCCAGGCACGGAGGACCCTGTATGAGCACAGAGACAAAGCCAGCGCCCGCTGGCTCACCAGCTGAGAAAGCAGACAGCCACGAGGGAAATAGCCCAGGTCGAAGACAGCAGAGGCAAACTAGTAGCAGAACCGGATAAGGTCAACGAGGCATTCGAGACATGCCAGTTGTGGGGGAAGACAGAAAACAGGGCTGGAAGCACCATTAGAACTGGGAGAAGGAAAGGAGAGAATTAACCCCATGCAGGACCAGCCAGATTCCCGGCGTAATTCTACAAAAGATTCATGACAGCATTGGCCCCTGTGGGAGATGTTCGTGGACTCGCAGGCGAGGGGCACACTGCCACCTACACTAGCACAAGCCTCAATCTCGCTGATACCCAAGAAAGGCAAAGAGTTAGCAGACTGTGAAGGTCCTACAGACCCATTTCGCTGCTAAATGTAGACGCAAAAATATTGGCCAAGCTCCGAGCCAGGAGATTGGAGAACTGATGCTAGAGGTGGTAGCAGAGGACCAAACAGGCTTTGTCAAAGGTAGGCAGCTAGCATCAAACATCAGGCACCTGCTGAACGTGACCATGACCCCATCTGGGGAGAGAACACCTGAGGTGATCATCTCCCTGGTGCAGAAAAGGCCTTCGACAGAGTCGAATGGAAGTACCTCATAGAGGAACTCGAACAGTTTGGCCTTTTAGCAGGGTTCACCGCCTGGGTGAAACTCCTGCACAGTGCTCCCACCGCGAGATTATAGACAAATACCACCAGCTCTATGTACTTCCAGCTGCACAGAGGCATGAGGTAGGAATGTCCCCGCTGCTGTTCGCCAACTAGCGATTGTGCTCAGGGCGGCGAAGAATTGGAAGGGGATCCAGAGAGGAGACAGAGAGCACAGAGTCTCACTCTATGCGGATGCCCTGCTCCTCTATGTCTCCGACCCACAAAGCAGCATGGAGGGAATCATGAAGCTCCTGAAAGTGTTTGGAGCCTTCCTGGGCTACAAACTTAACCTGAGCAGGAGTGAGATCTTCCCGGTGAACTCGCAAGGGGGAGGGGCAGAGCTGGAGGGGCTGCCACTTAAACAGGCCCGGCACACATTCCGTTACCTGGGGATCCAAATCGCCCATGACTGGACCGGGATCCACAAATGGAACCTGACCAGTCTGGCGGAGGAAGTAAAAAAGGACCTGCAGAAATGGAACAGACTCCCACTCTCTCTGGCAGGGAGAGTCCAGACGATCAAGATGAACATACTGCCCAGGTTCCTCTTCCTGTTCAGATCCATATTGTTCTACATCCCCAAGGTCTTCTTCAACCCATTTAAAAAACTGATCTGCCATTTGTGTGTGTGTGTGGGGGGGGTGGGGTTTAGAACCCTAGGATCCCAAAAAAAGTCCTGCAGAGAACGAGAACATAGCCCTCCCAAACCTGCAGTATTACCACTGGGCTGCAACTGCAGAAAGGGTAATGGGGTGGATAAAGGAGGCAGAAGCCGAGTGGGTGAAAATGGAGGAGGGGCCTCCCTCCAGGCCCTGGCCACGGCAGCACTCCCCTCCCCACCGAACCAATACTTAACAAGCCCAGTGGTGATAGCCACACTCCGGTCGTGGAACCAACTGCTACAGCACTATGGATTAACCGGAATGTCCATTAAAGCCCCATTCCCCCCTCGGAATGTGGCGACTGGGGCTTTTCACAGTAACTTCATTGCAGTGTTAATGTGAGCCTACTTGTGACAATAAAGATTATTATTACAAAAGACATGGGCCGGGATTCTCCCCTACCCGGCGGGGCGGGGGGGTCCCGGATGGAAGGAGTGGCGTGAACCACTCTGGTGTCGGGCCGCCCCAAAGATGCGGATTCTCCGCACTTTTAGGGGCCAAGCCCTCACTGTGAGGGGCTAGGCGCGTGCCGGAGTGGTGGGCGCGCCGCCGACCGGTGGGAAAGGCCTTTGGCGCCACGCCAGCTGGGGCCGAAAGGACTTCGCCGGGCGGCGGAAGTCCGCGCATGCGCAGGAGCGTCAGCGACTGCTGATGTCATCCCCGCACATGGGGGGGGGTGTCACTTCGCCTCGGCCATGGTGAAGACTGTGGCCGAGGCGGAGGGAAAAGAGTGCCCCCACGGCACAGGCCCACCCGCAGATCGGTGGGCCCCGATTGCGGGCCAGATCGCCCCGCACCCCCCCAGGACCCCGTAGCCTGCCCACGCCGCCTAGTCCCGCCGGGAAGAGAGGTGGTTTGATTCTCGCCGGCGGGACAGGCATTCCAGCAGCGGGACTTCGGCCCATCGCGGGCTGGGGAACCGCCGGGGGGGGCCCGCCAACCGGCGCGGTGCGATTCCTGCCCCGCCGAATATCCGGTGTCGGAGAATTCGGCAACCAGCGGGGGCGGGATTCACGCCAGCCCCCGGCGATTCTCCGACCTGGCGGGTGGTCGGAGAATCCCGCCCATGATACATGCCGTCACACCAACAAAACAGGAAAAGGACATAGGAACTGATGAGGGCTGAGGACACGTCAGAAGACCAGAAAAGGGGGGTCAGGAAGAAAAGGGGGAGAAGGAGGCAGGAGACCCAGCTAGATATGAACACCTACTGGAGAAAATAAAACAATAAAACAAGAATCCGTAACCATTGTAAATAACAAAAGTCAACTGATGTAAATAATGAAAGGCGACCAATGCGTATATATTTCTCTTTTTTCTTTTTTTTGTTCTTGATGTGAAATTAAATGAAATGAAAATCGCTTACTGTCACAAGTAGGCTTCAAATGAAGTTACTGTGAAAAGCCCCTAGTCGCCACATTCCGGCGCCTGTTTGGGGAGGCTGGTACGGGAATTGAACCATGATGTGTTGGGTACTCTGGATCTGTGGAGACTGCGTTTACCTTAGCAGTAACATAGACAGGCTACCAACACTTGTGATAGTACAACTCTATTTTATTTAACTAAGAGCTGTTAAACATACTTGCACTGTGGGTCGACACTATGTTAGATTGACTGAAGACCTATGCCTAACCTGACCAGCCTATACTGCTAGCACATGGTGGATGTTTGTGCTACTGACTGCGGGCTCTGTCCGTCTCAGAGGCTGCATCCCGATTGAGCGGGAAAACTAGTGCCCTCTGTCTTTATAGTGACCGTGCCCTAACTGGTGATTGGCTGCTGTGTTGTGTGTGTTGATTGGTCTTGCAGTGTGTCAGTCAGTGTGTGTCTCTGCACCATCATATACCGATAGGTATATTATGACAGACCGTGCTGCTGGCCTGCCTTGGTCTGCTTTAAAAGCCTGCTATTTAGCCCCATGCTAAACCAGGCCCTAATAAGTGTGGTTGTTATGTACAATATGAAAAATCCTTAATAAAAACATTTTTTTAAAAAATTAATTCCGATACCTCACTTGGTTTAATTGTCTCGGCTGAAATTAGAAAATATTACTTTGTCAAAAATGTTTCCTTTCCTCCTTTTCTTAAAACTGCACTGATGTGTTATCAAGTTCTATCCATATAAGCAATTCACCCAAATAAAAATCCAGCTGAAAGTAATGTGGAAATTGGACTGAGGTAATGGTACCTGTGAGGATAAAATGCATGACAGTATGTTTGAATCATGTCTGGGTTTGCATGCTGTACACTATGATGATTATAGTGGAAAACTCAAAATGTTTTTAAATTACTTTATGAATAGACCGTGAAAGCTGCAAGCAGCAGCTCAAACAAGTAGATTTATATATGTTTAAACCACAACAACTAGTCTTTTTGAAGTGGATAAGAGAATATTAAAGTGATAACCTTGAGGAGAGTTTGTAAATTTTGAGTGGTTTTGTGTTGTGATTAGTGATGGTCAGGTCAGCGAGATGGTGATGAGAGGCACAATTTAGGACGATCGAAAATACATAAGAGGTTATGAAAAAACTGGGTTTAGAATGTCAAACTCTGCTAAAAACCATGGTTGAATTAGTCATAGAACTAGTTTGGCACAGGAGGAGGCTATTCTGTCCCATTGAGCCATACCAGCTTTCTGGAATAATCATTCTAACCAGTCCCCCCACCACACTCATTTATCCCCCATTGCCATGAAAGTGTCCATCCAATTTCCTTTTAAAATCATTCATTATCTTCTACCACATTGGAGACTGATAGCCAAGGTAAGAGCCCATGGGATCCAAGGAAATTTGCCAACCCCCCAAGCAGTTGCTATCCACCGGCGGGGCATCACGTGGCCCACCCAAGGGCAATGGCCACAGTAGCCCCTACAGGGTGGCGTTGGATGGGGGCCGGGGAGTGTACTGCTGGCAAGGGCAGCGCCAGCCAACGGTACCCCTGGCAACAGGGACGGGCACCAGGGCCAGAGGCCCCCAAGGTGTCAGACACCGACAGGGCCAGGGGTGCAGGGATGGAGGACAGACATGCAGAGGCAGGGTCCACAGTGCCATCTGGGGGCACTGTGTAGCCTGCTGGACCTCGCTGGGCATGGGGGTATGCACCATGCTAACATGTCGGACTTTCACCCCCTGCAAACCATGGGTATTGGTATACAACCAGCAATGGTGGTGGCGGCACGGTGGCACAGTGGTTAGCACTGCTGCCTCACAGCACCAGGGACCCAAGTTCAATTCCGACCTCGGTTAACTGCCTGTGCGGAGTTTGCACGTTCTCCCCGTGTCTGTGTGGGTTTCCTCTGGGTGCTGCGGTTTCCTCCGCAGTCCAAAGATATGCAGGTCAGATGGATTGGACATGCCTAATTGCCCCTCAAGGTGGGGTTGCAGGGCGGGGGATGAGGACTATGTAGGGTGTTCATTCAAAGTGTCCGTGCAGACTCGATGGGCCGAGTGGCTTCTTTACTGCACTGTCAGGATTCTATATTCTATGAATGATGGCCTTCTTCCTCTTCGCCGCAGCCCTGGGAGGTGCACTGCGGCTGTACGAGCTGGAGCTGTTCAAGGAGGAGGAAGCTGCATCAGCAGAGCCTGCCCCAGAGGAACAGGAGGCAGCCACTGAGGATGGCGAGCTGGCCTCCAACGGGCCCAGGATGTGAAGGAGGCGCTGCATGAGGAATGTGCTGCATGAGGCCTCATGTGTACCGGCACCGCCTGTCATTTGAGGATCTGCTGGACCAGCCTGCCATCAAAGACTCCGGCTGAGCAGGGGGACCATACAGTTATGAGCGGTCTTTTCCTGGGTGGTGGGGGGAATTTACAGTGTCAGACAGTCTAACGTATGCACCCAAGGGGGTGGGCAGCTGGTGGCTTCAGTGGCCCAGCCAAGGTGGTTGGTATGGATACCAGCATGTGGTGCAGGGTGGCGGTTCGGAAGCCCTCAGGATGTGGGGTTACGGGTGTGTAGGGCGGGGTTTAATGCCAGTGGCACAGTGCTGCCTATTCACCCTGGCTGCCCTGAGGAGTTCAAACAGTTTTTCCGGCACTGCAGACCAGTCCGATGTTGCCCACAGCACTAACCACCTCTGCCACCTGCGTCCAGGCTCAGCCCAGTGAATGGTGGTGCTGGCAGCCTTCTTCCCGGGCCGGGGTACAAGGTCACCCAACTCTTATAGAACATAGAACATACAGTGCAGAAGGAGGCTATTCGGCCCATCAAGTCTGCATCGACCCATTTAAGTCCTCACTTCCACCCTATCCCCGTAACCCAATAACCCCTCCTAACTTTTTTTGGTCACGAAGGGCAATTTATCATGGCCGATCCACCTAACCTTCACGTCTTTGGACTGTGGGAGGAAACCGGAGCACCCGGAGGAAACCCACGCAGACACAGGGAGAACGTGCAAACTCCGCACAGTTAGTGGCCCAGCGGAGAATCGAACCTGAGGCCTGCAGCTGTGAAGCCACAGTGCCATCCACTTATGCTGCCCTCCAATGTCTAGCAGAGTCTCCAGTTCCGCATCAGTAAACCTTGGTGCTGTCCGTCTTGCTGCCATCGTGCTGCCTGGGGTGTTGTGTGTGGGGAGTGAAGTGTGTATATGCAGCTTTTCAGCCTTCTGAGTGTCAATCATAGGCCCGACAAATCCGACACCGTTTCTCATTAGAATCAATTGTGTTCCACGTGGCGCCTCTGCTAGCCCTTCACAGTCCCGGAATTGGTCCAGGTGCGGCACCTGTTTTGGTGTCCTATTAGTCGATGAATCCTGACCCGGCTTAGTCTCAGAAACGGAGAATTTGGCCCTCTCTCTTTCTGTTTTTTTCTGCCAAACTGAATAACTTCACATATATTCACATTATATTCAATGTGCCATCTTCCAGCCCATTTACTTCTCTTCCGAGTCCTATTGAAGCCTCCTTGCATCCTCCTCACAACTTACATTCCCACTCAGTTTGCTGTCATCAGAAATATTACAATTAGTCTCCACCTCCAAACCATGGGTGGGATTCTCCAAGCCCGTGCCGGGTCGGAGAATCGCCGGTGGGGGGGCGCGCGCGAACCCCACCATGCCGCTCCGACGCCGGGCCATCGATTCTCCAGCGACCTGAGAATCGGCGGCAATCGCACCGGTACGGTCGCCGCGGCGCCAGTCAGGGCCACTGAAAGCGGCCCCTGAGGCGATTCTGCGCGCCGAGTGCCCGCCAAGTTCCGCCGAGTCTCGCCGGCATCATTTGCGGGTGGTCCTACCCAGCGGGACCTCGGTGTTCTGGCTGTGGGGGCCGTCCTGGCGGGGGGGGGGGGGGGGGGGGGGGGGGGGGGAGCCGACTCCAGGAGGGGCCTCCACGGTGGCCAGGCCCGCGATCGGGGGTAACCGATCGACGGGTGCACTAATTCCGGGGGGGGGCCTATGTTCCTCCACGCCAGGTCCCTGTAAGGCTCCACCATATTACCCGGACGTCTCCAAGGGGATTGGGAGCCCCCAGCTTCATGCCCTTTGGGCAGGGTGGTGCCCTGGCACTGCTGGTGCCACCTGGGACCCCTGAGTGCCAGCCTGGCACCCTTGCAGTGCCACCTGGGTGCAAGCCTAGCACTGCCAAGGTACCCTGGTGGCACTGCTAAGCTGGCATTTTCTGCACGTGTGCAATCGAGCTGGGGTTGTCCGGCGTGGGAGTTGGGTGGGTGGGGAGGTGGGTCCAGGGGACCTTCCCATATTGCGTTCAGACTTGGGGGGAGAGGTTAGGGATTCTTTTAAGGGCCTCGGAAATGGCGTCTTGATCGCTCGCTACAATGGGAAGTTCTGGCGAGCAGGGTAGCTGTGATCTCATTCAGGCCCCTTATTCAAAGCGAGCCGTGTTGAATAGCCATGTGTTTCTTGGCACTGCGAGTGCCGGGAAAAACACGGCTAAAAGCACTCGCTTGGGGACTTTGTTTCCTTTTGGGAAAATCGCGGTCAGAGAATGAAATAAAGGAGACCGGACTCCATGACTCCAAACTCTTAACTAACAGTAAAACCCGCTCTCAGCCCCAGAATCTGCATGCTCCAACCCAAATGGCCCTACGGGTCACATGATCCTCCGAGCACTCGCCCCCTTAAAGGGGCATGCTACCATCGTTTTCAAAGCTTGAATTTCAAAAGCAAGCATCCACTAACTTGAATGATTCCCTTGGTGAAGAGATTTGAAAAAATATTCAGGTGCCATTAATCTCCAGTAATTCAAGCAGATCTCTATGTATCTGTGGCTTATTCAAGCAGCAGATAGTATGAAGACAGCTGCCTCAATATACTTGGTTTGTGACACCCGATACTCAAGCTGAACAAATAGGTTAAGTGTGTTTGTGTGTATGTGTGTGAGGGTGTGTGTTTGCTGTAGCACGGAGAATGAATAGTGTTCCAGGTGCTATTCAAGAAAGGCCATTTTCCTCTCAGCACAATGCAAAATGGGAACAAGGTTTCAACTCAGATATGCAGCTGAAACTTGGAATGAAACCAAAGGAATTAGTTCAACATACATCGGTCATTCCAAAAATATTTTGCCAACATGCTGATCAATCCCTCACTCACCCTTATTCTGATATCCAGCAACATATCAAAGCTAACTGACATTAAAATGACAGAAACATTTTTGCTCCATTTAGTATATCAGTCAGCACGAGAATGCTTGCTGAATGATGGCTTGATTTGTGACAAAGCGAGAAAGATGCAAGAGGCAACTTGCTCAATTCTCAAAAATACGGGGGATAGTTTAAAACAGAGGGAACTTGTTTTGCACCAAAAGCATAACATTTGTAGTGATAATTGAGTGGAGCCACAGCTTTATAATCTGAAAATGTACACAACCAGATTCTACTGAACAGATCCACCTCCAAAATACCTTCACTTGGTTCAAGGAGACTATCGCCAAGGTCTCCAGCTAATAAATCTTTGCTGACACACATGGCAAAACAATCTAGTTCATTTTGCAGCAATGTCTGCCCATCTGTGACAGAACAAAATTAGTAGGAAAGAGTAAAATATTGAAAAACAATGGGTGCAATTCTCCCGTTTTCAGACTAAATGCTCCCGCCAGCAGAGAATCGGGACTGATTCCCACTGGCACGAGGAACAAAGCTGACAGGCCATTCGATGGCTCAGAGAAAAGTTTTCAACGATGATTGGGCGCTGGATTCTTCCAAAATGGGGCTATGTCTCCATGCTGGTGTAAAAACGCAGGCGTTGCACTCGCGGGTTTCCTGAAAAAATACAAGTCGATTCACTTACCTTCAGTGAGCTAGCAGGGACCGAGCTTTGGCTGTTGATACGGTCCCTGCACTTCCGGTTCCGAGTCCGTGCATGCACATGGTGGCGGCCTCCAGTGACCGCGCCGAGCGCAATGGCGGGCTCAGGCCACGGAGCCATCTGGAAGATGTAGGCACTTCCGATCCGCCGCGCGCCCGAGGATCTCAGGATATTGTTGAGTACCCCCACCAACCACTGGCATGTGCTGTCTACTATCTGCTCGAAAGATCAGCAACTCTTGTATACCTTGGGCGGTCGAGGCCTCTCCCTCTGGGTCCCTCTCTGGCTTTTGAGAAGCTGGGTCCACAGGGTGTGAGGTGAGGCCCACCAAATGGACCGCCGTCTCGAGCCTCTGTCAACGCTATTGCTGATGCTGCCGCCGCCTTCTCCAGCATCTGGCTGCCTAGCCTGCCAGTAGCTCCATTAGGTCCCCTCCACAGGTCCCCTCCCTGATGCACTTACCCACCCTCCGGCCTCTCCTGCTATTTAACAGCCTCGTCGCGTTCTCACTTAAGTGCAATGCGGCCAGTAAATCATGCCAATAGTCTTGAGTGATAAAAGTCTAAAAAGTCGCAAAT